>NC_045707.1:61947872-62605833 GCF_009834535.1 Camelus ferus | reverse complement strand
TCCCGCCCGCCTCCCCCCTCCTCCCCCTCCCTCCTCCCTCCCCTCCACCCTCCCTCCCTCCCAATCCCTCGCCCTTTCTCCCTCACCCTCCCTTTCTCCCATCATCTGCCTCAAATCTCTAAACACTCAGATATGATCTTGGATGTAAAAGAATCTGTGAAATAAGACTGGGCTTTAATTTTGAGCTGTCTAGAAAATAAACTGTCTACAGTATTTTCTTTCTGAATGTTTGAAAATTAAATTTTGTTGTAGTGTCCCCAGAGTATATGGCCTAGATGTCAGCCATGTGAGTCAGAATACATTGAACAATTCTATCTGTAACAATTTATGCAGGTCCTTGTTATGCTTTATGTTCAGAGGACAAACTTATTAAAAATGTTTGAGATCATAACACAAGATATAGCTTGTTTTTAGGAAATGGTAAAAGGAATTGGGTATTTTTATTATGGATGAAAGATGATTAATAAGAATAACTACACATACATAATTCTTTGAAGTCTTTCAATTTCTAAAAATTAAATTTACTCAATATTGCTTCAGGGGATAAAGGAAAAAGAGTCTGATTTCAAAAAGACTTTCTGGTATTTCTGACCAATGAAGACAGAGTGTTTTTAGAAAAGTACATTTTCTCTCAGTAGAAATGTAGTGTCTCAGGTGGTCACTATGTCAGACATATTGTTGAAGAATTCATAAAAAGAATTTCTCTTTCTTTTTATGACTCAAAATTTTTGATAAGTAATTGATTTTCTGTATTTTTATTTTGTAATAAATTTTCTTATTCAGATAGAATTAAGTTACAGAACATACAAATGTGAAGAGAAAAATAAGGTTAATTGGGATCTGTAGCATCACAACTCAGAAATGCCTAGAATGCTCTGTCTTTCCACGCATCTTCTGAATAACACTTTAACAGACTGCAGTGACATTGGGGGGGGGGGGAGAACACTCTAGCTTTTCTTTTCTTTATAACCTGGATAATTCATTGTTAGTTGAAGATATAAAGCTAGTGCATATATTCTCACTCTGTGTAAGTTCTATTTTACATCTGGGATAACCACTTCGAAATATGGAAATAGAGCTAGAAAGATAGGATGGCTGCTCTCAAAAAGACAGAGCCATAAATACCAATGCACTGCCATCTTTCCTTTTTCTCTCTTTCTCGCCATCCATTTCCCTTCAAGTATTTATTAAATTAACTTTTTCAAGACTAAATTAGACAGAGGAATAGAAAAAATTCTAAGAAAGTAGGCTTCGAAAATAAAACCACTTTGTTACTTAATGATGCAGACATTAGACGTGAAAAGAATGATGTCAGTAATTTGTGATAAAGCCCTATATTGGAGATATGCTATATATATAAAATTCTAAACATATATATATATATATATATATATATATATATATATATATAATTATATATAAAATATATATATAAAATTCTAAACAGATATACAATTCTAGAGGAGGGAGTGATTGACTCTTTGGAAATTTAATGCCTGAGTTGGATCTTGAGTGTTGTTATAGTCTACCAGGGAAATAAAGGACCAAAAATAATTCCAGGAAGATCAGTTTTCTTGTTTAAGGGCATGCAAATATGAGATCAGATGACACATTGAGAAAAGGGGGAATTCAGAGTGGCTGAAGGATAGAGTGAGAAGAGGATGGGTATTGCAAGAAACAAAGCTAGAGGACACACAGATTCTGGAAACTGGAGGAGTATTTTGTGCCTTACTAACACGTATGAATTCTCCAGTTGATAGAGGCTTATCAAATGGGTTTAGGGGGAGAAATAATATGGTTAAACTTTTCACTTAGAAATGAAGACTCTGGTATATGATTAGTTGGTAGTGGATGGTACCAGAGGGCAGGGATACACTTAAAATCTGTTCTTATAGTCCAGGTGAGAGGTGATAACATTCAGATTTTGAGCAGTGCAATGGAGAGTAGACAGATTCGAGGTACTAAATCAGTGTTAGACATTAGACATGAAAAGAATAGTCTTCTGGAAGTTCTGGGTGGAATGAGATTTAGGGATTGTCTCAGCTAATTCCAAGTATTTTGGGTGGTGGCAGTAAGCAATATGGAAAATGCTAGGTGGAACTGGTTTTGGAGGATGAAAGTCATGTTGACAATGTAGAGTGACTATTACTTAGGTACTTATTAATCACTAATGTCTTCTCTTCCCCAAGGCTTTACTGAGAGGTCAAGTTTACAATATAATGAATTATTTGATATCTGAAACTAAATTTATATTTCTTATGATTTTTAAAATTCTATATTCTACAATAACAATTCTTTACCATGTATTTAGTTATTACTTAAAGTTTAAAATAATAGGTCAAAACCCAAAGTGAATATTGGGCTAAATAAAAATATGGAAACGTTTATAGTTACTGAATGGAACTTTCATGTCTTAAATTTTTAAGGACACTATCACACTCTTTCCAAATTTTTTCTTTATGCCCATTTTCTTCATAGTCATATTATTTCTGATAGTCAATATATTTTCTAATATCATTAGACATAATCCAATGTTTTTGGATTAACAGCTCAGAAGTCGTCCATATTTGCCTCTTTTATTACATTAATCATACAACTTCAGAAATGTTTAATTTTTAAAGAATATTTCTGAGCTGTTTGATGTTTCCTTCATCCTGATGTAACACTAGTCCAACCCTTTGTAAACGGAAATTAGTATTCATTACTACGCAGGGTTAATAAAACACATAAGTGAGGGTACTTCTTCAGTCCTCATTGTGCTTCAGAATCTTTATTGCTTAAAATACATATTCATAGGCCCCTTCCCCAAATCCAATATGCTTTTGTCCCCTGCTTTTTTTTTTTTTTTAAAGTAATCTCTCCTTTACATATTCTGTTCCAATCACACTGACCTGCTTGCTATTCCTTATACTGCTGGACAAGCCTCTGATTTATAACTATGAATTATTCCTCCAAATATCTTCAAATGTTACCTTCTCAATGAGGCCTACCTGGTAAACTATTTAAATTAAAATACCTCCCATTTTCCTCTGACCTGATTTTTTTTTTATTGTATCTTTTTTTTTTTTTTTGCCTTATATCATTTTCTAAAATGTATTTGCTTATTATATTTATCATCCCTATATCCCATTAGAATATATAGTCTACAAAGACATATATATTTTTTACTTTTTTGTTCTTTGATACATCTCTAGTGCCTGGAATACTGAACGGCACATAGTAAACACTCAATAAATACATTAATTTATTGAGTGAAAATCTTTGAGGTTGGAAACCAAGAATCTTTACTATTGCAAACTCCCCATGTAATTATATTGCTTTTTCATGGTCACAAATCCCTGACCTAGAGACTGACATATGGATATAAACAATAACACCTTTTTAGCAGAAAACAAAAATATAGTTCTAGCCAGAAGATTTATTGACCCTTTTTGCTATATTATTTAAACTATCTCTTTTGTCTTGGAATAAGAAGGATTTATCTTTTAATAGGCATGGAGCTGTCTGATCTGATGCTATCTCATGGACAGAAGAGATCATAGTCCAGTTTTTCTTAAAATTAGTACAACTTGTTTTCGTTTCTGTCTTATGCAGATATGACTCACCAGCCCATGAAAACAGGATATGATGACTTATGTGCTATTTTTATAGTTATTTCTCTGACCCTAATCAGTACGTAAAATTTGGCTTTAAACTATAAATGGAGCTTTATTTTATCCACAGTATTACAACTCTTGGATCATCAGTGCAACTTGTAAAAACAGAGACAGCTTCCTCCCACGTATTTTGGTACCATCTCGGGGCTAATAAGATTTAGAAAGACAGGCAACTAGACAAACAAATTTAGTATAATAAACACAACAATAGAGACTTAAAGTTAACCTCTGTGATGGCAAAATCACCAGAGTACATTAACAAGTCAGATTAGAGACTGTAGATTAACTAAATCTTACATAAATTGGAGCATGTAGCCAAACTTCTAGTAGGGAGAGAGCAGGAGAGAGGGAGGGAGGAAGGGAGAGAGAGGTGATGATACATGGAGACAGATATTTTTTTGAAAGAACCAATGTTTTATTTACTTGTATTTGGAGTCAGTATAGTTACTGCTAGTCCCTGAGTCTGACTTCTATTTTCCAAATTCTCATTCAAAACTCTTACCCTGATATCCCAGCTCACGCTGCCTTACTCTGCACCGTATTACAAATCATCACGGGGGAAAAAAATGAAACTCCTCTCTACCTGTTTTAATCAAGGAGAATAGATATTTATCTACTTAAATGATTATATTTAATTTTGCCTATGCATCAGAGGATGGAGGTGACCTTTTATGGTATTTTCAAACTGATATTTGCAAGTGTTAAGCAATGTATGGTATATGACAGGATTCACAGCTCAAACACTAAACCTTACACCCTTAACTAGGTAGGCACAACCTTAAACACTAAAAGATTATGGAGACGGTACTTGAAAACAAAATGACCAGATGTTCTCTTGACACATTTAAACATGACAATGATACTGGAAAGAGAAGTAAGAGGTGTTATATATGAAACATATAAAGTCAACATACTGTTTCATAATTGTATATTTTTTAAACTTACTTGATCCTGGGGCACTCTGAGAACAGCAGCTGATTTATTCTGTTTTTATTTAAGTCCCAGACCTCTAATCTCCCAACCTGGCACACATAGGGAAGAGAAACAGCAGCTAAAAATGATAAGGGGATAGTACTGAGCGCATTTCAGAACAGAACTGGGGCAGGATAGAAAGCATAAATCCTCTAGTCTTGGATTTGTAAAAGCAATGTGCAGTTCAGGAAGATTGCAGACTGTCACTTTTTCTGCATTCTCCATAATTTTAAGCCACATATTCTTCTATCATATATATATATATATGATATATATGATTATATGATAGCATTCCCCCATTCCCACTTTTTTTTCTAATTAAATCTTCATTGAATAGGAAATTAAAGTCACTATTCAAATAAAGAATTGTAAATGGAATAAAAAATAAAGCTTCGTATGTCCTTTTACTCCTTATTTATGGTGAGAATGACCTTGCAAATGTATTTTTGAAGCGTGTTGTGTTTGTAAGTGGAACTTACCACAAATCGTGAAACTCTGTATGTATCCATGAGAGGCAGAATAATGGCCTCCCAGAGAGATATCCACATCACAGTTATGGAATATAAACTAATGTTAAATGGAAAAGAGGAATCTGGGTTGGAGATGGAATTAAGTTTGCTAATCAATTGGTCACAAATAGGAAGGTTGTCCTGGATTACCTGTGGTGGGCCCAGTATCATCACAAGGTTCCTAAGATGGAAGACTGAACAGAGGTTAAGTCAGAGTGGCGTCATGGGAGAACCTGACCTACCACTGCCGAATATGAAGATGGAGGAAGGGGCCATGAGTCAAGAAAGGGCTCTAGCAGCTGGAAAACCCAAGGAAATACATTCTTCCCTCAAGCCTCCAGAAAGAATACAGCCCTGCAGACACCTTGGTAACAGAACACACATAAAATAAAGCAACAGTTTTAATCTACATTATATTCCACTCAAGACACACTGACCAGTAACAGTGATTTTTAAACCTTATTGTCATTAACATGATATTCTGATAAAGTTTTGATAACCTCTGTCTCCTACTATCCTAGTTTATTTTGACTGTTGTAAAAAAGTTTTTGAAAATTTTCATTTTCACAACAAATCCTGGAGTCTATAGTTCCACAGGCTTTATTCCATATTTCTCCCTGTTCAGTGACAAATTTATAACATGCATTCCATAGTAAATTTTGCAGCATGCTGCAATGGACTATATGGTACCTCTTACTACAACTATTAATTTCCAACAGTATTTTTCTTTGGCCATAATTTATACAAGGCTCTGTATTATTTATCACCAGCTCTCTATCAATCATCTAGTTTAGGAATGTTTATTGCTAGGTCTATTTGAATGAGGGAAACAGAGAGGCAGTAAGGCCTTTGGGTATTAATGTTAGGCTTGTGGGAGGATACATTATCACCCTTAAAGAAAGCTGACATTTGGTGGTTGACTTGCATAAATTGTTGGCAAGTGCAATGGAAGACTGTGGCCCAAACGGTTGTTCAATAAATAAACTTGCTGAGATAGTTATATATGAAATTAACCTACCAGGATTAAAGTAACATGTGCTTAAAACACAACCTTCCCACTCCTTTTTTCAAATTTAGCTGAAGTGATTCTTCAAAAAAATTCACAAGAATTCATTTACTCCACTGAGCACACATTTCCTTCAAACAGTCGTTAATGAATGCTGGTTGGAACTGGTTACATTTGGATGAAATATTAATCTGGAATTTATCCTCAAACACAAACTGAAAAAATAATCTTCAGTTATATAAAGGGAGAATTTTAGAAAGGCAAAGAAAATGATTCAATAGCAAGGAAATGCATGAAGGAAAGTATTTCCCAGAATGAACCATATCATACTGAACTGTAAGTTTACTCTAAGCCTTGATGTGCCTCACAATTATCTTATCTTTATGGAAATGCAGACAATTAATTTAGACCTTGGACTTGAAAAGGTTAGAACTTATCACTGAATGAGGCATTGTGAGAGCAATCAGATAATCCAGCCCGCTGGGTTTGTAAACCAGAAAGAAATCCGGTGTGAAAGAATAGCCACCTAAAGAGAAGCCCTTTTCTACATTTACAATTAAATAGGTATTGGTTAGGGTTATCACCTACATTCTTGAGCTACCATTCTTGAGGACCAAGAAAAAGCCAAATTGTGTTTACATTTGCATTACATTTTTATTTCTGAAGTTTTGCATCTGACATTAGAAAGATGTGTTCTAGTCAATTCATTCATATGGAAGTATGTTTAAGCAGACAGTAACGTAACACATTTGTTAAACTTTATGCTTAGGAGGTGGAAATAGTTGTTAGTTTGCTAATTGTTATTCCCTCATTTTTCCAATTTGGGACCTTGTCATTTTGACTTGCAAAGTCATCAGGTCCAATTCCATTGATTGAGACCTTTTGGAATACACACACTTTTTACAGGTGCTCAGCGAAATTTTTAAAAATGTATCAATGCATTTCCCAGGGTCTTTGAGAAGAGTCTCCTATACCTTTGTCAAAATACCATCTGCTCAGGAATGTTTATAAATAAAATTACTCTTACGTCCTGTGTAGGAATAGTTGAGACCAGTTAATTTTCTCTCTTCTTTCCAGTAATCTTTAAATAAATAATGTAAGGGCTTTTTATTACAGTAAATGAAAAGAATCACAATTTAAATATGGTTTAAATATAACACACATACAGTAAAATTGGTAGGGTGTTTTAAGGCACATCTACTTAAAATATAGACTGTTAATTCTATTTTTGTAACTTAACAGCAAGATTTATAAAAGGACTGTGACTTAGTGACTCCCTAAATATATTACCTACTAGTTTTGTTAATGAAGAATAACGATACTAGTGTTCTGTTAGATAGGGTAGAGGTCATACATACCCTAAAACTTTCAGGATATGTATTTGTTTTGATTTTGAATGTTAAAGATGTCTTTTTGCATTAACAGCTTCATTTCAGGTTAAAGATAAATCGTTATTATAAAAGTTGGAGCTAAAACCTACGTTTTCAGCATTGAGCTACAGAACAGAAAGAAGTTTAAAATGCACACTTCTATGTTTATCAGTATATACTGCATTACATCCCGGAGCTTAAGGCACCACACTTTTTTCAACCCTGTCAAACATTAATCCTGACAAAATCCTTTTAATTTGCTATGTTGTTTAATTAAAATGACAATTAAGTCTTATCCATTGCTCATAACACTAGGGAAAAGTGAAAGCAAGTTGAAACACCTCCTGTTCCTCAAATGAATGTGCACTCTTATGGTGGCTACAATTATTAGTCCAGTGAATTCCTTTTACAGTAATCTGCTTTCAAGTCCCTCTCATAATGTCACAGATATCATAATAATACCTTATATTTGTGTAGCACTTTGTGGTTTTCATACCACTATTAAATACATTTTATTGTAGCCTTCCAATAATCACAAAAAATGCACTTGCTAATAATTTCTACAATATGAGCCAGTAAACATTTGAAGAGACTGAAGATTCAATAAGAGAACATGACACCCTCCACAAAGGAAACGTTTTTGGCAAGTGGCAAAATCAGAATTAACCAGGTTTTGTTTTTTTTTTCCTTCAACTATCCTAGTGTTGTTCCACTAAACTTCACTTACTTAAAAGAGAGGAGGAGTCTCTTTTTCAGTCGAAACTTCTGGAAGAGGATGACACTGGAAAAAAGTCACTGTAACTTCCCCGAAGCTGATGGGAATTTCAGGGCATCCTGGTCAGATCTGAGGTATTGGATGTGCATGAATGTAAAGACTGTAGCAAACAAATGACTAAATGTAATTAATTATTAACTAGTGATCTGGGACTGAGCAACAGCTTAAGCATAAGATCTTCAACACTGAATGACTGATCATTGAGCACCTAGTGTGTGCCGGGTAGCAGGCTGAAGCCTATTTGCTCATTTACTATGACAGATACGTAAATGAGGTCACATTATTATCGTCATGTTATCTGTGAGAAAACAAGACTTCGAGTTTGGGTAGATGAACTCTGGATCACTCAGCTGGCAGGTCATATGAAGACAGAATTTGAATTCAGTCTTTTTTTTTTTTTTTTAACTGAAGATTCTGCTCTTAAATTAATTATCTGCCTTTACCTTTTTTAATGATTGCATCCTTAAAATTCTATTTTAATGCCACTTAAGTTTTTAAGAGAAATGATCAATTCATTTCTGACAGATCTATTTTCACCTGGTTTATTCATTTAAAGGAAAAATGTAAAATAATTCAGAAAGTACATTTTTATTTTTATTTTTACTTATCTGTGGCATCAACGTGGCTTTAAGTTAATTTGTGTCAGGGCAGATTTTCAAATAGTAGAATGATTACTATTTACATTGGCATTGGGGATTTGACCTTGTTCATACAGAATTATTTTATAACTGGACTTCAAAAAGATTCTATGTGGCTTGCAATGAACATATAGCAAGAACATTGTTGTTACTAATCCTTACAGTATCATTTTTTAAGTTAATGGACTTGATTTTTCTAATGGTATTAGATTTACAGAATAATTGAGAAGATAGTGCACACAACCCCCATGTGTGCACGGTTTCCTCTACTATTACACCATCTTGTGTTAGTCTGGTGCATTTATAACAATAAATGAGTCAATACTGATGTATTATGACTTACTAAATCCACAGTTTACATTAAGGTTTACTCTGTGTTCCACTGTTCTATTGGCTTTGACAAACACATAATGTCATGCATCTACCATTACAGTATGGTATAGCAGAGTGTTACCCTAAAAATTTCCTGTGCTTCACCTATTTATCACGTCTTCTTAATCCAGTCTTCCTTTGATGGGCACTTGAGTTGCTTCCATGTCTTGGCAATTGTAAACAGTGCTGTTATGAACATTGGGGTGCATGTATCTTTTTAAATTAGTGCTTTCACCTTTTCCACATATACATCCAGAAGTGCAACTGCTATATCATATGGCAGCTAATTTCTTTTTGTTGTGGAATATATTTCATAACATCCGTTGTATGAATATACCAGTTTGTTCAGCCATTCACCTATTGAAGGACATCTTGTTTGTGACCAATTTTTTTTGCCAGTTTTTACCAAACTGCTATAAATATTTGTGTCTAGGTCCTTGTGTAGATTAAGTTTTTAACTGAGTCGGGTAAATACCTAGGCATATGATAACTGGAACATATGGTAAGACTATGTTTATCTTTGCAAGAAACTGTCAAACTGTCTTTCAGAGTGGATATACCATCTGGCATTCACATCAGCAACGGATGAGCATTCTTACTGCTCCGTATCCACTCTAGTATTTGGCGTTGTCAAGTTTTTGTTTGTTCTGCCTTTGTTTTTAATTGTAGCTATTCAACAGGTGTGCAGTAGTATCTCAGTGTTGTTTAAATTTGAAATTTTCTAATGACATGAGTTTGAGCATCTTTTTCTGTTTATTTGTCATCTGTGCCTCTTTACTGGTGAGGTGTCTGTTCAGATTTTTTGCCCATTTTTAAAATTGTTTTGTTTTTTCCATCATTCATTTTTAAGAATTCTTTGTATATTTTGGATAGAAGTCCTATATGAGATAAGTATTTTGTAAATATTTTCTTCCAGTCTGTGGCTTCTCTTTTTATTCTTTTAAGATAATATCATTTCTAGTAAAAGCAATATTAGGTGCTTCACATATCTCTAAAAACGACATCACTATCATCTTTTAGATGTCATTTAAGTTAATCACTGATGAAAGCAATATAAAAGAGAACTCCAAGTCAGAGTTTTCATAAAATTATTGTCTACAATGTTGCAACTTTTTTATCCCAAAGATTTATGACAAAGTATTTGTGATCTCAGCAAGAAATCTCAGCATTTGACATGTGTATGTATATATAAAGCATATTTATAATCTACATATTCTATACATATAGAGAAAGAGGTTAGTATAAGTATTCTGTTATATAATACCCATTGATATTATATTAAATGTATGTTATAATAGTACAGTGAGTGTTTGCTTATCAGTTCAGTTGTTTGAGAACTAAGAGCAGCATTCAAAGCACTACTGCAGTTTTAAGCTGTCTTTCAATTCAAATGTGTCCTCTATTGTTTGTTAAAATGCAAGTGCCCAGAGGTAAGTCTAGCTGTAATCCCCACATTTCCCAACTCCCAAGTAATTTCAGTACATTAAGAAATGATTATGAATAGTCACTGCACCCCACAAAATGTTTGATGGCTAAGCTCTCAAGCTGAGACGGGAAGGAAGGGCTCAGGGCACAGCTTTTAAAGGATGACACAGCAGTTAGCACCAAGATGGCAGAAAAGTCAACTCCCGGTAGACCTGGAGGCCCAAGAAGGTGGGAGATCCGACCTCCAGTGGACCTGGAGCTTCATTATACACATTTAACGCACTAGCATGGTGGATGACACATCCACAGGCACTGTGACAGCTGAAAGGTCAAAGAGAGGGTCTCGGCCCAATTCCTGGGAATTCCTACCCCCTCCCCAAAGGAGTTGTAATAATCCTCTTACTTGCTAGCTATAAAAACTAGCCACACTGTGCCTCTCAGTCACTCTCACTGTCTTTCTCTCTTGCCTTATGAGATGGCCTACACTCTGTCTATGTCTTCCTAAATAAACCTACTTCTACTCAACTGTGGCTTGCTCTTGAATTCTTTCCTATGAACGCCAAGGACCCTCATTTGGCAGTGTGTGTCCCAGGACTCAGCGGAGACCTGGGACATGGTCAAGCTCTCACACCCTGCTATTTTCCTGTATCAAAGCCACAAAATTCTTGGGTCCAAGTTTCTTCACTTACCAGATAGGTAGGGAAGCAAAATTTGCCACTCCAAAATGTGTCTCTTTGGCATAAGGATTAATTAAGACTGCTTATTGTTAAGAAACAAAAGACCCCAGAATTTTTTCTTGTTGGCTCTCCCTGAAATGCCTAAAAGAATTTAGATAAAGGACCTGTTCCTGAAATAGAGCTATCACCGGAGATACCTGCAAAGAATATGGGTTGGTGTGTGGAGATTGAAGTACATTCTGTCTCTGCATGGCCCAGCAAACATGTGTTTACTAAACATTTGATTTTCCACCTCCCTGTGAACGGCCTTCCTCCCCTTTGAAGTCCCAAACTATGACCCCCAACATCCTCTTTTGTCTTTAGCTGAAGATGTTATTTAAGGTGAGAATCTTGGCCATTTTGGCAAGTCATTTAGTTTTCCCAGGACTCTCTCATGTGTATGTGTCATTAAACTTTTTTTTTTTTTTTCAAATTTTTCTGTTAGTCTGTCTCATGTCAATTTAATTCTTTGATCACCTGGAATTACTTAGAAGGGGATAGGAAAATTTCCTTCTCCTTGACAATGTATGACCTTAGACAAGTTACTTAACCTCTCTGTGCTTCAAGATCCTTCATGAGTAAAATAATGATAATAATGATAATAATCATACCTGATTTATAGATTATTGTAAGGATTATAGCAAAGTATTTAGAAAAATATTTATGTTATGCATGCAGTGCTAGTCACCTTATATAGGTAGCTATCAAATGGTTATATTTAATGTACTACAAAGTATAAGAATATAGTAAATACCATAATGGGGAGAAAATATGTGCTAACTTAAAATATCATGTATGTTTAGAAGTAAAAGACTATTGAAGCCTCAGTTTATTTATTTAGGTGGTACTTTTTCCAACTGTAAAGTTTATTTCCTTGACATATATTGAGATGAATATATCAGCAAGAATTTATAGGTAGATTTATAGAGAGATAGACAGGTAATCCTTGTGCACATATAAAGCAAAAGATTTTACTATATCAGCTTTGATAATTCATAAAACAAACATGGGAGGATACCACACCTATATCTAAGCAGAAATTTGGAATATGGAGTCTCAGACATCTGTCAGTCATACATAAATTGACACTTAGAGAGCTTGTGCTTTTCATTTGAAGAGGAAAGTAAATGGTGATGAATCAGTGATTGGGGAGGACAGTTCTAGGTGGCTCTCCTCTATTAGACCAAAGTGACAGGTTTGCAGCACATGGAAAGGGGACCCAGTAATTGAGCTCTGAATCTGTTTTCATGGAAGTTTGAGAATTTTTTTTTTGAGATTAAGAAGCCTGTATAAAATTTAATAAAACTGAAGGAATCTTCAAGGCACCTTGGTCAGACCTGAGGTAGTGGACTTGCACAAGTGTAAATGTGTTGGACAGTTCTGGTCATCAGCAGAACTGTGATATACAATACATGAGCTCTGGGAAGATTTCTGCTTTATGTTTAGCCACACTTCTGTGCGGCTTCTTCCCCCGCTGTGGAATCTCCCACCTCAATACCTGAAACTTGAATCGTGGTCCAGCAACCTCAGCATCACCTGCAAACTTTCTGGGAACTACAGAATCTGAGACTCCACCCCTGATTTATCAAACAAGATCTGGGATCTGCATTTGAACAAGATCCCCAGTTGACTCCTGGGCCCCTTAAAGCTTGAGAAGCACTTCCAGGCATTGTCTTTTATTCATTCATCCCCATCAGACTTTTTCTATTAGTTCCAATTCCACAAGCTCTTGGCTTCAGATTTATGAGGTTACAAATAGTTAATCTAATAACTGACTGCAATATTGTGTATCAATTGGGAATAATATATTCATGAGAGCAAGACAGTAACTAACTTCTTTTCTTGCAATCAGTGTGAGGGCTTTTTTTTTTTCCCCTGATTGTGTTAAACAATGACAAGAAGTGCTCTATTTCTTGTCATTTTTTAACTCTATTGAAAAAAATATTCAAATTAGTTAGCAGGAGAAAATATATTTTGTACAGCTGTTTAACCTTTACTAAGCAGCTGTGTCCCCCATCTACCAGTGAGGGAGTCCTGCACTCATATATTTTGTTAAGAATAGATAAAATGGTGTATTGTTACTAAGACAATGGGAAATATTAAGATTTCTTTTTTCTGCTTTAGTGATTTTTTTTTCTTGTGTTCTCTGCAGCTTTTAGATGATATCTGGTGAATTTTCTTGCATTTATTTTTATATTTTCTTTCCTAAAATAGTGTAATACTTAGTTTACCTTATATTGATAAATAATCAGAATTATTCCTTTATGTGTCAGGTAATTTTAGAAATTGAGAAGTTGATCTAATGAATTAGTAAGCTTTTCCCAGCAAGGGTTGGAGGGAGCACAAAAACCTTGGAACTGAAACCTGGCTTCTAGCCCTCTCACTTCCTCTGACAGAGGGCCCAATCTTTTCAAACCACTTACTATAAGACTCCATTTTCTCATTCATAAAGTCAGGAACTCCAGGAAGAAGGTGCTCTCAAAGTGACTTCTATATCAACAGTTCTATTTTTTACACGAGTATGAATCTCCTCTTAAGTCAAAATATATGGAAAGTGGTTTCTCTATACATTCCACAATTTTCTACCAGTAACTTTTTCAACTTTTGTGAACTGGACTGAAGACGTAATGCAATTAAGGATTTTGAGATGAGGAGATTGCCCTCGGTTATTGGAGTGAGGTCTAAATGCCATCACACACAATTTACAAGAGAGAGGGAAAGGGAAATAACACAGGTACAGTGGAAAAGAAATGTGAAGATGTAAGCAGAAACAGGGATGATGTGACCACAGCCCAGGGGTACCAGGGCAGCTAACAGAAGCCGGAAGAGGCAAAGAATGCATTTTCTCTTACAGCGACAGAGGGGGCACAGCCCTGCTACATTTCAGACTTCTAGCTTCCAGAATTGTGAAAGAATAAATGTCTATTCTTTTATGCCACCAATTTGTGAAGAATTATTATAGCAGTCCTAGGACATTATTACAGGGCTCATTTTTAGAAATAAATCTTCTATGAAAATAAATCTCCACCCATCCAAAAAAAAAGTGGAAAATAAGTCAGTTCAGGGAATTACATAGTAATAACTGAATCTGAAGTAAATTAGTGAAAAAAAAAAAAAGTAATTCCAACTCTCAAATGTCATCTACCACCTCAGAATTTCATGGAGTAGAAGGGCAAGAATATTGGTAGGAAATTGGGGCAAAACTTGAAACTACAAACTTCTTGGACTCATTGCCAAATCAAAGTAGAAGTAGATATGGACAACTTCTGGTGAAAGGACCTCAAATAAAGGCAACAAAATTTTCTAACTAATGCAGTGAGAATATGGAAGTCCTTCACTGTAGATTCCATTTGCTACGGAATTTTCATCCTGCCCTACTACAAAGAGCTCTACTCACTCTTTATGAGTAACCATAACCTAAGCATGTACTCATTGCTTGTAACACAGCTAGCAAATGGTTAATTAACGTCATCGCATTAAATAGTCTCAACAATTCTCTTAAGTAAATTTACCTTTAAAACGTTTTGAAAATGAAACAAAAAATAGACCTAAACCATTTAGGTAACTTACCCCAAATCACACACCAGTCATTAGTGAAACCACAAATCTAGTAGTTAAGATTCCTTAGCACATTCTCTGACTACCATGTTGGATGGAAAACACCTTACTATAGAAGGTTTGCAGAAGCCTTTTGTTTGTGGAATAAGACTGATTTGGTCATCAAACTTTTGAAATATTCCATGGCCACTCTTAAAGAGGGGAACTCTTTTTAAGTCATATTATACATTGATATATGTATGAATCAAGGTATATTAAGTGATTTCTCATCATTTCAGTTTGAGCTGGGGGCTTGTACTGTCTTTTCCTCTAAATCTCTTTGTGGAGAATTATTTAATGCATCACCTACTTAACAAATTTTAGCAAACATTTTTGGTTACAGTGTGAAGAATCTTGCTATTATAAGAAGAATGTAATGCTATAGATACAAAGTATAGTTTGTTGATTAATTCATTCTTTTGGCTCAAATTCTTTGACTTCTGAACCCAGTTGTTATTGTTGTTGTTTACTTGCATGTTTCCTGCCTTCTGGAAATTTAGAAAAATAATGAACCTTGTTCTAGCTAAGACCCACATATAACCCAAAAGTCAAGTCAAAGTTTCTCTCTTGGATACACATAAGACAGTAGTCAATGACTGGACCTTCCAAGGATTTCACACTATGAGTTTTCTTAAGGTTACAGTTTTCTAAAGGGGCCAGCTTAAATCCTATCTCAAAATTATTGTTCTTCAAGCTTTTTCTTGAATAGACTTTATCTGTTCTGAAACTCATTCGCTTTTAGTGCCTTAGATGAATCCCTTCCTTCCTTCATATTCACATCTATATTTATCTTGGGCTTAATATGTATTTTATATTTTTCTGTCTACTCCACATATCACCAATAAGACAACTTAAAAATATAAATTTACAATTATAAAGGGACTCCATTTACATATGGATATGCTTACCTTTGCATGTGAGTGCTATTTAAGTTCTAATCCACATGTATCTAAAAATGACCCCTTGGTTCTGTTGTCTGTTATCTTATGGAACCTAGTATGCCGCTTTAAAAGCCCAAGCGTCCATGATGAATGACTTATTTTTTCTCATCTGTCAGAAAGAAAGGCATTTCCCTTTAATACCTTTCTTGGACCCTTCTAAGGGAACAGTCGTTACATACAGTGTGTCCATTGAAATTAACCTTTGCCAGACTTCTCTATTCCAGCTGCTACTCCTGCCCTCCCTCTTGGCCTTTGTCTTCTCCTGTTCTGTCTGCACACTGCACAAATCTGTTCCTGTCAACCTTCTTCTTAAGCTGCCTATACGATAGCATTGTGTTACGGACTCCTAGTAAATCCCCAAATAACTGCTTCCCCTTGCTTTCAATGTAATAAAATCTTCAATTATTAGCAGAACCATATGGCTGTTCATAATAAAGACAGCATTCCCTAGTTTTCTTTGACTATGTATGACCATGTGACTAAGCTTTGGCTAATGATAGATGCAAATTTCAAGGCATACATCATACCTTTCCTATCCTCTTTCCTCCTTGCCCCAGGACCTAGTTAAACTGTGGAAGAACTAAAGAGCCATTTGGATCATGCAGACAAGAGCTATCTCCTAAGCACAGCAGAGCAAAATCATGCTATGGAGTCACTATCCAAGCCCTAAAGTGCTTATGTCATGAGTAGAAAATAATCTATCACTTTGTTTAAAACATTGCAATTTTGGCTTCTGCTTGCATGAGGGATCCACTATCTTAATACAAGCACTCATCCACATTGACCTCCCTCAACCTTGGTGGCTACTGGTCTTCATTTGGTTGCTCTCTTGGTGCTTCAATTTTGAGCTCTGGATTCCCAGTTCTCTCATGGGATTCACACTGGTCGTGCCTCTCTTCAGAACATCCACACGGTAGTGAGGAGCTGACTGTGACTTCCACTGCCCCTCTTGCTCTCCATCTGTTGGAAGGAGGTAGAGTGCAGAGAGATTTCCAGAAAAAAAAAAAAAATCCCATGGAGCACTGAAGACAGGGGTTCTTTTCATTTTGCTAAACACTGGTTTCTCTCCAAGGGTTTATAAGAAACTTAGGGTCTGGACCAGGAGGATTCAAGTATGAAGTCCATTTTTGTACTGTGAGAAATTGCTCACTTCTTCTTAGTCTGTTACTGATTCAAGTACATAATGCCATACTCTTTACTTTCACATGTGTCCCCTCTCTCTGGCTCTCTCCCTGTCTCTCTCTCAGTTCCCATGGTCCTCTCTATTATCTAATTTCCACTGGGACACTTTCTAACACTTTCTAAATGATATCTCTATATCTAAATGTGTGGACAAGTTTTGAGATATTTCAACAGAGATCTTATAATCCTTCCAAGTCAGGAAATATGGCTAAATACCACAAATAGGAGGGTATTTTCCACTTACATATCAATAATACATGAGTCTCTGAAACACCCTAAGAAGACCTTGCTATCCATGTTTATTTGGAAAAATTATTATTCACCACAGACTGCCAATGCGAGTACAAGCTACAGAAGAAGAAATAAAGGTTACCAAGTTTTGCTATTGAAGGTATCTTATAAATACATAATATATCTAGTTTCTAATTCTGGATCTGCTACTTACTGTAGACATGTCTTTGAATAAGTAATGTATTCTCTCTAACTTCAGGAACTTCAGTTTCTGATTCTACAAAATGAAGATATTAGCCTTGCTTATTTCACAAGGTTTTTGTGAGAATAAAATGGGAAAAATATTTATGAGAGGAATTTGTGAACTGTGAAAAAAGCATACATATTTGAAGATTTATTATAGAATCAAAACACCTTGCCTTTTGGAATTTTAAAATGGTAAGTTTTCTTTTATCTCATTAAATTCCAATTTAAATGCTTTACTTTGTAGTATGTTAAGCTGATGAGCATGTCAGTAATCGTAAATTTTATGTTTTGAGTATTCATTCCTTTAATAAATATTAGCATGTACTATGCTCCAGGTATAGAAAGATAAATGAGAGATTGTACTATTCAAGGATCTCTAATTCCAACAGAGTATAAAATAAAGAATAGATAACTGTAATGTACATTGTGACATTCAATGATAGACTTAAACATAGGATGCTCTTAAAATATAAAGATCAGGACAAAAAAGGTATTTTGACTTTTTGCAGATATGCAGATCTCCAAGTGAACAGAGAGATGTGTTAGTTAACAATAATTTTGATCCAAGTAGGTTGAACCTAAATACATCCAACTGAAAAGAAAAATGTAGAAAATGTATGGTGTTGCATAATTGAATGCTCCAGGGATTAAACTCTTTCCATCACAATTGAGATAGAAGCTCAAAAATACCATCAAGATTGTCTATCTCTGCTGCTATTTTTTGTATTGATTTTATTCCCCTGTATGGTGTGTAAAATGGCTATCATCAGTTCCAGGCATGAATCCTCATTACAGCTAAAGGTATTAAGAGAAGAGGGCGCTTTCTCATGACTGGCTCTGGCAAAGACTTTGAGAGGACTTACTATTCTCTTAGTTTAATCACATATCCATCCATCCATAAACCATTATTATAGGCAAGGGCACAGGTTCTCTAAGTACCCAGCCTGCATACTATGCCCATGCTAAGATTACTGCAAAGAATTAGGTTAAGGAGAGCTTCTTCAACTGGAAAAGGGTTAATCAGTACAAGGAATTTTATGTGTGTATTTATGCATGTTTGTAATTGTTTGCTTAATGCCTCTCTCCTCTGGGCAATAAGCAATTCTGGCCAGGGACTTTGTGCATTCTGTTTACTCTCCATACCCATGAGTTTCACAGTGCCTGATACATGGGAAAGGTTTACTAAAAATTTATTAATGAATGGCTGAAAGGCAGAGAGCCACCAGATATGAAGGAAGAAATTGAAGTTTATATCAAGAGTAATAAATTTACCCATACATTTTCCTCTAATTTTCTTCATATCTCTATAACCAGACTCAAAATTCCTTTTGAAATCTTTCATCAGAGACTCCAGTGATATCAATATATTCCTTGTATAACGTATATTTTCACTTTAATTTTTAATTTTTGGCAGTAGTTTAACAAGTTAAAAATTCTCAGAGGCATAGGACTTTATGTGTCCATTTCTTCAGTTGAGACAGTTTCATTAGCTTTTAACAGAAGTTCTGGATTAAGCAATACATCGGGTTGATCAACATGACCTTGCCCTTTTTTATGCTCAAAAATGGTCAAATATTAGTTATTTCATATGGCTCAAGTGTAGCTAATTTACTGGCTCACATAACTTAAAAATCTGCAGGCAGACCCGGCATGTTTTCAACATTCTGCTTTAATGAGATTGGTTTCATCCTAAGGCTCCCCCCTAAGATAAATACCAGCACTGAGTACTACATCCTTCCTTATTATTCTCCGCTAGAAAGAGGGGATATCTGCTTCACCATATTCCCTCCACAAGTCCTGAGGTCTCCTCCCTACCCCTGGATCAATAACAGTACCTGGCTATACCAGTTTCCTAGGAATGCCTTAACAAATACCACAGACTGGGTAACAAACAACAGAAATACATTCTCTCACATTTCTGTAAGCTAGAAGTCCATGGTCAAGGATCAGCAAAGTTAGTTTTTCCTGGAGTCCTTTCCTTGGCTTATCAGCGGAACGTCCTCTCTCTGTGTCTTCACATGGTCTTCTCTCTGAGTCGGTGTCATAATCTCTTCTTCTTGTAAGAACAGGAATTACATTGGGTTGGCACCCATCTATACGACCTCATTTAACTTTATCAACTCTTGAAAGATCTTATGTCTAAATACTGTCACATTCTGAGGTACTGAGAGTTCAGACTTTAATATATGAATTGAGGGGTAGGGGCAGCAAAATTCAGCCCACACACTGGCTTAGCTGTATTATATATATTATATATATATTCCATCCACTGAAGCCAGAAGAGGAGTCAGTCTCCACAAAACCGTATGGATCTCCAAACTAAAGTCAGGCATTCTGGAAATGGGGATGGAAGAAGGATGCTATGGATGCAGTGGAAATCAGTCACTATTTTGTCTCTAAAATTTTTAATATACTAATAATGAATCTAGCTAAAGTAGGAAAAATGAGTCTTGGCATAACTCCTGGGATTTCTGGATAACTGATATTTATAGTTTTGACTGTTCTATATTTCTTTTTGAGAGGATTAAAAAAATACATACGTACACATATATATATATAAATATGTATATATATAAATCTGCTTCAGGATTTTAGAAGCAAGAGTGATTTAATATTTATCCATTATGTATGTACTAGATCTTATGGTGAAGAACAAAGACAAATCCTATTTGGCTCTGATCATGAGTGAACTCCAGATGGGCAGGAGGAAACTAATTACAACCAAATGAGACAAGGGAAATCTAAAAGAAAGAGAAGTGTGGGCCCGATGGAATAGTTGCATAACTATTCAAGGGAACGTACACAATTCTAATAACATCTTCCTAGATATCTTCCTAGAATTAACACCTATGTTTTATTTTGAGGACTTCCTGCAGGTATTTCTTGGTGACACATTATGATTAATATAAGGAGTATTATAAATGGAGCCTTCTTACAGTAAAAGAAGCTGACAGAAATCAAATATTTGTATAAAGATTACCCAGCTCTCCAAGCTAAGGTGTGTGGCTCAGTTCTAGAACAAGCTGGAAACTGAGGTAAGTATCAGAGACTTGAATTCAGCCCTTCAAAATTAATGGCCACACAGTAGGGGATAATATTAAATCTGTACATTGGTGTTGATTTACAAACAAAGGATTCTATTTGCCACCAGCATCTACTCCATAGTCCGTGCATGAGACACCAAAGCAACTCCAGGTCAGACCCACAGCAGCCCTGCCAGAATTATGCTAAGCTGGGTTCCTATTTAATATTAGATTAGGGGGAAAAGTGGGAAAAGGTCAGGCCTGGAAAATAATTGAAAAAGTAGGTCAGATATCTGGATAAAAATAAAAACAGAAAAACATATGCTAATTTGTTGTCATGGGTAGTGTAAAGGATCTTTTCAAAGCCTAGACTACCTTCTAGAACATTCCATTAGACATGCCTGAATACCTAGTAGTGTGATGCTCATTTAATCATGGGTTTTCCTTCTATGAACTGACATTACAATTCCACCATTATAAGGTCCAGGGAGAAGAGTGAAAAGCAGCAGAGATGAGGTGGAATGGCCAGTGAAGTGAGAGGGAAAACCTGAATGTTGTGTTCTAAAGGCCAAGCAAAGAACATATATCAAAAAATGAAAGAATGATCAATTGCGTCAAATAATGATGATAAACCAATAAAAAACTAGGGATTGTTCACTAAATTTAGCAAAATGGAAATCACTGGATGCATTACTGACAAGAGCAGTTCTGTTGGAATTAAAGCAGGACAATTTGGTGGAAGTGAGTTTAAGAGAAAACAGGAACATGAAATTGGAAGCAGTGAGGATAGACAACTGTTTTGAGACACAAAGCAATTAGGGCTGTACCTGGCAGGAAACTGGATTCAAACAAAGGCATTTGTTTGTTCGCTTGTTTGTTTGTTCTTTGCTGTTAGAAATGCTGCAGGAGAGTGTTTATGGTGAGAGGGAATGATTGACAGAGAAAAATATTTGAAAAGTGAGAGGAGACAGGATATGGTGAAAAGGTAGAGAGATCTGCTTAAGAAAAACGTAAGTGTTCTTCAAGGTATGGGGCAGGAAGATGGAGAATGTGGGTGCAAATACTACTGAACAAGAATGTGAGAAAATCCACTTGGTTCCTTCCAGCCTAAAGCAAGAGAAAGAATTTTCACTTGATCTTTGGCCTCAAAATCATTCAGATGACCTCCATTCTCAAGTTGTGGCCATTTGTTTTTTTCCTATCTTTAAAAGAAATCCCTATTCTGGGTCCAGGAAATGCTTGTGGCCAACATTGCTGGTTGACAACATAATATATATTTTTCCTACTTCCTTACCAAGAAATCCTCAGTTTTATTTGGCAGAACCGTGTCAGCTAAGATCCCTTTGCAGAGAGTAGGGACATTATTTCAATGTTCTGGCAAATGAGACAGCTAAAGGTATCTGAGAAAATTCCGTATCTTCTGATACACATATCCCACAATTCTCTCCCCTTTTAAAATGAATATACAACAAATGTCATTGCAGCAAGAGTCTTGCAGCCATGAGATGATAAGCGTGGAGATAAAGGCACACATACAAAGAAAAACGGAGTAGAAGGACAGAAAGAGCCTGGGCCTCTAATATTATTAGATCTACCATATCAGCGGTGGAATGTCTAACTTCTTCTTTTTTTTTTTTTTTTTTGCAAGAGATTAAAGTTTATTTTTTTGTTGGTTTTTTGCTTTTTTGCCACTGTAGGAGAATTGTCTTTATTTGCCATCAGTTTCTTTAAAATTTTCTGAAGCAGCTTTGGGCATTCAGAGTTCTTAATTTTGTGAGATCTGAGTGATTTGGATATAATTTTCCTAAGGCCCTCTCTTTGATCTCTTAGATAGATCCTGAAAATATGTGCAGAAGATTCTGTAGTGGAGAACAACCAGAACAAAGCTGAGTTTCTAGACATCTAATCTCTCTCTTCTCAAAATGGAAAGGCTGCTTACAGAAAGTCAGGTTCTGTTTTCTGTAAAGAAAGGCAAGTGAATTCTAATTTTCCTAGTGCCAGGGCTCCCTTCATTATTGCCCCCTCTTCTTTCTAAATTTGAATGCCCCCTTACTCACACACACATGCACACATGCACACACACACACAGATATATAGACACTAGATCAAACTTGCTTTTTATTAAATTGGCTGACTAAATCTAGGTAAAGATTGGATATAATAAGGAATGAGCTAAAAAAAAAAAAACAGTTGGCATTAAAATGTAACGGAGACCTCATGCAGAGTGCTTATCAACTTCCATCCTTCTATCTTTGGGTTAAAAATAGCTTTCTAAGAGAAAATGGGAAAGTAAGCAATGTCTGGAAATTTTTTCCTTCCTCTAAACTTATTGCTGAAAAGTATGTTTGTGTGTCTGTATTGTATGACAGTTCTTCATTAGCCCCTCACGTTTCTGCACATTTGCTGACAGCTTTTGTCTTTGGTTCTAGACTACATTTTCAAGGAAGTTTGTGTAGCAAACAGCCTCGGATGACAGACACTTGTCTTCCTCTGGGGCAAGGGCAGATTTGTTTCGTATGCAGGGTAAGAAGCAGAATGCTTTCCTGTGGCAGAATTTGGGTAGGTTTGCTCGCTGCCCCCTTATAATTTAGGAGTTTCCCTAAGCTCAGTTCCTTAGCTAGGAGGCAAATCTCCTACAAGTGTGAGCATCCTCCTAGACTACTCCACATTATTTCCATGAGACACAGGGGGAAAAGGGGAACCAATAGGAACATTCAGCACATGCTTCCTGCTGTGCAACGAGCAATAAAGCATTCTGCATCTGAGCCAGGAGTCTTGTGTCTTCTGCCAGCATCCTTGAAATGGTAGTAAGGTCACCTGTTACCTTGGAAGTGGTTTAAGATCTAAGTCCTTCACAGTTCTTGGCATACTGTGTTATTATTTAACACCTTCACCTCAGTGGTCAATTACTGCCTAAAAAAATACTTCCCACGTTTGCCTCTTAAAACTTTTGGCATTGTAATAAAGGAGTGTATAGCGCCACACCCTGCAAATTACCTTTCCCATGAAACCTTGACTGGTGCTACGTTCTGAATTAATCACTGCTATTCTTTCTCTCTTTAGAACTTTGCAATTAACACATCATTTAATTAATCCTACTCTTTTTAACATTAACTCTGTGTATGATGTCTTTTCACTTGCTTGTGAATAACTTGTGGGGAAGAGTGGCATTTTGTTAACGGTGGATTTGCCGAAGCACCCTATGCAGTGCTTTGTCTAAATACAGTATAACACATACTTCTGAATCATCAAAGATCATTTTACTATTAAAAGAAATTTTTTAATATTGATTTGAAAAATTAAACAATACATTTATGTAGCATTTTCAGAGGATTCTCATATATTTCCTAACGGGATTAATTTTCTTCTAACATTCCTGTGCAATAGGAACATTATATCCAAGGAGAAAGTGGACTGCATGGACCCATGTTCTGAGCTCTAGTTTCACGTATTTCCTTTGGAATCGTCATTACTGCAAAAACTGCCTAGTTGTTTGTTTTATTTCACATTATGTACTTCTCACAAATAGTAAATAAGGTTGGCATTAAAATGTTTTTTTCTCTTTTATTTCACCTTAAGGCTTTCTTCCAGAAAAGTTCAAAGCCATTATTCAATTTAAGAAATGTTACAAGAAGAAAGACACTAAAAAGGCTTAGAGCTGTATGTTATGATCCTCCTAAGAAGACGGAGGCAGTTATTTTTATATGCAAAGGTGAAGAAAAAGGTCAAAATTATGTTAAGAAAGAGCAATATTAACACAACATTAGGGCAGATTAAAAGTAAAAAATGAGGATTTTATGTGAAAACTTGTCATGTTGTAAATCACGTTAGTTTCTACTGCAACTATTGTTATTCTTTAATCCCCACTTGATAATGCTCTTCATAATCACTGCCAGGTTCCTGAAGAAGAACAGACATGGGTCCCACTGTCAGGAAATAATGGGGTCTAGAACACATTACACTGACTCTTGCTCTTTTAACTCTTACAGTAGACATGACGGATTAACACATTTAACTGAGATATCCCAGTGCGCACTAAACTGGCTGACAATGAATCCCTCTTCTGTTTATTAATTACATATGCATGTATGCTTTGTGTCTGTGGGGGTGGGTGGGTGGGTGTGTATTGTGAGGGGGTCACCAGGGCAGTAGGAGAAAATTTGTGATTGTAGCAGTATTTATCAACACAGCTGATTATTCGGAATCACAATCAGAAGACAAATATGAGATGTAATATTGATTAGAGCACTTTGGTAAAACCAAATTAAGCATCAATTAAAAACTTATCAAAAAAATTGTTTATGTATTACATGTGGATTAGAAAATATCCAGAGTAATTTACAAAATAAATGTCTGTATTTTATGACAGAAGTGAATTTTTAAAAACTTAGAGGGTTAATTAGCTTGTTATGATTAAAAAAAAAACTGAACAAAACATTAAACTAATACTCTATGCTCTAGAAATTCTACATATTTTTCCTTTAAAATTTAGCTAAATATTTTGCACATGTTTTGAGGTATTGTAGAATATGAATATGCAATTCCAGGAAAGATAATTTCCCCAAAATATATGCAGGGTAATTTAATGTCACCAAATAATTTTAAGAAATCTTGTCTATGGGGAAATAGTTTTTTAACTATGCATTTGTTTTTACAGTGACACTTTTATTGAAATAGAAAGCTAATTACAGTAGTAAAATGATACTATTTTTCTAATTAATAATTTTGAAGCAAAATTAATTTGATAATATAGCCCCTGGAAAAAAATAGCTCTGAGTGTTTAAACAACCCCTTGTATATAAACATATTTTTAGATCAGGAGACTATCATTTAATTGTATTGCTGAACATTGATCATGTGACTAAATAAGACAGATTAATTTTATGAGGCTAAGTCAGAGAACTGACACGCAGACGGCAGCCTAGTGCAGGCTGGTGATACAGGGGACATGAGGTGGTACTCTGGAACTCCGAGGCCGTTTCTGGAGGATGAAGCCACCACTAGGCTTCAACTGGGCCTTAATTAGAAGATGCAAAAACAAGATTATTCAATCTTAACTCCACCCTTTCCTTACACTCTATATTCAGTTCATCAGAAAATCTTTTTTTCCCCCTTTCTATCTTTAAAATTTGTCTGGAGTTTTAATTCTTTCCATCACATCAGTTAAATCCTGACTCAGTCATGATCATCCCTCATTACTGCAGTAGCACTCCTGTCAGATCTCTCTGTTTCTGCCTTTCCAGCTACCAAAACAAAGAAACAAAAGCAGTCATTTCTTAATTTTTTTAAAAGTCAAGCTATGTTTCTTCTCTAGTTGAAACTCGATGGTGTCACTCAAAGTAAAAGACAAAGCCCTTAGCGTGGCCCACAAGGTCCCACATGTTGGGTCCCCTTCTTTGAAGTCCGGGCCACTCACCTAGCCACCTGCACCTCTTAGCCACGATGGCGTAGGTGCTGTCGCTGGAGCGCGTCAGGCCCAATCCAACCTCAAGCTTTCTGCTTCTCTTGTTCCCTTTACTTGGGATGCTCCGTCCCCTTCCTCCTACACAACATTATCCCCTCACAATGTGGTAAAAATCCAACTGATGTAACACCAACTGGGTGTGTTGCAACACAATTCCAATGCCATCGGCCTGGAGTTAACATCAGAACCCACAAGTTAAGGGTCCAGTTCTCCATAAGACCGTCCTTATTTCAGATGCCAGCTATGCTTCAGGTGTTCCCAGGCCATGTGCGCTTCTGACCAACTGGTTATAAATTCAGAACTTTCCCCAACCCTCTAAGATTCAAAAGATCCCAAGAATGACTCGCAGAACTCAGAAAAGCACTGTACACAGGGTGAGGCCTGGAGAATCTCAGATGCCTAGCTTCTAATGCCCTCTCCCCATGGACTCACGGCACTAATGCCCTCTCCCCATGGACTCACAGCACTGCATCACCTTTCTAGTACATCCCTGTGTTTCACCAACCTGGAAGCACTGCTGAACCTCAGTGTCCAGAGAGTTTATCAGAGCTTCATTATGTAGACATAACTGAGGAAATCATCAGTCATGTGATTGAACTCTATCTCCAGCCTCCCTCCTCTTCATTAGTCACATAGTTGGTCTTCCGGGTGACCAGTCCCATCCTGAAGCTATCCAGTGCCCTGCCATAAGCCACCTCATAAACATAACAGGGACAGGCTTATCACTCTGGAAATTTCAGAGGTTTTAGAAGTTCTATATCAGAAACCTGGGACAAAGACCAGAAACTCTTCATGATACTGCATTTCACATCCTCTAAATCTATTCTCAAATGTCACATTTTTCAGTAAGGCTTTTCCTGATCATCAGTAATAAAGAGTCTGATGTCATTTTTTTTCATGCTCGACCAGTAATTTCTTCTAAAACTTTCACTTTTGCTCCTCTTAGGCCCCCCATGTGGACAGGCTAACAAGAAAGCCCATATACGCCTCCTTTTGCGGTCCCTACAGGAAATTTAAACCTTACACATCTCCAGCTTGGTCATGGGGTACTTTCCACAGTCTCATCCCCTGGCAATTTGAAGGCATAACCTACTTCCTCTGCCTTCATCAAGTCAGCCCAAGTCTTCTTCCTCCCACTCTCCCCTCCTCCGGGAGTCCCTCTGTGAGGGATAAACTTTCTCTCAAATTCTCTTGAGGTGTGGAGTGTCAACAGTCTTGCTATCTGAACCACATTTTGGGTGGGAATCCATCTTACCCCTCTCTCCATGTGTGTGTGTATGTGTATAGTTACTCAACCTCAAAATACTACCTTAACTAAAACCACATCTCCTTCCCATCTCCCCGCAGTGATTCCCAATGACATTTCCTAATTTATTTTTGGCCATAATTTGAACAACACCTGATGTATCAAAAGTACTACTTCCTTTGTTTACTGTGTATCGCTCCTTCTAGAATCTAAGCTCCTCAAGAGCAGGGATTTATATTTGTTTCAATATTCTGATTTCACTGTATTAAACAGGAGTATTATAATAAATATATAGATAAATACAAATATTTATTCAACTACGGCATTTAAACTTTACATTTACGATTTGTCAGCTGATGCAGCATGATTTTATTTTGAATTAAACTATCATCTGATTAAGAGACTTAAAACTCTATTTAACTTAACTTTTCTGTGGGTTAGCAGTTTGCCTGGACTTAGGTGGCCAGTGTCTAATCTCAACCAGATTAATTTATAAATCTAGTCAGCTGTCAGCCAGCCAGAACATTCTTCTGCTGGAAGTTGGCTGGCTATTGACTGGGGCACAGGGGCAATTAATTCTGTGACTCTTAGTTTCCAGGAGGAGCTTGTCCACATAGTAGCTCAGTAAAATTTCAAGAATGAGAATGAAAGTGTTCACATCAGCATGATGTTGTTTCTGTACATTCTACTGGTTAAAGTAAATCACAAGTCAAGCCCAGATGGAAGGAGTAGAGAAATTCACTCTGTTTCTTGATGAGAAGAGATGAAAAAAACACATCACCAGGAGCACAGATGTAGGGATAGAAAGCACGTTTTTGCAATGAATCACAGATCCATTTGCTCATTTCCTCTACGGAGGAGATCTGAGAATTCCTCCCTCCACGTTATCTAACAAAACTAGGAAGTACATTTTGAGTGACTACTATGGGCCAGTCAGCAAACTCTAAGCAAAAATTTCTATGAGTACACTTTATCATTGATCTCCTTTTCCCATATTTCTTGAAAATAAATATTCTCTCTACCACATATGCGTCTCCATGATTGTATCTTTTCTTCTTTTCATCCACTTACCTGAAATATCTTTCTTTTTCCTACCAAATTACTATCTAATGTAGGATAAATGCAACCTTATTTTACTATCTTTATGTAGGAAAGTTCTCTATGCACCCCCCCCATCATCTCTGTTTACTAAATCATAGCAGCTAAGTATGTATCTTTGTAAAGTTACTTTTTTCTTGCTTTTTCCTTATATAATTAGGTCATCTGGGTTAGCGGTGGAGATTCCTGCCTCTCTTGCAAATCCCCACAGCTCCCAGATTAGCGGTTCACAGACAATGATGGGAATGATGTCAATATGGCTGGAGGCCAGAGGTTTGAGCTTGACAATGTATTTGTACCTCACCCCAGGAAAACACTAATTTTAACTCTCCTTTGTGTTTGATGTTATTGAAAAAGGAAGAAAAAAAAGATGCCAATTAGAAGGCTAGATATCAGGGGAGATCTGAAGAATACGTGCAAATACACAATTAAATTTAACTAGAGGTGGTGAGGGACTATTTGCAGTGGTGAAGAGACTGTTTGGCTCCTGAGACAATTACTTTTTGTTTAGGAATAGCAGTTTTATTAAGTTGTAAGAAAACAGAATAAACTATGTAAAAATGTGTACTGTGAAAAGAGAAATGATGGATTGCCTGTCTGTTACAGCTCTGAGTCAGAGAAAATAAAATAAGAAAATGAAAGGATGTAATTGGTCTAAAAGATATTCCCAGATTGACCAATATTATAAAAACAAAAAGTGTTGGCTAAGCAGTATGTTAAATGCCAGTAAGTTATAATCAAAATAAGTCTGAGATAAAAGAGAGTAAGAAATTAGTAAAAGGACAGATGGTGAATGGTTCATTTATGTTTGATTGTGGCTGTGATCACTTAGAAATGAAAAGAAAAGGTAGGAATGAAATGAAAAGGATAGGTATGTTTACCTACTGGTAGACATTGCTAAAGTGAAATTTTCACTGCTATATTTTACTTTCTCCCTCACACTTGTCTCCATTTTTTTTTTTTTTTTTTTTTTTTTTTTTTTTTTGGTGACAACTTAATTCTGAAACTACCTTTTAGCTATCTTAAAATTTCTTGTTGGATTTTGTTTGACTTGATCATGTAAAGACAGTAGGGAAAAAAAGAAAGAAATTCAGTTATGACACAGAAATACAAAAGAGTCTCTGATCTATATTTTAAAAAATATTCTATTCTCTCTATTAAGCTGCCAGGTGGTTTCAAAAATCTCTTGTATACTTAGGAAAATACTCCCTCTGCCTCTTTCAGTGTATGAAGCTGACATGAAGGGAAGGAAATCGTGATTCCTGGAGATTCCCAAGTGATAACTTAGACATATGGGACTGTGGTTGATTCCGGCATACAAACCCAGTCACAGTCATCAACCAGCTATCCTCTTAAGTTAAATGACAAACACACTAATCTCTCTTGTGCTGGTTAAACTTTACTCCCCCTTGGTCTCCAGAATACTAGTTTTGAAATACACACAAGTTATATATCTAAAGCACCCACCACCTATATGAGATAAATGCTTGACTCAGTCATTTGTTTCACCCTTAGGAACTAATGGAAAAAAAACAAAAACAGAATAAGACACTGAGTGGGGCTTATTTCTAGGAAATAGGCTAGTGGGAGCTTATGCCATAAAATCATGGGCTTAACAAAGAACAGAGTTCACTCAAAGCAGAGCAATGGCTTGTTTGTGCAGTCTTGAGAGCCTCCACGCAGCTGGTTGTCAGGGTATGTCAAAAGGTACAGGTGAACACAATACTGGGGCATACAGTAAAGACTAGAACCTTCAAGTTTATAATACAGGCAAGTGGGAACCCATAAGCATTTCTTAGAAGTAACATAATCATAAACTTGTTGGATGTCTAAGTGAATAAATGTGTATGTCAAATTTCAAGTATTTTAGTCGTGAGATTTTTCTATTAAATGGTCTACATATTCTGGAGTTTTTCATGATGTTACTTAAAAAAAACAAAAAGCATTTCCTTTAAAATGGTTCATTAACATGACAAATACAGTGGCTTATTTTTTCACAGACTATACATCTGTAACAGTTTTACCGAGAGTTTTATTGAAATGGTGAAGTTTTCTATGATAGAGAGGTGTCTGATGCAACAGCTGTTTAATTGACAATTTTTAAATTCCATCTTCATTTCTCAACTCATTAGCTATTCATTTTGACTTAAAAAATAAAACCCATCTGCATTCTCTCTCCCATGCCCAATACCAATTTTACATTTCCTGATGTGCCCAGTTCTGCATTGGAAGAAGCACATGCCTGTTATCTGATGAACAACATGTCATCTTGTTCACAGAATAGGTGACAGATCCTTTCCACTTTGCTTAGTGGTTCTCACCTAAATTACTCTTGAGAAATCGCTCTTTGAAGACACCACCAGATGGTTTTTCTCACATACTTGAGGAGCAGATTGGCAGTTTTAGTTCTGTTTCAACATTTGTTGTGTGGCTATTTCCTATCATCCCCACAGTTTAGGATGCCAGGTAGATTTATGTCCAAAAACATACATGGAAAATAAATTCTTAGTAAGTTCTTCCTTAGCAAATCATACAGAAGTCTGGCAGACAGTGTTCATGTACAAGGCAATCCTCAGTCCTGCAGAAATTTTTCATCTTACTGGGGTTATTTGCTGCAATTGAGATGAAGTCAGGAAGTCCCCAGAATTCACCACACCACGCCAATTGATTCAGAAGGAAGCAATGAGAATCATGAGAAAGCCTAAACCTCTGTTAACCAGTTGCTCATAGAAATCTGGACTTCAAAGACACTTCTGGTGAGCACACAGAAATGACTGAAGAGTATGTCATTGGAAACTTGAGAAAGGAGACCCTTATTACACAGTGTCGTAGAGCTAAGTGTAATGGTGTCCCGAGATTATGTGGGAATCAGAATTTGTGAATAATGTGAACTTGGATATTTAGCGGGGGAGATTACCGAGTTCAGTTCTGGTTTCTCCTTGCTGCTTGTAGTAAAATGCAAGGGGAATCACGTAAATTAAGGGAAGAACCGTTCCACTAAAAGAAATTGAACATGAAGATTTGGAAAATTCTCAGCTTATCCAGATGACAATAGGTTCAAGAGTACAGTCACACAAAAGGCTCTTTGAAGAGATCAAGGCAATGAACCACAGATTCCATCAATCAAACCAGGATCTCAAGAGAAGTTTAAGGTCACTGTTTTTCAGTCATCTTAACAGAAACAAAAACAGACGTAAGATTATCTCAAAGAGATTGTAGGCATGGCTTCAGTCTATTGGAGCAAATCCTCCAGCAGCTTCCAAAATCCTACAACAGGAAACAGGCTGACAAAAGTACTCAACATAAAATATGTGTTACGTTTCATAAAGAAGGAATAATGACTCCAGAGGTGGAGCCAAGCACCCAGAGGCCTGAGTCAAGACCGAGGACAATTGTTTCCAAACATTGAGACCTCATGTCGTTTGCTTGCCTTCAGTTTAAAAATGCTTGGGACAGCTGCCTCCATTTGATTCTCCGTTTTCCCACTTCTTAAGTGAGGATATCTGTGGCTGTTGTCTGTGCCTGTCTTCCTACTGCATGTTGGGAGCAGATAACGTATGTCTTCAGTTTCATGGGTTCACAGATGGAGAAGAATTGTGCCTCAGCAGTTAGGTTTAACAGATCATGCTGAGAACTTCAGCCTCATAATGTAGATGATTTTATTAGATTTTTTTAAAATGATATTTGGAATTTCTGAGCTGATGAGATTTAGACATGATTGGGACTTGAGTTGATGCTGTAATGGGAGGAGACCTTTAGGGATTCAGAATTAGACGAATGCCTTTTACATTTGGAAGGGGCATGAACTTTTGGAAGTCAGCAGGTGGACAGTAATAGGCAGAATGACCTACTAAAAATAGCCATGCCCTAATCCATAGATCCTGCGAATATGCAATATTACAGGAAAATAGATGTAACTAATTTATGGACCTTGACTAGGGAGATTACCCTGGATTACCTTGGTGGGCCAAACCTTATCATATGAACCTGTGAAAGCAGAGAACTTTCTCCAATTTAAATTGACAGACTCAGGGCAGAAATAAAAGTCAGAGAGGGATTCAACCTGCCAATGTTCTCTTTGAAGATGAAGGGAGCAAAATGACAAGGGATGCAGGAGGCAGTAAGGATCTGAGAGAATTTCCAGACTGACAGTCTGTAAAGAAACAAAGGACCTCAGTCCTATTGCTTCATGTAAATAAATTCTGTCAACAGCCTAAGTGGACCTGGAAACAGATTTTTCTCCCAGAGCCTCCAGATAAGATCCCAGACTGGGCAAAACCTTGACTATACTTCTGACCTACAGAACTTTGAAATAATACATTTGTGCTGTTTTCAGCTGCTAAATTTGTGGTAATTTGGAACAGCAACAGTGAAAAAATTAATATAGCCTGTAATTCCAAAGCAATGGTGAAGATGTCAAAACTTTTCTCAGTCTATGTCAGTTTTTATTGTTACAGTGCTATCTGTTTCCACTGGGGCAAGGTTTGAGATTATGCATACAGAAGTGTGTACATGAAAGACTGATGACAGTAAGGAGCCCAGTTTTCCACCCATTTTTCTATTCAAGCCCTTTGCCATGTGAATATGAATTTCCTGTCACTAAAAAGGTGGAATTAATCTCCCACCCATTGATTCTGGGATCAGCCATGCAATTTATTTGGCTTTTGCAATGAGGCAGAAGTGACGATGTGGTGAGCCAGTTTTGAGTCAGAGTCTCAAAAGGAGGCTTACTTTTCCTTTGATCTCTCTTGTGTCTCTGACACTACCGAGACACTGTGCTCAGGCCATACTGCTATCAGTTGAGAAACATGCGGGCAGTGTCAAGTTGCCCCAGCTGTCCCAAACTAGGCCATCCTAGTTCATCTTACAGCCAGCCACCCCTGTAGCATGTGAATGAGTTCAACCAGGCAAAGCCACTAACTGCCTACATAGGTGATTAATAACCTCTTATTTTTGTGTGCCACCATGGTTTTGTGATCATTAGTAATGCAGAATTATCAATTAATAGATAACTGATATAGTGTGATTATTTATATCAATTTATCTTTCCCATTAGACTGTAAGCTCCACCAGGGTAGGGGAAATAGGTCTGTTCATTATTTTATTCTCAGGGCATAACACTTACTATGACTGTTTAATAGTTAATGTGTATTCGTTCCACTTTAATTACATCTCTTTTGATCCTTACCATTTGGTAAACCAGTCAGAGTAAGTTAGCAATTGCTATTATTTTTCAAGACTACAGCAAGTTCAGCTGAATTACAAGTAGGTTATTTGACTTTTCCAAAATCATTCTGCCTGAAAAGAATTCAAAATGCCTCTCCATGAATTCTCAAAGGTGAGGGTGAAATTTTTTGCTGTCACTAGTTTTGATTTATCATTCATGCACCCTATTCCAATGCCTTGTAGAGAGTTGATTAGTAAAGGCCCTCTTAAAACTGTGGTAATTTGGTTTAACTAAAGTTTCTCTACATTGTACATCCCACTTGATTTTTTTGGTTACTGTGAACCACTCAACTCTTGGATATATAATTCTGGCTTAAGAACAAGACAAGTTTATACTATATAGCACAGGGAAGTATATTCAATATGTTGCAGTAATCTATGATGAAAAAGAATATGAAAAGGAATATATGTATATATATATGTATGACTGAAACATTGTGCTGTACACCAGAAACTGATGCAACATTATAAACTGACTATAATTCAATTTAAAAAATAAAATAAAAAGATAAACAGAAATCAAAAAGTCAATCATCTTTAGATGGCAAAAGAGGATTTGAGAAGCAAAAAGTCAAACTTTACTATATTTATCTTGCTTCTGTGTAAAAGGTATTTATGAATGTTAGTAGCGTATTAAACACTAGAGACCTCAAAGTTCCCTTCTTCTCCCTCTAACTACATCTCAAAATGCATCTCACGCCCAAGAAAGGGTAAGTTCAGTGTTCAAAGGATAAAATGAAATCTAACTTCATAATTAGACAACAGTGTTATATGGTGGCGTTTCTAAAGCAAGAGATTCAGAAATTAGAAATAAAATTGGATTACAGAAAAATGTTCTCCTATTTGACACTTACTTTTAGCTTATGGCTCAGTTCTTCCCTCTCTTACTTTCCTTGGAACTGGCAAAACACAACAGTAAGAAGACTTTTTCCTGCTCAAGAAGATGCCCCTTTCCCATTTTCTAGGTTTAAAAGGCTAGTTGGGAATTAGCATGAAGCCAAGAGGAAAGGAGGTGGGTGACAGGAAGTTTAAAGCAGGGACGTTCTCAGCCTTAGAGAAATTTCTGATGTAACTTTGGGAAAGTGACTTTTTTTTTTTTTCCTGGGTATCAGGTTGGTCATTTTTAAAAATGAGAATTAAATGTCCTGTTCTGTTTACTAACTGGATAATTGTAGGAATGTTTTAAAAAAAAGTATTTTTAAAAGGTATACATTTCTAAGCCATTTCTTCTTCTAAATTTCATTTATAGCAGAAAAATGAGAGTTATCTGAGAAAGATATATGCTGGTCACACATTGGGAATTCAAAGTCTATAGATGTGAAGGTGGGATATGAATGAAAACGATTTCATACGTAAGTTAAATAGTATAATATAAACAATAATAGTAGAAATAATGTAAGATCAGCTCCTTTTGGATACTTCATTAATGAGATCATTTTAAATGGATTTAGGCCAATAGAGATAAGTAGAAGAAATAAGGAAAAGAAGCTTGTATATAGGATAAAACGTGGGATAGCTACATTTAAATGGAAAGCAAGTTATGAGATCTGGATTGATGAAAAAGGAGGGTGTTTAGGATCTCAGTGTTAGTAAGTGTGGAAAAGGGGGGACGTTGTAGGCTTTGGAAGGCTATCATGACATGTTTCTATCAATGAATGTCTAGAGAGTTATGACTTTTCATGTTTGGTTTTTGCGGCTTTGTGTGCATTTTAATGTTTGTATTCTAATTATGTCCATTTGTATACAATATGGATTATATTGGATGATTTATGTGAATATATACTTTGAAACTATAAAATTACAAAACTGTTAAGTATATTCCATGTAGGTATTTACTCTCATAATCACGTATATCTATTGACTATATTTATAGAAAAATGTGATTTTGATGGATTATTGTAGCTATTTTACTCTGCTACCTTATTTTTATTAGTGTAATGATGTATTTACGGCATAAATACTGACTTATTTTCTGAGATTTGAGTACAATAGACTTTTTTCTTTATGTATAAATACATTTACTGTAGTGCAAAATTAACAAATCAGACCTTTCAGTCAAGTACTCAAAATTTTTTTAATCTCCTAGTAGAATTTGTAATGGTTGATTAATGTTGACATTTTACTTATTCTGAATATATATATGTGCCCCTTAAACAAAATAATTTAGCTAAATGTTAATACCTTGCATATGTCTCTTCTGGCCACTGATTACTGGTGTAACTTCAGATACTACAATGGCATTGTGGTTCAGGAGAGCCAGAGTTCAAACCAGCATTATTTATGAAATTTATCATTTCAAAAATATAAATACAAACTCAAGTTTTTCCCCTACAATCACTAGCAGTGATGCTATTTTATGAATCAAATTATTTCAATAGCCATCAGCTCCTTCCCAGAAGAGTGTGCTACAATCTATTCTTTCCAGCACAGAATGTAGAAAAGTTAGAAAGATGTCATTATTGAATCATAAAGGTAACGAATATCTCAGAGAGTAAGTTTTGCACTATGAAAAAGTTAAAGGACTCATAATGCTAAAGTATTCTAGGAAGGCTGTAGATCATTTCATTAGGCTTCATCTTTGTAAGTCAGATTATTACTGGTTTTGACATATTTTAAAATTGCAAAAATATGCTAGGACAGACTCTAAAACTACTGCACGCATAAATGAAAGAGAGTGACTCTAGACTGAAAAAAAAAACCCATGTAATTTCAAGGAAAAATATATTTATTCCAAAAATTCTTTAGATTTTGTCAAGAAATGTTTATGCTTCTAAAGGAATTAAGAATGGTGTGCATTATATTTAGAGAAATGGTTCATATTTATAAGTTTGAAAATGTAAAGGATATTTATCCTTTCCAATTTGCAATCCCAACAGAGAATGGCATCCTCAGCTGTTACTGGGAAAAAAAAAAAGTTAACCGAACCGGTAACTGGAAAGATTTGTCAGTACTACATTTAGTATGCAAAGAATTACAGTCAATAGTCTGCTGTTAGTTTTTCCCATCGTATTGATGCATAAGCTGGCAATCTTAAAAATCAATAGCAAAATTCAAGCCAGGATTGTAAATAAGGTAACTTTGGGGGTTTCCTACATATGGAAAGATTTATAGGGTTTTAAATGTGTAGAATTTCTACTTGTTGAATATGTATTATTTTGAAATGGTTTTACTATGCACAAGGTATTGTAGAAATTCAAAATATCAACATACAATTCTTATTTCAAGATGATGATTATACAGTTTGGAAGAAACCAAATAATGCAGAAAAACTAAAAATCAATTATTTTTTTAAATCATGATAAAACTAGATATGAAAAGAATAAGCACAGAGTTAATCTCTAAGTGAACTGTTCAGGTAGTATTTGGTAGACTCGTTCAGAGTTACATGAAATGGTTTCAAAGGAAAATTGTTAGGGACGTCCACATACAAGTGTGATTCTACTTATGTAGAATTTAACCTCAATAAAAGCACTGGCAAAAGAATGTAAATAACTGTATGGAGTCAGGAATGATTGATGACATTTGTTGGTCTAGAAAATACATGTAGAAGTAGAAAGTAGGGCACAAAAGACAATTTAGATTTAGATGGTGGGTAAGTTTGAATTTCTGGTTCAAAATATTGAACTTTGTTCTTTCTATTAATATTCTGTGGAGTGCATAGATTCTTTAAAAATACTTCTAGAATCACTTCCAGGAGCAAAAGAGAAATGAGACTTCACTGGGACTGAAGTTCCATCTTTCTTGCTTCAATCTGTTCTGTACCATTTTAGTTAAGGTTTAGTAAGTTTTGTATAAGAAGTTTAATGCTAGAGGAAAAAAAAACTAGAAAATCAATTTTCTAGGCAGAGACAGTAGTTTCATAAGGGTGAATATGTTATGAAAACCTTTTTAGGATGAGGATGGCAAACAAATAATCTCAATGTAGCTCAGTAACAAATACAATTATTAATTGACATGATCAAGAGGGACAGGGACAGAATTAGTTTAGGTGGTCTGTTGAGATCCTGCATGGCAGGCAATCCGGCTGCTATGAGCCCTAAAGACTAAATCTGCATTGACGTTGCTTCTGTCACCACTGGGCCAATCATTTAGCTGGGGCATGAAGTGCTTAACTGCGGCTCTGGCAGCTGGGATTACAACGAGGGAGGCTGAAGGTCTACAACTGTCATCCCCTCAGCATCACATGGAAAGGAGGTCATCATATGAAGAGATACAAAGCAAATGCATGTATCCAATACAGAAGAAAAGTATTGGAGCAGAGCATTAAATAATCATGTCACAGGCGGGATTCTTTGGAGTTGATGTTTTAAGAGAGGTGGAAATAGGTTATTACACCTCAGCTCAGGATGTAGATACAAAGTAGGATAGCAAGCTTTGGCATAGAAAGGCATGTGTACTGTAAGAAAAAAAAAAATTGTTTCAATCAACTTGTATCGTGTCAGGCATCAGAATCAACACTTTGAAACATAATATTTTTTTAGTATCATTTTTTAAAAACTCAATTTGTTTACACTAAAAAAAAAAACCAGAATAGTTCACACATTTCTCCCACCCCGCAACCCCCACCTCTGTCAATCACTAATGTGTTCTCTATCTATGAGCTCCTTTTAATACATATATATAAATAGATTCCACATTTAAAAGAAATCATTTGGTATTTGTCTTTGTCTGATTTATTTTACTTGGTATAATGCCCTCAAAGTCCATCCATGGTGTTGCAAAAGGCTAGGTTGAGTAATATTCCATTGTACATGTATATGTATATCCACATATAATGGAATATATATGGCTATGTATATATCTTTTTCATATTTTATTTATCTAGTCATCCACTGGTAGACACTTAGATTGTTTTCATATCTTGGCTATTGCAAATAATGCTGCCATATACATGGGGTACATGTATCTTTTCAAGTTAGTATTTTTATTTTCAGATACATATCCAGAAGTGTAACTGCTGGGTCATATGGTAGATATAGTTTTAATATTTTGAAGAACACCACCATACTGTTTTCCATATTGCCTATACCAATTTACATTCCCACCAATAGTGAAAATACGGCCTTGGTTATGTTGAGGTGCATTCCCTCAAAACCCACCCTGTTCAGAGTTTTTATCATCAATGGATGTTGAGTTTTGTCAAATGCTTTTTTCACATCTATGCAGAAGAGCATATGATTTTTACCCTTCATTCTGTTAATGAAGTGTATCACATGGACTGATTCACAGATATTGAACCATCTAGAATCCCCAGAATAAACCCCACTTGATCATGGTATGTAATCCTTTTAATATATTGTTGCTAATATTGTTTGAAGATTTTTGTATTTGTGTTCAACAGGGATATAGATCTTTCATTTTCTTTCCTTGTGGCATCCCTGTCTGTTTTTGGTACCAGGGTAATGTTGACTTCATAAAGTGAGTCTGGAAGAGTTTCCTCTTCTTCTGTCTTTTGGAAAAGTTTGAGAAAGATTGGTATGGATTCTTCTGGGAATCTTTGGTAGAATTCATCAGGGAAGCCATCTGGATGTGACTTTCGTTTGTTGGGAGATTTTTGGTTATTGAGTCAATCTCCTTACTAGTAATTGATTTGTTCAGATTTTCTCTTTCATCATGACTCAGTCTTAGTAGGTTGTTAATGCTTCTAAGAAGTTATTAATATCTTCTAGGTTGTCCAATTTGTTAGCATATAATTTTTAGTTTCTATTTCATTTATGCCAGCTCCAATCTTTCTTTCTTCCACTAACTTTGGCTGTTTGTTCTTTTTCTAGTTCCTTGATGTATAAAGCTAAGCTGTTTATTTGAGACTTTTCTTGTTTCTTAAAGTAAGCATTTATCTCTGTGACTTTCTCTCTTAGAACTGCTTTTCCTGCACCTGATAAATTTGGGTATGTTACATTTCCATTTTTATTTTTCTCAAGGTATTTTTTAATTTCTCTTTTGATTTCTTTTAACCCATTGGTTATTCAGCATCATATTGCTTAATCTCCACATATTCATAATTTTTCCAGTTTTCTTCATCTAAGTATCTATACATTTGTACCACTGTGGTTGGAAAAGACGCTTGATATGACTTCAATTCTCTTAAATATATTAAGACTTGTTTTTTGGCCTCACATACGAACTATCTTGGAAAATGTCCATGTGCACTTGAAAAGAATGTGTATTCCATTGCTTTTAGATGGAATGTCCTGTAAGTATCTGTTAAGTCCATTGGGTCCAATGTGTCATTTAAAGCTGATACTTTCTTACTGATTTTCTGTCTGGGTGATCTATCTATTGATGCAAGTGGAGTATTAAAGTCACCTACTGCTATTGTATTGCTATCATTTTTGCTTTTAGGTCTGTTAATATTCGCTTTATATATTTAGGTGCTAATATGTTGAATGTGTAAATATTCACAAATATTTTAGCTTCTTGGTTTGACCGCTTTATCACTATGTAAGCCCTTCTTTGTCTCTTATTACAGTTTGTTGTTTTAAACTCTATTTTGTTTGATATAAGTATAGCTACTCCAGCTATCTTTTGGTTTCCATTTGCATGAAATATATTTTTCCATCCCTTCACTTTCAGTCTACATGTGTCTTTATATTTAAAGTGAGTCTCTCGTATGCAGCATATAGATAGGTCTCGTATTTTATCCATTCAACAAGTCTCTGTTGGAACATTTAATCTACCTACATTTAAAGTAATCATTGATAGGCATGTGCTTATTGCCATTTTTTAAAATTGTCTTCTATTTTTGTAGTTCCTTTTTATTGTTTTTCCTTCTCTTATTCTCTTCCTTTGTGTTTGATTACTTTCTTTAGTGATATGCTCTTATTTCTTTCTCTTTTATCTTTTTGTGTATTTACTATAGATTTTTGTTTTGTGGATATGAATAAAAAATATCCCTTTGGATTTGCTGTTAGGAAATTTCTAAACAATCTTTTGATTTGCATAACCCATTTATTCACTTATACTGAATATTCTACCAGTTTTTATTATCAAATTTATCTTTCATTTTTCTCTATGAATTTCTAATTTGCTCTTTACCTCACATCCTCATTGTATATTTGCTAACTTCTACTAGTCCTTCTTTCTTCTGATTTCTACTAAAGTTCTACTTTCTAAATACACCTTTCCTAGTTACCCATTCTAAAAATCTCACCACCGTTAACACTTCCTAACTCTCCTCCTACCCTTGATTTTATTCTTAGCACTGATTAGAATCTAGTACAGACATAGCACTACATTTAAAATTACTGTATATATATATATGCATTCTACTTCCCTCTGGAATGTAAACTGAATGAGGCAATTTTTAAAAATTATTTTGTTCACTGTTATATTTTCAGTACTAAGAACATTTATTATTACATAGTAGGTATGCAAAAAGATATTTACTGAATAAAAGACCTAAAACTTATTATTTTATTATAGGGCATATCTTGAAATTCACATTGTTTTCATTTGACTATAACTCATTTAATTACTTGTTGCTTAATCACACTATAGACTCTGCACTGGAAAAACTGTCGGATATACAGAAGTGAACAAAAACTATCGTCCTTACAGTTTAACTATGGTCATGGGTCTTATAGTTGACTTAGAATGCAGACATTAAGCAAATTTTCAAACAAATATGTAACTCTAAAATATCATCAATGATAGGATAAAAATATAGTCTTTAATGAAAGAGCAAGGAAGGTTTCTTTAAGGAAGTAGAATGTTAGTTGAGGCTTAAAAGAGACCTAAGAGTTAGGCAAGAAATAGAAGCAGGCAGGGCTCATTGTAAACTGAAGAAATAATATCAAGCAGGTAAGACTGGTCCGTGGAGGAACTTAAATGTCAATATTCTGGAGCTTGTATTGAAGAAACGATTGGAGAACAATAAATTTAGACTGATAGATAAGTACTAGAACACAAAGAAACTGGGAAGACATGCTAAAGATGCTAATAATGAAGCATGGTTATCAGTAATTGTCAACCATACCAAATTCAGTATCTCCTTTTTTCCAACAAATAATTTGTACTGTCTTTTTGGGACATTTGGGACATTGTTATCTTGAAGGTTAATTCAATCATTATATTACCTACCTATGCTCATAATTTCATACATGTATTTAAATCTGTGTATGTATTTAAATCTGTGCATGCTGGAACATTACTCCACTAGATGACAAGTAATCAGAAACTTGCACCTGTGTGTAGAGTCACCATGAATTGCCAAATTTACAATGCAGACAAACACAGGTAATTGTGGCAATTCAGATATCATGTGGTATTATTTCAGTGACAATGGAAGACAACTTTTGTTTAATTTCCATGCAAAACAAAGCACACTGTTTCTTCACCTTGTACTGTAATTTCACTCCTGAAATTTTGTTATAAATTACACTACACAAAAAATAATTTGTGTATGTTTATATTGTGCAGTTTAGGCTCTAGCCTGAGAGAGTTATAAGTACATTTTACATACATGAATTTTCTATGATTTATTCATAAGTCACACATATTCAGGAAAAATTCTTAAGTGTAGGAGGCAATTCTACAAATAATATGAAGTTTAACATCTCTGCCTGATGCACAGAAAGCCAATGGGGATGCTGTAATTTTAATAATTGGCAAAATCCTCCAAATCATTTCCAAAATACCTTTTAAGAGTTGGAGCCATCTTTAAAGGGATGTACTGATTTATGTTACCAATTTTTAATTTTAGGTAAAAAGATTTACAATTCTTACCCATTATTAAGGTTAAACAAATAAAATTCAAATGTTCATTCAGAAAGCCTAATAGGATTGACAAAGTAAAAAAAGCATGCTAGAAGAATAATCTTTAGGACATTTATAGCTCTCATATTGCTAGAATAAATTCCATAAGGTTTCTCTTTTGAACACGACACTATTCACATCTCTAGAATATGTCTAGGATAGCTTCTAATTTTTATTCTTTTTTTCATTAGTTATAAAATATAAGAACACAAGATTTGGAGCAAGATTTGTACCTCTGCAGTCTTCAATCAACAGGAAATCTCATAATACAATATTTAATTAAAACAAATAGCTTAATTGGCTAAAATTTACTTCTAAGAAATACAACTGAGAAATTTTAGTCCTTTTCCCTTCCATTCACCACACTGTATATCTTCAATAATGAAGGTAAAGATAAGATGATGACCACATTATGAAAAGAGGGAGGGTGGACAGTATTTAAGGATTAAATCCAAAAGACATTTCTCATACCCACTGGTTCTCTGATTATTACTTCAACCTGGTGAAAAAACTTTGGGATCAGTCTCCTAGCTCCAAAGAGCAAACCAAACAAAGCAAAAGAACAAGAAAATAGCTTATATACTATATGAGTTAATTTATTTCTTGCCCGGGGCAAAAAGATCTAAGTATGTATCTGTTTCTCTCCTGTAATTTGGTAAAAGAGTGTGATGCTTTACATTAAAGACGATTTTTTTACAGTGGTGCCCAATTCCATGTGATGTATACCTATCACCTCACTATTCATTCACCACTCTGTAGAAAACAACTTACAAAACATTGAGTAAGTAGTGATAGAACATAATAACTACACATGTTGAATATATTAAGATAACACAAGAGGAAATGTCTTTTTTATTGATACAAAATTCATGTGATCACCATTTTTAAAATGTATAAATAAAAGGCATTTAGGGCATTCACAGTGGTGTGCAATCCAGTGGTTCTGCCCAATGAGTGATTTCATATTTGGTGTCAATTTCTTTTAGCTTTATAATGCCTTAGTTTCCTAACCCATGAAAAAGGAAATATAACGAAGTTCTGGACAAAATGCAAAGAAACACTGGATTAAGAAACACTGAACTTGAGTGTCTTTGAAGTTCTTTTCAATTTTAGTATTCATACATCTGTGAACATGATGCTTCATAGTAATTTAATTTTTAAAACAAGGGCTGTTATTTTTTTAATATAATTTTCCTTAATATCCCCTGCTCAGCAAAACTCCTACCAGAATAAATAATCTATACTTTAGAGGCCTTTTGTGTATCTTTACTTATGTTTTGTAATCAATGACTGATACATGAGATTTTTGAGTTATGAATGAAAATTGACTAGTGAACTAATTACTTACCATATATTCCTACTAGAAATAAAATATTTGATTCCAAAAAAAAAAAACCATACCCACCCTAATTCTATAACCTTTTCAAAATTAGATTATATTATTTTTTAGAAAGTTCATGTTGGCTTATATTTTCCTGTTGCTTTTACTAGGATTCTCTTTTTTTTTTTTTTTTATCTTTTCCTTTCTGTCATTCCTGAGATCAATAAAAAGTACAGGATATCAACTGCTGTGATAATGAGCCCTGAATTTAAAGTTGAAAATGATTTGGAGCTTGAGTATCTATCTCAATATCTTATAACTTCATCAAAAAGTCCTTTTGAGCTGAATTAATTTTCTTTTCTTCTCACCCTAAAAGTGAATATTTTGGGAAGTTTGGCCAAAATCAATTTAGTAGGGTTTTTTCTTTATACTTATATGATAATGAAAAAAAGTTAATTTTCTTAAAAATCCCTCCAGCATCCATTTGCACTCACATTACCCAAAAGCAGCTGAAGTTATAAACCTGAGACCTGACAGCTCTGGAGCTTTTATTGTGGAAGAAAAAGATTAAGATAAATTTGTAAAAATTGTTCAATTGGGGGAAAGTTATGATGACTTACGTGTAGATAGGTTTATGGAATGAATTATGGATTTTTGTTCAATTTTTCTAGTGATTAGTAGGCTGAATACAGAATTAAAGTTAGAAATTATCCAACCTAATTTTCATCTTTGCTGTCAGTTTCTTTTAGCTTTACTTTGTCAATCTCTATTCCTTAAAACAGGGGAGAAAATAATAAATCAGTCTGGTAGCTTTGCATTGTTGAGAAATGTGAGTAGCTATTTTATTGATGATTTCCTAAGAATTGATATGTATATGAACTTTACTGAGCTTTAATTAGAAATGTTATTTGAGGTACATTAAGGAAATCAGTTGGGATTACAGAAGGAAATTACTTTTAATTCAGACACCCTATTCCATGCACTCTGCATGGTTCCCTGGGAATAAAATCTTCATTCTGTTATTCCATAAAGTTGAATACCATGCTTTTGGGCCCCGATCTAATTTAAGCCCTCTTTGGCATAAGTTACTTGATTATTGCTAGTATTAGAAGAAGGACCAGTATAGGGAAGGAATTTCTGTTACTGAAATTTTTAAATCTTTCCATGGTAGCAAAAACCAAAGTCAAGCCCTTTTAGTAATACTTATCTGGTGACCCAACACTGGAAATTAGCCTTTTTGTGATTCTATGGAGACTTCTGGGGTTACCTGTTTTTCAATTTTACTATTAGTATAGTTAATTAGTAATACAGTATCAGTAACATAAGGTTGTGAATGAATTTCTTCCACCATCTCATTTATACAATGGAATGATTTTAATTTTATACACCTGAGAGGACTTCTGTAGTTTTGGCTTTCAGTGCACACTTAAGGTTTTAGATGAAATAAGAGCACACTGACATCAGTGACATAACATCTCTACTTCTGTGATAGGAGCAAAATTCACCACATTGAGTTCTTAATATAGCTGCCTGAATTGCATCTAATCTACTTTCCGCGTTATTCTCACTGACCCATATGTTTGGCAACCAAAACCAATTACAGGCCTTATTAAAGCTTGATACAATAGAAATGTTATTTTATTAGCACCTTATTTTGTACCCATGCTACTTTAGATTTACATTTGTTCACTGTGAGCCATATGATGCCCTATCATGGGGAAAAATGAAACTGGAAGAAAATTCATTGAATCTACTTGAGGAAAAACACGAATGCAATTTGCCACACAGCATGCCCTGCAATATGCACAAACGAGAACTTGTCATAACCATCTGTAGCTCTGTTTACATGAAGATACACACAGGCCAAAACCCAGAGGAAGCCTGTCTGAATTAATAAATGTGTGGAAGAAGAGCTTGCAAGAAATACATCTTTAACAGATACGGGCAAGTCTGTTTTCAAGTGCAAGGGAACTTAGCATCAACAAAAGTTCGCTGTTAGCCCAAGCTTGTTTTTATTTTTGACTTTTCAGAAACATGCCAGAATATCAAGAAAATGTGCTGGCAGCAGAGAGAGGTAACGCAAAGATGGCGCATATCATTGGCATATGTGCACATTTTTGGCATTTTGATTTGTTAATACCTTAATAATGCTAATACGTTAATAACAACATTCAGTGAAATTTACTTTGCGAAAGAAATGTAGTTGCTTCCCATAGTCGTATCATTTTCATCCTCAAAACTATACTTAAATGATTAGTTTCTTCACTTTACAGATGGGGAGATTGAGGTACTTACAAAAGGCCACATAGCTGGCACTCAGAGGCACTGCTGCTGTCAGAATCTAAATAAACAACTTGTATTGTCTATCCTGAAAGTCCAGCAACGAATTACAGGACAATGGAGACTCCATGTTAAGGAGACACTGAGAACTAACTATCCTTTGACTCAGGTATTTATTCAGTGACAGGGAGAGGATATTTGCAACTGACAGAATGTTGAATCTGCTTAATAGGACATAACAGGGCATATAATAGGAGTCTCTTATGAGGAAATGATTTTCAGACATAGATGCCAAATCTAGTCCTGTTTGTACTGAATTGCAAAATTCTCTGACATTTAATTTTCTGGAATGATTAAAATTCAAAATCTCCCTCCTGACCTATACAGATCTAAATAATCTAAATAATCTACCACATCTCCTGCTCTTCTTCACCTTGCTCGTTCCTTCACGGTCACACTGTCCAGGTGCGCCCCCACCTGAGGAAGTTTGGAATGCTGTCACCACAGATTTGCATGCTTCTCCATCTCAGTTCCTTCAGGACTTTGCTCAAATGGCACCTTCTGTGTGAGACCTTCTCTGGCCACCCAGTCTACAAATGCAGTTTCTCCCATACTTGTTACATACTGTCTAACCTTCACTTTATTTGTTGCCATTTATTATAATTTAACAAAATGTATATGTAATTATACATCCACTTTTATTGGCTGCATCTCCTATTAAAATGTAATCTCCATGGAGGTAAAGAACCTTCTTTGTGACCTAGTTCATAATAGTGCCTGGCAAATAGGAGATGTTCAATTAATACTTGCTGAATGAAAAGATAAATGAATGGGGGAATGAATGAGTATGAATGCTGTATTGAGTCTCTCATCCTGCATTACATACAGTAGTTTTCTGACAAGTCTTGGCTTACTCTCCTTCATTCCCAGTTCTCTGCTGGCTAGAAAGTCTCTCTCACTCCTATATCTGATGCTAGATATCCCTGCCATTGTCCCCTTGTCGGTACCTCTCCTTTTTGTGTTAAAGATTTCCTCTCAGCTGCTGGGAACATCTGCTGCCCTTTTACAATCCAACTGTAAATGATTTCCTCACCTCTACAAAAAGTCTACTCCATTATCTAAGGATGCATTCATCCTAGACAATTTCTCAGACTCCCCCTTCTCTTAGCTAACTTAAGTCTTCCCATACTGTATTCTAATGAAACTATATCCTCCCTCTGAGACACTTGCAGATTTATAGACCCTCATCCCTTAGTATTTCATGCATGTTATAAAAAAATGACCAAGTCCTACTCCAAGTTACCTTCCTTTCTGATTACCGTTTTTTTTTGTTTGGTTTGGTTTGGTTTGGCTTTTTGGTTTGTTTGTTTGTTTGTTTGTTTGGTATGAACTAATTTTCTTGTTGAATGATTCCTCATTTAGTCACTTTGGGAAAGTCTTCAAAGCATGAATTTATCTCAGTATATAGAACTGAACTTTGATCAATTTACTATAGAACACACTTTACAAATGTCTTTTTTCTAAAGACTGTACTTGAATATGTCTTACAACAAGTATTGCCTATATTTCAAAGACTGGGTAAAAATCTTACAGGTTTTTGTATAATTTTATAAAAGCAAGATATACTTTATAAAAATATTTTCCTAGTGTGTGAGATTTATATTTTTGTGGGTTTCAATTTTGACTACTATAGACACTCATGTTTAACTGAAGTGTTATAAGCGTTTGTGCTTGAAACAGGGATTTCTTTTAAGTGCTTTCATCAAAATAAATCTGAAGCACTTCTATAACAAACGATATACTAGAAAGTGGGACATTTTGTTCACGCTTGATGAGTTAACACAAGTGCAGAGACTCCTCATTGGATACCCTCCGCCTACAACCCTGTTCAGCATTCCCCTCATTCTGTTTATATGAAAACCCTTCCAAAAATAGCTTATGGAGAAGACGAGTTTTTATTAATTACATAAAAAATTATATATTTTCGTACTCTTCTTAAATATAACAGTGCCATAGATAAGCCAATTCTCACAACTTTTTAAGGATGCCAAAGTGACATCAAAGTTGGAAAACACACACACACACACACACACACACACACACACACACACACACCCTCGTATCAAGGATGACAGTCATTAAGAGCACTTTAAAACTATCTGTGGTATGCCTGGGTTGGGAGAGTGTCACAATTCTCTTCTTTCAGACCCCATCCCTCAAAAACGAGAAATATTTCCTGTTGAACAATGTGGTTCTTCCCCAGTTGGAAACTCGTTAACAATAAAGTAACTAAAACGTTTTTTTAGCAACTACAAAGAGCATTACTCAATGTTAATTATGAAGCTTATCATGGTTTCTTTTAACTCCCAGCGAAATCTCTAAAATCAACAACAGGTCTATGTTGTGAGCTATTTATCATGATCTGTACGTCTTTCCTCTGGTGTGGACCACGTTAATGACATTAACTTTTCTTTCTTCTGGAATTCTTCAGGAAGACTTTTCCTCGTGGATACCGCCCTTTCAGTACAGCTGTATCCATTTTCCTTATCCATTATTTTTTCTCACACACTCAGTAAGTGTTACATCAGTGTGACCTACTGATTTGGTCTCAGTTTGTTTCGCAGCCCTTAGGGCAGAAAATTTACAGTATGACATGATTTTAGGATAAGACAGATCTTGTCTTGAATGTTGGCCCTGTTAAATTATGTTGAGCAAATAACTTAACCCAGAGCTCTGATTTTTCCCATCACTACATGTTTGTAAAGAGTAGTGAATTAAGATTACGCATAATCATGCGACATACAGGAAGCAGTTGGTAAATGCTATCTTGTTATTTATTATGACCTCATTTACAAGTTCACACTCATTACTACCTCGGTAATGGTTAAGGTACAAATAATCATAAAATATTATTTATCAAAGAATGCAACTCTTACCTTTAAAGTGGAGTATCGCTTGGCATTGTCTGGAGATAATACTGATTGTCATTAATGCCATGATTGGAGTAACCTCCAAAATAGTGCTTATATCTGAAGTTAGTTTGCCCCAGAAACACAAATTTCTGAGAATGAGATTTATGTGCAGGTCAATTATTAGGGATTTTTCTCTGGGGCAGTACTTGTAATGGTGTCAGGGAAGCTGCACTGGTAAACTGTGGTGCATTTGCAAGACATAGTTTTAACAGGGGCCTTGGCTAGTCCTCCGAGGGACACTGGAGCAAGGATGGATCTCCAGAACCGTTTTCAGTCATGAAAACAGAACTCGGCATTTGTAGCTCAATACGGATCAGTCATGGTGTGCTGGCTACACTCACAGAGTCGTTGGTGTTGGGCTACGCATGTCCTTTCAGGTCAAGATCACACCTAGAGAGGGATTCAGCTGTGAGCTCTCAGCAGTCAACACACCTGGTAGGTGGAGGAATGACTGCCTGGGTTCTGAATGGAGCACCTCGATGTTGTGCCAGAGTATGCACTGACTGTGCCAGATTGATACATTTCATAAATCCATAGTTTGGCTTTTAAATATAGGGCATACGTTTGTAAATGTTTTATTAGAGCAAGTAAAAATATTAAAATGCACACACATACTCAACCAATATGTACTGTCTTAATAAATTCCAAAAATGAAAAGCATTTTAACATAGAAAATGTAGAGTAAAATCAAGAAGATAGTCTACCCTTTAAGTTAAAACTTACTATGTATATATATGTGCATATAGATGAAATATATATCATCTATATCTTATTTCTCAGTGTTCCTCAGAATTGTAGTTGAGGAGAAATAAAAACATTATTAACTTCAACATTAGTATTCCTTAGAAGAGAGAAGGATAGTTTTTTCAGAAGGACTCATCCTTGTCCTACAGTAATGATCAGATCAGGGTTCTAACTCCTCATTGTTACTTTTGCAAATTAAATACGGAAAAAGTCAACAAAGTCAAATAGTTACATGTGTGGCTTTTGAGAAGAAACCCTAATAATTTCAGTTCATCCACATAAGAAGATTTTATCAGTATTTGTACTTTATGATACCAACAATTTCACATTTGCAATTCACATATAATACAGAAGATCATTAAGATCACTTAAACTTCTTAATTTTGTTCACTTGAGGGCATTTAAATATATTGTTATTTTCCCATGAAATTAATATTGATATCTTTTATATCAACACTCTTGAATCTTCATCTATGACATTTTTCAAAAAATACAAATAGATGAATTTCAGATGTGTGGCTGCCTGAGGTCTCTGCTTATAGAATCAAAGAGGTCATTGCTTATCTTCCTCTGGGCATTACTGAGCTAATGTAAGTGTGTACTTCCTTTGAAGTAGGCAGAGTCTCAGCTCATGGACATTCTTCTTTATGTCATACAGCAAAATTAGAAATAAATTTATTAACAAGAATATCTTTACAGAATACATTTGTTAAGCCATATATTTATAGTGTTTCTTAAAACCGGTAATTGATTTTGCCTAGCTGGGGAGAGTGCAATCTAAGTACAAATAAAAAAGTCTTTCGGTTTTATTAGAGAGAATTAGCATCCTATTTCTGATATGTGAGGAACCAGTCTACTTTCCCAGTTCGAAGCTTGAAGTCTGGATTATTCCAGGCAATTATCTTGGTATTTTCTATATTATGTTATTAGTTTAAAAAGTATCTTGTAATGCAGAGATTGCTATCCATCTTACAATTTTAAAAAAATGGGAATCTGAGAGGTTAATTTCCTTATCCCAAGTAAATAATTAGGCTAACCTAACTTAGGCAATTGTAAGGTTATCTGAGGTCTAATGGTCTTGACTTCCCCTAACCAATTACAATTCCAAGCATACAATGGGATAATAAGATGCAGATTAAGTCATGAGTTAACTTACATGGAAATACATTTGCTTTTGATTCTTGCATGTTCTGGACTCCTGGCTTTTGAACCTGAGGAAAAAGCAAGTATTTACTCTTTTCAGAAGTGTTCCAATTAGTATAGTAATACCTGTTACTCACACATTGATGTATTTATTTTTTTATCTATATTCACACAGGTAAAACACACATACACACACACATATATATACACATATATATATATATATACATACACATGTACCAAACACATAACACACACAATACACATGGGAAGTCAGTTTGAAGGGGGCAGTATATTTAATGAATACAAATATAAGATTTGGATTATTAAAATCCTTGTTATTCTAAGTATTTGCATACATTGAGCAAATTAACATTTCTGAATCTCAATTTCCTATCTTTGAAATGGAGATAATCATGACAAGATAGTTCTGAGAAATGTAGATAATACTTCCTAACCATCTTTTATTTGGTAATCAATAAATTCTAGCCATTAGCAAAATTACACACTGAAAGCTCATTTATAATTTGAAATTTAAAAAGCTTCACCTCACTCTATGTCTCAAACTAGTTAGTAAAAATGAAATTTAAGTTACAAAAAAAAGTGAGTGACAAAGACTTGTAAGAAACACAATTCTCTCATTTTACCTGTCTTTATGTAGACATACTGTCACTTTTAAAGCTTTAATGACACATATATTGGAAATATTTTTGATTAACTATTTTATCCACTTGCCAAATCACATTTATAAAATTGCAGAAAATCTCTCCACTTGATTAGAAAAATACACCATATTTAAAATATAACATTAGATTCATCACAGTAATACATTTTCGGCTGCATCATAAATTAGATTTAAGAACAAGATTCAACTAGCTGATCTCAAAAACATTTTTAATAAAAACCCTCAAGGGAAAACATGTATTCTTTATATCTTAATAGAATATCTGCATATTCTTATTTTTAGAGAAAACATTTTTTTTTCTAAAATTTAACAGGACACTAAATTATTCCTATCAAAATCCACAAAGAGGCATTGGTAACCATGCCCTGTTCAGATATTGAATAGGACACTTTGTAATCAGTTCAATTATTTTTCAACTGCCTTTTCTCTTTGCTTTGTTTAATGCTCAACAATACCCAAATTAAACATTCATTGAGTAGATATTATGTTTCAGAAATCCTGCAAATTGTAAACAAATAGAGTAGTAGAGTAGAGGAATAAAAACATGCGACAATACCATCAGAATAATTTCTAAAACATAAGAATAATTCCTAAAATGCGTACAGGATGAAGTCGTTGAACTCAGCCTTAAAGTATAAGGGTTTTGAGTCAGACACAAATTGAAAACAGAAAGAGAAGCAAAAGAAGAGGAACCAGGGCAGGAAATCCATGGCGTGTTTATGGATTGGCAACAGTTGGGGATGGCTAGGTAAGAGGTAGAGGTGTATTTTCCTAGAGCCCCAAACCTTGTGATTCAGAGAGCCTCGCTGGCATAGGCTCCTTCCAAGAGCTAGGGAGATACCACAACATGTTTGTGCGCCCTTACGTTTTTTAAAAAATTACAGAATTGATACATTTTGAAAACAATCAGTTAAGACCACAGTCTCTCCAGACTTTGACTTCTCCTCTGTGGCACTTTTTCTCATGCCACGTGCTATTGGAGAGGGCTATTGCTAATTTTGCTATTTGACTAACGGGAACTAGAGTGAGAGTTTATGCTGTTTGGCCACAGTGGGGCACGTTTATGTGATTTAAAATTACTTCTGCATATTTTAAAGTTATTGCCAGTCATCCTGGTGTGGAAATGGCTTCCAAGGGTCCTTACTGCCCAATGTATAGACACACTTTATGTAGATAAGACAGAGGTATTAAGATATTTTCTGGATTTTGTGATACTTCTCTTATCTGTAAGATTTTTTTTTAAATATTGAAACATTTTATGTACTTCAACTACACACTCTAAGTAAATATGATTTTAATACCTACTGGAAATCTTATGTTCTTTTCTCAAAATACCTCCCCCGTCCCCTTATGCCATAGCTCTTTAAGCTTCAGGCACTAGATATAGATAGATATAGATATATATATATATAGATATAGATATAGATATAGATATATATATCTCCTAATCATTGGTTTCACCTGAGGGTGAGATGTGAAGGAACACGGGAATGGGGTGAAGGTGGAGAGTATGTAGAGGAGTAGAATACTTCCACACTGAGGAAAAAAAAAAAAGAGCTTTTCTTATTTATAAGCTAGGAATGGTTATAGCTTAAGCAAAGAATGAGACATTTTCCATTCTACCTTCCCCATCCTGTGGTATTTTCTTGATATGAGCAAGTGCTGGGAATTTGCTAAAATATGTATTATGCATTATACGCTGTGACCAATATATATTTTTCTTTAAAAAATGTATTTGGTGAGTGGAAGCCACCATGAATATTACCATTTTTAAACAAACTTACTGGAGTTTCCTTATTTAAAAGTATTATCAGGCTGAACCTATTGTTAAGGGAGTATATGGGTCACCTTCAGGAAGCTTATGTTAGTATTTCCAAGCCCCTGGAGTGCTTTAATTTTTAAAACCAGAAGCTGACAATTTACTAAATATATACCTATAACACATAAGCTTAGAATAAATGCCTTAGATAATTTTGTGCCTATATGAAGTAATAACCTCCACTATCTATCCATCATTTGATAAACAAATCCTGGGTTCTGTTATTATTTGGTAGCATCTCTTCTCATGAATTTTTAAATTTCAATGTAGTTTACATAATTTTAAATAACCGTGTGTGTATGGGTAATTTTTCTGTTTAAAAATAAACTCAGCAACTCAGGAGGCCAGCTTCAAAGGAGTGTTTTGTTTAATAAAACTCTAACATGGACCTTTGTAACCAGCCCTATTGTCATCGGTGACCATCTGCTGTCTGTAATGGTGTTCGTGACTGCTTCAGTGTAGAACGGCATAAAGGGGTTTCCTCACGCTCCTGCTGACCAGGGTGAGGCTGGAGAGGAGGGAGGCTTGTGTGGTCCACCCCCCGGGTGCTCGGTGCAGGGATCATGCTCAGTGCCCTGCCCTTGCCCTTGACACCTCCGAAACAGTGGTCGGCTGTTCTGTGCATTTTGTTTTGTAAATGTCTGCAGTTGTTTTGGGCCCCTTGTTGCTTCTTTATATCCTGTTGTTCAAGCTGCAGGCCTCTCAGCCTGCTTAAAAGGCTAAAAGCATTTCTCAATCTGACTTTAAATGGCACAAGTCTTTCTCTAGAGCATTTTTCCACAGACCGCACCCCCCCCGCCTTGTTAAGTTCCCTTTGTTCCAGGTACAAGAATATTAGAAAAGTCCCTAAGCCAGAGGTGAACTTTATACACAGCAGAGGGGAGGGGACCACTGCATTTGCAAAAACAAGGAAAACTTCACAATAACCTGTCACCCTGTATGCAATCTCTATGGAAACTAGCTCGGCCCCTTGAACTTTTGAACTTTTGCTATAAAACACCCTGCCTTCTCTCCCCAGCAGGCTCATAAGCTTAGTGACATTGGCCCACCGTGACCTCCTTTGCCTGGCAAAGAAATGAAGCTGCTTTTCTACTTCATCTAAAGCTCTGTCCTCAAGTCTCAACTTGGCAAGCGGGGTAAGGAGGCTGTGTTCTGGCAAAACCTTCGTGGCCCAGGAGCGCTCTGTGAGCACAGCCTACCGATGCTGTGCTTTCTTCTTGGCAAATTGTTTTGCTTCATCCCTTCTTGAACTCGGATGTCTGCTGTGTTCTGGATATACTTCTCTTGGACTCAATATCTAACATAGTTCAAAATCATAGCAACCATCACTCTTTTTCTCAACTATTATTTCCATTTGCTCCCCTAAGTAAATATTTTCTCAAATTCTCAAAATCAGCCCAACCTGGCCCTGACCTGGAAAACTCACTTCCATGGGAACTTACCCCAAAAGAATCACCTTTCCATGGCCCCAGAGTATCCCTAACTAATGTTAAAGAAATCAGAATGACTTTATACAATGAAAGTCCTCATGGTTAATTCTATAATAAAAAAAAACCTCATATTCTTAATTATTTTCTTTAAACTGGTGACTAATTGCTTTGAAGAGATGTGGATTTTGCCTAAATGGAGTATCAGTGAGTATATGGTGATCAGTTTATGTGACCTGAAGTCTCATTCTCTCATGGCAAATGCACAGGGCCATGGGCTTCCTTCGTTCCTGGTTAACATATAACGCAAGTTGAGCAGAGCCTTTTTATTGACAGGGAAGGTTTCCAAAATGTAATTATCAGCATAGATTGTGCACCTTGTTTCTGGGTTCTTACCTACTGTAGAAGATAGGCATATAAACATATAACTCAAATACAATGTGACAAATGTCATAGCAGTGCAAGGTAGACATGCTAAATGAAAGCTTAGAGAAGGAATGTTTCCTACAACTGGGGCTGCAGCAAATTGGAGGTAGTATCTAGGGACAGATAACTTTTATCAGACAAAGAGTTTCGGGAGGAACATTCTAGACTAATAGAACATGTAAAGTGTTATGACTCAGAAAGGTCTAAATTTGGAAAGCTATTTGGTGTGCTTACATAAATGGTGTGGAGGGTAAAGATTGGAGACAGGTAGGGAAAAGGGCTGGGAAGCTATTTAAATTATAAAGAACCTCAACGTCATACTAAGGGTTACCTCTTTTGTTTTTCTTCTGAATGTAATGACAAGCCATTTAAAAAATTAAAACACAGGAATTGTATAATGGTATGTGTGTTTGACAAAGTTCATGGGTGATAATGAGGAGCACACATGAAAGAAAGAAGTTGCAGTTCTGAGTCTGTTTCTGTAGTCCATGAAGATAAAGATAAAGGTCTGTCCTAAGGCAGTGACAGTGGAAAAAGGAAAGGAAGACAGAGTGTTCTAACTGATCTTCTAATCTTAAATGTTCACTTTCTTTAAACCAAACTGCAGATATCAGATTAATATTTTCTAAGCAGAACTTGAATCTTGTTGTAGCCATATCCAAAAGCATTCAATAATGTTCATTTACTTATTAAGTTAAATTTTTGTCTTCACAGCAAGACTTACATCCTAACTTTTTATAGCATTTTATCTTTCATTTTTTGTTTCTCTATTTCACAGTCCTCTTTCTGTACCCTAAAAGTGTTCCCATAAACCCCCGCAAGTTATTTGGCTTCAGTTGCCTCATGTATACAGAGAAAAGAACAGATCTATTTATAGGATTGTTAGGAAGATTAAACTAGATCATCACTTGCTTAACACAGAATTGTTTTAGAAATGATGAAATAAATTTAGCAACTTACACTGCTATTCCTACTCCACATTTCTGCGACTTCTCTCATGCTTTGCCCTGTGTATAAAATTCTATGTACCTGTCTCTACCTGTCAAAATCTGATCTTTCCTTCAAGGCCGGGATCAATCTTCAGTGTACCTTCTCTCTCCATTCCCGGGGAGCATGCTACTTTATGTTTTACTTGTTCCTGAGTTCTCATTGCATTCTGCTTTGTATTTAATTATGTTTTTATTTGCATCTGACTTCTTCTTGAAGGAGAAAGTTATGTTTTGCTTATAACTGACATGTTGTGGGTTGTCAATATATTCAATTGATTTTAATGGTCACTGTGAGAGATCAGAATGCCATTCACTTACATCATGAGGGTACTAATCCGAGAGGATCCAAAAGAGGGTATTTATGATATCTTGAAGTGGACACTACTAAACCTAAGTGGTTTCATTCTATTTTCTAGGTGACTACAGTAGGACAAATAAATGCTCATTTTGAATTTAAGTTGAGTTTCTCATATTCTAAGGCCATGCACAACTTGAGATGTCAGGAATGAATAGAAGATCTACTAATTATCAATTCTGATTGAGTTCATTTTCTGATAAATTGTGCATAAGAACCCGTTTTTAAACCATTGAAGAAAAGCCCTCTGTTCTGTTGAAGGAGGAACATGAATGTGAAGTCTGTAGCCGAGGTTAGCGTGATGAGGTTGCATGACCAGGATGCCATGCAGCATAAGAGGAAGAAGGAACAAGGATCAGGATGTGGCATGATTGATAGTAAAACTATTCTATAGCTAGAAATTCAGAAGTCAGAGCAGTGAATCGTGTTGCACCAGGTTGACTCAATAAAGGAAGACTTGTGCTGGAGAAGTGGACAATGACTGAGGCAAACCATTCCGTGGATAAAATAAAAAGTTCTAATGAATCCGATACCATTCTGGGGCATGGGGGTCTCTCTGAAATAGAATCTACTCAGGGTCTGTATTAGTTTCCTAGGGCTGCTGTAACAAAGTACCCCTAACTGGGTGATTTAAAACCATATAAATGTATTATCACATAGCTCTAGAGGCCAGAGGTCCAAAAGTAAGGTATTGGCAGGGCTATGCTCCCTCTAAGGCCAACAGAGATGCTTCCTGCTCTCCTGCAGCTTCTGGCTGCTCCAGTGTATTTTTGGTCCATAGATGCATCACTCCGATTTCTGCCTCCACACTCACACAGCATTCTTCCAGTGTGTCTGTCTTCACACCATCTTCCCTCTTCATATACCAGTTAGACTGGATTAAAGGCCCACCCTACTCCAGCGTGACTTCATCTTAACTAATTACATCTTTAAGGACCCTATTTCCAAATAAGTTCACATCCTGAGGTGTTAGGGGTTAAAACAACAGTGTCTTTTGATGATCATGCTTCAAGCTGTAACAGGGTCGACTCACACAATTCCGTCCACAAAGGGTTACCTGCTTTTTATTAAATACGTTAATGTCTTTCCTCAGCTGTTACTCCTTAGTAATTCTAGGAGACTCTTTCTCTATTCAAGAGCTCCTCGTGATAGGAGCCCACAGGTGTTACCTCATCTCTGTCTGTTTTGGGGAATATGAATCCCTCTGTTCGATACGGAGATTGACTTGTCTATTAACTTAATAGTTTTCTATTTTCAGAAATTTGAACTCCCATAGAAGGAAATAAAAATTAGATTAAAAGAAAAAACTATATATCAGAAGTGGGTAAATTAATGTAATGCAGTGTATTACCAGTTTAACAGCATTTCAAACCACTGAAATTCCAGATCATTATCTAAGACATTTAAATTAGCACATATAAGCCTAAAAACATAATTTGGAGCTAATAAAATTCTGGCAAGGGAATTTCCAACTCTTTAAAGCCTATCTTGAAACAGCTGTATCAGAGTAAACTGGCTAGCTGAATTATTGATTGCTAAATGACTAATCCTAGGAATCAAGTATTTGTGTTTAAAACCTGAGAGGAAATGATTATTGTAATTAATTCATGTTCAATAACACCCTGGTAATGAGGATATCTCACGGTCTAATCAATGTAGTTTCATGACTTTCATATTGACAGACACATTCCAGAGGGTTGAAGTAAAGCTCACTGGAGAAGCAACAATTGCAATCACTTCAGCCAGGATTTTAAGAAGTAAATGCTGGACTTTCTCATCTTAATAAATAATTAAAGATGTATTCATTGCAGCTATTATTTACGATGTTTTGTTTTGACTTGGCCTCTGACAGACCCAATTTTACACCTTGCTAGCTAATGCAGCTTTCACCTGAGTCTATCAAGTTCTCCCCCAGAAAACTCCAACGTGAAAAGAAGTGACTGACTTTGCAGAAATACAACCCGGAGGACGGTCGACATTGTAATAGAGGAGAACAAATCTGACTCTATACTGGATCTGTTCCTTTGGCTTTGACCACTGTGCCCTGTTTCCTAGGCTTAGTCTTGCTAGCTCTGCACTCATGTAAAGATAACAAGTTGCAGAATAGAGAATTACACTTGTTTTGCTGGAGGTTTTGCAGGATCACCATGACCTGGTCCACGTGGACAGCTGCAGGAACAAAGAATTCCTACACCAAGAAGTTTGCAACCACCAACCACACCCCCTACCTTGTTTTGTTTTGTTTTGTTTTTGTATAAAAGGAGTCTGTCTTCTGACTGGAGCAGGATGGTTCTCCAAGATACTAGTCTGCCATCCTCTCGGTCTACTGCCTTTCCAAATAAAGTTGCTATTCCTTGCCCCAGCACCTCGTCTACTGGTTTGTCGCCCTGTCGTGTGGCGAGCAGAACGAGTTTGAACTCGGTAACAAGATGAACAAGAAGCAGGCTACTGCTGTGAAATAATTTTGAATCTTGCTTTCAAGAAAATGTCATCATTAAAAACATTAGTGTAAAAAATTTAAGTTTGGTTTATTAAATATTTAAGAAAAATGTATTAGTATGAGCATAAAGTCTACTATTTATTCATTGTTACCCTTGTCTCCCTAACACATAAAACAGTTGATACATGGTTGAGACTCAAAAAAGATTCGTCAGTTGAACTGAGTATCAATCATAAGGACTGTTTTAACTCTGAGTGCAACAGTAACTAGAAATTTGAAAACATATTTTTTCTAAGATCATTAAATAAAATTAGTTTCTGAGGTTTTTGTTGACTGCTTACTTTCATAAAAATTACTACATTTATATGAAGGAGAGATTTACTAACAAGGTAGAAGAGTAGAAAATTTCTGTCTATTATGGAATAAATTAATCAGATTTTATACTTCCCCATAGAAAACATTTTGATAATAATTAGCATCTGATAGATAATAACTAGAAATTCATAAGACATTTTATTAAAATATGTAATAAAAAGAGTATAAAAGCCCTCATAGGAAATCAATAAGGTTGTCAGTATATTAAATTTCATTTAGAGTAAAACATTAAACTATGATTATTGAGAATAAATAAATATTTTACTTCCAAAGAAAGAAACAAAAAGACAAGGAGCATTCTTATAAACAGTTAAGGAAAAAAACAATTTCAGAAGTTAATACAGTTTTAGCAGAGGTTAAAAAAAACAACAACACATAATTCTAAACAAATGTCTATCCTGAATAAAAGCTATAAATGATAGATACAGTTTTCTATATTTCATGCCAATATCAAATTGAACTTCTAAGTTATATGACATTTAATGTAACTAATGTCAGTTTTCAATGGAAAATGCATTTGTTTCTGTCATTAAAGTTCAAATAAAGCTATCTTTCTACAATCTAATTTCACTTAGAAGTGTGTAATTATCTAATTTTAATAAATCTTTAAATATTATCTAAAATTAAACTGTTATAGAAAAAGAAAAGAAGTATAACATTACAGCTTTGTGATTTTTAATCCAATATCCCTTTGATGTTCCAGCCAGAATCCAACTCACCAATATCTGCATAATGCTTAAGATACTGGGAACAAACTGTCTGGGAGGTTGTCCCTTACCATAATCTAGCTGGTAGAGAGACCTCTGACCCCATTAAAACCAGAAAAAAGAAAGTATTATAGGACTTATACAGTGAGTCCATGTGTCCTCATCCCTACCCTATTTTCACATCATGTAGAGTATCAGTTCATTTTCATTAAAAATATGTTGAATACATAAATGAATCAGACAAAATGCTCTTCATCTTGTCTCCACAATTCAACTACTAATTATTAATTTTTAAAATGCCAAAAGATGTTATAAAATGGATGAAACAGATAAAATCAAAGATAATTTAAAAAATATTAAACAATCACTCCCATGTAGTCACAGTCTGACCTCACAGACCTCCCTGTATGGAGTGTAACACAAAAGAGAGGAGGGCACCAGAGGTCCCCAGACTTGAAATATATTGCTTTGAGTTTACCTAACATTACTACCTATATTCACTCCTTGATTAAAATGGAATACTTTTGTTGATAAGAAATCATAAAAAAAGTAATGTGAAGACTGGAAAGGGTTCCCATTCTCATTGTTTTATATAACACATTCTCTATCTTCCTATACTGTTCTATAAAATCTAAGAATCTTAATAAAAGAGTCATTTTTATTTAAACAAACAAAAACTAAACAAGAGCCTTCCAAATGCCCACATCATCAAGTACATTTCAAAGCCAACAAATGGCAAGTGAGGATTTACTGTTTATACTAAAGGAAAAATACGAACAGTTCTTACCATGTTGCTAATAATACACTCACATATTCCTTATACATAAGGCAAACTCACTTTTTCAGCTCACATACAAAATGATATTTTGTTATTTATAAATGGATTTATTTAACACTCTATTGTCTGTTTAATAGGTGTGTAGCAGTGTTGAATTCAATGTATGACAGAGACCTTGCCCTAAGGATCTTCTAGTCCAATAATTCTGACCTAATGATTGTTTTATATTCAGATTATTACAATATTTGAGGATTAATCATATCTTTATTATGGCATTAAAAAAGAGGAACATTGCTGTTACTGGTTGAGAAGCTAAAAGAGGGAGAATATTGTGGTGTTTTTATAAACCTGTCTATTTCCATGTTTACAGAGGAGAAGCCTTAGCTCTTTTCACGACATTAAACTTTCATGCACACTTAATCTCAACAATATTTTATAATATATATTTAGCACAATATGAAAGAAACACAAAATTTTAAAAATATTAAAAGCAGCAAAGCAAAATAACAGATTATCTTCAAGAATAACAGCATGATTTAAAGCTGACTTGCCAGGTTAGCAAAGTTGCAGGTTATAAGGTTGCTACCCCAAAAGGGAAACAATCCAAATATTCATGAAACAGAGAGCGAATAAGCAAAATATATTATACCCATATAATACAATGCAAGTCATTATTTAAAAATAATGAGCTCAATAACCCTGTTTGGAGTGTAATATAAAAGTACTGAATTACTGTGCTGTATATCTGAAATGAATATAATATTGTAGATCAACTACACTTCAATAGTTAAAAATTATTATATATATTATATATAATTTAATTATAAAAATAAAAAGAATGAGCTAGTGATCTATAAAACAACAGGGATGAATCTCAAAATGATTATGTTGAATGAAATAATCCAGACCAAAAGATTACACATAGTACAGTTTCATTTGTATATAATTCTAGATCATGTAAACCAACGTACAGTGACAAGAAGTGGACTGGTTATTGTTGCCTTGGAATGAGTGGGGTGTAGAGGAGAGGTGCAAGAAAGAGCAAGATTTTGCTCTCGTGGATTTGTACACTATCTTGATTATAATGGCAGTTTTCCTGGATGTGTACACTTGCCAAACTTACCAAAGTATACAGTTTATCATATGATATTTTTATGTCAATTATACCATAATAAAGATGTTTTTAGAAAGAGGTTGAGATCATTCCAAAATGTTTTCAGCTGTTAGGGGGGAAAAAAAATGAAAGTGGAATGAATGTGCTTCCGTTTTAATGGAGGAAGCACAACTGCAAACAGGTGAATTATTGTCAGCTTGGGACGTGGCACGAGAGCAGTGTGAACAACAGGGTGTGGGACGCCAAGGAGCAGCAGATGTCTCTGCCTTAGGCAGTTAAGGAAGGAAATCTTGACTTAGTTCAGGGTTAATTATTACTTTTGTTTCACCTCCCTACATGCCACTCAAACCCTAAAAAGGGCAAGTTGAGGAGACAAGACAGAAATAAAAGCCTCAGAAGAGTTTAATTTTTTCCCATAGGCAACAGGTCCTAGGGAGGTTGGTCCTGCTCCTGGGGGAAGTTTTTTGGAATCTAACGAAGCCCCGAAGGTCTGCTTTTTATATTGACGGGGAAGCCCATATGACATATAGGAGGCAGGACTAGAGATGCTGGATGTCCTGCAGTGCTAGGGCAGTAAAAATAAACAAACAAACAAACAGAAAACAAACACAAACAAGAACAACAAAGACACAGCAGTCTATTATCCTATTGTCTATCAGTCTGTATACCTACCATTTATCTGCCTGTTGTGTGATCATAGGCATAGTGTTTTACCTCCTTGTTTTCTAGATTCCTAATTTATAAACTGATCCTATCTCCTAGCATTGCTGTAAAAATTAAATGAGATGATGTATTAGGATTTTAGTGAAAAGCCGGACACACTGTTCACTAAACTTTAGCAATTAATATCTATCATAGAAAATTTGGTTTACTGAAGGGCAAAATATAAAAGATAAAATGATACGCAGTTCCCACGGTGTAACCAGCTCTGGCTTTGGAGATGGAATGTCTCTTCAGACTTTCAAATATTTATACTTAAAAAAAAAAATTCCTTTTTTTTTTTTTTAAGCACATTGGAAGGGGAAATAATCAATGACCATGCAAACAAAGAAAATTATTTCACACACGAGGATGAATTTGGATTTTCCTATCCTCCAAGTCTAATTTAAAGCAAATCCTTTCTTATTCAAATCTATTGGAACATGGAGAACAAAGGTTTGCTAAATATTGCATGCTAACATATGCATGAATAGTTAAGGGAAAAGAGGACTTACTGTTTACCTGTGACATTATAAAATTATCAAACACAATCATTTATATTTAGGTTAGTTTATAATTTCATTTTAGTTTTTGTGGTATAGAATAATAAGGAAGATTTTTGTTAACTTTGAAATGACATTTCCTCATTTCAAGAAGCTATATAAAATATAAAATTATTAATTCAAACCTGGAAATAGCATCAAAAAAGAAAAAATCCATTAAGACAATGAGTACCCTATATAAAAGTCAAAGCTCTTGATATCATTAACCTAAATTTAGGAAAAAAGCTCACCGATTCTGATTTGTTCTATGTTGTTAGGTTAGCCTGCCAGCCAGTTGAATCCCAATCAAATCTAAACAATACAGCTAAGGGCCTAGACTTCCTAGGAGTTGCTAGTGTTTAAAGACAGAAGTGGTGTTCTTGAATTAGGCAGCGTATATCACCATATGGCTCATGCGATTCTATTAATTAATATCTATGTCATGCCATGGGGTTTGTGCCTGATAGGCACAGTATGAATTCAAGTTATTATGTTTATTTCAAAATGGCTAAAGGACACTGCAGAATAGAAAATTGTGTGTACTTTGAAAATAGAGAAAAAGGCTTGTTGGAATGCAGAAATACTTCAAAGAAGAGACTTCTAACTCCAGGGTAAAAGAGATTTATCTGTATGATGCAGGAAAGGGCATGGAAAATGGGCATTCTTTCCCCTGAATTTTTTGTTTCTAATATGGCAAAATGCATTCATTAATGACTTTTCTTTCAATCAGTTTTTATTTATAAACAGTCACAACTTAGCCTAAATAAATAAACACATCCCTTCTAGAAAATGGTCCATTTATTTCAAGTTATTTTTCTAAACAAATTTAACTGCAGTATTGTGACTGATATCCTGTCTCTAAACTGAATTAATTTAAGGATATTACTCACCATTGTTGCATGATCATGGTGTAGGCATTTAACCAAATGGCCAACTTAAACATAGATATAATAAATGATTTAAATTCTTGAAGACATGTTAAGTTTATTTTATTTGACCACAAATTGTGCATTCAGAATATATCTCAACGTTCAGAGAACTCTGAAATAAGTGCTCTGTAATGAGTTCCATGTAACTTAGCTTTTTCACACAGGTACAATTTAAATTAATTAGTATTTTATGTATATGTTAAAATTGTACATTTTAATTAAAAGGGAAGATAAAAGAAGGAAATAAAAGGCTAAAAACTACAAAGTTAAAAATATTGATAATTCTAGCATGTTGATATCAGTTACTTAAAGGTTTATTAAAATATATTTCCTACTCCTGTGTATATTGAAAACATTCCAAAATGAAAATTTTAAAAGATTATTGATAAGCTCAAATAAGATGAGTAATAGAACTGAAAAGCTTTCAAATGTAAAGGAGTTTACAATTACGTTATTCTCATACACTATACTAGACTGTAGAAAACACTGCAATTTTTCTGTGCAGTAACATACAGTAATGTCTTTGCCCCCCATACTTTAGTTTACTGTGTTGGTATCATTACTTTCTACTTGAATCAAAATATGTATATATACCTCCAACTTGTTTCTAAAGAATAAAAAAAATTAATCTTGATACACTTTATATAGAAATATACAGAAATGACAAGAGTACTCATCATCCTTTTATCATCAAATAATGCATTTCTAAGTTGTTTATGCATTTTGGCAAGGTCATTACCAACACTGAGTGATTTGCTAGACTTTAAACAGAAGTCAACTTTGACTCAGTCTCATTTTTGCCATATGTTCACAAAGAATTATTTTTACTAATTATTTTTTCTTCTAAAACTTAATTCTATCATTATTCTACTAATGAGTAACAATAATATTTTCCTGAATGTATGTTGTGTCAATTTGAACTATGACATTTATGAAGAGAAAAAAAAATTGCTGTGACGAAAACGTGGCAGAAAATAGATGAGAATGAGGTAGGGGGAGAGAGAGAAATAGATACAGTGCATACATATATACACAGATACTGTCAAAAATCACTTCAACTAATTTAACAATGCTCTTTGGGCATTACTAAATTTTGACTCACACTGGTACTATGGAAATTTAACATTTAAACCATTTTTAAATTTAAAAAATATTTTATATACTAAGTCCAAATTTGTTTTTGATTCTTCGTTATCTCCAGAACATTAGATCATGGGCTATAAGCCCCATAAAATATGCCTAAGTCACCAGAGCATATTTTGAGAAAGAAAAAATTTAGGTAAACTGAGATAGCTATAAATACGTACTTAGGATCCTTAATTTCAAAATGTGATAAAATATGTCTATAAAATACCTCTTAAAAACAAAAATAAAAAAGTATGTTAGGCATAAGAGAGGACTCAAATTTTTTTGTCAAAAGTTAACAAATAAAAGGTATAATACTCAGGTATATAGTTGGGAAAACATAATAGTTTTTCTACACCAAAACCCTAAGAGATAAAGTCTTTATACTTTTATTAATATTTTTCTTTTTTTAAATGTAAAAACATGTGATGTTATATTGAAATCATGGAAAATTATTGCCAGAATTGATTTTTAAGGATTTTTAACTATTGTTACAATCTTAAAGCATAGGTAATAATCATTATTTTCTTTTTCGAGAGAAAGTAAAAGTGTATTACTTTCTGTTGTAGACAGTGAAGTGACCAAATAATTTTTTTACGTAGCAATCTCTCCATCTAAAACTTTTAGAACATCAATATTAACATTTTTAGAAGGAATCATTTGCATTTTTACAACCACCACTGAACAAGTTACCTAATATTGATTTCCATATAATATAAAAAGTATATAAAACTTTTCTTTACAGTATGATTCCATCTCAAAACTTTCAAAACTTTCTTACTGTCTTACTGTTCAGTCTAAATTTCACTGAAGCAAACTAACTTTTCCTGTTCAATTTTCACTGGAAAATAACAGATCAAAATGTGCATATTTCTAGAAATATAAAAACACAGAAAAGAAGCAAATGAGAGAATTTAGGTAAAGCTTGTTGACCTCTGCCCCTCAGTAACAATGCAAATTGAGAATTATATCGTTTTAAGACGTCATGGTAAGATGAACAAAGGAGATACTGAAGTGGAGATTGTCACATAACAGTGTGGGACAACTCGGACTGCAAACACTGATTTTTGTCATTGTCAAGGAATTGATGGTGAAAGTATATATCAACCTGGATAAAGAAATGTTCCAATCTGCACGTTTAGTTTATCCTTACAATAAACAGTCACTCCAAAGGAAACAAAATTAATATAAAATGTTTTCCTATAGCATCCATGTATGTCAGCCCTCTATTTATTTTATTTCCCAAGTAACTTAATTCAAGAAAGAAGGGGCTTGGCTGGTGTAAATAAGCATTTTAGTCTTAGGAGTAGGTATATTTTCTAGTAAATTTATGACAGTATCCTGCTTTGGTTACAGCAATCAACTGAAAAATTGATTGAAACAAATCTGAACCAATGCTAATGGTGTCTAGTCTCACCTGAAATGTCCTAGGAGGACCCAGGTAAAAACTGACAGCTATACTGCTTAGCTAACTAATATGTTCCTGAGAAACTTTGGATCTGAGCAGGAAAACAAGACTACATTATATGACTAATCAGGTACTGAAGGAAACCTGCATGTAATTTTTAGATGGATGCAGATTTATGAGGGTAGTAGATGTTCAGATAAAAAACATTTGGGGCTAGAGAGTTGTAGAAAAAAACTAGAGGAGGCTTGTAAAATTACAGTGATTTCTCTACCATTTCTGGAATCTGGTAAGTATGATGACTAAGTACAGGGAACCACACCCTTCTCTGTGTGTTGGAATACCAGGCCCAAGCATGGTTGGACACCTTTATCTTCAAACCAGTATGCTACAGAAAGTTTTCTTTTCTAAAATAAATTATAATTTTTTTTTATGATTCATGAGAACTCCAGACATTTTCTTAGTTTGATTGATATAGTGTAGTATCAATTAGGTGAAGGTAAAATCATGATGGATATATCAGTGTGCATTATCATTCTGATTGTATCTAAAACGAAATAAAATATGCTTAGAATGATCAGACTTGTGTTAACCACATTTTTCTGCCCTCCATTGGAATATAATTGGAAATTATTATAGGTTATCATAAGATAGAAGCATGTCTTCATTTATCATTATCTATTTTTTACTTTCCATGCATATATTCTTCTCCTGAAATCTATCAGCTATTAGAAGCCCTTCAACCAAATTGAGTTGAATAAATCACCCATAAAATTTGATGGGAAATATCACATAACTGCCTTTTTGTACTAATATTAAAAATAATCTTGGTTTTTAGCAGCAATTTACATTGGAAATACTACTGAAATAAAAGTTTACTATTACACTTGTGACCCTGCAGTGACTTATATCCTGTATTTTTAATGCTGTGTTGGAGTGCGTGTGTGACTCAAATTAAATATATATTATCAATTTTCATAAAAAACAATGTGTCAGTCACTTTTGGCCTGATCAGATATAGTATTAGGAGAGACAAGTTCCTGTTTCAGTCTTCTACCTTATCATTCTAATGGAAATATTATTATTTAAATTATCTAGCATAAATTTCATAAATTACTTAGATGTGAGATTAGAAAACTGCAAATTTGAGTCATTGGAGTAAAATAATCATTTTAGAAAATAGAAAATATCTTAACCACTGCCTATAAATTTCAAATGTAGATGGAAAAAGAGAGAAACTATATCAGTTTTGTATTCTTGAAAGCAAGTTGGTTTTGATAACCACACATTTTAGGAATTAAATAAATCAAACATTAAAAGACTATTTGGTAAGTATTTTAAAATGGAATTTAGATTCACAATTTTCATTGGAAGAAATCAAGAGGAAATGTGCTGGATAAATGTGTCACAATGCATTTCCAGATTTCAGAGAATTTGGTGAAAATCTATATTGCACATAGAAATCATTTCTGCATTTGTTCCTCCTATTACCCATGGTTGATATTGGTAACAGACCACAGCATTCCTTCCCAAAGAGTGGATATTTGACCTTAGAGTCCTTTTCAATGTATCACTCCAGGAAGTTATTGTGAAACATTGAAAATTGGCATTCAGCATGAAAACAAGCTGTTTTGCTTAGCCTGGCATCAAAGAAGTCGGAATGGGTAAGTGAAAGTATAACATTCAAGTGAGGGCATGAGGACTTACAAAGCCTGATTTTGCCGTGATGCAACTTCCAGGTCAGCTTTCTAACTGTAAGTCTTACTACCTAAGGATTTATGGCAATGAGCTTGCCACTAGTGAGCAGAAATATTCCTGTAAGTAAGGAGATTAGTCATGGCCTTATTTGGGGAGAACATACGGCTCTATCCCCATCGAGGATAGGTGTAACATTTGAAGTATTACTTTGCAACACACGCAATTACACACACACACACACACACACACACACTTCTCCTTTACTGTATCCCACACCCGCAGAAGACCTAAACTGTGAATATAGTTTCCTTCCCCAATATCATCAGTCCTATCTGTATTATCCAGAAAACATAGGAAAATACAGCAGGTACTGTTGATAGTATGAATTCCTGGGCTAAGCTAGTTCTATGGATTTGCAGGCTGCGCACGTTCTTGTTATTGAGTCACTTTTCAGACAAAAAAGTGAAAAAAAAAAAACAAAACCCAACCTTGAAAAATAGTCCATGTTCTAAAGCAAATGACAAGTAGCCTCCAGACAGCTTTCTCAAGTATTTATTTAAAAACACCAATACTTCATCTCAACCCCACTTAAGAAAAACGGTTAAATAAAATGAGTAAAGGGTCAAGCATAGAACTCCGAAAGAAAGAAAAGGAGTTACAAGAAGTCAGAGAACATGTCAAAGGTATATAAGGAAAAACTGTAGACTAAAATACCATGTAATTCTAAGAGCATAGACTGTCCCAAGAAAACAAATGGGAGTGGATCAAGATAATGATTGAGGTTAAATATATCTTTCCTCTTAGACTATTAGAACAGATGTTTTAAAAATAAATTCATAACATTACTGGGAAATGAAACAAAGTCCACAAATAATCAACAACAATCAGAAATTCACCAAAGATTAAAAGAATATAGAATTAGACCAAGGGAAGAAATCCCAATAGACACACATTTTGGCAAATTATGGTACTGCAAATTATGAATGGTTCCAAGGATACTAGATACTCAAGGCCAAAAATAAAGAGAACAAATTGGAAACATGAGGTGAGTGTGAGATATATAAAATCAGCTATTATATCTGCGATGGTTAATTCTACGTACCCACAAAGAGGATGGTTTTGGGCAACATTAACATTTAAATCAGTAAACTCTGAGTAAGCACATTGCCTTCAAAAAGGTGAGTAGGCTTAATCCACTGAGGACTGAACAGAATAAAAAGTTCAGTCTCCTCTGAGCAAGAGGAAACTCGATAGTAGACTGCCCATGAAAAAGAGCTGCCCTGTTGGCCTTCCTGGTTCCCTGTCCACTGGCTTTCAGACTGGACCTGTACCATCAACTCCCCTGATTCTTCAACCTGCACCTCCTGGGCCCACACTAAATTTTGGACATGCCAGCCTTCATGATCATGTGAGCCAATTTCCTATCTATCTATCTATCTATCTATCTATCTATCTATCTGTCTGTCTGTCTGTCTGTCTATCTACATGTATATTATTGGTGTAGTTTCTTGGAGAACCCTGACTAATACAGATTTTGATACCATGATTTGTTCTGGAGGAAAAGACTTCTACTGACAAATCTTCAAAATTGGTTCTGGGTTTTCTGAAATTGACTCTCTAATCTGATTAGATTTAAAGACACTAATGACTCTATTTCTAGTACTAAAAAGAACACTGATAGTCCATGCATCATGTGGCAACAGAGATACACAAGACATTGCCATTGGGTATTCTTAATCAAACACAGGAGGTAAAGATCTGGGTGACAATGCATACAATACTTCAAAACACTTTTGTCAAACTAAGGAGTACAATGATATTGGCTGGTTGCCCCTAATGTCACTGAACAAAGTAGAGGGGAAAAAAAGATGAGCTCAGGGATTTCAATTTCCAGTTTAAATGCCACCTAAGTGACCTGAAACTTTTATATCTGCCCTGAAAGAGATCTTATTTCCTGCAGCCACAGGGCTGATAAGAGTGAAAACCAAACCCAGAATCTCACCCTGCCAGTGGTGGAATTACAATGCAAATTGAATTCACAGTTTCACAGGGTGTCTACTGTTAAAATGTGAAGGCAATGATTGGAAAAAAAAACGAAATCCTGAAAGTTGGAATGGAGACATGTGAGAAGATCCTGACAAAGCTGCAAACACTGAGCCCTAAATTCTGATAATTCTACCCCTAGTACAAGTAGCCTCTCCGTCCCAGGTGGAAGTAGCTCACGTACTCCCAGCTAGGGAGAGTGAACCTTCATTGCCTGAGGAAACTATAATGGCTCCCTGAGGCTGTTGCCTTGAAAGGCAGTACTGATCCTTTTCCCACTCACACGACCACCTCTCTTTGCTTCTGGACCTATAACTAGACTCAAGTCATAGTAGGCCCCTAAAGATGAGAAAGTACGCTACACTCCGAAACAACGACTTGAATTTTCAAATGTATACTGACAGAAATCCAGGGACTATGTTGGCAACAAATATAACGCATGTGGAGGAATATAAAGATGGATCAGCCTGAATTTATTGATATGAGTCAACTAAGAAGAGATAATGCATTTAATGTTGTAGTTATAATGGCAGTTAGAAAGACCTCTAATTGTTTGCTCTGTGGGTTAGTTGAAACTTGAATCAAAATGTGACCCATTGCGACTGACATGGAAATGTCCAATTTCCCACAGTTTAATGAAGAGGAAGGGATTCAAAGGCTTACAGACATTGAAATGTTGGAGTGGATTTGTCACTTAAGACCTACTCACCTACCGTGGGAGGATCCAAAATAAATACCTTTCACCATGACTGTGAAAAATAAATTTTTGAGGAGAGCACCAGCATCATCTAAAGCTCTATGATCATTCTTCTTTGTTGGCCAGAACTTACAGTGGCAACTGTGGGCACTGAATTAGGAAAACTAAATGCAACAAGAGTAATTGCATCTCAGGGTGGCAAAGGCCAAGTGACTGTACTCAAGTACCAAAGACAAGGTGTGTGCTTACCACAATGCACAGCAGAATCAAAGCAGCAATCAGAATAGTCTGACTCACACAGCACAGCAGCGCTCCATTATCAAATGGAAGTAGTATATACAAGAGACAGCCTTAATCCTTAATGTGTATGCTCTTAATAACAGAAGGTCAAACTATGTGAGGAAAAAACTAATAGAATTGCAAAGAGAAATAGATGAATCCATGATTATAGTTACAAAATTAAACATCCTCCTATCACAAACACATATATCCAATAGGCAGAAAATCAGTAAGGACACTTGAACTCAACATCACCATTAATCAACTGGGTATAATTGTCAGTTGTAGACTATATCCAACAACAGCAGAGTACACATTCTTCTCAAGCTAACATGGAACATTCACTAAACTAGAGCATATTCTGGGCCATAAAAACACCTTAACCAATTTACAAGAATTGAAAGCATGCAATCTCTTTTCTCAGATAACATTGGAAATAAACTAGAAATAAATAACACAGAGATAACTGGAAAATCCCAAAATGCATAGAGATTAAACAACATACTTCTAAATAACACATGGGTCAAAGAAGAAATACGAAGAGATATATTTGGTATTGAATGCATATGTTAGAAAGGAAGAAAATTCCAAAACTAATCATCTAAATTTCTACCTTAGGAAACAAACAAACAAAAAAAGGAACAAGTTAAATGCAAAGTAAGCAGAAGAAAAGAAATTATATTAGAGAAGGTTACAGAAATTGAAAATAAGAAGTCAATAGAGAAAATCAGTGAAACCAAAACCTGGTTATTTGAAAAGATCAATAAAATCAATAAGCCTCTAGGTAGCAAGCCATGACTCCTTTCATTTCCCTGTCTGTCTCTCTGATCTCGGGGACAGCATTTTGCCCTGTGTCTTCTCTCACAGATCCAAGGAAAGTTGTTGGCTTTTCAGTATGTTCAGCTTTTTACTTACTGTTAAAGACTTAGTGATGACTGCCAACTTTTCACATGTGGAATCAGAAAACTTGCTCTTCTTTTTTCAGAATTGTTTTGACTGCTAGGTGTTTTGCATTTCCCTGTGAATTGCAGATTCTGCTTGCCAATTTTTTGTAAAGCCTGCTGAAATTTTCATAGGAATTGTTTTAAATCTACAGATCAACTTGAAGGGAATTACTATCTTTAGCACATTGAGATTTCCAAACTGTGAACATGGAATGTCCTTCCGCTTATTTTGATCTTCTTGAATTTTCCTTATTAAAGTTTTGTCACTTTCTTGCACTTTTTTGTTAAATGTTTTCTAAGCATTATATTCTTTTTAATGCAGTTGCAAATGGAATTGTATTCTTAATTTCATTTTTGTACTGTTCATTGCTTGCATGTGGAAATACAATTACTTTTGTATACTGATCTTGCATCCTGCAACATTTCTCTACTTCTCCTGTGAACTTGCTTTATTTAAACATTGTTTTAATAAATTTTTGTTGTTGTTTAATAAACCAGAGTCAGCTTTTTCTCCTGACTCTGAAAATATATTTATACAGCTCTGTACATGTCGGAATTAAAAGAGGAAAAAAATGCGTATGTATATGCATAGTAAAAAAAATTGAGAAAATTAAACACCAGTTCTTCATAAGAAGTCTCTTAGTAAACAAAGAATAGGGAGGCAGATGTGCCTTAACTGTATAAATCCCATCTCCCAGAAACTCAGACCTAACTGTCATTGTTATTATTCAGTCTTGTACTCCAGTCATTGTCAATGCAACAGACAAATTAAACATATATAAACATTGGAAATTAAGAAATAAAACTATCATTATTTATAAATAATAAATCTTACACCTAGAAAATCCAAAGAAACAATAAACATAATATTAGAGTTGGTAAGAAAGTATATCAAGAAGATGGTATCAAAAATGATACAAAAATCTCATGGTAAGCTCACAGAGAAAGGAATGTGACAATGAATATATGTATGTTCATGTATAATTGAAAAATTGTGCTCTACACAGGAATTTGACACAACATTGTAAAATGATTACAAATAATAAAAAATGTTAAAAAAAATGAGGAAACTTCCCATGTATTTCTATATAGTAGCAATAATTAATTGTATTTGAAATAAAAAGGAACCTATTTGTAATAAACAGCTTTATAATATACTTAAATGTAAACTTAATAAAAATAATCTTAAGTTAACATACTATATAAAAAAGATATGACAGTAAGAGTAAGAACTATAAAATTTTACCAAAAGACATGCAAAAAAACCCAATAAATGGAAAATACATATCATATTTTTGAAAGGAGAAGAATCATTGTCAAGGTGACCATTTTTCAAAATAATTTATAATTTCAAATAGTATCAATCCAAATTACTAAAAGCTACATAAAATAACAGTTTTCATTGTGCAATTTCCTTCCAGGCAATCCTAGAATTTGTTGTAAATAGGAAATTGGTATTCCTGCTGAAGTGGGAGCTCATCCAATAATGTCAATGGCATAGGAAGACAACATGAGAAAAGGAGTTCGTCTCCTCTTTCTAAATCTGAGGGATACAGGATGACAATGCATGGTGTAAAAATTATGATGTCCAAGAAGAAGATTCCATTGACTCTAAATGCATCATGGATAAACCAGGTATGTCTGGAAAGGTAGTCCTTTTAATCACATTAGATAGGTGATTTATAATCCCAAAGATTATAAACTCTGGTTCTGTTTCAGAGGTTTAGGGCCAATATTCCTCTGACTGTGAAAGTTGAAGTAGAGACCCAAGAGGGCAGCAAGGAAGTGTGCTGGCACTTTTACAAAGGATTCTGTTCTAAAAGGAATGAACTTTTTAACAGTCTGGAGACTTCACAACAGAGAAAATTTGATTGAGGATAAACACTTTAGAAGTATGTGTTGGGGTAGGGGGTGTTGATGGTAAAATTTAGAGAATTACACTGACAGATGATATCACTGGAGAAATTTGAAAAGAGGCAGGTTATATGAAAAAAATAACTTCAAAAGTTTATGTAGTTTAATATTGATTGTGCTGGTTAGAAATTAGTTTGGGGGCTTTTTGGAGCTATTAGTAACTCTGTTTTAAAGTATATGTTTTGAATATACTTGCTGACAAGTAAACTTGGCTTTGGGACTCTGGGATTTCTGCAAATGTGTGGGGAGATAATTGAATTATTATTAGTGTTCAAAAAATATCATTCTAAATTATAGCCAGGGGACATAATTGGGCTCAAAGTACAAGAAGCTTAAATACTGTTTTATTATGTTCAGGATAATTCATATTTCTCAAGTACAGTGAATGCTACTATTTCAAGAATATTAAATTGCAGTATTATTATAAATAGGGTGCTTTTAAATTCCAATATTTTCTTTTGCTTTGTTTTCAGATTTAAACTTATTTTGAGTAAACCTGGCTGCAATCTTGCTTGCTGAGATAAAATTAAAGGTAAGTACGATATGGAAGTTGGCAAAAAAAAAAAAGTTATGAAAAAGTTATTTTCTAGGTTTAAAATTGGATTTTTTTGAAAAAGATTTTTTTCCTCCGGTGTTATTTTGGAGTTTTGGCTTGAGCCCATAACCTGGGAGCTGACAAAATGGTCCAAAAATCTCACATTGGGAAATAAAAATTATTTTTTTGTACATAATAATAATTTCAAATGAAAACTTTCATTAGTAGAGTATTTAACAATCAAATTTATAATTCTAAACAAAAATTCAGTAGGTAGTGGGTACGAATATGCAATAGAATAAGGTAGCTGATATGTATATATATATATATATATATTTTTTTTTTTTTTTTTTGGTGGTTGTTGTTGTTGTTACTGGCAAACTTGACCTAAAAGGGACCAAAACTCCTCTAAGAATATCTGATTCCATGTCAATAGTCTGGAAAAATTCACTGAAGACTAAACTTCCTTGGAATTGTCAGTTACCACAGATAATTACACAAATATCTGGGGTTAGTAATAGGTAGTAGTAAAAAGACAAAAAAGATAATCCACTATGCAGATCACGACCATTTGGTCTTCAAAAAAAAGGGAAATAAACAGGCAGTTAGAATAAACTGATGGTATAAAATCAGTCATCAATTAATGATGATATAAAGGAAAAAGTAACACTGTGTTTTGCAGAGTATTTTAACACATATTTGAATTCCTAGTTGTTAACAATTGATCAATCAAAATTATATGCTTTAATATTTCTCATGAATATATAATTTACACTTATAAATACTGCATACAATTATGATGGTATGATTAGATCATATTTTAAATATATACATATGATTTTCTAGAATAAATTTATCTTGAGACACAATGTGTAGTCCAGATTGGAACTGAAGCATGAGGAGAATAGAAAGGATTTTTCTAAGAGAAAAATGAGACATTTAGGCAGGTTTACAAAAGCAGGAGAAATACTGGGTTTTAGTGATGATAGTATTATAAAAAAGGAAGAAATGGTTTTGATTTGTGCTAATGGAAACAGAGATTGTTAAGTCAGTGAATTCAGGAGACTATGTCTCCAAGTTTCCCCAAATCCTATAGAAAGTAACCATCAAAACAAAAGGAGTACCCGAAGCGGAGAGATTAGAAATGGAGAAGGGCTTCTCTGACAACAAGTTTTAATATCTTCGTTAACTTTGAAAGATACAAATGTGTTAAATATTTTAAAATTAAATCAAGCAAAAAATTAAGAAATTAAACCACAGAAGAAACAATGACATTAGACATATATAAAATTAATAACAAATCCACAGATAAAAGACTTCAGTGACTTTGAAGTACAATGTCCTGGACATACTTGATGTTTGTTTGTTGCTTTGTTTCTTTTTGTCTTTAGTAAGGACAAAGGCACCTTAAAGAAATTTTAAATTTCACACAGAGAATTTATATGTAGTAGTAACATGGGTTTCATAGTTCTTAAAGTATATATCAAAGTATAAAAGAAACAACTAAGTAGTTAATATATTGAGGTTGTTAGAAATAAGACTTTCAGTATCCCAGTGAAGAGACATTTTAAAATTGAGAATAATAATAAATAATAAAAGATGAAAATTCTGACATTTTACATTTGAATTTAAAATATCAGTACAAATTTGCTTTTTTACAAACACCACAAGTACCTAGAAACAGGAACATTGAGTAACAGGCAGATCTTGCTTCCTGAATATAATCAATCTTAAAAGCAGCTGGGTATCCTTGTAAACTTGTGTTTCTAGGTCTGGGGCAGTGAGTGTATAAGGTAAAATTTAGGCAATATGTTGTGTAAGAAAGTGAGAAAGTCCTCAGTGACCATAATGTTGTTTGTATAACCCTCTTCTTAAAAAAAAAATAATAACCCCACATGTGTCAGTTTGAAGAAGACTGGTCTGGTTAAATTTGGCATGATTTCCATCTAAAAAGAATGACTGTAATTAAATAGAACAGATTAGATAAATCAAAAAACATGATGCCATAGGACATACTCATGAACAAAAGTCTTCCCTCTAGGTTCACCGATTAAACTCACGATGGATTGACCCTCCCTGCAGATTAAAACAGGAATAACTGTGGATATACACAAAAATAAGCATTAAAAGAGCTAAAAACAGAAAACAACTGCCAGAAATCTCTGAAACTGAATAAAGAGAGGCACCTGCTGAGGGGGAGTTGACACCTGTAAAATGGTTGTGTTAGGCAGAACTCCTAGATTCTCTCTCTTGGTGCTCATGCTCTGCATAGTCACATTCCCTTGAAGAAAAATGACACCTGTGAACACGTTGGGATGTCCTCCTATGATCAAGCTATGTTTCAAAGCAAAAGTGAAGGGACTTTGTAGCTGTCATTAAAGTCCTAAATCTATTGATTTGAATTAATTTTGGGAGAGTGCACCTAGGATGAGTCTGGATTAGTCAGGTAAAATTCCTTTAAAAAAGACTGGACCCTTTCTAGAGAGAGAAAGAGAGATTCTCTTGCTGGCCTTGAAGAAGAAAATGGCCATGTTTTAACTGGCTCTGGATAGTAGTGGTCTGTAATAACTGAGGCCCTCACTCCTACAACTGCTAGAAACTGGATTTGGCCAATAACTCAAATGGAAGAAGAAGACCCCACACTCCAGAAGAAAATACTTCTTGGCTAGCACCTTGGGTGTAGATTTGTGAGATAACCAAGCAGAAGAGTCAGTTAAGCCATGTCCAATCTACTGACTCATCTGTGACACAATAATGATATCTTACTTAAGCCACTCAATTTACGGTGATATGGTATGCAATGAGAGAAAACTAACACAAAGGAATAGGCATGAGATGACTTTCCCGTTTTTATGACTTCTGATCTGAGAGCAAATTTGCAGTCAGCACTACATAGGGTGCCTGAAACTGACAAAAAAAAAAAAAAAAAACAAAAAACCAAAAACAAAAGGCAAACCTTCAGTCTTTTATGCCTGAAGAACCAGAGGGCAAAGTTTTAAATGGAGACAGATAGAGGTCAGAGTAATTTATATACATGAAATCTAGTATTTGGCTAATCCCTGAAACATGCATGTTCAGGTCAAACTCTAAGCAGCTCAGCTAAAAATTAAAAAAAATAAATCTAATATTAAGGTTTGATTTTAATCTCAAATCAGTATTTGCCATCCAGCCAAGATAAATTGTGGAAACAAAATATGACACCACCCAGAGGACAGTATCAGAATCCAGATTTGCTACTAAAGTATTCAAAACTTCCAGAAAACAGTCTCAAATTACTTGACATATGAAAAAACTGGGAAAATATGACAAATTTTCCTGGGAAAAGAAAATCAACTCTGAGATGATTCAAATGTTGGAACTGTCAAAGAGTGACATTAAGTAGCTACTGTACCATACTAAATTAAGTAAGAAAAAATATGCTCAGAATGAACGTAAAGATGGAAAGTTAATCAGAAAGATAGAAACTATAAGCAAAAACTAATGGAAATCTTAATTCTAAAATGTATAATAATTGAAATAAAATTCATAGGATGATCTCAAAAATAGGATGGAGATAATAGAAAAGCCAGTGAACTTAAAGACAGATCTATGGAAATTATTTTACATGTAGAAAAGAAGCAAGCAAAAATTTTTTTAATTGAACAAATGTGTAGAGACTTGAGGGACAATATTAAGAACTCTAAAATTTGTGTAATTTGGAGTCCCAGGAGAAGAGAGAATGGTGCAAAAAAATACTTAAAGAAATAATGACCAATGACTTCTCAAATTTTATGAGGGATATGATCTATAGATTCAAAAAGCTCAGTGAACTCCAAAATGGATAAAATAAAATAGCAACTTATCTGTGCATATTACAATCATATTATAGAAAACAGAGATAAAAGGATAATCTTGAAAGCAGAGAATAATGATGAATTCCAAATAGGGACAAACAATACAAATTGCTGCTCATTTCTCATCAAAAACTACAAACACAGAAGACTGTGAAATAATATCTTTAAAGTACTTAAGGAAAGAAGAAACTTATAGCTTGGAATTCTATACCTAGTGAAAATATCCTTCAATATGAAGGCAAAAATTGAATGCATAAGCTTTAATAAGATTCTGATTCAAAAACTCTAAAATGTACATTTTAATGAAATTTGGCATGACTTGAATATGAACTGATATTAAATGCTATTTTAGAAATATTAATTAATTGTATTAGGTGTGTGATAATGGTATTTCAGTTGTATGGGAAGATGTTTGTATTCTTTGAAGATGCACGATGAAGTTTTCAGGGTGAAGTAAAATGAAGTCTGCAAATACTCTTCAAAACTTCAGGGGAAAAACCGTAAACAGAGAGCTACACGATAATTGTAGAATTTACATGGAAGGATTGATTTCATGGAAATCACTGAATTTATTAACTCACTACTTAATTGGTACAACTACTCTGGAAAACAGAAAGGAAACAGAAATCCCTTCTTTGTTGAACTTACTCATACCCAATGACCTAAAAATCCATTTTTAGGTATATCTTACAGAAATTCTTCTATATGAGCACCAAGATATAGATTCAGTAATTCTGATTGATAATTATCAGTAATCCATATAAAATAACTGAAATGTCCTTTACTAATAAATAGATAAACACCTTACTGTGTACATTCATACACTGGAATACTATACAGCAATGATCATTATTGCACAGCAGCAACACAAACACTGTTAAATAATGTTAAGCTAGGGTAGTCAGACTCAACAGAACATGTTGTAGAATTTCATTCATATAACTTCAAAAACAGATTTAACCAAACAATTTTAACAGAAATAAAGATTTGAGGAGGAATAAGGGGATAGTGATTGGTATACAAATCAGTCCTTTTTAGATAGCCTTCCTCCCTAACTCTAGCTGTTCAGTTGACTCATCTTTTTAAGGTCTACCTAAATGTCTCTTCCCAAATTTGTTGTTCTCTCTGCAAAAGTAAGTAGGCATTTTGAACTCCAAAGCAAAGAACCATAGAGAGATTTCGGATGGTATGAAATGGGACTTCCTTTTGAATGGTGGGAGAAGCTCGCAAATGAAAGAAGAGATGGGAAAGGAGAAGTGGCAGAGGGAAGGTATTCTCAGGTAGACAAGTTTTTAAAACGAGTATGTGTATGTTTAGGCTAAGACTCTCCATGCCTGTGAATCCCTGGAAAACATGTGTTTCCCCGGGAGTACACTGGATACTCAGTGTAAGGACCGATGGATTAGCAAGAGGGCTATCAGCAATGGAAATCAATGGTTCAGAGGGTTTCCTCCCATGCCATTTGAGATTCCTTGAACTCCTTCAACAGACAGCATCCTTCCTCTGAACTTTCATAGCACTGACAATTTTCTAATTTGTATTCTAGCTTTTATTTTCCTATTTACTTAGCTTCCTAAAGAAGCATACATTTGTCCCTAAGCATCTTTGCATCCCAAAACCACTGGATAGTAATCCAGTATGTAAGAGGGACTGCAACCTTGAAAATACTCTTTATTTTGCATTAAAATATGGTAAGATATTATAGCCAGTCGTGGTAAAGCAGAACCTAATATACACTATGATGAGTGGAGTGATAGGTAACAGAGTTCAGGTAATAGATGTAATAAATTAAGCTATGAGTTTTAACTGCTCTGACAGAAAAACAATTTCTTCTAGGAGTCTTAGAAAATTGAGCAAAAAGTAGTCAGCAGCTGAAATGTTTCTAATAACTCCTTGAAAATTCTGCATTTTGTTGTGTTTTATTAGAGATCAGTTATGGATTTTTTTTCTTTTAAAATGCATTTCCACAGATAATTATCTTTGTTAGTGGGCTCTGTATTGTTTACAGAAGGAAAAAAAAATCTATAAAACAATAGTATTGAAAATTTTACCATGATTGCTTAGAATAATGCTTATAAATGAAGAATAAAAAAGTTTAGAACAAGTCTCTCAAATATTGAATATAAACTACTTACACTTGCTACCACTTAAAATTAGCAATAAGCAGGGTTTATTTTGGATGACACATACAATGCTTTAATTATTGAAAAGTCTAGCCTTGCTCATTACAGCCAAAATGAATACCTATGGTTAAAAAGAATTCCTTCCTATAATTTAATTTTAGACACAATAATGGAGTTTTAATTTTATTATCCAAAAGTATAAACACATATTGATTTTTCTTTCACTATTTAAACATAAAAAATATATATATATATATGGATATTAGATTGAAAAAGTAGGAGAGATAAGAAAGGATTTATCAGAAGATTCTTTTAAAAATATTTAAGATCAATAAGAAATTTTTTTGACTTTGTAGAAGATACATTTTAAACATTTTTTATTGAGTTATAGTCATTCTACAATGTGTCAAATTCCAGTGTAGAGCACAATTTTTCAGTTATACATAAACATACATACATTCATTGTCACATTATTTTTAAATGTTTTTCCATCCAAACTCTATTAACTAAGTTTAATGCTTATGATTCAAATGTTTAGTTAGTTTAGTTTGTTAGTATAGTTTGGTTAGTTTAAGATAATTACTTTATATCTGTATTGCTATAATAAATTAGTTTTAGGTTATTTAGTGTTAGTCTGCTCACTTTATTATGCATTGTAACATATTTTAATATACTTTATACTTTACAAGATATAAATCATGTGCTTATTTGAAGGGAGTTCTAGTGACATAGAAGAGGTATTTGTGATTTCAGGTCAGTTGTTCCCATAATATAAAATAAGCAAGTTCCAAACTAATAAAGAATGAAGAATGTGAAAAAAGTCCTCTAGTACCTCCCATGGTATACAGTACTAAAAAGAACAAACAGATGGACACACAAAACAAACAAAAAAACACGAGAAAAGAAAAGCTATGTTTTTGAATGGGTAATCATAGAGTGCTTAATATGTTAAGCATTTTTTTGAAGGCTTTATGATAATTCATTCATTTAGTCATCTTTTGAAGAAGATACTCATTAAATTACATACAGATATGCCCCAGAGAGGTTGAGTAACTAAATCAAGTTTCCACAGTTGGCGGTGTATGAAGCTTGGATTCAACCCAGTACTTTCACACTAAAATCTGTGCCCTTATGAATGGTTTGACTTTACCCCCATTCAATGTAATAATGGAAACTTTCTGAGTTTGCAAGATGTGAACTGAAATAAAATTTTATTTAGGAATTTCTTATATAGAATATCTGATGGTGAGCCTACAATACAACCAAAAAGGGGGGGAAAAAAAAGCCTTACTCAAGCATCATTATACATGAGTTAACCTTAGATACCAGAATTCTTACAGCAGGTGTAAGTTAAGGATGGAGGAACATCTCTTTAACGTTACCTCTATTAATTTCAGAGATTCTTTTATGTAAAGGCCCCTGTTTCTCTATTATAATCTTCATCAATGTAATTAAATAGCTCTAGGTATTTGGTTATTATTAACTATGGAAGTGTTATGTTCTTCAAAATATGACCCATGGCTGCTGACAAGTTTCTTATTCCATTATTATTGGTGATTCAAGTGTACAGACTTGGAGTAAGAAAAGAACTTTCAGATTAAATAGCCTCTTGATGAATTGTTTCTCCCCCCGGCCATAATTGGTTTAAAGAAACTGCACATAATTAATGTATACAGTTGGGCAGGTTTAAACATATGTATAGACTTGGGTCATCATCACCACCACAGTCCAGGTTACAAACAGATCCATCATCTCCAACAGTTGTCTCCTTTTTGTTTTTCTCTCCCTTTTTATGTGGTAAGAACACTTAACATGAGATCTACCCTCTGAATAATTTTTGAAGTACCCATTACCTTATTGTTAACTACAGGCACTATGTTGTACCCCAGATCTCTGGAACTTTTGTATTACTGTAACTTTATACCAATTGAACATCTCCCCATATTGTCTTACCCCTCATCTCCTGACAGCCATCATTATACTGTCCATTTCAATATCTTCGACTATTCTTGATGTCTCATATAAGAGGAATTCTGCAGTATTTGTTCTTCCGTGGCTGACTGATTTTACTTAGCTACTGTCTCCCAGGTCTATCTAGGATGTCACAAATGGTAGGATTCCCTTCCTTTGTAAGGCTGAATGATATTCCATTGTATGTATATGCCACATTTCAATTCAGCTATCAATGAACATATGAGTTGTTCCATATCTGGCTATTGTGAATGATGCTTCAATGAACATGGGCGTGCAGAGTATCTATTTGAGATGATAATTTGATTTGCTTCAGATACGTAACAAGAAGTAGAATTGCTGGATCATATGATAGTTCTATTTCTACTTTTTTGAAGAATCCCCATCCTGTTTTCCACAGTGGCTGCATCAATTTACCTTTTCACCCACAGTGCACAAGTTCCCAATTTCCTGACAACCTCACCGATACGGATTATCTTTTTTTTTTTTTCCTGATAACAACCATCTTAACAAGTGGAGGTGATAACTCATTGAGGTTTCAATTGGAGACTGGGAGAAAGTATGTGGTACCAGATTTCACAGAAGTGTATGCTGGATAATTCATTTTTAAGTGCAGTATAGGAAAACACACTCTGTTAAGGTAGAATAAGGAATACCTTATTTTATAAGACTTAAAGATTCTTTTGATGGTGGGGCACTGCACCCTGACTGTCTGACAGAGTAAGGCAGAACTCTTTGCTACTTACCTCTCTGAATGAGAGAAATGTGCTGTACAAGGCCACACAATGTGGGAACAGGGCGATAGCAAGCTGGAACTATAGGGGGAAGATTATATATGGCAAGTGAGGTGGAGTTAGCTAGATTTCAAGGGCACCCTGCCGTTTGGTTAATTTGAAAAGTTTCTCAGGCTCTGAAGCGTAGAGGCTGTCCCTGTATGTCTCGTACCTGGCCCAATGGCAATTAGGGATGGTGTATGGTGGTTGGGTGTGAGACACTGATAAGAGAAGTGGCTGAACGTGGACTGTTGTGATTAGCTGCTCAAGAAGAATTGACTAGCCGCTAGCCAGGGCCTCAAAACTAGGTCAAGACAGCACTTCAAGGAAAAGCTTTATTATACATATGAAGAAAGGCAAGATTGAAAAATGTACCCGACATTTGCCCTGGATGGACACACAAAAAAAATGCCAAGCTGATAATAGCTGACACTATTTCCATGCACTGTTTTGAGTATGATGCATGTGTGATTTCAATCTTTGCCACCACCAGAGGTAAATGTTACACATTTACAGATGAGGAATCTGAGACACAGAGACCTAAGGTAATATGCTGAAGGACCTAAAGGTCCTAAACTAGAGAGAAATGAGTCAAGGCAGTGTTAATCCTAGAACCCAGCCTCTTAACTCCTTCTCTCCTAGTCATGCCTAGATGCTGACTGTCTTGCTGAGATGCAAGTCATGAAGACTACCAAGGTGTAATTATATTTAGGCACAGAACTATGTTATTTCTCCCAGAAATGCTAAGCAACCCAGATATAAGAAGGAAAGAATTGAGGTTTATAGGGCAAATCAGAGGCAGGAAAAAGGATATAGATATTGTGAGTTAGGGTTTTAAGGAATCCAAATAAATTACAGAGGTTTTATTACTCAAGAATGGATCAAGTTGAGAAATAGGTGCTGGAGTATGAATAATAAAAACAAAGTTACACCTTACTTCTTATGAAAGGTGATCACAGAACATAGCTTTCCTTCTGCAACCAACAAAATTACAAAATTGCTAATTCCTCACCCCTGAGTTAAACATGCTTACCTGTCACTGGAACAGTTACTAGTCTTTCCCTTCAAGGGAAGACCTCTTTCCATAACGACAGAGAGTAGGTTATCATGCACGATCTATATAAATAGGCTGACTCCCCAAAGGAAAGAGACTTAAGGTAAGCTTGCTCAGTTTTTTCTCTTAAATATATCTCAAAAATTATACTATCTTAAATTATCTCAAAGATAATTCACTCTCCTTCCCTAAGTAAAGATGTGGGAGAGAGAGCCAGAGATATTAGTTTAGCAGAAGACCCTACAGGGAGACAGGTACACAAAGCAGTTGCCTTTCCCAATCCTACCCCCTTGCCATCTGGAGCCCAGGGGAAGTGACTGACCAAGAAGTTTGCCTTACTTCTTGTGAGGGAAGTGAGGCCATACTTGGAATCTGGATTGAGAGAAAAGGATGAGTTTGAATGAGTTTGAAGGACTGGAAGTGCCTGGGGCCAGGGTAGGGGAGGGTGTAGGGACATAGTCTAGCTCACTAGAAGCTAGGAGGTGGTGGTGGAGGTAGGTGTGAGCAGCTTTGTTTTGTTTTGTTTTTGAGAATAGGGTAGTTTTGTTTTTGTTACTTTTTAAATTCATAACTAAGTACATGACAAGGAAAGGTAAACAGTCTTCATCTTGAGTGCTGACCCCAGCTGGCTGGTATGGCCACTTAAAATATTATCTTGACAGAATGGAAAAGGCATTTTCGGACTGTGTTTAAAAGAATGCTAACACTGGTTTTTCTGGTCATGCAGAGCTATGGAAGGAGGAGTAAATGTTTGTATACTGAATGTTATTCAGCGTAAAAGCTGGAGTTAAGGTTTGAAGTGAAACGTAGATGAATTTTTTTTGGTAAAAAGGGAAAATATATGCTCTTTGTTAATGAGTTATTCATTTTAATGAATTTTCTGAGAATATTTGCAGAAGTTTGTGTAATGGATAGTTATAAACCAAAGGCAGATTCTACAGTAAATGCAGAGAGTAATGTAGTTGGTTAAAAAAAAAAAAAAAAGATAATTCTCTGGAAGGAGAAGACTGGCTAAAAGTCATTAAGAGGCACCAGGACATTGCAGACATTTTCTCCTCTTTGCCCCTGAGATAGAAGGTACTATTGCCGAAATACTCACTGCCCCTTCCTATTGACCCTGTTTATTTGGAGACAAATTTTGTTTGTTAATGTGACTGGATTAACCCAATTAATTATGAATAGAAGAGGTGGCAAGTCAGTCTAGGAGACAGCACATCTCAGGTAGGGGAAGCACCTTCAGTCAGGTGAGTAAGCGTGTGAGACAAAAAGATGTGAGAGAGGGAAGTCACAGCTGTACCACAACAGACATTCATTTTTGTTGGCTTTATGTCAGCTGTTCGTTACTTCAGCATTATTTAGACTAAGATACCAGACGTAGCGCCTATACCTGAGTTCCAGAAGCTTCAATGCAGCCATTTCCTTCACACAGAGGAGAATGTAATTAAGCTGATTAGAACTCATGCTTTGCTTCAAGGGTTGCAAAGGTAATTGATGCTAATGAGGATCAACATGGTCGTTCCTCATGACCATCGGGAGGCTAATTCCACCCATTCCGTGGCTAATAATATCAATGTCGAACGTTAAGCAGGTGAACCTATTAAGCATATTGAAAACTCAGCAATAGTTTCTAAATAGATAAAAAACATAATGTGCTAATTCATCAAGACTCTCATTTTGGTAAGTTTAATTAAGCACTCTTTCACTTAAAATACAGACAATTCCGTTTACGCTGACAGTTTCTGAAGCACAATGCAAGTGAACTTTCTTTAATGAAGCCAGGTCTAATAAGTGACTTCACTAAGTGTTTCTTTGCTTCTCACACCTAACTGCTTCAGTTTAGAAATGTCCATTGTACTCAAAGAAAAAAAAATTGTCATTCATGATTAGAGTATGCTTAAATTTTACAAAACTCTCAGTTGGTCCCCAAATCACATTCCGTGTTGCCTCTTCAAAATACAAAAGAAATGGATGAAAGCTGTGAAGTGCATATACAAGTGGAAGTAATGGCAGAGACAGAAAAGAGCATGAAGTAGACAAACAAACTAATGTAAAAGCAATTGCATGTGGGAATTGAGTAAATAAAAATTGTTTTCATTGTACAATGCTTGCCTTCTTTGTTCAGTTTTGAAGGGTTACATGGATTACTTTTTCCAGTTTATTTCCTCCCTCTTACTTAAAATCATGCGAAGATAGTAGTTTGTGCAGAATACTTAAATCATTTCTGAAAAAGAAGGAATTTTTCTACAAGTATTAATGTTTTGTAAAATATAAATTAATATATACTTTTTAGTGCTTTCATGTTATATTTCAAACTGCTTGCGTATCTATTTTTTCAATTAGACAGCTCAACTAGACCAAGATAGATATTTCACAGGTATGCTTGTATTCTGTGTTTAGCACTGTGTGTGGCACATGATAAATGTTTATTAAATGTTTCTGGGAACTTGCTAAGATTTCTCTGCTTTTCTGCACATCAGAGATAATAAGATTCATTTGACTTTGTTTTGATTTTGACAGCTTTGAATGAATTTGAAGTGGTAAATAAGTGAGTAATTGGAAAGTTCAAACTGTCAAGTATATGACTGTATTACTTATAACTTTTCAATATAATAAAAAGACAAGCTTTTTTTTTCATGGATTTCTGCTTTTCCCTTTATCAGTATATTTGACTAATTTTACCACTAGTATATCCTAATTTTCAATTCATTATTTTATAAAGCAGCTTCAGATCTTTGAAAATACACTTGATTAGTTTTTAACTAATAAGTGCATTGAGGTAAGATACATTGTGTTTGCTAAGTTGGGTTTTTTTGGACTAATTTTTCATGGAGAGATTAAAATCACCCTTTGTTTTCATAATAAAAATGATTTTGGATGAGGAGAGATGCCATTCAGAGATTTCCTTGTCTTCCCCATCACTAACACTTGGATCTATTAAATGTGAAATTGACAACACAACAGAAGACTAAAATATTTAAGTATCAACATATTAAAGGCAAGATAATAGGAATATCATAAGGGTGTTTTGTGTGCCACAAAAACATACTACATAAGAATCTTGTAAAGGATACTTTTCAAACACAGCCAGTGATTTCTGATAAAGACCTGAAGTGACTGGCTTTGAGAAGGGTGGAAGGATTGGATATGGTGAACTTTAAAGAATTTTCATGATATGCTTCATTTTAAGTATGTGCAAACAAATTCTAAATAAAACTCAAAGTTGTTAAAGAAGAAGAAACTTTCTTGAAATGATCCCAGATGAGCCTGACTTAAGTAACAGGAAAATATTCAATACAGTTTTCATCTCCAGATCCTTAACTTCTGATTGTATGGTAGATCATATCAATTGAGCAAAATGAAGGAATAAAGTTTTTCTGTTCTTGCAGACATTTCACTATGCACGCACACACAAACCTATACATATATATACACACACACAGTGCCACACATAAATTTTATTTTTGTGTAAACGCACATATACATATGTGCACAGATTTTTTTTGAAAACACAAGTATGCGTATCCACATGTGTGTATAAGTGGATGTCCAAATTCATGAGCTATGGATGTGTGTGTTTCATCTCTAAGCTGAACAAATACCCTGAATAATAAAAGATAAAAGCAATCTATACAGTAATGTTGCTACTTTGATCCCCTTTCCCAATTCAAATATCCTTTTCCAAGGGACATTTTCAATTATTATCAAATAAATCAGCAGCTCCATTAAAGAACTTCCCCACACACTGAGATATTCCAAAGTGTAAATATAAAATTTCAAAGTTAAATTTGATAGAATGTCTAAACCCTCCTTTGATTCGCTTAGTTCCTCCCTTGTCTTTGGAGTGGTATATCCCAGTATCTTCCCGTTGCACACACTGTTTTCTATAATCACAATTTACTAAAAGCTTAAAATGCTGACATTTCCGTGCTCCATCTGAAGAACACTTGCTTAAATATTTCAAACTGATATTGAACATAATAGAACTACAATTTAAAGGATTTACTGTCAAAAAGTCCAATACCATTTTAGGACACTTGTCTGACTTTAAACGCACTTTTGAAAGGCTCAACCATTTCTAAAATCTAATTAATGATGAACAACATAGAAAATACTACTGCCATGCTGATGTACTGCTTAATGTTCAACATCACCTTTTAACAACAATTTCTACTCCAGTAAATCTATCTGTGTTTAAATACAACCACGGTTTGTATTTTGATTTTAGAATATCAGAACATTTTTGGATATAATTATAAATTGGGTTTGTCTTACAGCCTTTTACACATTATATCTGTCTTTGGTTTCTTAATTAAGGGCTTTTAATTAACAGAAGGCTTTGCCCTACCAAATTATTAATTTTTATTGTAAGAAATTATTTTACCTTCAATACTGAACCTTTTAATCTGAAGTTATAGGAGCTTCCCAGTTATTTCTGGTGCTTCATCTTTAACAGAGACATTTCAAAAGCTTGATACCAGTTTTATCGGTTCAATACAAAAAGTACCGAACTATTCTTGCAATTAATGTAACTGATTTTCCTTCTGGAGAATCTGATGTCACCAACATAAAAACTGGTACTTATCTGCTTGCAAATTCTCCTTTTGTAAATGGAACCAACACATTAACAGTAATTGTTTCACGTTTTATATGCGCAGGGGAAAATTCAGATTTGAAAATAAGTGAAAATAATTTAGAAGAGTCACTTTATTTAAATAAAATGTATGGTTTCATGGAATGACCTTGGAAATGCATCTTTTTCAGCTGCATATGTTTAACATCATCTTTGGAGAGAGCTAGTCTCACTAAATTCATCATTAACTTTTGAAGTAAGTGCTGATGCCTCTTTAGCAGATTTGTTTCCTCTGATTTTATCCAGTCAGGCATAGCACCAAGTTTCCTATTGTAGATGAAATCAACTTTCTTGAAAAGTACACATTTAGCAAGTATTTTTAAATTAAACATGCACTTTTGTTTTTAGTTCACTGATGCAGAAAACAGTTATAAACATGTTTTTAGACTTACAGCACAATATATGCCTAAAGCACTGTAACATACACATTCAAGCTGCTCTCTGTTAGGTCCTTGGCATTAGTTCTCAGTCTCAATTTCCTGCACAAATTTCTTGTCCACCTACATTACCATTCCCATGTTCTCCTCCACTGCCTAATTGCTGGAGGCCGTAACAACTGGAGCCCCAAAGTGTGTGCCAGTTGTCAGTGGAAGTGGTTAACCCTGGCAGGGTGCATTATTTTGTCATTGCCATTGTTTAGAATTGCTGGAGCATGATGGCAATAAAAAGCAGAAAAACATACCAATTGTTAATCAGTTTTATTCTGGTTTTAAAAATCTCTACATAGAATGCACCCCCCTTAGTGGCTGCCCCAGGGACAATGTGTGCCTCCCCCATCTCCATACCATTCTGATAGCTTACTTCATCTTGTGTCAGCATACTGGCCTCAACACAGGCGGATGTTACAACTAGCATCAAGCAAGGTGCAGAACTGTTGAAGACTTTTCATGTAACAAGGGGTAAGTCTTCCATGATTGTTGCTCTTGAAAAACTTTGCATGCTATATTTAGGACAAAGGTGTTTGTTAGGGTGTATTTGGGAGGGGTTGAGTAAAAAGAGCTGCATTTTTGCTGGTCTGGTAGTCTTTCCGACTTAACTAAATGAAAACTCTACAAAACTCATGCATCTCATGTTTTCTAAATGGAGCCATGGCAGGGGTTGGAAGTGAAAAGTGGACACAGGCAAAACTCCTCTAGGCTTTTAATGTGACTATTTTAAAAAGTAATTTAAAAAAAAACAAATTAAAAAATTCAATGGAAAAAATACATAAGACAAGATCTTGGGACCACATTTTGCACAAAAAAGAAAAAATAAATTGGGGAATCTTTGAGCATGCTTGTCAGAGAATGGTGGTAATGGTGACGATCGTGAACTTGTGATTCTACTATCCTACACTCAATAAATGGGTAAAAGACTGAGCAATTGGCCTGTCCTGGTGTCCACTACAGCCAACAAATTCTGAACTGACAAAACAAAAGCTTGGTGACACTCACCGCTCACCTTCCCTTGTGAAGTTCTGGGGCTTTTGCTATATGCTTCACCCCACAGAGATTGTGATCCAGAGGTTTTTTTTTTTTCCTCTCTCATTTCTAATCTATATATCATCTCTCTCTCTATATATATCATCTTATACCACCTTATGCTTTACCAGTTTTCTTTAAGTGAGTCTTTGCAGGCACCATTTCACTCAGCCCAGTCTCTTTGTTTTGGATCAGGTTCTCCTGTCCTTGTTGGTAATAAACTCAGATTAACTCTCACTATATCCCCGAGTTTCTGTTCTCCTTTGTCAAGGCATAAATCAAAACTGTCCTACGTAAACCAGAACCCATGGTCACTTTCGAGTTAGCAATATGAGCCCTTCAACTCAGTCCATCTTTAAATTATAACTTTCCAACAATGTCAGAACATTCACATTTGATGAAGGGGAATGCATCAATTTCAAAGTGGTCTTTTGGAGGATCAGCTGGTGCCCTAAAAAAATCAGATATCAGGGGTAAAATGAATTTTGATACATTTGAAATATTTGGGTTTTTTTCTTTTTTGATATTTGAGGGAAGACTACGTATAAAAAAGACAAGCCCTTATTTACACTGAAGGAAAATCAGAAAGAATTTATACAAAACAGTGATTGAAACAAGTAAGTTTATTTCTTTTCTCCAACATTCTTTTTCTTCCCCTAATCCTCTGTATCAATTGTTTAAATGTTAAGTTTCACTTCATTCTTAATTTACTTTTCTGCCCTGACTTTCATTTTAGCCTAGTAGCTCTCACTCAGTCAATCAGCAGAGAGAGTAAAACTTAGACCTTTACTCCACCGCTCAAGGGGTTCTCTATGCTCTTTAATAGCAAATGCGTCTTCATTAGTATGTATTTCCAGCACAGGAGAGAAAAAAAATCTATATAAGATGCTAGAAAGCAAGTTATAGACAGAATTAAGTGAATGGGATACCAGTGTTGAAAGGTGTAAACACCGAGTAAAAATGACATTTAAGGTGTTCCAACCCTCAAAAGCAGAATGAAGACAAGCATTTAGGCCAATGTCAGCAAAAAACTTCTTAAGGATGATGACTTCTTAATGGTGATGAGTGTATAACACTCTCTCCAGGGAAGAGATGGAAGCTATCATTTACAAACTCTGTAGCTTAACTGGATAATAGATAAACCACTAGACAAAATCCTTTTGGGAATAATATGCACTGGCAAGTAAGATGAGATAGTCTTGAATTAAGAATGGAAAATAAATTTATGATATTCTTCATTTCTATAATTTTATATATAAATTAAGTTGCCATTCACTTTTCTGAATGATAACAAAAATAGCTAAATAAAATTACTTCTTTAACCATATTTGAATGAAAAATTCAGCAAAGTTGTCATTCTTGGAGTTAACTGCCTAATAGCTATAGGTAACCCTAGATAATTCGATTTATTTTACCACTCTTAATTTCTACATTCTCAGCTAAGAAGATAAAATGCTAGAAAGCCACCACATTTGCAGGAAGGGAGCCTCAAAGTCTTGATCCAAGTCATTAAAAATGTACCACTTGTCAATCATTAATATTTTCAGTCACATGAAGTGTAGCACCATCTACCAATTATTTTTCAATACAGAAAACAATGAATAAATTATGTCAAGATTTCCAGCAGCTTGTTGATCTCAGCAAAAGCACCTTAACTGTGTTTTTTGATTATGAACAATAAGAAATTTCAGGGTCGTGATATAAAATGAGGTTGTTTTCTTTCTAGAGAAAAGCCTTTTTGAGAATCAAGGCTAGAGTTAGGCAGGAGCACAGTAACATATAATTTCACAAAATTCTATTATTCCTTTGACACTAAGGGGAAAATATATGAGAAATGGTTCCCTGCCAAATTGAGAACATATGCATTGCACAATTTTGTTTTGGAAAATATCTTTGATCAGCTTGAGACCAATGTTCCCAAGAAACAGTCACACCAAGTACGCTGTCAGAGTCCTTCCTTTCATTCAAGTATCTGCTAGGGATGAGAAAAAGGAAACAAAACAAAAAAGAAACCATGAGGATTTCACTTGTATTTCTTGGGAGAATTTATCATGGAAGAGTTTGTATTACTTTTAGTAAAGAAGATAAAGTGGTAATCCTTCTTAAAATTTTTAGTTAGCTAACACATTACTTCAGCTTTATGTGTAATTTCTTATTAAGGGTTTCAGTAAGTATATCTGCAAGATGAGTGAGTGAAAGTAAGCTTACTGCTCAAAAATGTTCAAAAAAACAGCTAAAATTAGTAACTGGCTGAGCTATTCATTATTATTCAGAACATGCTCCTGGAAATTGACAATTGTTAACCAGCAATAACAACAAAAAGAACCCTATGTGTGATCCACCAGTGAGGGGCACCATGTTGACTAAGGCTTATCACATAATTGGAACTATCTCATCCATTCTCCTGAACGTTCTTTAAATTTACAAGTAAAACAAAATTATGCTGAACATGAAAGAAAATATTTGGAAGTATCTTTTGCTGAAGTAGTAATTTTTGTGTAAATATAGGATTGATTGAAAATTGAAAGGTAAGTCAGCTGATAGTACTGACTTTCTAATAACTTTATTTATTACAGATAAGTTTAAACATTTCACCAGTCTATGTCAGTAAAGTACTATGTAATTATAGGGATGATCCCATTGAAGTAGAGTCTATTTATAATAACTATAAAATACAGAACACTGTGTTTCTGCAGTCTGCCACATAAACATTATTTCAGACTGAATTTTTGTTCAAAAGCATTGAAAATCCTCTGCCGAGAATTTCTTTCCACAGTGAAACTTCCTATTTGATGCAGTCCATGTCCAGTATCTTTGCCACAATCATCTTTGCCACAAGCATTTTCGCAGTAACATTTTTATAGCATTGAACTAACTGGCCAAAAGGCAATTTTGTTGTCAAACATAAAATAATGAAAAATAAAAGAAGTATATTCAAAAAGGACATAATGAAACTTGAGAAACAAATAACAAATGGCAAAATTAAAAACACTTTATTGAGAAATACAAAATATTTGAATACATTTAAAATGTGTGTAGATTCATAGGGCAGATAACTGATTTTTATTTTGTGGGTTGTACTTAAGCACTTGTCTTCCATTTGTGGTTATATATGCACACATACACAAATGGCTTGTTGAGTCATTTCCTCATTCAGCATCTCATTTCTTCTTTTTTGCTAAAATTTCTCCCTCATTAAGAAAGGTATCAAGTTCCAAGCATCAGGATGCATATTTGCAGCTGAGCTTTGTATTTGTTGTGAAAGTCTCCACACTGTCATTTGTTCTTGGCGTACTGTCACATGTCCACTGATAGATGTTCCAAAGTCCTACGAGAAACGTGGGTTCAGCTCTGCACCTTTGAGGCCCTCAACTTTGTTCTCCTCTGATATGGTGTGTTTCAAAATAAGAAACAAGCACTTGGAACAAACCATCATCATCTGTCCGTTCAATAAAGCCATCAGTGTTGTGAACTAGAAGAGATGCCAGTACGTTTCAACTAGTTGAAACCACACTGGTAGACCAAAAACTGCCAACCAGTTATTTTATCTTTCATGGCAAAATTGCCTTCCAGCCAACTAGTTACGGTGAAAATATTTGTGTACTGTGAAATCAATTTAATACATTTTCTCGCTTACACAAGTTATTCTTCGTGTTTTTTGTTGTTTAATATAGTGTCCATAGAATGGGAAACAGTTCTGTAAGTCATGATTCATGGCATATATTATTTTAGAATAGATCTTGCCCTTTATTCCACCATCCTCCCAAATCTGGTAGCTCTATGAACTAAATATTGATAGTGCTTAAACTGTAATCATCATAATCATTAAAATCATACTCAGGATCTGTACAGAAAGCATATGAGGTATCTGTTAATTTCTATCCACAGGGAAACACAGTGAAAAGTGAACTAGAACCCATTAGATAGTTCTGGAAGGTGTAAATGTTAAGAATTCTTCAATCTCCCAAGAATCAGCAGTTCCCAAAGGTCAGTTCCGACAAAACCTAAGATATATTTAGACCAAGCTATGGAGCTAGTAATGTGCTCTGTACACTTTAATTCCTTTACACATTCATACCCTGCAAGCAGGCAGGGCAGGATTTACTCACTTCGCTTTACACTTGGCTTTCCCACTCAGAAGCATTAAGGTGAAACTCCCAAAAGATAACAGCAAGTTAAGGTGAGCTCATCTAAATGCAACCCAGTCATTCAGGGTCAGATAACAGCCACTGCCAAGATAATTGACGGTTTTCAACGTTTGTTAGCATTATTAACCAGCCAGGCCCTAGCAGCTGTATTAAGTCACGAGCTGAGACACGTGCAAAGTGATTTGCACAGGCTGAAAAAGCAGAGTCACAAAGGACTTTAATAACGTAAGTTTTATTTGAACTCTACCATCACCTTAGTTTACAGAAGTTAATCCCTACCCTCAGTTTCCAAAGACATAGATTAATTGACCCTCCTTATCTGAGTGTTCTTCGATTAGAGATGCTCTTTTCTCACCTGTATCTTCCGTCATAGATGGTGGTCGCTCAATAAAAAGATGTGCCCTGAACCAATGCTTCCATTTTTCAGAAGTGCAGTATGTGGCTACAGGTTACTGCTTTTGCAAAGCTATTACTTTTACTGTCAACATGACTGCTGTCCTTAGATGTCTCATTAGGTGGAATCAATTGAAGGAAACAAACACATTTGACCAAATACCCTCCTCCCCAAAAGTGTTCGCCTTGGTGATTAAATAAGTAAATAAATAACTTATGTTATCAGACATTTAAAACACAAAACAAACAAACAAAAAACCTGGAGAATGGGAGTTAACCTTAACTGTACCTCCAAGAAACGTGTTACTGGATAAGACTAGAGGAGAGTAACCAGATCCCTAAACTCTGAAAACCAGATTCTAAAATCCAGAAAATGAGCCGCTCGTCTATTACACAGTCCATTATATTATAAAAATATAAAGAAATCTATTTGAAGATGTAAAGACGAATTGAAAACTCCACATCTAAGGAAAGCAATGCAATAAAAGCTAGTTAAACATACAATTTGCCTGTGCGACAGATTCATTTAAATTCTAATTTCTGCAGAAACAGCTGAAAGCTTGAATTCATCCAACACTAAAGTATTGGCTTGTGCTGTTATTTATAAATAGGACTTGAAGTTTCTGATTTGATTTCTTATTGAGAAATGATCAAATCTCTTAAAATAGGCAACCAAAAAGAATGATTAATTTGTATAAAATATTTAGGAAATGAAAACTTGTCGAGAAGCCCTGTCTTGAGCTTATCCTGGTCAACAGCATGACTAATACCTACTTATTATTAAGACCACTCAAATAATGAGCCAACAAATAGCTCTATCTCACACAGATCATTGATTTCTACTTTTTAGGATATTAGATGCACAATTTTATTTGACATTTACCGTGGTTAGACTTGTGTACATCCACTTCAATATTCTGAGTGGAAAAAGTGTATCCTGAATAATATTACTTGTTGGTCAACACTTAAGTGTTACAGGGTTGAAAGGATTCTCCTTCAAGAAAGAATAAGATTGGCAGGGAGGGTATATCTCAGTGGTAGAGTTTACGCTTAGCATGCCCAAGGTCCTGGGTTCAATCCCCAGGACCACCATTAAAATAAGTAAATAAATCTAATTACCTCTCTGCCTTAAAATAGATAAATAAATAAAAGAACAAAACTAAAAAAAAAAAAAAAAAAAAAAAAGACTAAGATTGAAAATTTTCTAATCTAAACCTCTAGAAGAAAACCATTAGTAGATTCAGGTGGCATGAGACAGATCAGTTAACTTAGGAAGTTTAGAGAGCACTCAATACCTAATCTAGTATCTGCCAATCTGCTTTTCATCACTCATGTACCACCAAGCCAGCCTTAGTCTTGCTGAGGATTGGTCCTCACCAGGGTAAGAACATCTGAAATTCCAAATACCAAGCTGGTTTGTTAGTATGATACTCTTCATACTGTGGCTACCATATATCCACTCCTTCTGTATTTTACTCTTATTTCCTCAATTTCTCTAACTCTGCTCTTTGTGGTACAGTCTACTTTGACTCTCCATCTTGTGTTTCTTAAAATCCTACTAATACCATCTTATAATTAACATGAGAGATAACATAAATGCATTTTTGTGATGAATCCATACCAAATAACTTTAAGTTATTTCCAAATTTTGACAAATTTAGAGACTCTTATTCTCTTTCTATTTTTACATTGATCTCTGTTCTCTAGATTTTTACTTGCCTTCCTTTTTTGGAAGCTTTTGGTGACCTTATGACCTCCAACTCTTCCTTTGTGTGATCTGTTACTTGCTACCTTGCCTTAGACAGGAGTCTCACTCTAAGTAGTCTTTCACTGCAATCTGTGAATAATTGCTTAGGCAAAATTCTAGAGTCTAATTAAATTGGACATTAATTGCTTTCTAACTTTGTGGGCTGCTATAAATCAAAGTGAGCATATCACAGACTAACAAAGTTTTCTTAAGATGAAAATGTGATTAAGAATCACATCGTGGTCTTTTCTCTGACAGAATCTGACATCACATAATGCAATATAAAAATAATGAAACACAAAAGCAGAACCAAATGTAACATATGGGACAATGCCATAAAATGAAACCCTAATGTAAAAAAACAAAGAACAACAACAAAAAACTTCTCTTCAATAAACATGTATTTAAAAAAAAAAAAAACTTATAAACCAGGAGCTTTCCTCAGTGCTATAAATTTAAAGAGACATATACAAGCTTTGATTTTGGGGGATCTACTATGTGACAAAACTGATTTCGGGTCATATTATTTCTGGTCCCCATGAGTCCCCTCATTCCAACCCAACTTCTTCCTACAGCTATGTATACATTCCTACTCAAAATAGATGATAGGCCCAGGAAACATGTTCATAGGATTACCTACACTAAGTAAAATATAATTATAAGCACTTGGAGTCACAAATTTCAATGTGCCTGTATGTGGAAAGGCCACTCAGGTAACATTATTAAAGACACAGAATGTATGATAAAAATTAATAAATCATAACAAACCATCCAACGGTGTAAGATACAATGCTTATTATGGAAAACTATTTTAAAAACAAAAATATTAGGAAACATCCCTTTAACAAAATTATATGTAAAAATATCCGAGAAATAAATTTAATTGAGAAATTTTAAGCAATCCTGCTAAAGACATACACAAGACAAAGATGCTCTCCTTTACCGATACTGTTTAACACAGTTGTAGATGTCCCGACCAATATAGTAAGATAAGAAATAGACTAGGATTCGTAAAGAATGAAGTGGAAAAGAGCACAGAGTCATTATTTACAAATCATATTGTTACCTTATACTAAAAAGCAGGTGAATCAGTTGACAAATGTTTGAAATAACAGGAGATTCCCACAAGGTCAAAGCACAAAAATCCACAGCTTTCATAAATATCAGCAAAAACCAATTAGAAACTATGCTAAGAACCCTAAAAATCAGACATAGTAGCAGCAGAAATTTATAAATTGTCTTGAAATTAAATCTGTGCAAGAAAAATTAAAACACAAATTAAAATATATTAAAAAAAATCTGAGTATATGCAGTTGTATACCATCCATCTTACAATGTTAAAAATAACACTGTAAAGGAGGAAGAACAATATTTAAAAACATAAAAATTAATACATTTTATAACTTTGAAATTTTTTAATTTGAGAATTCACATTAAATATTTCAAGGTGTAAAAGGACACTAGACCAAATTAACTAAGGGATAAGTAATTCAGAAGAATATTTGCAAAGTATAAAATAAACAAGGGATTAGTATCTGAAATATTGTTGAGTTCCCACACCAGTGAGGGGGCACAGGGAATAAAGACAAAAGAAAAAAAAATGGAAAAACATTAGGAATATGAAAGTTACAGAAGAAGAAATATTAGTGATTAATAAATATAGATAAATGTGGTACCTCATCTAGAAATAAATCCAAATTAGTATGATAATAAAATAATTATATTACTGGGTGTTGTAACTTAAATTAAAATACTATCTACACACATTCTTATTCAGGATCCATCAAGTAACTAAATACACATGTGGAAAAATGTATATTGCATAACCTACAGTAGGAGGTTAAATCTCTATGCGGGATTTAAAACATCAAAATTGAGATGGGAGAGAAGATGAAAATTTAACTTTAAAAGGAGCTTTGTATGCACAAATCATGGGAGTAAGACATAATCAGAGGATGAATATCTCAGTGTGTGTGTGTGTATTTTAATTCCTGGGGTGTTTAAGCAGAAAAATAAAATTATACATTAAAATATGGAGACTTAATTCCAGATCTGCTTCAGTAGAAGATCGAAGCACGAGGCCCTTTAATCTATATTTGAACAATTACATTATTACCATCACAGAAACTATCACAGCATTTTCAGTTAAAAAGTATAATTTCCTCACCACTCTAATCTTAGTTTCTAAAACATAATTCTCTAATGAAATGAATCAGGGAGAAATAGTTATGAGTTATATTGATATAAAGAAATGACTGAATAAATAAATGAATGGAATAAAACAGGCAACTCTTTCTTATAGAATAATTTAAAATAATAAATGTAGATATTTTTCTACTGTAGGAGATGGAGTTTAATCCTTCACCTTCTCAGCCTTAAATATGACTTGGTTTTAGTGATTCACTTCCCAAGAAGAATATGAAAGAAAAAAAAAAAAACTTTATAGTGGAGAATCCTGGCAGACATTGACTTAACCAAGTGATCAGAATTAACCTCCCTAGTGGTAAGTCATATTGATAGCATGTGTCCTCTGATATGCTATGATGGAAAGGGCAATTCACCTGCATAATATTCCTAAAATAAATTCCAGTGTAATCATGAAAAAAAACACCAAACTAAAATTGAGGAACGTTCTATAAAATACCTGTCCCATGTTCCTCAAAATCGTCAAAGTCAAGAAAAATGAGAAAACAGTAAGAAAGAGTCACAGTCCAGAGGTGACTAAGGAGACTTGACCAAATACAGTGTGGTATCCTGAACTGGATCCTGGGACAGAAAAAGGACATTTGTGGAAAAAGTAGTGAAATGTGGATAAAGTGTGAAATTGAATTAATTAGGTTGTACTAAACGTTAACTTCATAGTTTTGAAAAATGTACCATGGTAATATAAGATGTTATCATATTAGGGGGGACTAGTTGGAGATATATGGAAACCTTCTATACCATCTTTGCAACTTTTCTATAGATATAAAACTACTATAATATAACAAGCATTAAAAAGTACTCAACTCAGAAAAAGGACACACATACACACACACTGCTCAGAAGAGCTGATTTAAGATTTGCTTATTTCCTGTTAGAGGAGTAACGTTAGTCGCTGTCAAAGAAAAACTGCACTGGATGGAGTAAACAAGGAAGACTTTATTCAAGACGACTGTAACAGGAGGTACAGATTTTACCCAACCCCCCCGAAACGAAAGGCAGGAGAGTGTTTAAGTGCTAAGGTGAGTTCACAGAAAAGTACTGGTGGCTGTTAGAGGGTAGGTGGGAGGTTGGGCAATGTGATGAAGCCATCTGGGTTTGCTAATTGTCATCCATTGAAGTTAGGCTCTTGCTCTCCCCAAAGACTGAGAGATAGGGGCGCTTCCTGGATGACCACATTTCCAAAGGATGGCTTCCAGGTCTTAGACTGTAAAAAGATATTCTTATATTGTAAAAATAGCATGAGGCTGGGAGATTTCTGTCTTAAAGGGGGCAGAGAGAGAATCTGTAATTACGAGTTTTCTAAGGTAAATGCTCTGATGAAAGAGAGGTCAGGGCCCTGTAGTCAGGAAGAAATCTGTCTTTAAATTCAGACAAGCTGAGGGAACACTGAAGTTGTCTTGGTCATCCCCCATTCTGTTTCCATGAAGAGAGCTTTCCTTCCCTATAAAACTCCAGGTCTTGCTCTGCTTTTTCACTAACCTCTACCTGGAGGGGAAAGACTGGCATTTTTGGCTGACGAGCTTAGGAAATAAACCCAGGCGTGAGTCCTCAGCCTTTTCGGTGTCCTCTGCTCAGCTCTGCCTGCTTAGTGTCCACAGCCTGCTGTGTTCTCTTAGCAGCTAGCGGTACAGATGCATGCCTACGTTTTCCAGATGTATGCTTTGGAAACTTTACTCACATTAGCTCCTCCCTTCCAGACCTTTGATGCTGTTTATCTTCATGCCATTGATAGTGTGTTTGGCTATCTATTTGCTTTGAGCAAAGGAACCTAGAAAGAACTGGCAAGCTCTACAGGAAGGAATCATGAGATGCTTACTACTTGTCCCTCTTTCACTGATTTACACCAAGAGAAGAATATGCTCTGGGAAGCAACAATTTTTAGAATGAGAGACAAGTGGAATGGAACTGTATCTGACTGTAATCTGGAGCAGAGTCACTACAGACAACACAGACCTACAGGAAGAAGAAAGAAATCCTCTGTTAAATTAAGCTGCCAAGACTTTGGAGCTGTTTGTTTTATAGCATTATCACATGAGCTATGCTAAGACTGAGTGAATAAGGACATGGACTTCTGGGCAGGGTAAGACAGGGTGGTGAAGTTGCAAAATTTTCTTAGCAAGGCCCTTAAGCATAGATCTAAAGCAAAGTCCCCTAATCCAGATTCTATCCTTTATAATTCTGAATTGATTTTTATCTGTCAGAGTATTTTATTTCTCACTTGATTCAAAATGTTCAGTTCCAGAAAGACTAATTCACTAGTGGAAATACTAAGAAAAAGAAAGACTTAAGAAGGAAATACTTTTAAAATAGAAATGTTTAAAAAAGTAGTATTTGCACTGGAACTATTTTGAAAAATACAAGAGAGAAAAAATTTCCTAACATGTCCTTTGGAGAATGATCTTTACATCAAAATTTATAAAGAATTAAGTAGAAAAAACTTAAAAGAGTCAATCTCATTTATGATTTTAAGTCAACACTGGTAAAAAGGACATAATCTTATCAAGAGATACAGAAAAATACCAGATCGGATTCAGTGTTCATTCATAATTGAAAGTCTTTGAAAACTCAGAAAAGAATATTTCCTTACTTTGATAAACTTTGATATCAACCTATTATAACTTACTGAAAACCTATAGTAAACATCACACTTAATGATAGAATATTTACAGCTTTCCATTTGAGTGACAAAATAAAACAAGGACAACTGCCACCTCTAGATATTGAATATATTGAATATTTTACTGAAGTTCTTAGCTGGTACAATAAGGAAAATAAAAGAATAAGTAGCATAAAGTTAGGAAAGGAAGAAATAACATTAATTAATTAATAATTACATGATAATTATCCTTAGTATTAATAAGCAGATTTAAAACATTTTCTGGATAAAGAGTTAATGTAAATAATCATTCATATTTCTATATACCAAGAAAAATAACTTAGAAAATAAAATTTAAATAATACTTACAGAAGATGGTCATTTAATAAAAAAAGTTAGGAAGAATTTAGCATGTATATATAAATTATTAAAATTAATAAGTAAATTTAACAAGGTTGCTGGATCAAGATCTGTACATGATCAACTATATTTCTATATGCCAGTAAGAATCAGCTTGAAAATGAAATTTTAAATATATTGGGAAAAAAACATACATTAAATTAAGAGTCAGCAAGATTTTAAATGGGGGAATTTAAAACTTGTATGCCTTCTATTGAGTTTTCTGAACCTAGTAGACATCTCCTAAGGACTAACTGGAATGAGTAATCACTGTTTTCAAGAATAAATAATTTATCTTTAGAAACTGTTAGACCTTGACTTTCCTAGGTTTTCAGCTTCAATTCATTCTTTTAATAGCATTTGAAAGCAATCAGTTATCTGGGTATGTGTAGCAATATTAACTACTATGAACTGAGTGAGCAATGTCTCTGCCTCTCCGTAATTACATATCAGATGTCTGCATTCTAGAAGCAAGATTTCAGCCTCAAATAAAGTAAATGAAATGTTGACTAGATAGATGCGTTTTGCTGTCAGGGTGTACACTTCTTCTTCTCCAGGAGCAAAACTACAGGAGATTTATTCCATCTTACAAATGATCTCAGGAAAAATGGAGAACAGGAACTGGGAGATGCAGCATCATAAAACTGATCAAGTGTCAGGTGAGTGACCACCGCATGAAAATGCTATCCCAACTATTTTGCGGTATTATTCCTCACAGTGTTTCTCAAAAATCACAACAATATTGATATTCCATTCTGGGTGAGTCAAAGCTGATTGGGAGATTTTAAATTAAAGAGAAATATACTCTGCAGGTACTCACTAGCCAGACAAGTAGATTAAAAGATTCAATCCCTTTGTGAGTTTGGACATAACATTGGCAAGATTGAGTGTCCTAAAATGTGCCTTCTTTAAACTGCAAAGAGCCTTTCTCCTCCAAGGGTGCTTTCCCTTACCTGTGCTAATTTACATTGGGACATTAATTCAAGTACTTTACTTCAAATTATGAAATATTCTGTAGTAAATGTAATTTTGATGGACTCTTAATAATATCTGATTCAGTGCAGTAAATTGCTTTTTTCCAAACATTTGGGTAGGGATTAGGAGAGCAGATGTACAACAGAGAAGACCAAGTACACTGCTTTTATGTGTTGATGTTAGAGTTCCAGTTTCAAAGCCTGACCCTTATTTTCTTATGATTGTAAATAATGGGGCTGCTTAACCAATCCAATAGTCTCCAGATACATATTTCTTACCGTCAGTGTTGAGACTTCAATTTCCAAAACCCAGTCACCAAGTTAGTCATTTTCTTCCTAAGGATAATTTGTAGCAGGGATATTCATGTTTTCAAGGAAAACATCCTGTCTTATCACAGTGTGTTTGACCCCCCATGTTCCAGCAAAGTTCTCAGAGTCTGACGTATTTAAGCTTAAAAATCGGAACATGTTAGATTCCAAGAATCCAGCCCAGAACAGACTGTAGCAAAACTAGTCTAGTTAAAACTCAGCCTTGTCTCAAATGTCAAATGAAAAGCATGTGTGTTCTACATGACGCTTTTACTGTGATTCTGGCCTCAGTCTCATATGAATAAATGCTGGGATTGCAAGACCTCATATTTAACTGTCTCTAAACCCCCAAATTTTAGGGGCCTTCAACTGTGAATTCATGTTTTGGAGTTTAAAATAATGGAAAACTTTAACCTAATGATACAATCAATTTACATTGTAAAATCAACTCCTAACTTCTAATTCTGAACCATCTACTTTCAGGTTAATGAACTGGTCAGTTCATTCCAAGAAAACGGCATTACATTTCTGTAACAGAAGGGCCTACTATGGAGCTTTAGGATTTTGCTTTTGTTTCTATTACTGATGTCTCCACTTTCTGTAAGAGAAATGATCATATTAATAAAGCTTAACTTAATCTTCCCTGAAGGTACAAGAATAAATGTGTGTATAAATATATATACATATATTTATATATAACTAAAATCTTGATCTTGAACATAGAATGTTTGATAAGTTCTTTTTAAACTTTTTAAAGCTATTCTTAATTTCTATTTGGTGCTAGAACATTAGGTTTCTTGTGCGAGGAATACAAGCACTTAGAAATATAAAACAGTAGGCTTCAGATTGTCTTCTAAATTTCACAGACTTTTCCTATCATTTTAACTGGAATTTGGAAATGGCTTCTCAAGATCATGTGAAAGTTAATTTATCTCCCTTTGTCTGTCAAATATTTGTATTTTATCCTTGGCTATTTTTTGAATGCAGCTTGGAATCCAAAGAATAGTAGTCTTTTATAAAAGTCAGTCTCCTGCATAATGTCTAATGGTTAGATTTATCCCTGAGGAAGAATGTAAATTCATTGCAAACGATACTTTAATGGAGCCTAGCTTTTTTATCATGCAAAGAGATCCAAATGAATGTGGCAGCCAGCAGCAATTCCTACGGGAAAGAGAGCAACATGCAGCAAATGATGCTGTCAGAAATTAGTAAATAAATACCTCTAGCTTTTCCATCCTAACAATTTAATCCCATCAAAGAAATGCAGAACATGATTTACATGTTGTTGATAATCTTTTTAAAACAGGAGTCCATGTGCTAGGGTTTGTTTGCACTTATATAATAGGTATGGTAAGTATTTTATTCATGATATGCTGGAGAAATTATTAGCTCCTACAAAGTTACAAAATGCTCACAAGTGAATATACATTCATTTACTTCAGAGAAATAACCCCCTTTCACTGCCATGGGTTATGTTAATTTGTTGAGTGCCTCTTCTAAAGCGCTGAATGTTATCTTTTTTACAAATTTTTTTTCCCACACTTTATCACACATTATAACAGGAACATCTCTGATGGAGGAGGAGGAGAATGAAGAGGAGGAGAGGAAGGAAGAGGAAGAGGTAAGGGAAGAGGGGGAGGAGGAGGAGAAGCAACGAACAAAAACGGTGAAAACACATTCACTCCCAGTCATTATGGCTAACAATGGCAGATAGCTACTTCATGGGGAATTCTTTAAAAGTAAGCACCTTTTAATCTTACTACATTAAAATGGGTAGTGAGTTGTAGTGATTTTAAGGACAATTATTTGAAATTATCTTGAAATAACCAACAAATACACCAGTCTACTTAATCTACTGCTGAATTAATAAGGGGATGATCTGCTGCGAGACTTTCTACTGGCAACAGTACAGGGAAAGTCTGGGGACTTGTAAAAGTTTCACCTGATTCCAAAGTCCTTTAGAAAGTAGGACAAGTTCGTCTACCTATGGCTCCATGAAATACTTGACTGGAGTTAAGATTCTCTTCAGGAGAGAAGCAATTTCCATGAGAAGTAACTGTGGTAAACTTAGTAAGAGTCCAAATAGTTGCAATAGGAGCTAACAGTGATTTTATGTTGCAGTTACTCTTTTCAACAGAAATCTTACTATAGAAATAATCTATGCTCTTTGTTTTATTTCTATTTTATTACGCAATATATAGTTCATATAGAAAGGCGTATAAGATAGATATATGTTATTTAAAGAATAATTATAAGGTGAACATCTATGCATTACTGCACAGGTTAAGAAATAAAATATTGTTAACCTCTTGGAAGCCTCTTACGAGCACCTTCCTTTCTCCAGATTAACCAACACTGTGACGTTTGTGATAGCCATCTTTGCTTCTCAAGAATAATTTTCTCCCCGTATGCATTCGTTAGCAATATAATTTAGATTTTTTAGAACATTTTAATATTTAATCTATGCTGTTGCATGTAGTTGTGATTATTTCATTTTCACTGCCTCCATAGTTTTGCCTTTTCCAGAATGTCCTATAGTTGGAATCAGGCAGTATGTAGCCTTTTCAGATTGGCTTTGTCCACTAAGTTACATGCATTTAAGTATTTCTCAATGTATTTTCATAGCTTGATACTTCACTTCCTTTTAATACATTGTATAAATGTACCACAGTTTACCCATTAGTCTACTGAAAAAAACATCTTGATTGATTACTTCCAAATTTTGGCAATCACGAATAAATCTGCTATAAATATCCATGTTCAGATCTTTGTAAGGATATAAATTTTCAGCTCCTTTGGGTACATACCAAGGAGTACAATAGCTGGATTATATGGTAAGGGTAGATTTTGTTTTATAAAAAAATCACCAAACTGTTTTCCAATGTAGCTGCACCATTTTGCACTCCCACCAGCAGTGTATGAGGATTCCTGCAGCTCCACATCCTTTCCAGCATTTGTTATTTTCACTGTTCTGGATTATGGCCATTTTAATAGGTGTCCGGTGATATCTCATCGTTGTTTTAATTTGCATTTTCCTAATAATATATGATATGAACTATCTTTACACATGCTTATTTGCCATCTGTGTATCTTCTTTGGAGAAACATCTGTTTAGATCTTTTGCCATTTTTTAATTGGGTTGTTCATATTCTTATTGTTGAGATTTAAGAGTTCTTTGCATATTTCAGGTAATAGTCTTTTATCAGATAACTTTTAAATAGTACTATTCCATTTCACAGGTAGTACAATTACCTTATAATAACAAACTATCCTTAATTCCTCCCTCCCATCCACTGTATCATTGCTGACATTCATTTCACTGATACATAAGTTATAACCATCCAATACATTGTTGGCATATTATTTTAAACAAATTATTCTGTTGGATCAATTAAGAATAAAACAATTACAGTTTTCATTTTACTGTCATTTATTTCTTCTTTGATGCGCTTCATTTTCTCTATGTAGATTGAAGTATCTGATCATTTTCCTTCCCTCTAGAGAATTTCTTTTAACACTTCTTGCAGGGCAGATCTACTGTTAACAAAACTTTTTCTATTTTGTTTGTCTGAGAAAGTCCTTATTTCTCCTTTACTTTTGAAGGATAATTTTGCAAGATACAGAATTTTAGGGTAGTGGATTTTGTTTTTTTTCCTGAACGCTAAATATTTCACTTCAGTTTCTTTTTGCTTGCAGGGTTTCTGAGAAGTGGGATGTTCTTATCTTTCCTCCTCTACAGGTAAGGATCTTCTCCTCTGGCTACTTTCAAGATTTTTTTTTCTTTATCTTTGATTTTCTCCAGTTTAAATATGTTATTCTTAAGTATAGTTTATTTGACACTTATCCTGCTTAGTGTTCTCTGAACTTCTTGGATCTGTGGTTTGCTGTGTGACATTAATCCAGGAATATTCGTAAGTCATTAATTCTTCAAATACTTCTTCTGTTCCTTTCTCTCTTCTCCTTCTGGTAATCATTATGCATATGATGCACCTTTTGTAGTTGTCACACAGATCTTGGATATTCTGTTCTTTTCTTTCCATCTTTTTTGTTTTCTATTTGCATTTCAGTTTTAGAAGTTTCCACTGACATATCCTTATGTGCAGAGATTCTTTCCTCAGCCATGTCCAGTCTATGAATAAGCCCATTATAAGCCTTCATTATTTCTGTTATAAGGTTTTTAAAAACTCTCCAATGTACCTTTTTTTTCTCTTGGAATTTCCAGTATCCATCTGGTCTCAAATGCTGTCTACTTTTACCATTAGAGCCCTTGGCATATCAATCATAGTTGTTTTTTTACAGTCTGATATTTTCAAATTCTCTGCCCTGAGTCTGGTTTGACGTTTGCTCTGCCTCTTCCAACTGTGTTTTTTTTTTTTTTTTTTACCTTTGAGTACGGTTTGTAATTTGGCAGGGAAGGCTGGACATGATGCACTAGGTAAAAGCAATTCAGGTAAACAGTGGTAAGGTATATGGGAGAGCGGGATTTTCCTGTGTTATGACCAGGTCTCACGTTTTGAGCGAGCCTGTGCCCCTTGGCTGTGAACTGCACAAGGGCATCTCTGTTCCTCCCTTGCCTTCGGTGGGAAAGGGTGGCTGCAGTGGGCTGGAGCTGGGGGTTTCCCTTCACCAGGTGGGTTAGATTCTGATAAAACTCCCACAGGTTAAAACTCTGGTAAAATCGTTTCTCTCGAGGGCAGGGCTTTTTAAAAAAGAACAGAAGGTATATGGTATATTTATTTATTTTTTTTCCAGAATGCTCTATTTCAAAATGGTTACCATTCGCCTCCCCCAATAGCAGCCAGAATGGATTTTTCTCTGATATTTGCTGTAAGAACCTGATACAAATGCAAGAGTAGAACTCAGGAAATCGTGGGCTCCTCCCGACGTCTTTGCCTCTCACGCTGTCATACAGAGCTTCCAGCGACCCATCAACTACAGTTCAGATTTTCCTCCCCAGGCATCGGTTCCATGGAAGATTTCAGCTTGTGAGTTTCTCAACTAAGTTGTGATCTTCCGTTTCCTCCTCTCTCTTGGAGGTAGCGATCTGCTCTGTGACCTCATTTCTCTGGCGGAGCTGAGAAAAATGGTTGATTCTTCAGTTGGCTCAGGTTTTCACTTGTTGTTAGGATAGTGCGGTGATTTCCGAGCTCTCTATCAGGAGTCTGGAGGTCTTTTGTATGTATTGTTTTTGTGATTGGTTAGTCGTCTTACATGTGTGAATTAATTTTACTTTTATCTTGACTCCAGAACTCTGTACAGTATGTAGCTGGCACAATCAATAATTCTTCAGTTTCTTTGGGATGTTCAATTTTTAATGAGAATCATTTCTGAAGATCCTCTTTTCATCAGTGCTCTCTCTGATACTGGGGTGTGCACTTTCTTCTTCTCTATATAAATTGTCATTTATTAACCTATATGTTTTGTTAGCTTTTAGCTGTCTGTCCTATGGGAACTGAGTATTTTATACCAAATATAGATGAAAAGTTTGTTCAGATTTTCTAATTAGCAGTTTACATCCCTTTATATTGTTTCAGAAACTAGAATGGCGGGGAGAACAGTGTGTGGCAAAGATGTATTAGTTCTACGAGCCATCATTAATCTCTGCAACATGAACAGATACGGGAAAAGATTAAAAAACAATCCTTCAATATGTCCGTTCTCTTCTTAAACATTTTGATTTTCTCTCTATTGCCTTTATAAGGCAATCCGCTAATAAATAAGCACACTCTTCTAATGCTACTCAAGTTCTTTACTCCTCTGGATCTTGCTTGTTCTTACATCATTCCAATAAAAAAAATTACCTCTTGTCCTTCTTATTATTCAAAATCTACGCTCTGGCTATGTTGATTTATATCAGTCTCAAACTCCTGCTGCTTCTAAGTTTGTCCACCACACCACATTTCCAGCAAGATGAGAAATTAAATGTGAGGCTCCTCATTTTTTTTTTCAATAGTAAAATGTAGAACGTAGATCCACCTACAGTTATGCGCCTTTAACTACTTTCTTTTGTTCACAAAGGAGGAACGGTCCTGCTTCTTAGAGAAAGCTTCTCTCTCCTCTATGCTTTAGAGAAAATCTACTACAAATATTTTAGGAATCCTCTACTATTAACTATTCCCTCTTTTCCTTCTTTTTTAAACCTTTTTTTTCCCTTAAGGTAGTCCACCTCTGAAAGACAGAAACATATTGTTTCTTGCCTTCTTCTATATATCAAAACCAATTGGTTTTTGTCCTGAGATTTGTTCAGTTCAGACTTCTAAACGACAGAGTGCCCCAGGGTCTGTCATCTAGCATTTCTTCTTTTCTCTTTGTGCTTCCCCTTGTGCAGTACTATGGCTTTAAATGAAGTCCCCACCAGTAACAAACCCGATCACATTTCTTACCACTTCCCTTCTCTCTACTCCAGACACAGTCATCTCCTGTTTTAGCTTTTTCCTCCTCAAGACAAACTTTATTGAAAAAATTATTTATATGTCTATACCTCTCACTGAATCCATCTCCAATTTCTTCCTTCCTCTAAATTTGCTTGTCCACCCTAAACATTCACATAGTTTTATTTTTATACCTATGTGCACCTGAACTTACAAATGTATTTCTCCAGCCCAGATCTCCTATATGAGCTGTGAAGCTTATAGCCCATCGCTTGCCTCCTTTATATTTCCCTTCAGATGTGAAAAAGGCACATTGAACTCCAAATATTGAAAACTGGAAATAACCACTTCTCTTGTGCCTGAACCCAGCTTTCCTCAAGCATCCTCTATCTAAGTGAATGCCACAAATACCTGTAATTCTAGAACAGTAGGAACTTCTCTGGCTCCACTTTACCCATTTCTTCATATGAAAATTGTTTCTAAGAATCTCATTATTTATTTTAAAATCTTTATTTTAAATTAAAGTGCAAAGCATATACAGAAAAGAATAGAAATCTTTAGTATACAGCTCAGTAAATTATCATGGAATTAACAGCACTGGAAAAACCTACTCATGTCTCTTCCAACTCACCATCCCTCTGTCCTCCCCTAAAATTAATACTATCCTGATTTCTAGCCTCATGAATTAGTTTTGAATAATTCTAAACTTTATAAAATGGTATCATATAGTATGTGTTTACTTGTACCTATCTTTTTATAACTCAACATTGTGCTTGCAACATTCATCTATATTTTTGCTTATAGCAGTGGTTCATTAATTTTTCTGTATATTATTCCATTGTATGAATATACAAATTTTAAGTATCCATTATTCTGCTGATGATTTTTTTTCAGTTATTTCAATTTTTTGGCTATTACACTGAGCCTAGTGTTGACATTTTTTGTGAGTCTTTTTGGTGCCCTTATGCACATATACTTCTGTTGGATTTATCTATGAGTCTAAAAACCGGCTTATAATGTATATGTAGAGATTTGAATTTGATAAATAATGACCAGTCATTGATTTTTTTCACACCTGAATATTTTTAAAATATTTTCTTTCTCTTCAACTATATTCCTAGAGCTTTTAAAGACAATAAAATTACTAAGTTATCACAATAATCTTCGTTCTGTCCTTCTGAATCAACACAGGATCCTTTTCAATAATATCTAAACTCATTGATCTTTTTGGAAATAAATGTGACCCTTACTGACAGTTTCACCACAGGACCTGTGAACACCCTGTGTCCTGTTCCCCAGTCCCTGCACAACAACCGCCACAACCACAGCATTGTCTAGTCAACTCCCAATCTTCCACCCAGCTATTGCTTATATTTATATGAACTTATAGCACAATGTACATAATACCGTTACAGTAATACACATATTACTGTGATTCTTTTATAAATGCCTCTCTTTACTACAAGATTGTAAGTTCTGTGAAATCAGGCAGAGGCTTTGTGTTATTTCTGCTCCAACTTTGGGTCGCTAATGCCTAGAACAATGTACAGGACATAGTAGGTATTGAAAATAGATCTTTATTGAATGAACACATCCATGCCTCGTGCATGAATAAGTGAGTGCTATCTACTTTACATGGAAAAGTTTCTCCTCCCTCTTCAGACTCTCACCACTCTGTCTGGTTAATTTCTTATACATTATTGACCAAGATATCTTTCTGAACCGAAACTTCAGTAAAGTACCCCTCCACTGTGCTTTACTTGCAATCAGTTCTTTCTTATTCTAATTTAGCACATTATGTAGTAATGTCTATCTTTTGTCTGTTTCCCTCACTAGTTTCTAAGCTCTCTGAGACAGAGGCTGTATCATGTTCACACACACACAAAAATTCCAGTTCCTAGAACAATTACTAAAATAACACTAAAAGCCTTAAAACTCTTCTTTTCCTGACTTGGGTCTAGTTCTTGCATTTAAAAACTTTTAAATGTCTTCATTTTTATTCAATATAAGAATGTCATATGATTCATTCCATTAGTTCCAGATGATAAATATGAATTACTTCAGGCATGATGGTATCAAAAGTAAAAATTATTATCTAAGAAGTAAGATGAAGAAAAAGATAAAGATGAAGAGCAGGAGAAAACGAGAGGAGTATAGGATAGAGGAGGAACAGAACAGGAAAAAAGAGGAAAACAAGGAGTAAGAGGAGCAGAGAAGCTTGTAATGTACAGATAAAAACTACCTTCCCTCCTCATCTTCTTTTCACACTTGTTCTGACCCAGCCTTCAACACTTCTAACTTCCATTGCTTTTTCATGCCAAAGCTCCAACAATGGATTGTTCTAAAATATCAAGAAAGATATTTTGAAGTGTGTCTAACTCACTCCTGAAGTACAAAATTCTAAGAATACATATACAGACATATACATATATACACATATTTTCAGTTTCTACATCAGCTTTATCAAAGAGTGAGTAGTCATGCAATTGACATGGGACTATCTACATCGCTGAAATTTGAAGAGATCTCCATTTCTAGAAATGAGTGGAGACTGAGTACAGCAAATCAACAGGCAAATACACTTAATCAGACTTTGACTTATATTTACACAGATTTAGTAAAATTGTCCCAAGGTTTTTTTTGTCCGATTTCAACAAATTATGAAAATGTATTATAGTCATATTAATAAAAATGCTTTTTCAAAAGTTCAAGAATTCTTACATAGTGGATCTTTGCTCATCATAAAAGTTAAATGTATCCTATGATGTTAAATTATACAATTGTTATTATTTGAGAGAGACAGGGAGAATCTTGACTGTATAGAGACTATCAGTGTTGGTCAAAATGGGAATATGCCCTTTATAGAAAGATGGTATTTTCCGCAGAAGGGAAAGAGAATAATATTTAGTAGCACGACACCCACAGTACACAGGGAGACTAACAGGAAAAGATCCATAGTTTATGGGGACATTATTAAACTGATTTAAGGGTTAAGAAACCTCTGAGAAGTTAATGATCAATAACTGTCAGTAATTTATAGTGATTAACTACATACAAATCACATGGTAAAGTATTTGAAATATATCCTATGGGCAACAGAAATATTAAAATTTGAAGGAAAAAGATGAGGTTGACTCCAGTTTGATTTATGCCATTTAATCCTAAAATGCACGTTAATGATTGCTTTCAGACTATAAGGATTACAAATGTACACTAAAAATTGTAAGTATTAACAACTCCTGTATTTTCTAATAAAATAACACAGTTATTAATTTGCATTTGTTTTTATTCTTAAAATATATCTGAGGGTAAACACCAAAAATGTAGTATAAAATGAGGTTATATGGGAATCAAATGGTTTTTGCCATTCAAACAAATAAATACTTATTATTGATATTCAATGTCATCAAGTTAATTCAACGTTATCTTTTTAGGAGATTAGAGGAGCCATAAGAAAGAGCAAGCCCTCTAAAAATAACAGTATAATTTTATTCTGTTTCATTAGTCAGTGCAAAATATTCAATATGTTTTTCTCAACAAAAAATTCTTGTTATGAAGTATTTCCACACCAATTACATACTATATGTTTATTTTCTTTAGAATCTTTAGTTTTATCTAAAAAAAAATACACTGCTTATTCATCTCATAAATTCAATTCAGGAAATAACATCTAGGTGAATTTCTGTCATTAATACAGCTTGAGTTTTCTTCATACTTTTCCAAAAGATAACTGTACACACAGTCTTTAAATTGTTGATCAACCCTGAAGAATTTTTTTTCTATTCTTGAGTATAGACAGAAACTAAAATTTTATGTCTAGGATTATACTGGTACAATCAGAAACCCGCGACTACTAAAACAACTGCCCAACGCATTTTAAAATTAGAATTAAAATGTGTTTAATAGTCTACACAGTACTTTAAAATTAAAGCAAATAAAATGCAGAAGCCCTCTAACTTTGGATCCCCTCATGCTCTCCTTATTCACACACCACAGGGAACATCGTTGCCAAATACACAGAACTAATCAAATATACAGAACTAATCTTGTGTGGTTCTCAAACATAAAACTCTGAAAGTTATGTAAAATAATACTTCTTAATTTTGCACATGTAGTTAAGATCACATCTAACCCTGTGTTCAAATTGCCTGGCAAGGAATCTCTCCTAATCTCTAAGCTTCTGTCATGAAAGTTATGCTTTTTGTCTCCTTTTTCCATAGTTGGTAATCCCCAAATGGCTATCATATATTTTAGCAGTGGCTGGAGATCTGGTCTTTAGTCACTTAAAGTTTTGTATTATGTCCAATTTGATAGGCCCGGCTCTGAGGATACATAAAATCATGATAATGTTTATCAAAAGTGCCATCAACTACACAGATCCTGTGATGTGAATATATTAGAACTTACAGAAAGTAAGAAATACAAGGCATGGTGAAATATCAATACACACACACACACACAAATCTACGTTTACTCACATGTTAGAACCTTCTCTCACAATGTTATGAAGACTCAGTCATGGCAGTAAATTCTACTAAAATGAAACCAGAGTGGTGAGGAGAAAAAAATAATAATAAAGAGCCAAAAGCTATCATATTTTAAATTGTATAACAAAATTGAGAATGTTGAAAACACTTATTTATTGGATGAGTACTGGGTTATAGATCTACTAGTTGTCAGATTCATGCTTCGAATTCCATTTCTACCATGCATTAGCCAGACTTCTTTGGTTATGTGTGTATGTGTTCACTTACTTGTAAAACTGGATTGGTAATACCTGTATCACAGAAAAATTGTGAATGTGAAATGGCTTAAAGCCTGGAAAATAATAACAGGAAATAAATCTATGTTTGTTTTCTTCCTTACCCCCTCATAGAAGTAATCAGTCTTCCAGAGATAAAAGAAATAATGTCATGTCTCTCCTGATTCACTGTGTTAGTTTAGTAATCTGAAACTTCCATCAGAATAATCAAATCATTTATCATATAGAGACAGGTAATGTGAATCAAATTATATTTTATACCTCAACTCCATGAATGGTGTGTATGTTTATAGAGTTAATAGTTCCTGTCAAATAATTTGTTTGATATAGTAGTTGCTCTAGCTTCCTGTGTATCCTCACATGAAAAATCAGAGGAATGGAACAAACTGGGATTTCCTTGCCTGCTCTAGACCCTCTCACGTGTAGGGTGACATCTGGTTCTCATTGCATCACCTGAGGTGTAATAATAATTGGGGCAAAAGGAAAAAAGTACTAATTATCAGATGTAAGTAAATAATATCTTTTGCTACAGAAACTTCATTTCTGAATTTAGGGTAACAGTAACAAATATAGGTATGTGAAAAATACTCAGAGTTACAACTGTATATTATTTTAACAAAATAAGATCTCAAACAAATATAAATATTAGCATGTTTAAAATCTTGTTGGACTTATTCAATGATTGCTACATCGGTACCATAATTTTAAAACTAATAAATAAAAAATATCCTTTTGGTCAAAATGTTGGTAGAAAGCACAGGGAAAAAATGGTGGGTTAAAGAAAGTTTTGACCCTCACACACACACATTCTACTACAGTGGAAATACGAAGGTAGTAATTTCACTCCAAAATATATATGGACGTTGTCTGCTTTTCAAGGGAGCAAATGAACTGCTTTGTACTTAGAACATTGTAGAAAGTAATTCTAGAGTATTTAATATTAAGATTTGGAGACAGCTTCCTTGGAAGACTACGATTTTAATTAATACATGCTTTTTTAATAAAATGATCATTTTTCTGAACAAAACTGATTCAAACAGGCAATCGATCCCTTAGAATTAATTTTAAAAGTTTGGAGTGGACAATTTTGGCTTTAAAGAATATCATAAAACTGGCAAAGAGGTCAAGCAAGCACACACTCGTGCAATTTATATGTCACATGATCCTCATTCTAAAATCTTTATGAAATAACTATGAGGGTTATATGTGCGGTGGATGACAGTGCTGATTTCCAAATGGGAACTTCTCCAGGTTGGGATAACTTCTCTTGGAGTTTAACTACCAATCGTAGGCCCACTGTATATCTATTAATTACCTGAACTGCTCCCAAAGCATATCACTAGTCATTATTTTGAACTTTAATATGATTGAAGATTTGCCTATGGGGACCAATTAAGGGAAAGAAAAATTTAACCATATAGCTCGATGATTAAGTCATTAGTCAGCATATTCAGTGAATGTTACTAAGGTGGCTGAAATAGTAAAACATGGAAGCTTCTCTGAATCAACAAAAAAGAAATCAAGAGACACAGAGTTCAGCAGTCATACTGGGTGACTCAGTGATGCAACTGGGGACACATAATCATTTTTTTTTTTTTTTTACTAACATGAATGTGCTAGCTTCCATTACCATGTTTAATGATTCATCATCTCCAGATGGCTATTACTACTCTAGATCACACACTGGTGTTACAGGTAGAAAGAGAATGGAAAGGAGAGACAAATAAATATTGAAACCAGAATGGGGGAAAAACTTTCTAGATATCCTTAGCTTACGTAACATTGGCCAGAAATGTGTCACCTGCTTTCCCTAGTGAAGGGAATCTGAGACAGTATTCTGGGCTCAGAATGTTGCTGTACTGTGCAAATTTGAGGTTCTGTTATCAAGGAAGAGTGAGAAGTTGACATCAGCTGAGCATTCCAACACTATAAAATAAAATAAGCATCTTCTTTGGGTCACAATAAATTTGGATTATAAAAAATACATGTCATTAAAAAGGATATTGATTTGCACACAATAGAGTAAATAATAGCTAATATTAATTGGTGGCTTAGCTACTTCAAAAAAAGTCAGTTCCTTTTAAGTGTTAACTAATTAAAAACAAACACTTTATGCAATGGGAATTATCACCCCAAGCTTACAAATGAAGATGTGTGACATAAAAAATTTCCTCATATTACTTAGCTACTAAGTAGTGAATCAGATTAAAACTAGGCAGTAAACTTCCCAGCCTTAATGTCTTAATTTGTACAATGGAGGAAATAATAGTACAAACTCATAATGATGTGGACAGCATCAAATAATATCATAGATAAAAGTATCTTAAAATAGCAAGTTCTCAGTAAACTTCAGCTATTATGACTATTCAGCCACTTTGTCACATTTTTTAAATATGCTCAAAAAAAAAAAAGCCTAGATTAGATTTTCCATGTAAAGTCAGTTCTACACTTGATCATTTAAAAACTTCTAGCTTTCCATAAACATATTAAAAAACAGATTCATTAAAACTTTTAGATAGTGTAGACACACAGAGCAGAATGACTAGAGACATTGATTTTCATACTGATTATTTAAAAACAAACTATTTCTGGAAATTTCCTAAAAATTCACTGATGTACTGTAAAGTACAAAGTGATCAATTTCATAGCACTCATAAAAACATAAAACATTTCTTGTTTAATCTTCCCAATAACAAAATATACAGGCCAGTTGTTCCCATTTCCATTTTTTTAGAAATGGTAAAATTAAAACTCTGTATGATTAAACAATTGCCTAATTCAAAGCCTTTAAAATTGACAGAGGAGGGACGAGAACCCAGTCTGCTGTACTAAATTCCAAATCTAGTGCTTTAAATATAACTTTCAGTGAAAATTGTAATAACACCTTACCTTCATATTCCTGTTGATTCAGAATTTGGATAAGAAAATGAGCATTCATTCAAATGTAGAAAAATGAGAATGTTTTCTTTTTTTGGCTGAGTAATTTTGAATATCCTAATTGTTCGTGTGAATACAGAACACTTTTAACGAAATATTTTGTACTTTTGACTTTTAGATTTTATGTGTTGACAACAGCCTGACAAACACAAGTCAATAGAAGATTAGTGAAAGAATTGAAACTCTTAATTTATTGCTTCTCCAATTAATTTACTGAATGGCCTCAGGAAAATGGTCTAACACACTTGTAGCTGTTTCCTCATTCGTAAAGTGAAAGTAAAATGTTTATTTTCCTACCTCACATGGGTATTATATGAACTAATTAAGTCCAGCATAGTTAGCAGGTGAAGGCATATTCTGTTTAGTTACTTCTACAGAAATAGAGAATTGACAAGTCAAGCTTATTAACATTTGCTAGAAAGTAATATTGACTGATAAACAATGCAGATTTAGTGTAAGATATATTAGTAAAGTTAAAACTCATTTGCCAAAAGAAATAAATACCGAATTGGGTTTGTTCTTAAGAAAGAGTTACCCTGTGTTTCTAGTGAGTTACAGAGAGATCACAACCAAAAAGTTTATTAAAATTTCTTTATTATAAACACCTGTAAGAAATCATGGGCCATAGATTCTTGACACTAAAGTGGACTTTTCATTTCCTGGAATTCTACCAAATTCTGATGTTTGAATCCTCTCTTTAATTTACCTGATAAGTCCATTTTTTTCTTTGAGTATTTCCAGTGAGCCTATTACATTTAAACACGAATATTTACTTTTTTATGAGGTAAAACATACATCAGCAAAAGTGCACAAAATACAAATGCACAGCTCAGTGACTCTTCAGAGAGTAAACACACATGTAACATCAATCTGAGTAAAGAAAAACATTTTTAGCATCATCTAAGTCCCTCTCAAACCCTTTTCCAATCCACATCATCTATAATTGCCCCCAAATAGGGCTGCCAGATAAAGTACAAAATGTAATATTCAGTACCTACTTATCCTACACAAATTTTCATTGTTTATCTAAAATTTAAATTTAACTCTGTGTCCTGTACTGTTTTTCTTTCTAAATTGGACAAAGCTTTCAAAAGTAACTTCTCCTTAATTCTAACAACATAAATTAGTTTGGCCTTAAAAAAAACCTATATGAAATGAAATCAATACATTATGAATACTTTTCCCTGTGATTTATTTCATTCTACTTCGTGTGTGTGAGCTTTATCCACTGTAAACTTTTATGGCTATATTCTATTTGTCTGAATAAACTACAGTAGTCGTCATTATGATGTTGATGGGCATTTGAGTAGTATCAACTTTGAGCAATTATAATTAATAATGAAATTAATGTTCTTAGTACTTATCTTTTGGTACTCATGTGGATAATTCTTTTTGAAACTGTAATTCTTTAACATCATCTAATTGTCACTCAAATTCATTCATTCGAATTTCCTGAATTGTCTCCAAAGTGACTTTTTATAGTGGGTTTGTTCAAGCCAATTTCCAAAAAAGATCCAACATTGCCTTTTGTGGAATTTCCTTTATGGTTTTTTCATTTTTTTATTGTGGTAAAATACACATAAAATTTAACATTTTAACCATTTTAGGAGTATAATTCAATGATACTAAATACATTTATAATGTTCTGCCTTCACTACATCACATTTTTATTTACTGTTCATTTGGAAGTGAAATTTCTGGGTCAAGAAGATGAATGTATTTCATTTTAACAAAGTTTCCAAACAGCGACCGAGAATAGCTGTGCCAATTTATATCCCTACCAACTATGAGAGGTTTTATTTCTTCACATTCTCAACAACAGTCAGTATTGTCAGTCTTCTTAATCTTAATCATCCTGGTCAGAACACAGTGATTTGCATTACGTCTTCTATTTTCATTTCTCTGATTTCTAATGAAGTTGAGGACATGTTCACACGGTTTTAGGGTGTTTTTATATCCCCTTTGTGCAGTGTCTTTTCAAATTTTTTGCCTGCATTTTCTACCAGTAAGTCTATCTTTGATAGGAGTTGTTTATATTGTCTGGACATAAGTGAGTGAGAGAGTGAGAGAGTGAGAGAGTGAGAGAGTGAGAGAGTGAGAGAGAGAGAGAGAGAGAGGAGAGAGAGAGAGAGAGAGAGAGAGAGAGAGAGAGAGAGTGTGTGTGTGTGTGTGTACGTACACATATAGTAAAATTTGCTAACTTGTGTAATAAATACTTCATCCTTGCTTTGTATTTTATCTAAAGGATTTTTTGGGTAGTTTTGAACTATGCTTTTTCATGTGAAATTTAGACTTAACTAGCCAATTTCCCCTAAAAATTTTCTTGTATATTTTTAAGGAGTGCAGTGAATTAATATATCAATTTGGAAAGTTTGAAATAAATTGACATCTTTACAAACTTTCCAGTCAATGACACGGTAGTACCTTCATTCATTTAGATCTTGTGGTAGGCAGAACAATGACCTTCTACAGATATCCATGCTTCAATCCCCATAATAAGAAAATGTGTTAGCCTTTATGACAAAAAGGGCTGTGCTAAGGGTCTTGAGATGAGGAGATTATCCTAAATTATGAAACTTAGCACAGTTTAATCTAAAGCATCCTTGAAAGAGGGGGCAAGGAAGCTCAGTCATAGAGAAGATACCATTCTACTGGATTTTAAGATAAAGGATGGGACTATGAGTCTAGAAGCTAGAAAAGGCAGGGAAATGGATTCTCCTCTAAATGGAACGCATCTGTGCCAACACTTTAAATTTATGATTTCTGATTTCTAAAACTATCAGATAATGAATCGGTGGTTTTTAAGACACAAAGTTTATGATAATTTATAAAAGCAGCAGTAGGGCACTCATGCTGATATTGGTACCTAGAAGTGGACTGCCATTGTACCATATGCCTAAAAATGTGGAAGTGTGTTTGGGATTGGGGAATAAACAAAAGACAGGAGGACTTCTGAGAGCATTGCAGAATAGGATAGATTGCTCTGAACAAACTGTTAGTAGAAATTAAGTGAGTAAAAAATTTGGTTTGTGAGTATGCAGGAGGAAATAAGGAATAGGATAGAGAAAACCTCAAATGGGGGGACAAGGGAGTTAATATTAGAGTGATGCGATGTGAGGAAGAATTGATGTTCCATTGCTGGTTTTAAAGATGCAAGAAAGTGCTGTGAGCCAAGGGATACTCAAAGGATACTTTAGAATTTAGAAAAGACCAAAGAATGGATTTCTGCCTGGAGTCTCCAGAAGAAACACAACCCTGCAGACACCTTGATTATAGCCCAGTGGAACCCATTTTGGACTTCTGACCTTCAGAATTGTAACTGTGCAGCAGCAACAAAATATTAATACAGGTTTTTAAATTTTTTATAAATATTTTGTAGTTTTCTCTACAGAGGTCTTGAAAATTTTTTAAGCTATTTTAATGCTATTGCAAGGAATTGGGTTCATTCTCTTTTTCATTGAGAGTGTATAAATTTAGAGTGTAGAATACAATTCTCTGCACTGACATTTTCCCAGTAAACTTGCTGAACCACATAATAATTCTAATAATTTATGTGGGGCTTTAAAAAAAATTACAAACCAAATAATAACAGTACTATTTCTTCCTTCTTGTATTTTTCTTTTCTTCTTGTACTGACTAGGACCTTGAGTACAATGTTGAAGATAAGTGATGGTCATTGTTTTGATTCTGATTTTAAAGCAAAGCATTTTGCAATGAAGTATAATACTTGATGTAGATTTTTCATAGATTGCCCTTTACCAGCATAAGCAAAGTTTTTATTCACAAATACGGTTATTTGCAAAGAAAATCCAAGAGAATCTACATAAAAGACACTAGAACTAATATGTGAAATTAACCAGTTCGAGACACATGCTCAATATACAAAGGTCAATACATCTATCTTCCTGATCTTGGTTTAAAAAAAAAAAAATAGTCTTTAATACAGACAGTCAGAGCTCTTAAAAGAAATGGCTGACTGTAGGACTAGGGGAGGAAATATACAAGATAATCCTGGAGTATATTATAGTGCCAAAAAATAAGGAAGTGCTCCAAAAGAAAACAAAACAAGAACAAAAGCAAAAATGATGTGCGTATGTCAGAGGAACACAGGAACCAAATGAAAAGGCTGGAATTTTGAGCAAAAAATAAATAAATAAGTAAAGTAGTATTGTATTATAAACTAAGTGCAAAATAATCATGAATTATTTATTTATGCAAATTTATTTATTTATATTGGTTCATACTGATATCCATAAATGATTGAATAAGTAAATTTTAGGGAAAAGAGTCAAATTTCCCATGCATTACAGTTCCAAGCAATTTGTGTACATATTTCACTCTCAAGGAGGTGAAACACAACTCCCTATTGCTTAAATGTGGGCTGCACATTATTCATAATCCTTATCCAGAAATCAAAGTGATCTAAAGAGAACTCTTTGCAGCTGTAGGATATTACCAGCCTAGGTCCACCCATTCTTCTCAACCGGAAAGCACTGGAATGGAACAACAAAGTCACTCATTGCTGTTTTTACTAGACCAAGAGTCTAATAATATTAATAATGATGATGTGGAAAATATACAAAATAGCACCAAAGAAGCCATGCTTAGAATTAAGAATTCAAATAATTATTTCAGATAATTATTTAGGCAATCTAATTAGAATAGGATACTTTTCCCTTCAATTTAAACATCTAATCCTTTGAGGGCAATATTTTTTTATTAGCAATTCTAAAAATACTTCAGATGGAACTCTTTCTGTAGAGACGGTTTTGTAATGTGGTGCAATTAAGTGGCTCACATAAGGAGCTACAGTCTTAGCCCTACTAAAAGACAAGAAATATGTTAGCCGCTTCCTGCCAGAAATCTATGGCATTATAAGAGCGAAGTGAATAAAAGCAAGATAACATAAGTAGAATTATTTGAAACACTGTCACACTCTATTGCTTAAGAAAAAAAAATCGTACAGAATCTCTCCTGTTTCCTTTCTCTTGATAATTGCTCCACGTACACAGCCTAATGTCTGGGATGCAGTATATATTTCATAAGCATTTGTTGAGAAAACTAATAAATGAATTAATTCATACTTTACACTTCAGTGATAGTAACATTTATTTTTCAAGTTAAATTATACTAATACTTTTCCCCCAGTTATGCAGGTGTATGCTATATTTCTGGGAGGAAGGAATGTGAGTTTAGATAAATCTGGAACTATTGGGTTTTCATAAAGATGAGCTGAAGATTTTTCAATTTTAATTTCATAAGTGACTGTAACATCCATTGGATTTAGTAATGTCTTTTTTTGACTATTATCATTGATTTTCTTTAAAATATTTCTTAACTTTGACTACTAATTTTATCCATAAAAATACACGAGAAAGAACTATAAGAACAAAAGAAAATAATAAAATTTTAAAATGGATTTATATAGATTTAAATATTGATAAACATTTTTTCAAGAAGAAATCTGATCTAAACATTTTTACTATATTATCGATCAGTTATTGTCACCTTTGTTTCAATAAATTTGAAAGACAAATGGTGACCCACTACAATCATGTTATAAGCCATTAAAATCATAAAGAACTAAAATTTTAATGATAAACAAAAAAAATCTTAATCGTTTCACCCACTTACCATGTATTAAGAGAAAGCTACTTTATCCCCAGACACCAGGACAGTACCTTTTATGTAGTTAACTTTCATTATATGTTTTATTATATTGATTACTTTTACTTATATTTATTAAGTATGTAATTAACTATATCACTACTATCAATAGGGCTATGTTCTCTGTATACACTGCTTTATTTTAGCAAGAGATAAAGAACAAAATAATAGAAATTATTTATAAGAATATTTGGAATTGACTGTATAGTTACTGCTGATGCGTCATCCTTCTTAGATTTGTTTCCTTTGTTATGCCATCTAAGGGCTTGTTATGCAATAGTGTATTATATACTAGGTTTATTCACTCAGAAGTTTTGTTGAGAGCCTTCTATGGGCCAGGGATGAATGAACGTGGGAATAGAAGAAACCATCCATTTGAAGATGAGAGGAAATGGTTTGAGCAACTGGAAGGATGACGGTTCCATTTACTTGGATGTGGAAGGATAGGGAATTAAGAAGTTGATTTATTACTTTCATATTGTATTATCAGCAACATAATAGTCATCACAAGCTTGCTGGGAGCCTAGGAGTATTCAGTGTCTTTAATGCAATATACTTTGACTCTACTATAAAGACATTTTCATCTACATGTTCAAGAAGCCTGATTAATTTGGACAACTTCCAGAACACATCTTGCCAAGGATGTATTTCAAAGACAAATTAGTGGACAACTTCATGCTCAGTGGAGAAAACCTGCTTATGCAGTATACCTAGAGGCTGGCCAAGCTTAGAATACTAACTGTTATTCATCACAAGTTAAAGTATTTGGGCACCATGGGTCTTTAAATATGACTAATTTAAATGTCTCCATTAAAAATATGTATATTTATATTGTTTCTCAAGGAAGAGATTACAGAATACTAAATTAACAAAACTAGAGGAAAAAACTTAAAAAAAATAGTCCTCAACACTTGAGGAGCCTCTTGATTACTGCAATTTTATTTGTTATTGAAGATGAAATGATTTGTTTTGTGCTATTATTTTAAATTAGAAAGGTTGAGGAGTATAAAACAGGTAGTTTTTTTTTTTTTAAAGCAGGCATGTAATGTGTTGTTTTCCATTACATGTTTATTACACAAGCATTGTGCAATATCCAGGAAAATAGTACATTACATGCCTGATTTTTGGATCATAATGTCTCAAATTACAGTTGCTAATTTTAATGAGCATCCTCTATTAAGGATGTCAATCTCAAAGTTAAATAATCCTTATGATAAAAATTGCATTATTAATATCATTGAAAATGTCACATCAACATTTAATGTGATATTAACATTATGAACTGTTTTGGATAAATACGGATTTCAAAAGAAATATTTTTGTTCTTGATCATGAATTTATCACTTAATCATGAATTTCATGTGCATATGCAAACAGCCTTTGTTACTTGATTCCTGAGATACTGGCCTCTTTTGGAGAAATACATATATTTAAGAAATGCAGAATAAAATGAAAATAATTTGTTGTGTCGATGATTAGTGAACTATAAAGTCATCAAAAAAATTGCAGAATACAGAATAGTTGTATTCTAGCAGCTACTAGTGTGTTCTGGAATTATGTGCTACCATATGATTAGTTTCTGTATAGGGAATACTGACAATACATCCTTTAATGCAAAATTATATTCTACACGCAGGAAGTCAGAGGGGTAAAAGAAATGAAGGTAGTTAAACTATTGAATTATAAACCTTCAGGTACAGACCCTTGGAATTGAATTTTGATGATCAACTGGTTGGACAGTACAATTTTAGTTTACAATTCAGTCTCCCAGAATTCCAGACCTCTAGAAAGACTTAACGTAACTTTTTCCAAGTACTTCAACTCTAAGGAGATGTAAATCCTCTTACGACTGAACAGGACACACACACATGCTGAAAACAATAGAGGCTTGACGATAATATTGATGCAATGCATACACGGTGGTCCAGAGGGAGGCAAAGGGAATGTGTGAAGAAAATGGATCGTAGTAAAATGGGAAAGATGTAAATCTAGTGAAAAGATGACAAATGGGAGTGATTGGTGCCAATTCTACCGTGAACTTAGAAGAAGCTCTTGTGAAGTTTTTCAATATTTATTTACTGGAGAAATTTAAAAAGGAAGCTTAATATAATAACTCTTATTCTTTGTTTTTCAAGAATTCCCCCTATAGAGGTATAGGGTAGGAACTCCTCAACACTTAGAGCACAAGGAAGTGCTGAGAAAAGTGTTAGAAACATCCAACTAAGTGCTGGGTGCAGCTGAGGCAAGGAGCTAATTGTTTACACTTGAAAGAAGCTAGTTGCTTAGTGCTTTACAAATAGTCTCATTGAAAACACCATGAGGTCAGGGCTATATTGTGTCAATTTATAGATAGGAGAGGTTAAATAATTTGATCACAATTGTGGACCATCTCCATGGTGAAAGTGTTAGAATCTATCCCTGATTCATCCCAAAGTCTGAGCTCTTCACCACCACTTTATCCTGTCCTGTTATACTGATTTCCACTATCTACAAAAGACCAGCTTTTTCTAAAGACGTAGATACGTAAAGCTTGCAGGATAATACTAGGGGGACGAGAAGTGAGAACAGGTGAAAACGAGCTATGGTAAGACTGGAGAAGGCAGTGATATTGTAGTTTTGTAAAGGGGACAGAGATAAGGTCAGTGCCTGGGAGTCCCGTAAGAGATAAAGAGCAAGCATCTTGAAAAGGAAGGACAGAGTAAGCCTTTGCAGAATGCAAGTAGGCAAGGAGTGGGCAAGGTGCCAGTCAGACTTAAGTATATATTAGTGTTGTATGTTGTATACAATAGTGTTATTGTAGAGCTAATCCTAGTTTTCAGTTCTGCATGTCAGGAGCTTGGAAGTTGCCACTCTATCCCAAAAGCAAGTAAAAAGCTGAACAGACTGAAAACAAATCTTCCCTGGATCCATAAGAGAAGGGAGGATATAGGGCAAACTGCTCTGTCCAAGATTAGAGAGACAGACAGGCAAACACAAGGAGTCTCGACTTAGCAGAGATGTACAAGCAGAAACCTCTGCAGGAACCGGTGCCGGGGTAGGAAAACTGCAAGGGTAACTGGCAAATTGCTGGAGGCTCAATATAGACAACTGTTAAGAGTAAAAAAACTCCAGGGTTCCCCATTATTGGAGGGATCCCAAAATTTTGTGAGATTTACCTCCAGGATCTTGACCAGGTTCTCTACATGAACATCAGAGAAAAATCCCCTCAAGCTCCCAATAGGTAGAAGGGAAAAGGAATTATTTTGACATATTCCAGAGCACTCTGTTCTTCTAAACAAGGCCCGACCTCAGGTGAAACTAGTTAACCAGAACCTAACCTGCTGGGGCATCATTCAAGCCTAACTGACCTGGGGGAAATTAAATACCCAACTCCAGTCAGCTCTATCCCTGCACGTAAGAGAAGGGAAGTGCCCACTCCAACCATCCTGTCCCACCCAAAGAGGGAGGGAAAAACTGAGAACACCTGTGAAGTCCAGAGGCCTATGGTCACTGAAAGACTGAGACCTAATCGCAGGACTAGAGAATGCCTCCCCTTCCCCCACCCCGAATCTCCATTACCAAAAGCTTATTTACAGCCATTCCTTTAATTTGGCACTTCATGTCCAGCTATCAGAAAAAGATTACAAGGCATACCAAAGGCAAAACAAAACAAAACAAAACAAAAACACAATTTGAAGGGACAGAGCAAGTGTCAGAAATAGACACGGCAGGGAGGTTGAAATCATCAGTCTAGGCATTTAAAACAACTATGACATTCAAGATAGCAAAGTAGGGGACTCCTAACCGCAGCCCACCTCACAAGAAAACCAACTAGCAGCTCCGCTTGTTAGTGGCAAAGCCCGTTAACAGTTCCCGAGAAATAAAAATAGAACGTAGGTAATAAAAGAAAGTCCAACCTTTCCTTCCTTTGTGCTTAGCTTAATTTCAGTTGCTCACACAGGGCCGCACGCAGAGGTCTTGCCGCAGGCACCGCAGACTGGCGTTCCTTGAGCCAAAAGGCGGCACCTGACAGCTCAGCTCCGGGAGCATGCGCAGAAGCGTGTGCGCGTGCGCGTGCGCGTGCGCGACACCGCAATTCAAGATGGCGGCGGCGGGCCGGGTGCAGAGACGCTGGGCGTGGTCTGACCTTGCGCTCTGGAGCCTTGAGCAGTGCGGCTTCACTGCACTGGCGAGAACTCTGCCCCTCACTGCCGACAAGAATCCTATAACGCAGCCCTGCTGCGGGCCTGTCCTGGCAGGGAAAGCCTGTACTCTGGGGCACAAGCTTGTACCTCTCCATTCTATGATCAAAGAATAGGGCTTTCCTTTGCATCTGAACCTAACTCAGTCATGTTCTATTGGTTCGAAGGACACTAGGCAGAAGGACACTTGCCGGGATCGACCACAGAGGTGACGCATAGATAAGACACCGTTGTGAAACCCCTAGAACCCCTGGGGTGAGGCAGAAGCACATTCCTGGGCCACAGAGACTTAGAAGGATCGTATCAGAAGTGTAATAAGCATGGTTTTACATGGACCACATCACTCATCCCACAGGCCTGATCAAAGGACACTCACTTTCAAACAGGAAATGAGTAAGTTCTTGGGATCTAATACACAGCATGGCGACTATAGTTAACAGTACCACATTATATACTTGAGCACTGAGGGAGTAGATTTTACATGTTCTCATCACACACACATAAAATTGTATTTATGTGAGGTGATGGCAGTGTGAGCTAACCTTATTGTGGTAATCATTTTACTGTACATGCATGTATGAAGTCATAGTGTTGTACGTCTTAAAATTACAGTGTTACAAATCACTTATATCCTAAATAAGCTAAAAAAAAAAAAGTAAGATTTCCATCCCATCAAATAAAATATACTTATCCCCCCACCACGTATACAATATGGATTAAAATGGCTATTTTTTAGAGTACTCTGTTTCAGCAAATATCAAACAATCAACAGCAAACTGACCAAATCTTACCTAAATGCAGTGAATTAAAATAAATAACAAAATAAACCAAAAATACTCTTGAAAACTAAAGCATGATATTCTTATATAATAGAATGTTATTAAAATGACATAGTTTAAAAGGTACAAAGTTCCAGTTATAAGATAAATTAGTGCTAGAGATATAGTGTACAGCTTGGTGACAAAAGTTAACAGTATTTTATTGCATATTTGAAGGATTCTAAGAGAGTAGATCTTAAGAGTTCTCATTATAAGAAAAAGAAATCTGTAGCTATGTGAGGTGAATGATGTTAACTAAATTCCTTGTGCTAATCATTTCACAATATATACAAATATAAGATCATCATGTTGTGCAGCTGTAACTAATACAATGTTATATGTCAATTATATCTCAATAAAACTGGAAAAAAATAAATAAAATGACATAGGTATATATTTGTGGCATGGAAATTCATTTATGCCATATTAATCATACATTAGAAAAGTATATTTCTCTTTCTCACTATTCAGAGAAACATAATTATTTCACAAAATAATAATGACATATCGTTATCACTCCACTTAGAGATGAACCAAGGTTACACAGCGAGTACTTGGCAGAAATAGAAGTTGAACACAAACCAGTTTGTGCAAGAGTCCTTGCCGATATACAGCAAATCGTGGTGATCTGTATTTTGCAGACTTAACAACAGTTTTTCCATTTTATTTGTGCTATCTTTATTATACAGTATAATTGATTATATAATAATACATATTTCAAATAAAAATTCATTCAAAATCAACTTGCATTTTTCTGCTAGAAGAAATACATACACAAAATATGTTTTACTTATATGTCAAAAATATAAGTATTTTGTGTAAGTTTATTATCTTGATTATATCAGGATGCCAGTGAGGTATTAAAAACACCTAATGTCCTACCTCTAATGTGGTTTAAATATCCTTTTCAAGCTATAACAAATACAGTGTGCCTTTGAAACTGGCAATGGATTTTGCAAATTTAAATTAGTTAAATATTTTCTCTATGTGGTGAAAGTGTATAGAACAGAATAAGTGAGATCACTGTAGCTGACTAGGAAACCATAAAGTCAGTTGTTTGGGGTTTCTCAAGTTATGATTCATTCCCATAAGTCATTAGGTTTGAATTTGAAGATTACCTTAGGATGTTTCAATATTTGGATAAATCTCTTCTTAAGATTTTCAGTGATATGCTCTGTCCAGCTTGACTGTCTGCACCAGAGCTCTGCTTCCAGAGTTCAAAATGTTCAAAATTGAAGACTAGAACACCTACTTATATTCAAAGTTTCTGAGAAAGAGAATGTTTGTTAGAGAAATTCTGTTCACTTGTATTAATATAAGTTAGAGCAAAATCCATTACTGTTACCATTTTTAGTGGAGCATATAAAATCTCACTATAAATTTCTTGATTGAATTTTCCACACTTTCTGACAATTGCCCTTTTTCATTTAAATACTGACTGTTAAAGGGCAAAGAACAAATTTAATTTGGCATCTGATTCTGAGTGGATGTGATCAGTGTCATGGTAATAGTCCAGTTAAATAAGGTAAGTTGTGTAGGGTTTATTAAGTCCTAACCCCTGAGCGTTAAGCGCTCTTGTGAAGGAAACATACTTTAATGTTTCTAGTCGCATGGTTGAGAACACACTTATAAAGACACTCATTTCTTAGTATGTGCATTTAGACAGAATAATCTCAACCTTTGATGATTTGATGATTTAGCTGTGCCTCATTAAAAATGTCATTTGGTCCAGAAGCCAAGTGGGAGTCTCTGCCACTAACAGTCATAGAAAGTTTATACAGATCTCTCAGTATGATTCATCTTGCCTCAGTATAAGCATGTTTCCATCACTGGTTTAAATAAGACTCAAAATTTTGTGCAATAGACTTTCTGAATGCTTAAAGATTGTATGTGTGTGTGTGTGGTAGTAGGTGGGCAAGTTAAATTCTTATGTTTATTTATTCAAAACATTAGCTAATTTATTCCAAGGGAGGAAGTACCTCTTTTTATCCCCCTATAACCTATACAGGTTTAGACATTTTAAGAAATACTTCAGTAGTAAAATAAATGCATATTTGTATAAATATAAAATAACTATGTAAATGAACACTTCTATCTTTATTTCTGAAATCTGTGAAGAATTATATTTTAGCTTATGGCTGTTTAAATGTAAAAGGGCCTCCTTTAAGTGACTAATATGATTCTATTAATTTTATTATAGTCAATAATTTAAATTGTTTAATTAAATTTAATTAATATTTAATGTTCTACTCTTTTTAATTAATTATCATGTAATCAGCATGCTTTCATCTATTAACCATAATTTAAAGAAGCAGCATGTTATCACTCTAGTCAGATTTAATTTGATGAAATTTACTTCATTCTTATTAATTTACTTGGGAAAGGATTTCTGTGGTACAAAATAGAATGACAATACGATGAAGAAAAAAACACCTCATGTAATTATTCACATCATTCAGAGGGCAAATGGTTTATAAAAAAATAGCACTGAAAAGATAGTCACAATATTAAAATCCTTTTTTAAATTAACAGATTTTTCTAGCATTTGGTATAGAGACAGTAATCACAAAGCACTGATTTTCTTTTTTAATATCATCAGTTAAGACTGATAGTATTAAAATTTCTTTTCTTTTTGGCTTTCTAACTTTAGAATTTATCATAATTTACATAATTGTAAGGGATAAGATTGCTAACTTAAAATTCTGGACCTAAGCAAGATACTCTCATGTATGAGGTTCAAAATAAAAGAAGTTTTGTGACAAAGACTGAGAAGAATTATACTAGCTACATACACTTTCCTTAAGAAATTTCTGTAAATTGAGAAAGTATCTTATCCAAAGGAAACACATATTACATTTAGGAATGTGAGAAAGGGAAAGATTTTAGGACTAAAGTTTTACAAATATATTTGAATCTCAACAATGCAGTTGTGAAATTTAATGCACACAATAGGAAAACACTGAAAACAAAAGTATTTATAGAAAAAGCATAATATCTGGATTTACAACTCCGTCAGAGTAGGGGGACGAGAAAAGGCCTAAGGGAAAGCACACTGAAACAATCGTCCTGGCATAGAAAAGTAGTTGCTGATAGCATTTAATTATTAACATTGAAAACAATTAGTTTAGGTTAAAATATGGATGGTAAATATTTAAGAGCTTTAAGAACAAACCTTAATAGAGGCTGTAATAATTTGCTAAGGCTGCCAGAACAAAATACCACAGACTTCGTGACTTAAACAACAGAAATTTATTTTCTCACATGTTCTGGAGGCTAGAAGTCTAACATTAAGGTGTTGGCCGGTTTGGTGTCTTTTGAGGCCTCTCCTTGGCTGGCAGATGGCCACCTGCACATTGTGTCCTCACATGGTCTTTCCTTCGTGTGCACATGAGGCAGACTCAGGTGTCTCCCGAGTCTGAAATTCCTCTTAATACGAGGACATCAGTCAGATTGGATTAGGGCTCACCCTAAGGACCTTATTAACTTAATCACTTTTTAAAAGCACTACTCCCATATACAGTCACATTTTGAGGGAGGAGGGGTTAGGGCTTCAATATCTGAATTTGGTAGGGGGACACAATTCAGCCTATGACAGAAGTAGAACATCCATACTGCAAGCGAAAACGACATAAAGAAAATAAAAAAAAATCCAATTAATCTGGAAGAGAGTAGAAAGCATTGTATGCTGAAAGAAGTGGCAAATAACTAAATAAATCAGTGATCCTAGTAAATATGAATACATACAATTTCTCAATTTATAAGAGGAAAATAATCACTCAAAATTGGAATGAAAAATGTAGCATTGAAACACAGAAACTTAAAATAACACACCAAAACCAAATAACACAAAAAAGATAAAAAGCAAGGAATGGAAACCATGGAAGAACATAAGTTAATAACATTCAAAGTGAAGAATTAATATATAGCAAAAAGAAATTAAATGCTAATAGAAAATAATCAACATATGTGACAGACGAAAAGATGTGAATATTTGTAGTTGAAAGTTCTTTGAAGGCATGAGATACATTTCCAAATGCAAGTGGATAAGGACAGAAACTTTCATCATAACATGAAATTCACCAAGGGAAACCACCATGTACGGTAAAATGAAAATAAAGCAAGGTATATAACAATAGCATTGCATGGACTGGCTTTGCAAAATATTATACAAAGCTATCTACTTGGGGAATGTAATCTGAATTGTGATTTATATATATTGCAGAAAGAATGGTGCAAAAACATTCACGGCCTGGCTACCAAGAGTAAGATTCCACTTTTTTGTCTCATGTGTTTTTGGTATGTATATTTTTGTTTTATGAAATCTCCCTCTTCCTCTCCATCCCCATACAGACATGCAAATAATAATTTATACTTTTCAAGAATTATAGAGGGTTGCCTGAAAAAAAAGAAGTGCTATCTATATGTATTTTAAAATCCTAGAGTTTTGTTATTTTCATAGTCACATAATGAGAGCTGTCAAAATAGGATTTTTTTACATGGAATCTCAATTTCCTTTGTCTCTTTTGGCATTGCCATCATTTGCATCCTAGAATGAGCCTAAAGACTTCTTTCTCTGACAGTTCCTGCTAAACTATACATATTTTGGGGTATGCACAATTTTGTACTTTCTATTCCATTTACACAAATTAAAAGAAAAAGTGGAAGAGGAAGAACAAGAAATAGAAAAAAAAATGCTTCAAAACACACACATACACTTTGAATGGAATAATCAGATCCATGTAAATGTTTAAACTTCAGGCTTACATAGAATTTTAGTTCTTGTATCATCTCCCAGGCTGCATACACAATTGTATATTGAGCTTCTCTAAAATGTTTCTTATTAATATTAAAGAATGAGACAAAGGTTGCCTTGAAGAACATATGTATAACACTTATATAACACTCTTTAAACCAATAAACCAATATTATATTATAGTCATCTTTCTCTTTATGTAACTTTTGACTTGTCTAAAAAAAAGATTGTTTCTAAGATATGCTAATAGTTACCTTGTCAAATATTTTAAAATTCTATTTAAAATATTAGTAAAAGTAATATTGGTTCCTAAAAAGAAATGTAAGTCTGAAACATTCAGATAGACCCAAGTATGGATAATAATTTTCTATACATAACTAATCAAAAACCAAACACAAAAGAAAAAACAAACAAACAAACAAAAAAAAAGAAGGCATTGAAGACAGGCTAATATGCATCTGCTAATAATAAAATAAGTAAATAATTTGAATATATTGTATTTTAATAAGCTTTTTTTTAACAACCATTTAAATTCACACAAAAAAGTAGTAAAGATGATATAAAGATTTAAATTCACCCCATACCCAGTATCCCCTATTATTTACATCTCACATCAGTATGGCAAATTAATCATAATTAATGAAGTAATACTCTAATATTCATATATTATTAACTCAAGTTTATACTTTTTATTCAGAGTTCCTTTTTTTTTTTTTTTTTTTACAGAGTGTTCTTCTTCTGTACCAGGATCCCACCTAGGAAAACACATTATATTTAGTGATCATGTGTCCCTTTAGACTCCCTAAAGATGAAACCGACTTCAGTTTTTCCTTAGTTTTGTTGGTATTAACAATTTAAGGAGTACTTGCCAGGCATTTTGCAGAATGTCCTTCAACTGGGATTTTTCTGATGTCTTTATCATGATTAGAATGGAGGTATACAGTAGTTTGGGAGGAAGATCACAGAGGCTGTGTGCCATTCTCACAGCACCTTGTCAAGGGTGCATATTATCAACATGGGTTTCCATTGTTGAGCTGAACCCTGATCAGCTGGTTGAGGTAGCGTCTTTCAAATTTCTCTACTGTAAAATTAATACTTTTTCTTTTTTTCATACTATTCTTTTTGAAATTCAATACATGCAACCCATACCTGAGGAGGGGGAAGCTAGGCTACAACTTCTTGGTGGTAAAGTATTTATATTAGTGATTTGGAATTTTTCCATATGGAATATTTGTCTAATTCCCTCCCATTTATTAAAGTATTCAATTATGTTTTACATATTAGTTTGTATTCGTGGATTTTTATGTATATTTTGTGTTGTAATTCAATACTACTTTATTTTTTGTTCACATTGTTCCAGCTTTGGCTGTTGGGAGCTCTTTGGGTTTGCTCCTGTGCCCATCTGACGTACTATGATTATTATAGAGATTTTTGAGAACTTCCTTGTTTTTTTGGCACTACAAGATACTCCAGGTTTATCTTGGGTTTTTCCTGCCCCAGTCTAGAATCAGCCAGTTTCCCAACTGTTTTCCTTTTTAGTCTTTATATGATTTTGGAATTAGAGTAATTCTGACTTTATAGAATGAGTTTGGTAGTGTGCCCTCTGCTTCTATTTTCTAGAAGAAATTTGGAAGAATTAGTATTATTTATTCCTTAAAAGTTTGATTGAATTCACCAATGAAACCATCTGGGTTTGATGTTTTCTTTTGTAAGGTTATTATTCTTGATTTAATTTCTTAAAAACATACATGGCTATTTGTATTACCCATTTTTCTTTGAGTTTTGATAGTCTATGTCCTATAACAAAGTGGCTCATTTCATGGAGGTTATTCAATTTATTGTCATAGTATTCCCTTCATGGCATCAGTAGTAATTCTGAGATTGGTAATATGTAGCTTCTATGATTTTTTTCTTGCTTAGCATATCAAAAGGTTTGTGTCAGTTTTACTGATCTTTTTAGAAGAACAGGCATTTGATTTTTATCAATTTTCTCAATTGTTTTCCTCTTTTTCTAATTCCATGGATTTCTCCTCAGATTTTTATTTCTTTTCTTCTGCTTGATTTAAAAACTTGTGTTTCTCTTGCTTCCTAAGGAGAAAGCTTAGGTACTGATTTTAGTTCTTTCTCCTTTCCTTTCCATACACACACATACACACACATACACACTATCTGGTGTTATAAATGTTCCCTCTAAAACATTGAACTAGCTGAATGTCACAAATTATGATGCTGTAGTTTTATTTTCATTTAATTCAAAATATTTTGTATTTCTCTTGAGATATTTTAAAGTCGTTTTCTTAGTCTCTGCTCTTGGTATTTATCACTTTTAACTAATATGTTTTTGTTTGTATTTCTTCAAATAGCAGTATACTATTTCACACATAGTGCGGGTACCTTTAGCATAATTTCCAATTCTTCACTTTCATTCCTTGTGACATTGCTGTCATTCATTTAACTTATACATGTGTTATCACCAACCCTGCATTTTTACTGTTATCTCTATGTACAATGTTATTTTACATCAATTAAGAGTGAGAGAAATATTTGCCTTCATTTTTTCCCTTTCTGACATTTATTTTTTCTTTATATAAATCTAAGCTTGTTTCCTTCTGCCCAAAGAACTTATTTTTACATTTCTTCTGCTAGTCACGAGGTCCTTCAGTTTTGTTTTTGTTTTTGAATAAGAAGGTCTTTACTTTTGAAAGGTGATTTGCTGTATATGAATTCTAAGTTTGTAAGGTTTTTTCTCTCAACATATTAAATATTTCACTCTGTTCTCTGCTTGCATAGTTTCCGACAAGAAGTCCACTAGTATCCTCATCCTCATTTGACTGCAGGAAAATGTTCTTTCCTCTGGTTTCTTTTAAGATATTTTTCTTTGTTTTTGGTTTTCTGCAGTTTAACACGATATGCCCAGGATTTTCTATTTGTTTATTTTGTTTTATTGGAGTGTGTCCCTTTTTATGTTCTCTAAAGTGCTTAGTGTCTGTCATTAATTTTAGAAAATTCTCTCTCATTATTGCAAATATTCCATATGCACCTTTTAATCTTTTTTCTCATTTTCCAATTACGCATGTCGTACCTTTGAAATTGTTCCATGGTTCTTGGGTGTTGTGTTTGTTTATTTGTTTTTCTTCTTTTTGTTCATTTCCATTTAGGAAGTTTCTATTCACTTATTTTCAAGCTCACTGACTCTTTCCTCCACCTGTCAAGTCTGCAGATTAACCCATCAAAACATCCTTATTTCCTAAATACTCTCATTTTGATTTCTAATATTCCCTTGTGATTCTTTCTTATAGTTTCTCTCTCTCTGTTTACATTACCTATCTGTGCATACATACTATATACTTCTCCCATTAGATACCTTAACATATTCATCATGGTTACTTTAAATTCCCTGTACAATAATTCTAACATACTTATAATACCTAAGTCAAGGTCTGATATTTACTTTGTTTCTTCACATTGTGTTTTCTCTTGCCTTTTGGCATGACATACTGTTTTGTGGAGAAGTGGACATGCTGTGTTGAGTGACAGGGACTGAGGTTTAAAAGGCTTTTAGTGTGAAGATTTATGTTAATATGGCTAGGAGTTTGATTATGTTTAATATTTGCTGTAGCTATATGTGTCAGTTTTCTTTGGTGGCCTTTTTCTGTTTCCCGTATTGACTTTGGGCTTCCCTAACTAACCCTCCTTAGGGAGAGTTTGTATCTTGTAGCTCTGCTGGCTGAACTGACTTTTTGAATACTGGAGTACTGCTGTATTACATGCTATAATCTTTCCATTAAATCTAATTGTTTTAGATTTAGTGGGTATGTGTCCTGGAGCTTTGACAATCACAGGTTTGTAATCCAAGGATATAACTTACTCTCACCCCACTTTTCCCTGCTGTGGAATTCCCTATTTCCTTGAAGACCTGACCAAGATTGAATATGGAATTTTCCCCCCACTTAGGTGAGACAGGAAGACTAGAGGGGAATGGAGTTGGAAGAATGCCCTTCCCTCAGCTGGGAGAGTACTCCAGCAAAGTCTTTCCCCTGAATGTGCACTGAAAGAGTCTCTAGTCCTGTTTCACAGTAACTACCTCCTCCCTTCCCCAACCAAGACCAAAGAGGACATTTGGGGGATCTTTATCATGAGAACCATGAATGGTAACTGCTGTTAAGCTCAGAAAAATGAGGGTCGCCCATAGATTTTCACTCACAGACTAGTGTGCTTTGAGTCTCCAGCTATAAGTCAGTACTACCATTTAAGTGTTCCTCTCGGTTTGTGACTCCAGATGCTCCTGCTCCAGCTAAGTCAACTTGGCTATGTGTCTCTGGATGAGGCTGTCTTTCCAGAGTTCAGGGGAGCAGTTTACCCTGAAACTCAGTTTTATGTTATATCAAAAAAAAAAAAATTAATTTTCAGTTTGTCCTGCTTTTTCTTATTGTAAGAATGGGAATGTCAAATTCCAGGTTCTTTACGTGACAGATGTGAAACTGAAAGTCAACATTATTTAATCTTAAAATATTTTTAATGACTGATTTTTTTGTGACATGGGAAGATATTTACAATGTAATGTTAGGTAAAAAAATGTATATGAAAATGTATAAAGCATGATCTCATTCATGTAAGACAGTTGTTTTGAAAGGATTAAAAATACAAACATAGCAGTTATTTCTAGGTAGTGATATTAAAGGAGATAATGTTACATTATTTTTGTTCTCTAAAAAGTATTTGTCATTTTATTATCACACATTACAAACTATATATATATATATAGCATTTTCCTATTAAATGTAATGCTTATAATTTTACATTTATATATAATTATATAAAATATATTTGATAAATATATAATATATAATACATATATTATTTATAATCACATAATTAATATTTAGAATCACATAATTAATATTTATAATTATGTGATCATAAATAATTATACTTATGTATAATTTAATGATTATATATGTTTACCAATTATCAATATTTACTATGTATTAATGTTGTCATTAAATTATTTGAGCATGTAAACTACTTTAAAGTAATCCTTAATCAATTGATTCTTCCTTTTAAGAATAAAAAAATACAATTAACTCTAATTTATTAAATACCAAAATACCACAATTTACCAGGCCATTAATCACCAAATATTTATTGTATTAATAAATTTTGGGCTGGAGCAGTTGAACAAAATTTCCTAGAAACTGGGTCTTAAAGTTTGGATAAAATTCAAGTAAAATTAAGAAGAGAGGTCCATAAATCCCCAGTACCTCCTCCAAAAATAAATCAGTAAATAAAACTAGTTACCCCCCCCAAAAAAAGAGGGTCCATCTATCTATCATCTTTTCTTTCTTTCTATCTATCTTTTGTTTAAGTAAGCACCTGTTGTTTTGACTGGAAAAAAAAGACTGTGTAGAATTTCCCATGAATGCTGTTTGTGAAGTATTATCAGAGGTCACTGAAGAACACTTTCTCCCTCTCCCGAAGTGCTTGTCATTTGCCTTCATAACACACCCAACTCCTACAGAGCCCCATAATTTACAGCACTTAACTATCTGTCATACATAATGAGAAGCGATTGTTTCATATATTTGACAATAATTCAGCAAGTTGTCAAAGTGGATTATCAGCTCCATTAAAATTCAATCAGACACAATAAATGAGACACTTGATTAGTTTCACCATATGTTGGCTGTAGTTTGACCTCCTCTGGAGAAAAAAAATATATGTGTCCAGAGGAGATACATACACACACACACACACACACACACACACACACACACACACATTTCAGGGAAGTTTTACATTAAATGGAAAGGTAACATAAATGTGCCTAGTAGCTTTGTTTTTGAGTTATTCTAAATATGATAATACTTTTTTATCTGAACCTAGAGTATTCATTGACATCTCCACATCTCTTGCATATTTCCCTTAAATGTGACAGGCTGAAGTTCTTATCCATGACACAAGGCAATAAAGACTGCTTTGTACATCTGTAAAATAAGTGGTATATATGAATGTGAGGTTTCCTTGCAGAGCCAAATGGGTCACATGGCCTATGTTTTTATAATACGAGTAAAATTTTCTAGGTATAAGTATAAATATAAATTTTTTTATCTTAAGAAAAAAAAACAAGTCACAGAAAATGGCTTAATTTTTCTGGAGATACTGCATTGCCTCCTTTTAGAACATCGTTGATAGTTATCAAGGTGGTGGGACTGAGACTTTTTTTTGACTTACATAAAGTATGTTGAGATTCTACCCCTGTCATAAAAGGTGAGGTAACATGTGTCCCAAAATAAAATAGTTTCTTTCAGCTTCCAAAGAATAGCTCACTATTATAAATATCAGAAAATGAGGGTTTTAATTCAAGTTCTTGCACTTACTGTTTGTTTAACCCTAATCAAATTATTTAATGCTTCTGAGCTTTAGTTTTCTTATCAGTAAGTTAGTTTAAGTAAACCTATCTCACACATTATCCTGTGAATATTAAATACAATTTTGCACATGAGTAAACTTTCTAAATTTTAAAGGGCTATGCAAATGCAAAGTAAAATTATAGCAATAATACTGCCATTGGTCTTATATGGTTCATGAATCATAAGCCTAATTGTATACTCAAAATATTTTTGTCAATGACATAAAGCCATTTATGTCCAAAGAAAATTTGATACGAATTTTTTTGTAGCACTTCTCCAATTTTCTTTTTCACATGTTCCACCCCTGCAGGATAAAACTACAACATTATTATCTAATGCCAAATTTTGACATCACACAAAAGTAAGTTACTTCCCTTCTGTGCAAAAATCTGTATAATAAGAACTAACTTTACATGAGCAACTATCTTAATTTAGACATGCTCCTAAGCATTTTACATGGATTCATGTGTTGAAGATTCACAATCTTACAAATTAATGTTATTATCATTATAATTGTATAGATACAGAAACTGAGGCATAAAGAGATTAAATGACTTCTTCCAGTCAGCCATCTAAGTGAAAAAGTAAAAAATTAAACAAGAAGCTGTAAGTGTAGGATCCACAGTATTAAGCGATATATGAGCACAATCTTTAAAACCTAGACTCAAGTATAGACCTGAACTCAGATACTCACATTTTAACTATTATTTTTCAAAGTTCATGTCAGTCTAAATGGCATGTTACGACATTAACAGGGAAAAAAAAAAAAAAAGCATGGGTACAGAATAATAGCTGAGGGGGTTGGGATATATGCTAAAAGCTTACATGAATATTTTCAAGTAATTCTTATAATATTATAGTTATTTTAACCTCTTTTGATGAAAAAGGGTACATTTTAAGAATTAAGTAAATCCCTTTAATCATACAGTGAGTGAGTGAAGTAGCTGGGATTTGAGCCAATGTTTGTCTTGCATCTAACCACTACATCATCACAGTAATTCTGAAGATATTTCTTTAAAAAGAGGTAATCATCTCTCCATTACATATTACATCCTACAACCTAAACTGGATTAAATATTTTTTAACTTTATGATAAAAACAATTTTCTTAGCAAAAATTGTTAGATGATTTTTAAGTTAAGCATTCGGCACTGTGTCTGAAAAGGAAGCCTAGGAATTTATAATCTTCCTAAAGTGTCAGGGCACTTTAGGAAGATTATAAATAAAGGTTGGTACTGGGTTTTGAGATTTGCAGTAGAAAGATTTAGATCCACTATACTTTCTTTTGCCTAATATGGAGGAGTGTTGTGAGTAGAAAAAATGAAATCAAATATATGAATACATGTTGAAAACTTTACAGTGATCTAAAAGAGAATAATTTACTGTGACTGAAGAATGAAGGATAGTAAGGGTTAACAAAGGTTTTGTTAGAAGATTAGGAATCAATTATTTTCATTAAAAGAAAGTGATGATTGTAATGTAACTGAACGCACTTTAATTGAAGGGTAGTAGGTGTTTTAAAAGATGCATGGAAATTAATTTGGACTCAGATTCCCAGGCATAACAATCATATACTTTTATTAAGTAGATCTCCAATAGGGTGAAATATCTGTTGTTGTTGTTGTTTTAAATAACTACCACTTGTTATTCTGAGAAAGGGGATTCCAAGATCATGCTTAAAAAAACAAACAAACAAAAAAAACATAGCTTTGGGCTGCCTCTTCAAATAGTGTCTGACTCAGCAGTATGTCCCATGGATTACTGTTTTTCAAGTGGAATAACCATTAAGAATCACGTATAGTTTGTTCTAAAATCCCACAAAAATTCTTTCAGCCACAGGATGCTGTATCCTTTGTATCATTTAAATTTTTTAGTTACAAACAGAAGAAAAAAACAAACAAAAGCCAAAACAAACTGACAAACTCACATTTTCTGCCAGCCTATTGGTATTTCTGCCAATCATTATGAAAAGAGCATGCCCAATCAGTGATTGTTCCTTGAGCCTGGGTTTTAAAATGAAAAGTATGTGGAAGAGACTTGAGACTTAAGATTGATGGCCTAGTCGAAAGCAGACCTACTCCGGAAGACCCAACAAACTAACAAGAGTTTAACAATAAATGAGAATTTGGGAGCAATTTGCTATGAAGCATTACTATAGCAGTGGTTCAGTTCAGAAGCCATGAAGGAACTATGCTCAGATCAGATACCTGTATTATTCTAGCCAAACACACTGGGGAACTGTGCTTGAGTATTTGCACAGAATGCTAGAAACTAGAGGCTGGGATCGTGATGAAACCTTCCTCAAAAAAGGCAGATACCTCTGCCCATCCACTTGCTAATGAAAAAATCAGTTATTTGTAGCATCTGCTTAATTATGCTGCTCTTTTCTGGACTGAAATCTCATGTGAGACTCCCAAAGATATCCTCACACTAGCCCTGGTGTTAGGTCTGTGTATGCTAAGTGACATGACAAAGAGGACTTTGCAGATAGAATTAAGTTGATTGGTCATGAATTCAGAAGGTTATCTTAGATCATCTGGGTAGATTCAATGTGAACACATGGCTTTTAAAAGTGGAAGAAGGCAGAACACTTCAGTCAGAGAGATGAGACTTAAAAAAGAAAAGGCTGAAGGTTTTTGAAATGTGAGAGGAACTCAACTCAACATTGCTGGATTTGAAAATGGAGGAGTGAAACCACAAGCTAAGGAATGCAACAGCTTTAAAGCTGTGGCTCTCCTGCAGACACCAAGGAAACAATGACAATAGTCATACTCTGATGGTAAGGAACTTAGGTCTGCCAATGATCTGAATAAACAAGGATGTCAGTTATTTCCATAGAGTTTCCAGAAAGCAGTATAACTCAGCCAACCTTTATTTTAGCCTTGATTTTAAACTCTGACCTACAGAACTGCAAATGCATAAACTTGTGTTATTTTTAAGCCACTACGTTTGTGGTAATTTGCTCCAATAGCAATAAAAAATTGTACAGGTGTTTTAATATGTGCAATACCTATATGTGATGACCTATTAATTATATATTGTATTGCTTGACACTTCAGTTTATGAGAAGAGGAAACTAGTATCTCTTCGTATTCCTCCTTCTCTAGTCTTCTGTCTCCCATTCTGAGCATTAGTCTGGTATCTGTAAATTTACACAGTTAAGGTTAAGAAACAGCTTTGGTTTCATTAATAGTGTTTTTAAACTCCATTCTTTCACATTTACATTATTAAGAAATTTAAAACATTTACAACCAGCTCTATAATTCAGATAAAATGTTGGAAGACTTATCTATGGATTGTATAGATCCTCGTGTAAAAACTGGAAGCCCAGGAATATACATTATTTATGATTCTTCGACAACGCAAACATGATTCACTGCTAAATTAGTAATTCCATCCAGAATAGTAGAAAGCCTCTTCAATAAAATATGTGCTTTCATCTATACTTCATATTTTGACAATACACTACTTGCACAAATGTCAAATGAATTTTCTTTCTTTACATTTAATCAATTAATTAAGTGCTCTAACAGCTGTTTATCAAGTGGTCACCATGTAACAGGTATCCATCAGAGAAAAAAAAGCCATAAGCCATACTTCCTTTAGGGGCTTACTTAAATTGTAAGAACTATTTCATGTCTTAATTTACTTCGTTTCCAAATAATGCATTATTTTTCAGGTTTTTTTTTCTGGGTTATCTAACTAAATTTTACTTTCATTTTGGCAGATGAAACTTATACTACAGTTATCATATCACTAAGAATTTTCAGTTTTTGATTATACAATTTATTGAATTTTCTAACATCTTCTCCCCTCTCGGCCTGACATTTATTTTCATTTTAGTATAATGTAAGACTGGTTTCTTTTTGGGGGGAGGGGGGACTGTGAAATCTTTCTTTGATTCCATAGATTTCTTAGATTCTCTTTCTTTAGATTATACATATTTTTTATTTTAATTTAGTTTACTTGAAAGTCATTTCCTTCTGCCAAAAACCAGAGTTGAAGATAGATTCATGACATGCTTCAACTTTGGGAAAATATCTTCTACTATTTCTTTGATTATATTTTTCTGCCTTTTTTCCCCCTTATTTTCTTATTCTAGAATGTCTATTAATCTTTTGTTGGTCCTCTAATATGGGGTATGATATGCCTCTCAATTTTCTCTTATACTTTGCATCTCTTTTTATCTTAATTCTGAGAACTAGCCTCATTTTTTAATCACAGGGGCATTGTATTTTCAATTTTTATGAGTGTTTTTGATCTCTAATTTCTCTTTTCTCATAAATGCTTGTCCTTGTCTAGCAGAAATATTATCTTCTCATATCCCTCTAAATTTACTAATTAGAATGTTTTCTTTGCTTTTCTCTTAATTTTTTTATGTTTATATCTTCTCCCTAATTTCTTTCACAGTCTGCTTATGTTTCCTAAATCATACTATTTCTAAATATATAATATATAACATATATATTTGTACTGATTTTCCTAAATATCCAGTAATTCTTTGTTGTCGAGTTATATTTATGAATGAAAGCCTAGGTGTATTAATTTAGGTAGCTGGCATAATGTCTTCTGTGTAGCTGGCCATTTCTCTAAACCAGAGTGCTATCTATAAGCTCATTTGCAGCAGAAAGACATGTAGAATGACATGTTTTACTTTAGTGTTCAGGTAAGCTTAACTTTCTTCCACCAAAAACAATGACCAAATCATACACCATACAGACCATACATTATGCAGCAACCCCATTCTGGAAACTCAAACTCAGTTTCATAAGAAGTCATCTACCTGATTTTCTATCTGAAGAAAAATACATTAATATACACATTCCAGCAGTAGAGGAAGGTGGTGAGAGAATTCAGAATCATATGCAAGAGGGTGAATGGAAGTCACTGAAACAATTTTAAAAGTTTTGATAGAGATGATATTTTCCCCGTCTGGCTTCCTTTTGTCTTTCCTAGAAGAGCAGTTAACATCCTGTAGCCTTTGCTGTCTCTTTTCCTTTGAAATATAAAAGGAGAGCACACATTCTGTGAAATTTCTTTCGTTGAAATAAAATTTCTCAAGCTAGTTTCTTTAATTTTATAGTTAAGGAAAATATACTTCTGTAAATATATAAAATGTATATTTTATATATAATTTCTATACATTTCTAGATGGCAAGAAATGCTATAAAATTATTGAAAATACAGTCTATATTATTTCTTTCTTGGACTCTACTGGCATTTTGGATCCTTTAATATTTCGGTGTCCAGAACTGTCTCATAATCAAGTAGATATACAGAATCTCTGTTCCTCCCAATTTGTACCCACCTCTTTGTGACTATGACAACTCCTAGCGACCTCACATATTTACCAATACCCTTCAAGGGATAGAGAGAGTTCAGACCAATGACCATTATTATATCAACAGCTGGTTGTACCATTTTTCATCAGGTAAGACTGAAATAAAATACATTATGTACTTTCTTTATCTAACCATATTTTAAATACTTTGAGTGCATATTCATATAACTTTTATTGACTGTGCATTCCCTAGAGATATAAGTTAGCTTTTAATAAATACATACTATGTGAGATAGATCCTCATTCTTTTGGGTGTGGCCTTGACATTGAATATAACTATATTGCTTTACATTTGGCTAAGTAGATTCTGACGGTCAGAAGTAATGGAGACATGTTTGTGAGTGTGTGTGTGTGAGTGACTGAGAGAGAGAGGGCTCTATTGAATTCAGGAAATATCTAGGTTTCAAAAAATTCTTTGGAAAGAAGGCAAAATACTGACATTATTAACAGTATATGCCAGTTTTGTTCATAATGTACAGAAATTCAATAGATTTTTATATGTTAAATTTGTATCCTTCAATTTTACTAAATTGATTGCTTAGTTCTAACATATTTTGGTGGTGTCTTTAAGCATTTTCATATATAAAATCATGTCTTCTACAAAGAGACGATTTTACTTCTTCCTTTCTGCTTTGGATGTGTTTTCTTTTTCTTGCCTAATTGCCCAGGCTAGACTTCCAGTAGTAGGCTGAATAGGTGTGGTTATAATGGGCATTCTTTTTTCTTTATTTTCCTTTGGTTTTATAATTTCAAATGATCTGTGTTTGTGTTCACAGATTCTTTCTTCTTCTCGATCAAGTCTGCTGTTGATGTCCTCCACTGTATTTTTATTTCAATCATTTTATTCTTCAGGTCCAGGATTCAATTCTTTTTATGATTTCTATCTGTTGAGCTTTTTATTTTGTCTTGTTTCCTGATTTATTTGCAGTTTCTATCTGTGTTCTCTTGTAGCTTGCTGGGCTTCCTTAAAACAATGATTTTGAATTATTTGTCAGGCAATTGGAGATCTCCATTTCTTTGAGAACCATTACTGAAAAATTGTTAGTTCTTCTGGTGGGGTAATGTTTCCTTGATTTTTTCATGCTCCTTTAAGTCTTATGTTGCTGTCTTTACATCTACAGAAATAATCATCTCATCTAGTCTTTACTGATTCTCTTTGGGAGAGAAATACTTTCACCAGTCAGCCCAGCTAGAGATTCTGACAAGCTCTCAGACCTTTTCTATGGACCTACCTATCCCATAACTCTTATTCCCTCTTGTGAGAGAATTCTTAGGATTCTGTGCTTTCTCTCAATCCCTCAAGTCCAGGCTAGATTCAGAGGCTTCTGTTTGTCTTTGCTAGGGTAATTCCCTAAAATTCTCAATTCTGTGTGCCTTCTCCCAGTTCCACAGAGTGGGCTGGCTTTCTGCATGTGTTTATGAATTATCTGAAAAGACTCACACTTACTACCCATAGGGTGCATGGGAGTCTGCCACGGGTGGGAAGTAGGATGGTGGGTGAGACACTCAGAGCATTTAAGGTTTCTGTAGCCTAGTTGAGGGGTCGGTCCACAGGCAAGGTGTCCCTAGCAGTTTGTGGTCAGGCTATCTGACAGAGGATATGAACTGTTTAATAGGATTAATGACCCTTAGACGATTTCCAAGCCTGGTAACTCCTAGCCTCTCCCAATCCACAGCCATGCTAGTCATGATTTGCCTTATGATTCTTGGTGAGGCAAGAAAGAAGTGCCTCATGGCTAGCATCCCACATGTCTGGGGAAGCTGAGTTCTTACTCACCACTCTTTCACTTGTCACCATGGGAGAGGTCACAGACAAAGGTGGTATCTCTAGACACTGAGCTGTGCTGCTATGAAGGAAGGACGACATGGGTAAAGTGAAACTGTTCTTCTTATCCTTTTCAAAGTGTCTATTCTCTTTATTTATTTATTTTTTTGATCCATCAATGTGCTGGAACTTCTCTACTGAACCCCCAGGCTCCCACAAAGGTCTTGTCTGTGGATGGTAGCCAAAACCAACATTCTGTGAGGGAATGACAGTAGAAAATTCATATTCCACCATCTTGCTGATAACACTTCCCCATCTAAACAACATTTCTTAATACTTAGTTTTCTATACTTCTTGGAAGCATTCTTTGTTTAACTTGGTTTTTTGTTCCATGGTAGGCAATGATATTTTCTTAGCAAATCACATCATAGGCTAGGCAGAAGATATAAAGTGACTGGTAGATGCTGGGAGGTGCTCCAGCACTTGAGCTATAATAATTTCTGTGTGAAATTTTTGCAAGATGTGAAGAAGAGGGTCTTTTGGCCCCACAAATTAGGAGAGAAAATATGCATCTCCAGCTTAGAAGTTCATGGTTCAGATTTCTGAGTATAATTTTTAAACTATTTCCTATATTTAAAAAGTTAAATATCAATTTCTTTTGATAACAAATTTGTCTATTCAATGAAACAACTGGGGAATTCAAAAACTACTAAACGAAAGACCATATTTTCACTTCCTCATATACCTAGAGAAGTGTACAATCTTTACAAAATAGGCCCTTGTGTCCCACTTTTCTTTATCTAGTTTATAAATTGAAGTGAGATGATATAAATGGGATTTTAAATATTTATAAAACTTGCAAGTGATGGATCATATTTCAGTTCTGAAGCAGAAGTTACAAGACTTGCATTTTTGTGCCATTTATTCTACACACCCAGAATTTTTACTTTAATCAAATCACATAGCATATTTTCTTAATTGTCAATGACATATCTTTAATTTTTTTATTTTTCTAAAGAGAATATGTGTTTTATAATTTATAAATGTATTTTATGTAGTAGTACTTAGGATTTTTTTTTAAAAACTCAGAGCTATAATTTAATTGTTATTCTCTTAAAAAAATCCAAGGTCATTTTAGATTCCAGAAAATATATTACACTATTCTTTCATTGTTTTCATAGATATTTACTCAGTGTCTCCTCAGATGTAAACTCTGTATAGGTATCAAATATGTAACAATTGATAAGACAAAGATGATCTCTGCTCACTGAAGTATAGAAAAGTAAATATACAATATATTTTTAAATTCCTCATTAAACCCAATGTTTACAGGTTTGAGTTAAAAAAATAAATCAGAACTCTCTTGGTTTTTACACCAATATAACCGTGATCGCTGGTATCACTTATTACAATGGCATTTTTTTGTCTTCCACATGGATAAAGCCAAGAAATTAAGGGCTGACGCACATCAGCTGCTTCCCCATACCACGTTGCTGGAACCAAAGATGATATTCTGGACAGTCTAAGAAGAAAGGGGCAGCTGCTGTCATTGTCATCTAAACTAGAGACTTAAAACCTAGGTAATTTTTTTGAATGCTTTATTTTTATAAATAATCATTTTTAAATAAATAAAGAACCATTTAAAGAATCAATTCTGATTGTTCTTACTTAACATAAATTAAAAAAATAACAATAATCTGGCATTCATACATGGGAATTTTAGTTTGAAGTTGCTCGTAAGAGCCACTGGATGCTATTTGCCCTCTAACCAAACTGACCTGAGATTCCAAGGTATCTTACTTCAGTGATACAATTCTCTGAGTGTTCACATTTTGATACACTCCACCACATTCTTCACAATATACTTGACTGGCTCTTAGCAGTCTTTTATGATCCCAGTCCAGACTCCTTCCCCTTTTGTGGTGAATATCCCTTTAGAAGCTCCTGGGCCTGTACTTGCCATTCTGGTTCATTTCTCCATATCATATCAATCTACCAGATATGTTCTAGTGAAACTGGATCTCAAGAGTGGTGTAGTCGTGTGGTAGAAGTCTTGAAACTTTTCCTCCCAGTGGATTCATTGAACCTCATGAAGAGTGGGCCACCTTATCCTGGTAATCTTAAAGTTCTCTTACAGTGAGGGAGAAAGGAGAGCAGGTTTTTTGCATGCCAGAAGCATCCCATTACAGCCTTGCTCCAGAATAATGGAGGCTCTAATGCAAGTGTGATATCAAAATTAGTAACTACTCTTGACGTACAGGCAGACTTTTAAGAAGAGGATCTAGAGCAAAACTTCTCACTTAACGGCTTATCAGTCTAGTCTATATTCCTCACATATGCCTAACTAAAAGCTATCTTCAAATAATTCTTTCCAGGAGGATTACGCCAGTGGAAATAAGAATATCCTTGAAATATTTAAATGTCAATTTCTCTCTCTAAAAATAATAAAAAGTAATAAGTAGCTATTGTATGAACTCTCCCCTCAACACAAGTATGATAAGTGTATATGGGTAGTGGAAGGTGCTTCTGGTACAAATAAAAGAAAGAGCTTTTCTAATCATATCATTTCAGGGAAGGATTAATGAAGGAATTGATGTCACACTTAAGTCTGGAAAAATGAATAACCAAGGGAATAACCATGAAGAGCCAGGAATGGGAAATTGTTACAAACATCATACACAAACAGCCCAAGGAGAGGCCATGGGCTGTCTGACAGCTAACATTCATTGAATCTGGCAAAGGTACAGAGTTCAAGGACTGCCAATTATTGAAAAATAATGCTAGAATTGTTAAAAGGGTTCAGATTATGAAAGCTCCTGGATTTAATGATATGATTTTCAGTTTTATTATGAAATCAATGAAAAAAGTGCAATATATTAAAGACAACAAAAAAAGTATTAAATTTAATTGTTTAGAAATCTAACTTTATAAGAGCAGACTAGATGTTAGCCAAGAACAGAGGCAATGAGATCAAATTAGGAGATTGTTTATGATTTTATGGCATATCTTCAGACTGAAGGTCCCTCTGAGGTTTGTCTAGAGTGAATGACTCTGAAACTGTGATTGTTGGAAAATGCCTGACTTCCTAAACCAAAGCAGTAACCTGTGCAAGTAATTCTGATAAAAGCAGAAGGATGGAAAAGACTCCCTCCTTCTTCCTCAAGTACCATATTCACATCAGGTCTTATTGGTTATGTGTACTGCATCTGTTAATAAGCTCACTTTGTAAAGGTAAAAGGTTATTTTTGTTAATAACAGAAAAGCAAGAAATAAAAACCCTAATATTCTTTGCCTGCAAAACAAAGGTATGATCACAGGCTGGGCATTATTAAGGGGACTGGGAATAGACATCAAAACTGATTGGATGGAACAAATAACTCAGCTCTTGGATAGAGGTGAGTTAAGATGATTAGAGACAGTCACTGAGTATAAGATGATTAGAGAAAATGATTAGAGTGTATCATTGCCATCTGTAACATAAGCTTTTCTAAGGTCAACAGCCACTTCTTGGGGAGTCAAGTTATTTCATTTTAGTTTCACTTATTAATTCTAATCAAAGCTGGATTCTGGATCTACCTTTTTACTGTATTTCTGTCATCTTTCCTAAAAAGTGTTCCCATCTTCCAAGCCTGACTCAGGAGTTATACTAGTAAACACAAGACTGAGGACACAGCCTCCGCAGGCAGGGATGTCTGCCTATGTGGAAAGATAGGAGGGTCTTGGTCAAAATCACAACTGTTGTGGAGATAACCTATGTCAACAAGACAGACTGATGATTATGTGAGTCATGGGTACCATAAGTTGTGTGCATGTATTAGAATCTGTGATAGTCTAGGAAATATAAAACAGAAGAACAGGCAAGATTTGGTCATTATTTTATAAGGAAAAATTTAAACTGGGCATATCAGAAGTTGTTTTTTTAACAGTATTGCTACTACCAGCTCTACAGTCTTCTTTGTGACAATTCACTTAGTGTAAGATAAGGAGTTTAGAGTAAATATCACCTATAATCATTCAACTCTAGAATCATGTGATTCTGTATTGTAGTTTAGGGAAAAAATATATTTATTTTAAGCCTTCAGATATATGTAGTTTTTCTGTATAAATATTTATGTAGACTAAAAGCATAGATATAAATAGCACACCTATAATAAAGAAAAATATTTCAAATGAATGAAAGAAGTAACGAAAAAAATATAATATACATAATTTTTAGGAAAATACACAATGAAACAGATAAAAACATGATGATATTAGATTCTGTTGGAATCTATACATTGTCAGGAGTTGCAGCATGTTTAGGATAAAATATAAAATATCTTACTATTAGAGTTAATGAAAATCTGTGAATGAGATAATCTTACACCTTTTTAATAACAGTTTACAGTAAACCAAGACACTGTAATTTTTAGATAATATAGATTACTATCTAAAATAGCTCAATTTTTATCTTTATTTTAGAAATACATGACAATATATGGATTTATAAAGAATAAAGAAAATAACCAAAAAAAAAAAAATGAATGAATAAATGAAGAAGAAAGAAACAACGAATGACATCAGGAACCCAGGTTCCTTCCATTCTTGCCATGTCAACTTAGCTATCTTCATGGTGAGGCAGAAGGGTATATGTCAGCTGCAGGCATCATACGCAAAAAAAGTAGCCAGTCAACGAAGGAGACTTATACCTTCCCCCACCACAGTAATCTCTTTTTATGGGATGGGATGGGATGGGATGGCATGGGATGGCATGGGAAGGGAAGGGAAGGGAAATCCCCAGAATTGCTCTCAAACTTTTTGAATGGTACTGCATCATTGGCTCATTTATAACAGATCGTTGTTAAGGAAAATGGGGTTGTTATGATTGGTTGCACACGGTTGTTTAGAAAAGGGAGGATCACTAAAATATAATCATGAGATTACCAACAACAAGGAAGAGGAAGGGAAGTGACTGCTACCCGCAGCCAGTTTATCACAGAGCCAGGTGCCAGCTTAGGTTTAGTATTTCAAGCCAGCAGATGAATTTTTAAAAATTAAATAGAAGGCATATTTTCTGTTTTTTTAAACATTTAAGATTTTGGAAATGAACCAAAACATACATAAGAATACAAAATTATTTGCAGAGACATATATGAATCAACCTAATAGTAAAAAGCAGACAACAAAATAGCCAGTATATTAACTAAATTAATTTTACCAATACATTTTTAAGCCATTATATGAAAAATATTTTTATTTCAACATGTAGTTAAATTTTTAAAATATCGCTGATATATATATATTCTTTTTCCATACTAAGTCTTTGAAATTCAGTGTGTATTTACATTTAAAGCACATCTCAACTTCAAGTACTCACTTGAAGCACTGAAAGCACATTTCAGTTTCAAGTGTTCCACAGACACTGTGTAGTTAGTGGCTACCACATTGGAGAGATCAGTAAATCTCTCTGGGAACTGTAACGTTTGTATACATATCAATTTGATACCCCTCTCTTAAACTCCCAGGAAATAATGTGTAAGTGTTCGGAATGATTCAGGTATGTTCAGAAGAATTTAACAAAGGCTCTTCTAAAACAGCTATCTACTCTACTTCTGACCCAAGTGATCTTGGACAAACTATTTTATCTTCACAGGTGTCAGTCACTTCATGTGTAAAATAAGAGTAACAATCTAACCTAGTAACACTGCTATCAAACTGCTATGAACATTAAGCAAAATAAACACAGGTAAACTACACGGTATCATGACCAGCACATAGGAACTCAAAAAATACTAGCTATAATTATGAGATCAGTAAAATGAAGTGTTGAAAGTAGATAAATAATTGTTGGCTGTAATTTTCCCATTTTTTTCAAAAACAAGATGTTATTATCTACATATTCATTATGAACATTCTGATAGTATGGCTTCCAAATGATACACTTAGTTTGATTTTAAAATACGATATGGTTGCTGGATAACTAATAGATAATTTAGGAGAATATAAGTTTTTATTCTATCTGAATTTATTCTTAATTTATAAGTCATAGGACAATTGTTTGTTTTTTGCAGACAATTGTTTGCCCTTTTTCTTTAGTTGTAAACAGACTGAAAGCGATAACACATATTTCTCAGTACCTATTTAACTGACTCAACTCACTAGCTATGTAATAATTCCATGGTATTGAGAAGTTTCAGATGAATCCTATGCAAGGTAGCACACAGAAAAGGAAGATAAAAAGCATGTTTCAACCAGGTACACATAGCTAATTAGCTAAGATGTAACACGAAGAGAATGATTGAATGATTTGCACTGTGCAAAAAGGACAAAATAAAATATTTTGACAAAGATGTTTCATATTAATCAATACAATGCCTATCTTAAAAGATTTGTTTGTATAAGATAAAAGTATTCACTTACTACAAATAGATTCTCCATATTCTGTTCAAATTTTTTAAAAAATTACTTATTGTCACAGCATAAGGATACCTTACTTGAATGCATAGGTTGATGGGAGAGAAATTCATGATGGAATTAATAGAGATACAAATATAATGAGGCTAATATAACCCATGGGGTTTTACCTGTTTGTTGTAATAAACATTTTCTTGTGTGCCAGTTAAGAATTAGCATAAAATTAGAAAATATTTTAAAGAATTTGATAGTTGATATTTCAAGGCATGCTAAGTCATGTACAGCAGATATGATACAGTATTTCTTCAAATTCACTTTGGAGGTTAATGTTTATTTTCTAATACCACACACAAAAAAAGGATCTATATTTTTTCAGTCCTTAAGGCATTTAGATATCTTAATCTGATGCTGTTCATTATGCAGAAAATGAGCCATGTATAGATTTGTGCCTGATTGACCATGAACAAATTAAAGAAACTACTTTAGGCCCCTCCAAAGTATTAGAGCTATTAAGTCTGAAATAGGATGCAGAGAATAAATGGCCCCCTGCCAAAGTCATTTCAGAGCCTCTGAAGGATTTTTGAGTTAGGCTGGGCCCAAAAAAGGTTAACCAAGAAACTAAGATCAAGTGCAAGAGAAGGCAGCACCACATGCAAAGGCTGGACAGTTTCTTCCGCGCAACTGATCTGTTCCCATGTGAGTTTGCAAAGAGGGCTTCCTGACATTCGTGATCACACTTGCTCAGTAGAAAGAGAAATCGAAGAGTTCACACACATATTTTTTTCATTTCATTTCATTTCATTTCATTTCATTTCATTTCATTTTATTTTATTTTCTTAGTTGGGGGAAGGTATTTTGATTGATTGATTGACTGAGGAGATAATGGGGATTAGACCCAAGACCTTGTGCATGCTAAGAATGCACTCTATCCCTTGAGCTATACCCTCCCCCTACCCACATATTTTAAAAGTCTAGCAGAACATTTATGAGAGACTTGAAGAGACCAATTTAGAGCCACACATGATTATCACTGATAGCAGAAAATGCATGAAGCTAATTATTCAATTTTGCTCTACCAAGAGACTCGGAGATGTTATGTAACTACCTTTTCATTATTATAAATTTTTTAAACCATTCTTTTCATCTTTTATATCTGTTATATCTACTATAATTATCCCAAGTGAACACATTATATTTGCATATACTTAGCATATTATTAATTAAGTGAGGTACATTAATTATTAATAAATATGAGTATGATTTAGATTTGAACTGAGTAGATCTAGTTTATTTCTGGGCTATTTATGTTGAGTTGATAATATACTGTGCTACAATAAAAATAACGTAAAATCTTCTGATGAAGTCCTTGATCAAATGGCCTGTGTTTTCAAGCCATTAGGGAGAAAGTTAACTAATTTGTTAGTGATTATTAGGCCTACACGTGTATGAGATACCAGTTAACTCCAAAGAAAAGAGAGTTAGTTTATTTAGTGTTTGGCTTTCCTTATACGCTGCTTAATTATTTGTTTCAAGATTTCAATACAATCTGTTTATTATTTTCTTTGTCTCCGTGATCATTAATTTCATTGTCAAAACAAGGATTTTTAGATTTGCATAACACATAATTTTCAAGTGACTTACACATTTTACATCTTCCTCACAACACCCACATGCAGTAGGTAGAGTGGGGCTTGTTTTTTCATGTATTTTCTGATAATGAAAATGAGACTTAGTGAACCTAGTAAAATTCCCAGTGACTATCTAGTAGAACATTTAGAATTAACTAGTTCTTTTTATTTCAAACCGTGAGCTTTATTCACCACATTTATATGTAACATTTATATACATTTTCTGCCAAGTTTCTAAAAGATGTAATGAATTTTTCTTTGTTCCATTTTTACTTTTGTGAGATATTCTTAGCTTCAGGATTGTACTAATGTAATCAGTAGAAAATGTAAAAGTCATAATTAAAAAATTCTTGTCCTGAATTACTGTTTTTTTGCTCCATTTCTCAACTTCATTGGTCTCACCAAACCATATAATCAAGATAGATATACAATATGTATAATACCTAGTAATGTAAGACATTATTAGTTATAACATGCATGATAACTGAATAGAGTATTCTATCTTTCAATCTAAAGGTTCTAACTTTACATACTAAATTTATATCATTTTTCTGCTTGTAAGTATAATGCATAAACTATAAAAATTTATAAATTTAAAGAAATCATATATTACAAAACATTTGGACATGTACAAAAAGCAGATTAAATAATTTCTTATAGTTAGTCCCTCTAAGAATAACAATGACTATATTTTAAATACTTTTTCATATTTTAAATTAACATCAAATATTCAATATATCACATTAACGTGTTACTGCATTTTCTTTTGAAGTGTATAAGTATTCATAGGTACTTAACATTTTATATGTGCCTACACACCTTAGCATTCAAACGTGTATAAAGGTGTTTAAAAACTTAGAAACATTGTTTTAAATATTCTCTCTCCTGTTTAGCATGGCTTTGTAAAAACTTTTCTACTATTCAATTTTTTTTCCAAAATACTACTAAAAATCACTTTAAGAGTGTACAAAAATGTTAAAATTTGATATAGCAAGACTGATTCAGCCATTCCTGAATGGTTGAACTTTAAATTGCTTCTTTCAGTATAGGACTACCTCATATCCTTGCTGATTATCCTAAATGCACATGATTCCTCTCCCATAGTTGGTCTTACAGCATCCATGCCTTGCCCTCCTTCAATATATTCCCCAAATGGAGTCAGAGTCATCTTCAAATTTAGTTCTGATGATGACTTTTCCCTAATTACTATTTTCCATAAGATTTACATTTGACTCTTGAATAACATGGGTTTTGAACTGGGTGGGTCCACATATATGCAGATCTTTTTCAATAAATACCTATAGTGTTTACTACAAGATCTGTGGTTGGTTGAATCTGCAGATGTGGAATCTGTGATAGGGGAGCTGACTATGGGGCTTCAGCATCCCTGGTTTTGATGCACGCCATCAGTCCCTGAACCAATCCCTCACAGACACCAAAGGATGGACAACTGTAAATACTTTAAGATCTTTTCAGGTCCTACCAAGTACTGCACGAGCTTGCCCCAGACTGCCTTGCCATTTTCATAATCAATATACCAGTTTTCACCATATTCCAGTTACACTAGTCAACCTCCTTTCCACCCTAGGACCTTCATACATGTTACTCTGTGTGTGTGTGTGTAGAGAGAAAGAGTATAAATGCACATATACATATATATATATACTTATATATATATATATACACACATACACATACACCAGCTGCTTCACTAGTGTTATACTAGTGATAATAAACACTTCCACTGGTGCCATCCTAGCTAACAACAGCTAGAATAGTAGCTAATACTCTTGAAAATCTTGTACAATCTTTTAAAACCTACTAGTTACAGGAAAAAAAAAATTGTGATTACTATGGTCTGAATGATGTTGCTCCAAAATTCCCATGTTGGCATCCTAAGCCTCCATGTGACTATACTGAACATAGGGCCTTTAAGGAGATACGATTAAGGTTAAATGAGGTTACAAGGGTAGAGCCCTAATCTGATAGGAATAAGAGGAGGAAGAGACACCAGAGTTTCTGCCTCTCTCTCTGCCACACGAGGATGCAGCAAGGAGGCAGAAATCCAAAAGCCAGGAAAAGAGTCCTTACTGGAAATGGAACTCTGCCAGAACCTTGACCTTGGAGTTCTCAGCTTCCAGATCTATATAAAATAAGTTTGTCCTTTAAACCACCCCATCTATGATATTTCATTATAGCAGCCTGAACAGACTAGGATGCTAATTTAGTACTCACAATAATTTTGTGCACTAGATAGATTAAACATATGGTTTCATATATTTATAGATTAGGACAGAGAAGTTTAGGCAAATTACTCAAAAATCAAATGACCAGTTTAGGTCATTTGATTTTCCTGGGAAACTCCTATTCATACACCAATCTTCAGCTTAAATGACATCCCCTGAAAGGAAACACAGATGAATCTTGGGCCAAGTTAGTTAGGCCTATTTTATACTTTTACATTGCATTACATGTCTCTATTTTAGAAATAGAACTGAATATTTATTTGTATTTTGGTTTATTATCTTTTTATTCCACCATTTTGCAATCTTATGTGAACAGGGATTTTCTCTCTCTTTACCTCTGTATCTCAGCTACCATCACAGTGGTCACCACTTAGTAAACCTCAATAAATACTTGTTGAATGAAGTAATTCTTGACACAGTTACCAAAAATTTTATTGAAGTGTATTCATAGATTTGGAATTGTTGATTAAAGCATAGAAATGTGTACTTAAAATAATTATTAAGTGATATTTGTTGAACTTACGAAAAATGGAGAGATGTAAAAATAAATCATTAGATGTGTCATAATCATACCACCAGAAATGACTACTTTTTTTTATCATGTGTTTTCCTAAGATATTTATAAAATGAGGGACTAGCCTACATATTTTAAAATGATATTTCCTGTTAAATTCTCATTATAAGTAAAATATATGATCACCATAGAAAACTGAGAGCTCACTTTGTAATGGAAATTAAGTTGATGCCATCAACTAGCCTTTGTGCTGTGAGAAGGTATTACATAAGTTCTTAGAGCACCTTTCTTTGTAGATTGTTCTAGACAAGCCAAGGAATGAATTCAGAAGTTGACCAGAATAAATACAAAGCCTGATGCCTACAAAGAAGTAAATTTAAACTTCAATTTTCAGCTGGGAACTCCCAGAAGAAATATATACTAAGAAACACCCCCATGAAAGCAAATACACACACAAGGGAATACAATCAAACCAAGCAAAGAAAAGATCGTAAGCCAAGTCTATTAACTACATGAGGAAATGAACTAATTTGACAGTCAGCAAATTCAACACACAGAAAAAGCAGCTCCCTAAACCAGAGAGCACATTTAACTTATAAATAACTTCAGTGAGTATCCTCAGTTTCAGCCATAGTCTCCAAATCTATTATTGTGTGCTTTTCTGAACTCTTTTTTTTTTTCTTTTCCCTAATGTGTTCTTAAGATGTTCTTCTACCACTGATTCAAATTGCCACTTTGCCAGTTTGGTGCTTTACTATATCTAAAGTGGTTCTAATTCTGCAATTGCAGTTTTAGTTTTCTATTGTTTTCCCTTCTAATTTTGATTGTGAATCTCGTATAATTTTCTGCTTCTGTTTCATAGAGGAAAAATATTCTTATATTTAAAATATAAAAAATTTCATTTTTAAATTCATAGAACTCAATATGCATGTTTTTCTGAGTTTTTAGTACAGTTTTCTTTTTTTTTTTTTTAATTATTTTTCCAGTGCATTTGTTTACTGCATCTAGCTTTTTTCCTTCATTTGTTCTTGATCACTGAGCTAGCTGTTGTTGGTCTGTGGAAATGGATATGAGGATTGGCTGAAGTGACGAGAAGCTAAAATTGTTTCACAGATCTAAATATGGAGAGCTGTTGGATGTAAACTCCTAGACTATTTTCCTCTTCTGCTCTTCAAGGGTGAAGGCTTCTACTGTTGCTGGCTTAATATTCTAGTGCAGAACAAAGAAATACTGAAATCTATCACTTACAGCTGACAGTTGCATGTTTCCAACACCACCACATTGCTTTATACCGTTTACTCAAAATTTTATTTAGTGCCTTTCATATGCTGAATAATAGAAATTAATCAATAAATAAAGCAGACAAAAATTCTGCCTTCCTGGAACATGTAACCTACTTGAAACTCTTCCCAGGATGTAACATATTAATGCCAGTCATTCTTTCTATTTCTATTTCCTACCACTGTTTTCTGGGAATGAAAAACCTAAATGAATGTGGAAAGATAAAGAAGAGAGGAATGCTTTACATGGATCAAAAAGTTACAGCCACACAGTAGAGAATAGCTACCTGTTTTCTGGCTGTTTAAAGCAATTTGTTTTTAAGTTAGGAAGATGAAGAGTGCTTTATTCCTCTCCTTATCCTCTCAAAAATATTTTTTTAGAAGCACTCATTTTATGAGGTGAAACCTAATAATGTCAAAAAGCAAAATGAATATATCGTCCTTAATAGAGTTTGGTTGGTTTTAGAGTTCCTAGATATTTTCCTGGATTCTTTCTTTATTTTTAAAACTATTTTTGAGCCCAGTTTTTTCATTTTTAAATTTTCCTTTCCTTTCCTTACTTTCAACCTATCTTAATGGTTATTAAAGTGAATGTTAAAATAGATTGTGTAAGGATCTTTTTCCAAACTCAATTTTAAATCCGAAGTCCTAAAAATATTATATTTTAAAACAGTCTACATTTTTAATGGAAGTATAGAATGAAACTAAAAATTACTCTCTCAGGTGTCGATGCTTCATTTAGCATATGAGATTCACAGTAGTGTAGAAACTGTGACACTATCTTAAGTTACTTCACTTTTCTGTGACTTGAGTTCCTCATGCGTAAAACTGGGGTAATGATGCCATCCATTAATGTATTTCATGGTTAACTGATTTTAAAAAAATATGAAATGCTCAAAAGCATGTCTAGCAAATACTTAAATCATCATTATTTGATATTACTATTATTATTATCATTATTATTTCAGAACACCTTCAGTGCAACAAAATTATAAACAGTTTAAGGAAAAAAATTCAAAAGAAGAAGTTCAGAAAAGAAGAGCAGCACAATAATTCACGAATTCTGCCTCACTTTAGGGAGAGGTGGCAAATTAACAATTAATAAATTACACTTATTAGGCTGAAATAATCTGGGTCACGTAAAAGAGCCAAAGGTAGGAGAAACAGAATGAAGATCCATTAGCTATATCAGCATGTTAACCAAACAGGAGGATGATAATCATATCTAATAATAATAATAATAATAATAATAATAATGATTAAAAATGATAAACAATTCCAATTAAAATGTTAGAAATGAAATGCAAATTGTGAAAACCTCTGAGAGTCTGTCCCTGATTACTGTATTCAATTACTGTATTCAAAACACTCCCACCTGGAATTCCTCTCTTCTTATCCTTCTTCATTTTCTTGCCACCACTATTATTCTCTGATACTATGATGTTTCTTCATTGTTTCTTTCATCCCAAGTGGAATGCAATATCCTCAATATTAAGAACAGTGACTAATACATAGTCTGAGCAAAATAAATATTTACTGGATAAATACATAGATACCTCTGAATAAATAAAATAATCAGCCTGAAAATCAATTGTGATTTCAAATACAAAAAAAAAAAAAGACTCATAAATCCCATTTATTTTAGCCAAAACTAAAATATTTAGTGACCTATTCAGAATAACTAAATTTTAAAAATATAAACTTGAATAATATGAAGGTCATATACTTAAAAACACTTTATAATATATAGGCAATACACATTTTCACACACATACAACACATCAATATTATGATGATATGGGTAAAATTTAATATAAGGTGGTGGCAAAATTGATGACAAATTTAAAAGGCACATGTTCAGATTCATGCCTTATAGTATATAGGCAAAAAATTTCTTACTGGTGAAGTAGTTTTTTAAAAGTGACATAAATTTTAATTGGCAATAAAATGGATTTTGTGCTCTATTAGAAGTGATTTTTTAGCATTAAACTTTATACAATAGATAAAAATATTTAAGTAACATTCCATTTAAAAAGTAAAACTTCTGGAAAAAAGTTAAAATAAAAAGTTAAAAGTAGAGCAGAAGTAGGACAAAGGGCTATTATTAAACACTGAATTTATATTTGTGGTAAGATACATATCCTGCTTCTAACAGACAAAAAGCAGAGCAACTATATGCAGATATTCGCACAAGAAAACACTGAAGAATGCACATCATTAAAAAATGTTGAGCTTCACTAGTAGTAAGGTATATAAAACTAAATAGTTTTTTAGTGCTTATTAAGTCAGTAAAAATTAAATTAAAAGTCAGTATCACATTCATGCATTAAGCTGACTTTGCTGTGTGGAATGAGCAAAAAAGAGTAGTAGTAGATGAAGTGAAAGAGCAGATCAAGCCTTGGTGTCCGGAAAAGCTGAGATGGAAAAGTCATTAGAGAGGAAGCGGGGTTGTTGGTTCACTACCACAGGGGTTGACCACGTGAAAATTCAAAATGACCCCCATACATGAAGGACAGAGAGATCCAAAAAAAGGCAGACCACTCCAGATTGGTAGGTGACAGGTTTAATATGCAAGTGAGAATTGACATTGTTTAGTATATAAGAAATTTAATTAGTAAATATACTAGTTAGTAAATGTATTAAAAATGTCAATTCTCCCCTAAGCTATTGTAGAGATTTAATAAAATTCCACTCAAAATTGCAGCAAGATTTTTTTTTAGATATAGAAAAGTTCATTTTAAAATTTATTTGGAAAAGCAAAGTACCTAGTATTTCTAAATAAATTTTGAAAAAGAAGAGTAAACTGAGAGAATCATATTAATTAATTTTATGACTCACTATACAGTAATAAAGACAAGGTAGTATTGATGAAAGGATAGTTTGCAGACACATTGATCATTGAAACAGAATAGAGGATACGGAACTAGGTCCCACACCAAAAAAGGCCACATGATTCTTGACAAGGTTGCAAGGGCAAATTCAATGGAGAAAGAACACTGTGATCAGCAAATGATCTTGAGTCAACTGGACATCCATATGCCCCAAAATAAACCTCAACCTAAACCTCACAGTACATACAAAAGTTAACTCAGATTGCACCATAGATATAAAAGTAAAATGTAAAACCATAAAAAAAGTAAAACCATGAGGACTACCTTCTAAAAAAATTAAATTCTAAATTTTTTAAAAGGTAGTCCTCATGACCAGAGGTTAAGCAATGAGCTCTTAGACATAACATCAAAAGTATGATCTATTAAGGAAAAAACAAAACAAAACAGATAAATCAACCTCATTTAAGTTAAAAATATGTTCCCAATATATATGTGTAAAAAATCATCATATTATACATCTTAAACTTGCCAATGTCATATATCAAGTATATCTCAATAAAGCTAGGGGAAAGTTTTAAAGTGTTGTTTATGAAAGACCCTATTAAGAGGATGAGAAGATAAGCTGAAGACTTGGAGACTATATTTGCAAACCACATAGCTGATAGCTGACGAAAGACTAGTATCTAGAATATATAAGGAACCCTCAAAACTCCACAGTTTAAAAAAAAAAAAGCAATACAATTAGAGTCATGTATAGACATTTCACCAAAAAGGATATACAAATGGCAAAAAAAGCACATCATTAGCCATTAGGCAAAATGCAAATTTAAAACCACAATGAGATATCACTACACAGTTACCAGAATGGCTAACATTAAACATAGTGAAGCACCAGATGCTGACATTGATTCAGAAAAACTAGATGACATATATGCTGTTGGTGAAAATGTAAACTGGTACACCCACTCTGGAAAGTGGTTTGGATGTTTCTTGTAAAACTAAATATGCAACTACCAAGCCACTCATAAATTACATCTGGGTATTCCTTTAGCTCAGAGTAATGAAAACTTATCACATAAAACCCTGTGCACAAGTATTCATAGCAGCTTTGTTTGTAATAACTAAAAACTGAAAACAATCCAGATGCCCTACCATGGGTGAATGGTTAAACAAATTTATGGTACATGCATATCGTGGAATACTACTCAGCAATAAATGGAAAAAACTATTGATACATACAACTTAAGATAAGTCTCCAGGGAATTATGTTGAATGAAAAAAGTAATTCCTGATGGCTATAGATTGTATGATTCCATTTACATAATATTTTTGAAATAAAATTATATAAACAGAGAACAGATTAATGGTTGCCAGAGTTAAGAAAGAGGTAGTGTCACCAGGAAGAGACCCACACCTGTACCAGAGGCTAACCTACTTTCATTTTTTCCTTCCACACCACAATCCAATAGTCTAAGCCCACAGCTGTGCTAGTTTAACACAAACAAAGGCCAAGGCAGATGGCCACCTAAGCAAACCCTCAGAACCAGCCAGAGCCAAAAAGACCCAAGGCGGTAACAGTCAACTGCCCTGAACAGGCTCCAGCCTGACCATGAGGGCAGCGCCTGTGCGGATGAGACCCAAAGTGCCCAAAGGTGGCCTTTGCTTCGCCACCATACTAAGATCTCCTGCCCAAAGCGGGGACTTACACTTTGCTAGGCACAGCTGGTGCCTTGTGCAAGGGAGCCCGAAGGACTGCATATGCTTCGGCTGTTCCTGGAAATCACTGCCTTTTTACCCGAATTCTGATGGCATCCCCACCGCTTACCCCATAAAAGCCTTCCACTTCCCTCCTTCCACAAGAAATCTTTAGAGCACGAGTTCTCCCTCATTGCTTGATCAACAAGTAAGCGTTCTGCTCTGCTCTGCAGAACTGGGCCTCTTTCTATTGGCTAGAGCTGCACCGCAAGAAAAGGACCTAGTTGAGGGGTCCACCGGGTGTGAAAGGGTCAGTAATAGTAGCGATGGGAGGGAAGGTGGGTGAAGCTCCAACAGGGCCACAAGAGAACGCCTAGTGGTGATGGAATGGCTCTGTGTCTTGAGAAAAATTAAAAAATAAGCAAGGAAACTTACATACCAAGCTTCTCTTGTGCTGCCGTAAGAGGAGGAGTACATCTCTTGCAGTGCCCGCCAGAATCTTAAAAGTTTATATGGAAGCTTCAACTGGGCTTCAGTCACTTACTTAGTCCAGATGACCACAACACCACCTTAGTCTCTCAGGGCTGCATCCTTGGAACATCTCCTGGTGTGGGATATGGTGGGCTGTATATTCAAAGGCAGGGCAGAGGGAGAAACACCTCACAGTGTCCAGCTGGCAGATCAACCGGAGCTCACGTCCTCTCGGTGACCTCCTACGACAAAATAAAGCACAGTAATTAGTGTAAAACAGGTCACAGTATTTGAAACCAAGAGATTCTGGTGACTTGGACTCTGGTGACTCAGTGGCATATTGAGAAGTCGTTAGGTTGTTATCGAACCAAACTTGGGTCTCCCTGCCCGTGGGCAGTAAATTTTTGTGGCGAAGGGCAGTGCAGCATTTATTGTAAAAGCGCCAATTTAAGGAGGATGGGTGTCTTGTGGTCTAAAACCCCGAACTCCCAGAAGGGTGAAGGGTTTCAGCAAAGCATTTTTAAAGGTCAGGTGAGGGAGGGGGCGGTCACAGGGTATGTGATCAGCTCCTGCACAATTCTCTGACTGGTTGATGGTGAGAGAACAGGGCTATTGACATTATCAATCCTTAGGCAACAGTACGTCTGGGGTGAGGCTCATATCAAGTAAATTTCTTCCACCTGCTGGTGGTTTTAGCCTTTGTAAAACAGCTCAGGAAGTGTGCATCAGACACTATCATCTAGGTACTTCAGAGAGGAGCTGCAGCGGGATATGGGGGTGGGAGTGTCTGTCCCGGGAAGGCCCCAAAGAGTCCTGCTTGGTTACAAGATTGCGGATTTTTTTGAGGGTAGGGGCAACAGAATTGACATGAGAATGGGAATTAAACGTCAGAAGTGACGCCAGGATTATTGCCTGAGCAATTGAAAATATACATTGACATTCACTGCATAAAAAGATTGAGAGGTGTTACCTGCCCTCCGGAGTTGTGCCTCGAGGAGCGTCCTCCCGCCCAGTGTCACTCACGCCAGTACACAGAGTTCAGTTCAGAAGCGACGGAAAGCTTTATTCTTAAATCTGAGAAGGCAGAGGTGCGAGCTAACACCGTAGCTCCTCCCACAAGGCCGCCTTCTGCGGGGCTACTTTATAGACTCCTCTTCAGCAGGGACGAGGGTGCCGTTCCTCTGCCTAGGGCGCCGCTGTATGGCTCATGGTACATTGCAGCGCCACGCACGGCGTCTGACGTCTGACGCAGCGTCGCTGCACACGGCCCGCCCCCCGCCGCCATCTTGACTCGCGGGGCTGTGTTCTTGGCTTCTGCGCATGCTCCGCCCCCGAGCTGAGGTGTCCTGCGCAGCCGTTTGGCTCCGGGAACTCCGGTCTGAGGTGGTCTCGGATGAGGCCTCTGTGCGTGGCCGCTGGGAACAAGTGAGACTAAGCATAAAGGAAAAAAAAAAGGTTAGACTGTATTTTATTCTATTCGGATTCTGTTCTTATTTCCCGGGAATTGTTAATGGACTTTGCTGGTGACAGCGGTAGAGAAAGCAGATTTTGGGGAGAAGTAAAAGACTTGGTGCCTAGACCTCTTAAAGTTGAAACATACTACATAGCTAAGTGAATTCAAAAATAAGAAAAATTTAATGATATAGTAATTAGACTTAATGAAATGTAGTTTCATTGGAAGCAAACAGCTTTCTAAAATCTAAGTTTTTATCTAAAATATGCAAATTAATAGAGCCGACATCATGTCATCAGGATTAAGGCACAGGGTGCACATAAAATATTTAGCAGAAGACCTGGAAAACAGAGAGTGATCAGTAAGTAGTGACTAGAACAACAATAATGCCATTATCATTATGTACATTTATGTACGTGCATAAGGAAGCAAGCAGATGGCAATATACACAATGTAAATTGTTACACTAATGTTAGAAAGCCTTTTCTTTTACTATTTTTTTTAATTTTTAGCATTGTAATGAAATTTTTAACTCTCACATTAAAAATCTCTTTTCATTTGTTCTGTATTTGGTCTCCATATTCTACCTAAGATGTAGATCAGTATATATTCTTTTTTAGGACTCTGCTGATGTAGATTTATTCTTAATGTTAATTTTATATAACTTTATTACAAATGCATATATGTTATTTATAGATAAAACATAAGATAATGAGAAAATAGCTATAATTGTATAAGAGAAATAAACAGAAATTACTTCTTATACATTGCTGAATAACTAGTCTTAAATCTATAGCTATTAGAACTGTTCATTGAATGTATAACTAGGTACTGAATTGTGTATCAGACACTGTTCTGGCCAATGAGGACAAAGCAATGAAAAATTCTTGCTCTTGTAGACAGTATGTTTTATCTGAAGGGGAAAGGAAAAAAGGACCAGATGGACTGTACTGATGAAAAGTTAAGTGATATGAATAGAAATGAGTCAAGGAAGGGATATCAAATGTGCTGGAGTGGTGGGAGGTTACAAGGTACAGTAGAGGGGAGAGAGGACCTCATGGAGAGAGGGTCAGGACAAAACTGAGGGAGGGAGGGAGTGAGCTCTGTGGCCATGAGGGGAGAACATGTGTCAAGTGCATGTGTGTTACACACTTAACAGGAGTGGTCAGTGTAACTGGAGGAGAGGCAGTCAGAGAGAAAGTGGCAGAGTTGAGGCTGGGGATGTAACAGGTGGCTGGATCCCTGCAAACCAATTTGCACCCCTTCACCTTGACTCTCAGTAACTTGGGAGCCGTTAGAGATGTTTGATCTGACATGTATTTACAGAGTCACTCTAGATCCCTTCTAAAAACAAAAAGGGCAAGAGCGAAAGCAGGGCAACACTGCAGAGGCAGTGACAATTATCAGACGTATCAATGGTGACGAAGTTTGCTAAACATTTGTTGATTAAGGCTTTTAGTTTTAAAATTTTTATCAAAGATTGAAATCCTTGGTTTTAAATGCCTGCTAGATCTTCAAGGTTCAAAATGAATAAATAGCTGTCTCCTTATCCACGCTTGTCTTCATTTCACAGAGGCAACCACTTTCAGTTTTGATACCCTCCTACCTCCTCTATATTTAGCTCTTTACTTTCTAGATAATGTCTTTTTTTTTTAATACACTTTACTTTTTGATTTGGGATACTATCATTTGGCATCCTATCTTGAAAATGAAGATTACTTCCCCTATACACACAGATACACAATATATAAGCCTATAAACATCCCATTAGCCCATTCTAACCACATGGTCAGGTTTGGTTAGACCAATATTCACTATTCATATTCTTATAATTCTGTATTAATTATTTTTCCATTCCATGTCATGCCCTAAGATTGGGTTTCATTTCTTTCCTTGTACACTCTTTTTGTCTTCCCAAAGTTAACAGCTATCTAATATGTTTATATGTTTAAGTCTTTATGAATCTGTTATTGATTAATTCCCAGATTCTCTGTTGAAGAGTAAAACTCTTTTCAGCACATCCAAGTAATACATTAATCCATTAATTCTTTATTTTTTCCTCCTTTCTCTGGATCCCTGTGTCTTTCTGCTTCTGTCTAGACTAGTTCCTCACCCAAGTTATCATCTTCGACTATTCTTTTACTATTTCCCTGGAAATTTCCCCAGTGTTTCTCCTGTGCTCTATATCCCTACCCTAGAACCTTATTTTCTTATTTCTTGACTTATGACATCATTTCTCTAACTCCTGAGTCTTTCTGGGCTTACTATAATATCAGTTTATGTTTCTGCATTTTACAGTAGACTGTTAGTCATTACTCAATTTGTGTTCCAATTTCTTGTCTCCACTATTTTCTCTATTAATATTTTTAATATTAAAAAAAATATCTCTATGGTCATTAGTAGAGTTTGGGGAAAGATGTACAACGAGGGCAGATAATCAAGCAAATGTATTTAATTGAAAATATTTAATTGTCCTTAATTTCACTTAACCATAGAGTATGAATGTTTTTTTCCATATCAACAAATGCCCTAATGTGTAATATGTAGATTGCATGAACAGTTCATTGTTATGAATATGGCTAGAATAAATTTCCTAAAAAATATGCGGTATATGCATACATACATACATACATACATTGTTTTCTCATATCTCTTAACAGTTTCTAGAGGATGGATTTGGCTAGAAATAAAACTGATAAAACAAATATGCACTTTTTAGAAGTGAAATGATTTATTATTTCTTACTCTTATGACACATTCTATGCATTTAGAAAATACAAAAAGGCTATGTTTTTCCTTTTATGATAGTAGCATAATTAAGTATTTTAGTATTTAATGATGCAGAACCTCTCTCTTTTGCTTTTCTTTCTCTTTCTCCCCCTGCACGTCATCTTTTTAATTTCTGATTTCCACTGTCTACTTCTACCACATGTTATGCTGTGTACATTTATATTAATGCGTATGTGGTAGTACACTGGTGCACGTAGTAGTAAACAGGTTTGGAAGGTAGGCCCTGATGTGTAGTGTTTGCCAGTTTCTGTGGTATAATCAGTCCCGCTGTGGTCCGTTTCAAGCGATCAACCTCACATCACTTAAGAAAGCAGAGTTGGGGAAAGATGAGCACATTAGGCACTTGGGAGCCAATGGAGCCAGCTCCAGCACACCATCGTGCCCTTTGTCTTTTAAATATTTTCTAGCTTGTTGTTTGCATTTTATCTTTTGAAGACTTTTTTTTCCACTGTTATTTAACAATGTATTACTTCTGACATTCGAAAAATATACATTATTTTTAACCTCCTCTGTTATGTTAAAATACCATGTTGGCGTCAATACTATGTATATTATTTATGTATATTTTTTCCAGTACAATTTCTGCTTCTTTTTTTGTTGATCATCCTACTGAAATTTCTTGTGATATAAATATAAACTAATTTAAATTCATATTTTTAAAAAATTACTATCTCATCATTCTTTACTAGACAATCTATCAATCTTTTTAATATTAAAAATATTAAAAATGCTAACTTTATTACATACCACATTTTATATTAATTGGATTGCTATTTGTTCTTTTTATTCATCTATTTGCCTACTCTTGAACTTGCACTGTACTTTTAAAATAATTTTATGTTTTCAATATAATATACCATCTAATTTTTTAGGTCCCGTTCATTATCTTTCTGCTCTAGATTGTCTTTACTATTTTGACCTGATTCCTTTATACTGACCTTAATTTTTTCAAATCCAAAAATGTCACCATTAGAAATACTATAATTATTTTAAATATTTTTATCAGTATGAGTACTGATATATTTAAATATTAAATCTTCCCATCTATAGCAATGGTAGATTACCTGTTCCTCTTTTTTTTTAATGTATTATAAGAAAATTATGTGTTTCCAATTATATATTCCCTAGACTCAACTTGTAGGATATGTTTCCAGGCATTTCATTTTTTATTTGGTTACCATTTTGAGTGTAAACATATTTTTTACCATTAATTTTCTTTTATTGCCATATGTAGTATTTGTATATAATTTGTATTACATATCAAGCTATAAGTTTCCATAAATTTAATCCTAGTCACACTCTTCAAAAGGTATACATAGTTTTAAGTTTTTAATTAATTCTCCTGTGTTTTCTCTGTATGAAATACTATAGTTTGCAAATAACTATAGTTTTCTTTTTCTCCTTTCTCATTTTTGTTTCTTTTCTTTTTTCTATTTTCTTACTGCATTTTTTTCACTTACTGGATTTGTAAGACTGTCATTGAAAATGTTTAACAATATGGCTGGGAATACACATCCTTGTCTAATGACTGTCTTTATATGTTGTATTCATTGATTTATTCGTTCAGTCACAAATATTTTTCAGTACATACAATGTACTTGGAAATTAATGTTGAGCTTTACTCTTAAATAGGATGCTAATCAATTGGTATATCTATTGGTTTCTGTCCTTTCAAAATCTTTCTATGTACATTTAAAACATATTCAAAAATGAGTTAATGAAACATAACATTTGATAATTTATGCAAAACTATCATGGTAAGTATTATGACATATTTTCATATATATAACTAGTATCATTTCTAATTATTGGTAAGTAATACCAAATTTTGAAAGATTCACCATTGTTTAACAATTTCTTTTCATCCAATATTGTGATATCTTTAAATGTTGGGATGAAAAGTTTTGTATACATATTTAGCAAGTGTATCTAGTTATTGCCTTATGATTAATTCATAGAAATGAGATTACCGGAATACAAAGTAAATGAATTTTAATTGTAGATATATGGAGCCAAATTGGCCTTCCAGGAAGGTTGTACCAACTTATAAAACCAATGGTAATATTAATATTTGATGGTACTTCTTGTTGAAGAGGGTTTGGCTAAATTTTATTTTATAATCAATTTTTTTATGACTTTAATTAATTTTATATTTTAAATTATCTTAACTTGTGAAATATTATTAATATTCTATACTGTGCACTTGGATAGAAAATGTACTTCAATATGTAAAGCAGAAGTGACAGACCTAAAACCTTCCTAAATAAACTTATAAACTACCTCTAACTGTGGGAGAATATGCCTTAAGATTAGAACAGCCAGTGGTTTTGAGTAGTTCATACTAATCTAAAGCCATTTTTCTTTTACATATTTGAGGAGCTTATTCCTTATTTGATTAGAAATGCAATTTCTTTTACATATGAACGTAGTTTGGGAAAAATGATTTTAATTTTACATAAGATACTAAAGTTATTACATTACGATTTGATAAATCAAACCATAATGAATTTGGTAAAGTTAAAATACTGTCATTCCTTTTTCTAAATATGACTCTTTCCAGACAACATGAAGGTATTTCAGTCTTAGCTTCTAATTTCCCCTCGTGTAGTTTGGTTAAAGAAGAAAAACAAGTCAACTTTAATTATTCCAAGTTTGTTGTTGTGATACTTAATTTATGTACAGAATAGTATGATTGCATACTACTTTTAAATTGAAAAGTGAAATCGTTTTCCCCCCGAAAACATCATGGTCAAAACATGACAAGAAAATATGAGGCTCTCATAAGTGAAATGTGATAAATCATGTTTCAACAATGAACAGGACGAGCAGTGTCATCCTTTCCTTGTGCTGGAAAAGCATGGCACTTATGAGAAAAGTAATTACCTCAGTAACATTAAAAGCCCCCTTTTAATATTATCTCACGTCTTTCTGTAGGTCTTTTCCAGCTGTGTTCAATTTGCAGCATTTTATCCTTTCAAGCACTGAATTGGAACGCACTTTAGATGGCATGTAATGCAAATTTTGTTTTATACGCTCGTTGAAATTATTTCCTTATATATATATAAAGGCATAGTTATAGAGGTGGTAATGGGACTCTGTTCAAACTAACTCCTAGATCAGCTTTCAATTAACTTTTCTTTTGTTTCTTCTATTTGATTCTTTTTCTCCTATTTTCTTGGCAAGGCAGCAATATTATCTGCCCCGTATATATTTGTAACACTTTCTCTGATGGAATTAAAAAAATGTGATTTCAGTAACAAAATTAGTCTTCCTAAAATGATTTTTCCAGAATTATCATTTCAACTTGGCAATTTATTTGTGTTCTGTTTGAAAAAGAAAAGAAAAGAGATCACAGTCCTTATATAAATAGTTAGATGACTTGTGGTTCCTCAGTTCAATGAATTTAAAGGTTGAGGGAGTTTTTAAGTTTAGCTTTGTAAACATACTTTGTGCACTTCTGTCATGAACCAGCCGTGCCTGGTCCTTGTCTGTCCAGTCTTCATCGTGCTTTACTAGTGTTCTCAAGCACATGCTCAGGTGACACAACGCACAATAGCCAAAGTGGATTCTACCAGACCATGCCTTGCTCTGTTTTTCCACTGACCTGAGTTGTCCTTGCCTAATCACACTATTCAGATTCTTATTAACTTCTTGTTCATTTAACATGAAATACTAACATTGACAAAAATAATATAAAACTCAAAGTATACAACTTCAGCAAGGACACTGTTGGCAAATTGGTGAATGAGTGTTATTCAAGCAGAATTTGGAATTGCTTGTGGCACAAGAAAACCTGAATTCTATGAAATTTTACAGCTCACATAGGAAAGAAATTTGATAGCAATTTCTTTAAATTTGGCAGCCATCATAAAATATTCCTGACATTACCAATAATAAGTTATAAATCTGAGATAAATGTCTTTAAACTATTAATAATAATTTATTTTGGCCAACTTTGCTGATGGGAAAGCTGAATTTTTTCTGTAAGAAATTATATCAGAATTGTTGCCACATGAGGTATAATCAAAGATAATGTAATAATAATAATGTAACAAATGTGTAAGAAATTTAACTAACATATGTGTTACTTTATTTTTCTGGATTTGATGGTTTTTGCGTGAACAAGATGGCCTTAACATTCTCTCAGCTTGACTAAACTTTAGACAGGTTTCTTCCTGTCTTCCTTTTCTTAGAGCATTTAGTTTAGAAAACTTGAAATTGTAAATTCTTTTTCTGCTCCTTTGAGATATAAATCCTCTACATCTAGGAATGTTCTCTCTCAAGGAGAAATAGGAGCCATTCATTTGAAATGTAAACGTCAGGAAAGATAGTCTGTCTCCCAGTCTCAGTGAGGATGTAGGAGCCTAACTTCCTTAAGCAACAATTAGCAAACCTATCACCCTGACCAACCTCCCTACTTTTTCACTAGTTCACCCCAGAATTTAAAAATCCTTCTGCCTTTTTTTTTTCTTTTCAGCAGAATGGGGTTAATCTCTCTTCCCTATTGCAGTAGTCTTGAAAAAAGTCCTTCTTCCTTTTTTCTTTTTTTTAGTGTCCAGTGTGATTTTTCTTTAAAAGTGATATTTGACAATTTTTTTAAAAATGAATTTGTTACAGTTTTCTTCTCATTCTAAATAAAAATTCGCATTTGTCCTTAATTTTTATTTGTAAGTTTTATTTTGTTTTTTCTTAAGGACCCCTTTCTTGATTTTACAAGCTCTAGACTCCCTAAAACTGAATTCCTTTTTTCCTCTTGTTCTTTGCCCTATTGCCAAGTATCTAAGAGTATATTCAGTTTATGAAGTTTTTGTCTCCACATACTAACTCACCAAAGTGCAACCAATACTGAGAACTAAATTGACCATCATTTTTGGAAAATTTTCTATGATCCTTCGATGGGAATTAGTCTGTCTTCTCCTATGATTATGTAGCCCTGTTTATAATTTTGTAATAGACTTAATCACAGTCTGCTAACTAATGAAATTGTTTGCATGTTTATCCATTTTTTACAGGACTGCAAGTTTTTAGAGTTTAGGGCACATGTATTTTTAGTCTTTGTAGCACCCTCATCACCTAAAATGGTAGACACAGGGATGTATGTTGAATTAAATTGCTGCAACATGATTTTCTCAGATTTAATTTAAAACCTAATTCTCAAGAAAGAAGTATTTAAAATCTCCCAGGATAATATGTTACTTATAGAGGAAAAGTAATAATTAAGAAAAGAATATTCATGAAACCCTGCCATGTATCTCAGGGAGATAACCTCCTTTGATGGGTCAAATTGAGTTCAAATGCTTCCTCTTCTTTTGAAGCTTTCCCTGACATTTTAGGCAGAGTTAATCTTGTTTATCTCTTGACATGCTGAGTATTCCCCTAACTATCTGATTTCCGTGCTAAACTAGAAATCTGTGAGGTTATAAAGAATGTTCTTGTTTGCCTCTTTATACTTGGTTCCTGGCACAGGTTTTATTATAAAATGAGGTGGTGGGTCAACACTTATTAAAAAGAAAGAAAGAAGGAAAGTTTGAAAAAAGGAAGTGAGTGAAATGGGAAAGGAGAGAGAGACATATTACCCAGTTGTCAGATTTGTCTCCATGATTGTCTGGTCTCAAAGTCACAGTTTCTTTTTAGGTTGCAATGTCTCTCATCACAGGACTAAGAGCCAGCTGCAGAGAATACTCAATTCTGCTGACAATTAAGATTTTAAAAAATGAATGCAAGCACTCATGGACTATGAATCATTTCCTTTTTCCATGTAAATTACACAGCAATCAACATAAACGGGTTTAATAAAAGATGGAAAAAGAAGTTACTTTAAAAAATCCAAAGAAGATGCTTCTCTCACCCTCCTCCATCCACATACACTACTAAAAGTGTCTCATTTAAAAACTCAGAATACTTCTCTGTAGCCAGTGAGAGACCCCAGGCAAACACAGTGCCTCTCACATGTGCATCTGCAAATCACTCTTTTTCCCGTTATGCTTCTGTGTAGTCTTTTCTAGCATAATAATTTACTTTAATATAAAATTTCACTAAAATTAATAGTTACCTTATGAAAATGTATAACATACAAATGAACGAAAGGAAAATTATGACTACTCAAACAGTTTAACCCAGGAAACTCTCAGGATTCTGTTGCAGTGATTAGATGAAAGGGCAGGAAGTAGACAGAGTAATGGATAAAATCATGATGTATATGAATGAATATTTTTCATATACTGATAGCATATTACGATGAATTAGAAATGGAAGGTAAGACAAGAATCAAGGACGACTCTTATGTTTTTGGCATGAACAGCTGAGTTTATGGTGGTAGTTCCTTTTTAGCAGGAGAAACAAGTTTGGGGCTATATATTAAGAATTCTGTGATTTGGGGGAGGGCATTTTACATTTGAAGTATCTGTTACATATTCAAGTCAAGATGTCAAGTAAGCAGTTGGATGTGTAAACTGATAGTCAAAAGAATTAGGGCTGACCATTTAAAACTGGTGAAAGGTAATTTAAAATATTTTGTTTTTGAGGTTGCTCAAATATGAAAAGTTTGTTTCTTAAAAAAATAGGAAGAGGCAATCATTCAGTTTCTTTTCATAGCATATATTGTTCATCTAACAATCATCCTTATTTCATAGCTCTGAAAATTAAAAAAAAAAAAAAAAGAATTGTTATGTTTGAATGCTGATGCCCTCATTCTGGCTCTTCTGAAAAATCCTACTTTGATATTGAAAAAAAAAGTATGTGTGTATATTCAAGATATTCATATGTAGTTGACTTGCCAGAATAATTATTTTCCTCTTTGTTCCTGGAAGCACATTTTATGTTTATGGAATATCTAGCTTTATGGCTTATACATAGTTTCATGTGAGAAAACAGGTATTGAATCGAATTGTACTGAGCCACTGAGCTGTTTGATACTACATAGTTCTGTTAACTTAATCTACAAGTGATTATTTACCAAGTGTTATGGGGCAGATACCCAACTGTATGCCTTAGAATATTAAAAAATAACTAGTTTTACATTGTACTAGTTATCCCACTACTTGACTAGAACACAAGATTGACACGTAGACATTCTTCCGAAGAGATAAATTCCACAGCAGAGTACAGTTAAGTTCTATAAGAGGTCTGAAGAGAAAGGATAAATTTGAATAAACTATTTATTGAGAGTACAGTTCTTTGACTTGGGGAAGGCATCAGATCCATATATTAATATTAATATCACTATAATGATTGTACATCATATGGTAGACTAAACCTCATTAAGCCATCAGAATCTCCTATACTTCAAGGTGAGCATTGTTGCAGATTTTGAGACTTTGTACACAAAGTGTTTCCCCCTTTTTGATCTCATGACTGTTTCTAATCTTGGATTATTTGATGATGTCATAGCCCACTGTCTGATATTTGAGTTGATTACTGATGAAAAAAGGATCCATGGTGAGAGCATGCATAGCAAACTGAGGGAAACAGCCTGCTGATTACACAGAAGAAAATTCCTATTTACATGCAAATATCTTTGTAATCAGCAGTGATAGGAAAAGAAACATATGACAGTCTAAGGCATTCAGGGTTTTCAAGTGTTCTAACTTTCCTTAAGTCCCTACCTCAGAAAATGCTTTCTTATGTCAGTGACAAAGCCCATCTCATTTAACACAGTTTCAGGCATATTTTACTTGAAATAAAGCATATTAATGAGTATTATCTCTTCTCATTTCTTTCTCGGTGTAGTTCTTTCACTTTTGGCTCATTTTTACGTGGAATTATTCTGTGGTCAGTATTTTAGTTTTAGTACAATAGCTTTCTAGGAATGATAGCCTAAAGCCTTTTTCTTTTTTTTTAAAGGGGGATAATACTGATTACAAAGGTTATTCTCAGGTTTAATTAAAATAATGTACAATTTAGGTATCTATGTGAATGCTTGGTATATCAGGCAAGTATTTGAAATTGGTGACTTTATTCATGCCTTTTCAGGAGTTTGTTTTTTGTTTTTGTTTGCTTTTTTTTTTTTTTTTAAGATAAGCCTGAAATGAGGTCAAAGTTCATATGGCCCTAAGAAAGTCTCAAAGGAAAATATTTTTCACGGCTTTTACTTTACAGAAAGTGAAGGCAGGAAACTATAACATTGGTATAATTCTGGGGCTACAAAATTAGTTCATAGACATTTAGAAGAGAAGGGAATTTTTTTCCCTAGTAATGTGTCCCAGGAAAAATGTCAATCTTATTCCTGATTTGCAGACTGAAATCCTGAGGGGAAAAAATCTAATTTCATCTTGTGTTTAGGAAAGTCTATAAGAATTCATTTCTTTGCCAAATGACATTACAGATGGTCATTGTTCTAAATCCCTTTACCCAAGACAATACAAGATAAATATTTTATCTGTGTGAGGCTGAACAGCCAACATGCTAAAGTAGATTCTAAATGCCAAGTTTTCACTTAGGTGATTGCTGCAGTGTGATGATGCTTAGAGACAGGACAGAAGTTCTCAAAGAGTGGTTCAAGAACCATTTCTGTGAGTTTGTAGGGAGAAATACATTGCTGAGACGATTAGATAACACATGTAAAATTATGAATTTGGACACTTACCTCACACCATACACAAAGGTTAACTTTATGTGGATCATAAACCTAAATGTAAGAGCTAACGTTCTAAAACTCTTAAAAAAAATAGAGGAGTAAATCTGGATGAACTTGGATTAGACAAAGATTTCCTAAATGTGATACCAAAAGCATAAACAATAAAAAGAAGTTTTATAAGTTGAAGTTAAAACAAAATTTGTGTTTCAAAGGACACCATTTCAGAAAGTGGAAAGATAATCCAGAGACAGAACATGTTTGCAAATCATATATCTGATAAAATGCTGTATTAGTTAGGGTTCTCCAGAAGAGCAGAAACAACTGGATGTGTGATTAGAGAGAGAGAATTGTTTTAAGGAACTGGCTCACGTGACTGTGGAGACTTGGTAAGTTCAAAATTGAGGGTAGGCTTGCTGGATGGAGACCTAGAAAAGAGCTGCAGTTTGAGTCCAAAAGGCAGTCTGCTGACAGAATTTTTTCTTGCTCAGAACAGGTCAGTCTTTGTTCCATTAGAGCCTTTATCTGATTGGATGAGGTCCATTCACATTATGAAGAGTAGTCTGCTTAATTCAAAGTCCACCAACTCCATGTTACTATCATTCAATGAAATACCTTCACCTAGAATAATGTTTTACCAAATCTGGGCACAGTGATCCAACCTAGTTAACACATTCAATTAACCATCACAAGAACTGATATCCAGAATATATGAAGAACTCTTTACAACTCAACAATAAGAAGGCAAATAACTAAAAAATGAAAAAAGAGATTAAAACCCATTTTTCTAAGGAAGATATAGGAATGGACAGTAAGTACATGAAAAGATGGTCAACATCATTAGTCATTATGAAAATACAAATCAAAACTATAAGATGTCACACACACTAGTCTGGCTAAAATAAAAAGGCAGGTAATAACAAGTGTTGCTGAGACTATGGATAAACTAACCTTTGTACTTTGATAGTGGGAAAGTAAAATAGTGGAAAACAGCTTGGCAGTTTTTCAGAATGTTATATATAGTTACCAAGGACTCAGCAATTCCACTTCTAGGTATCTTAACGAAAAGAAATAAAAGCATATGTCCGAACAAGATCTTGTACACTAATGTTCACAGCAGAGTTATTTAGAATAGCCAAAACGTAGGGGAAAAACCTCAAATACCTTTCAAAAGATAAATAAATAAACACAATGCAGTATAGCCACAGAATGGAATATTACTTGACAACAAAAAGGAATGAAGTTGTGGCTCATGTTTCAACGTGGATGAACCTCTAATACAGTAGGATGAATGAAAGAAGTTGGTTCAAAAAAGCCACCTATCTTATATTATTTATATCAAATGTCCAGAATAGGCAATTCTATAGAGACAGAAAGAAAATTAGTCATTGCAAGGTAGTGTGAGGAGGAAAATGAAGAAGGACCGAAAATGGAGGTAGGGTTTCTTTTTGCATTGATGAAAATGGTTCTGAAATTAGATTATAGTGACTTGCATAATTTTGAAAATATATCATACAACATTGAATTGTACACTTCAAACAGGTTAACTATGTGGTATGTAAATTATATCTCAATAGAGCTGTTAAATAAGACAAAGGTGTAATTTGCTATTTTTACTCTTAGTCTTTAAGAAGCATGCAGTGGGATTTCCCAAAGGCTACCTAATCTGTTTATCACCATAGATTAATACAGGGGCAGATATAAGAATATGTAAGACTCCTAATGACTTCTATTAATCCATATATTAAAGCAATTTGCAAAAATATAAAAAAGTGATTTCAGAAACGTAAAACTATATCTTAAAAGCACGTTTGTTTTTCATAAAAATAATATACGCTTTTTATTACTGTGTTCAATTAATAAGAATGTTTAAGTGATCTGAGTTTTAATTTTCAATACAGGAAATATCCAAAGATATAATCCACATGGACAAAAGATCTTTGGGATTTTTAGTGACTCTTTAGAGTATAAAGAGATGCTTTAAAAAAAAAAGAAAAACATTTGAAAACTGCTGAAGTAGGGTAATGAGCAAACAAATAGATGGTTGAGATGGTGGAGAAGAGTGTCACCTATTTCATGTGCTGTGACTGGAAGATGAATATAAATTGTGGGAGAATCTTCTTTTTTCCTATATGTTGTGATGCCTAAATGTTGTAATAAAAGTTTCTGATGGTTACGAAAGGATGAAAATGTGGAAACGAAAAAAAATTATTTTTAGTTTAGTTTAGCTTCTGCTTTGTTTGACTTAGTAAATCATCATAAAGGCAGCTGAGCAAAGGCATTGCCATTTTTCAGACATCTTTGTTTCTGCAAAAGGTCTCCGTGAAATAATTAATGGTAATGAAACACTTTGAAAATAAATCATGATAGAGTTGTCTTTTGTGATCAAAGAGAGCTGTGCTTATAAACATACCAAAGAGCATATTTCAAGGACAGTAAACTCCAGTTAAGAGTTTTCTGAGAAACTCTGAGTACCAAGTTTAGTCAGAAAACATTCAACTAAGAAGGAAATACTCAGGAATACAATCTTAGGCTGAAACACACAGCAGAGGAAAGAAACTTTATGGTGGTTTCTAGCATTTGATTTTCTTTTCCACTACATAATTCTAGGCAATACATTTCAGATCTAGGCTTGACTCTCACTTAAAATGTTTTATTTAAATTCTGCTCCACCATTTGTCAACCTGAGAATTGATGAAAATAATGCAGATCTCATAAGGATAGTAGAATAATTTTTTTAATCCTGTAGTTTAATAATTTACCTTTTTCTATGCCTCACTTTCCATTTCACAGGTGGAGAAATCAAGGCATAAAGGATTAGCAATTTACCTAAAAAAAAAAAAAAAATACAAATGCTAATAGGTGCCAGCAGGGCCACTACTTCAAATCTGATTTCAGATACCCTGACCTGTTTTCCAGCACTGCACTTTATTTTGTTGGAGGAGGTCATCAAGGGAGCCTGATTGTCAGTTGACCTGAGAGCTGGTCCTGGGCAATCACGGTTGGAGGCTCTTTTACCCACTCGACCAAATACATGACTGAACCTATTTAATGCCTCTATATACAATTTTAAGATGGCAGCAGGCAAGTGCAGAAGATCAACTCATCTTGCAGCTGCTGAAAACAAACCTCCTATGTAAGTTCAACTAGTTACCAATAGTATTGTAGATGTGTTGTTATAAAAAAAAAATCCCCCATCTTCTATAAGCTGAAGATCTGGCCTTTTTTTTTTGGCTGCATTACCTCAAGTCAACAAGTGTCAGGAGCTTACCTGGCATGATTTCTCAAAATGTGACCTGCAGGATACTTGGGTTCTCTGAGACACTTGCAAGAGGTTCATAAAGTCAAAACTATTCTCATAGTAACACTAAGATGTTGATTACCTCTTTCTCTGAGCTGACATGTACAAAAGCAATAGTGAGTAAAAATACTGGCTGTAGCAGAATCAACATCGTGGTACTAGTACTTAGTCCTGTTTTTTACTGCTATACACTCACAATAAACAACAAAAAAAAACTGCCTTGACTATAAAAATGCCCAAACCAGCTTTGCATACCAGGAATAAATCCCACTTGGCCATGATGTATATATATATTTTTAAATGTTGTTGCATTTGAGTTGCTAATGTTTTGTTGATTTTTGTATCTATGCTGGTGAGAAATATTTGTCTGTAGATTTCTTGTAATGTCTTTTTCTGGTTTGGCACGAGGGTAATACTGGTCTCATTAAATGAACTAGGAAGTACTTCCTCAGCTTCTATCCTCTGAAAGAAAGATTGTAGAGAATTGATATGATTTCTTCCTTAAATGTTTGATAGAATTTACTGTGAAGCCATCTGGGCCTGGTACTTTTTGTTTTGGAAAGTTATTAATTTTTTCTTCAATTTTTACATTGATACAGGCCTATTCAGATAGATTATTAATTTTTTTTCTTGTGTGAGTTTTGGCAACTGTGTCTTTCAAGGAATTGGCCTATTTCATCTTAGTTATCAAATTTGTAGGCATGGAGTTGTTCATAGTATTTCCTTATTATCCTTTTAATCCCCATGGGACATGTAGTGATGCCCCTCTAATTTCTGATATTAGTATCTTGTAGTGTCTCTTTTTCTTATTTAGCCTGGATAGAGGCTAATTGATATTATTCATCTTTTCAAGGAAACAGCTTCTGGTTTCATCAATATTCTCTATTGATTTCCTGTTTTCAATGTTACTGATTTCTGCTCTAATTCTTATTTCTTTTCTTCTGCTTTTTTTTGTTGTTGTTGTTGTTCTATTTAATTTACTCTTCATTTTCTAGTTTCCTAAGGTAGAAACTTAGGCTTTGATTTTAGATCTATCTTCCTTTCTGATATTTTCATGGGATGCTAGAATATTCCTTCTAAGCACTTCTTTTACTGCATCCCACGTATTTTCATAAGTTGTGTTTTCATTTTTATTTAGTTCAAAGTATTTTTAAATGTGTCTTGAGATTTTATTTCTTGGACCCATATGCTTTTTGGAAGTCTGTTGTTTAATCTCCATGTGTTTTGAAATATTCAAATTATCTTCCTATTACTGATTTCTGGTTTAATTCCACTGTGATCTGAGGACTGACGTTGTATGAATTCTATTCTTTTAAATTTTCTAGGAGTGTTTTAGAGCACAGAATGCAGTCCATTTTGGTGAATGTTCCATCTGAGCTTAAGAAGAATGTGTATTCTCCTGTTATTGGATATAGTCGTCTATGGATGTCCGTTACATCCAGGTGATTGATGGTGGTGTTAAGTTCAACTTTGTCCTTTGTTTCTCCTTTACTTTTGAAGGATAATTTTGTAAGGTATAGAATTTTAGGAATTTTATTTTTTTCCTCTCAACACTTTTAAATATTTCACCTCAGTCGCTTCTTAATTGCATGATTTCTGAGAAGTCAAATGTAATGTTATCTTTACTCCTCTGTATAATGTATGTCCTTTTTTTTTTTTAGTATTTTTTCTTGATCTTTGATTTTCTGTAGTTTAAAAAAATGATATGCCCATGTGTAGCATTTATTCTGTTTAGTATTCTCTAAGCTTCCCAGACTTGTGGTTTGTTGTCTGATGTCAATTTGGGGAAAACTTATTCCTATTATTTCAAACATTTCTTTTTATTTTTCCTTTTATTTTCTCCTTGTATTTTCATTATGTGCATGTGATATCTTTTATAGTTATCCCACAGCCCTTGGATATCCTGTTCTTTTGTTATTCTTTGTTTTACTTGTTTTTCAGTTTTGGAGGTTCCAACTGCCATACTTTGAAACTCAGAGTTTCTTTCCTCTGCTGTGTCCAGCCTACTAAGAAGTCCATTAAAGGCATTCTTCATTTTTATTACAGTGTTTTTGATCTCTAGCATTTGTTTTTGGTTCTGTCTTAGGATGTTCACCTCTCTGCAGAATTCCCTCCCTTTACTGCATGCTGTTTATTGTTTAGAGCTGCTAGCATATTAATCATTGTTGTTTTAAATTTCCAGTCTAATTCTGACATCCCTGTCACATCCGGTTCTGATGTTTGCTCTGTCTCTTCAAATTGTGTTGTTTTTCCTTTTTGGTATATCTTGTAATTTTTTCTTGATAGCTGGACATAATCTACCAAGTAAAAGGAAGTACAAACAGGTCTTTAGCAATGTGGAGGTGAGGTGTTGGGAGAGGGGAAGTATACTTACTATAGGCCAATGATTAGGTCTCAGTCTTTTAGTAAACCTATGTTTCTGGACTGTGGACTTTGCAAGTGTTTTCCTTTTTTTTCCCCCTTGTCTTCCCTTAGGTGGGACATGATGGTTAGAATGAGCTGGAGTTGAATATATCTTTTCCTCCAGGTAAATTAGGCTCTGATAAGATTCTAGCAAGTTAGGCTCTGGTTAACTAGTTCCTCTTCAGGTCATCTCTTGCTAAGAAGAACAGAGTAAGCTGATATATTTCAAAATGGTTCCTTTTTTCCTCATCCTGCCCAAGGCAGGGGATGATTTTTCTCAAATAATTTACTGTGAAAACATGGTTGACTTACCTCTAGAGTATTTAACTCTCAGTTTTATCTGTATTGAGCCTCCAATAATTAATTGATTAGAGGTGAGGTTTTTCTATTCTGGCACTTGGTCCTGCAGTGGTTTCCAGTTTGTGAATCTCTGCCTCTATAAGCTCACTCCTTGTATTCACATGTCTGTCTCTCAAATCGTGGGGCAGCAGTTGTCCTGTGCCCTTCTCTCTCTTACAGATACTAGAAAAATTGCTGATTTGTTCATCAGTTTAAGTTTTCACTTGTTAGGATACAGTGGCAACTTCAAAGCTCCTTGCATGTGAAACAGAAAAGAGAAATCACAATTTCTTCTGATTTAATGTTTTTTTCAAAAAGAATATGAAGAGGTAAAGGCTATATCTTACGACTGCTTCAGAAAATTTGATTTTCAAAGTATATAACCAAAATGTATGAGACAGAGCATCTTAAATCCATATAGATATTTACTCCTAAGACATATGGTAGCCCTCTGACTTTAGAGTTTATGGGTTTTTATACCAAGGATAATATTGCATTAGAGAGGTATCTTGTAGGTGGTGTGGCTGTGTTACAAACTGTCCAGTACTAATGTATAATAAACTGTTCTTTACCAGATAAACTGCATGTTTGCGATACTCAATTAATACATCTGGCTGACTTTAATTGCATTAGCTTTGCCGCACCAGAGGTGGCATAACTTTCATGTGAGATAATTAGGTTTGTTCAATTTAAACAGACACATTAATGCAACTCAGCAAGGCTCAATTACATCTATTTTCAAAGCAAAGTCACAATGTGAGGCATTATGGGTAATGTTACACGAATTATCATATTGGCAGAGACACTGAGTAAGGTTTCTGCAGTTCCTATTGGCATAAAATGAATTTCTCCACTTGGAATTTCAAGGCAAAAACAGCAAGGTGCCTGTGTTGTGATTTCTCTTTTTTGGTGCTTGTCAAAGTGATATAGCTGTTTGCCTCATCAAATAATTTGTTTTTTTCACTTTGGTTTTCTTTAAGTAATTTTTTAAAGTTTTTATTATAACCAGAGTATCTGTTGTTTCACAATCTAAACATAAGTTGCCTTCCCCTAGATGCAAGCCATAATCGAAGATTTATCTTTTTTATATTGCCTCCATTCTTAATATAGGTGTTTATCGAGTAAGCAAGGCAGACCATACATATAGCCTTATTGAAATACTTATAATGACCAAATGCTAACAATATTTGCAGCAATAATATGATTTTATATTGACTTCTTAATTTAAATGTCTATTCTAATATTAGGATTCTAATTTTGAATAGAATTTTTTGAAAGTTTAATAAATTAAAAATAAAATGAAATATGTGTGATTACAAAAGTTAATTCTCACTATGCACTATATACCTGTATTAACATGTAAATATATTTAAATGACTATATACATATATGAAAACATTAATATGTATACTATGTATTAAATATGCAAATACGTAGTATATAGTATACAAATATTACATATATTTTTTTCGGTGGGTGAAGTCATCAAATCTTCTCTGTCCTTAACCCACTACATAAAATACCCCTTCTCATTTTGCCCCACAGAGAATCTGGAACACATTTGGTATTGTTTTCTTCTGATTCACTTTGATAAGCATATACAAAATTATATTTTTCAAGAGCCTGTTAATGTTTAGTTAATAGCACAAAGACTTATTATGGATATGTTGCAATGCTTATCTAACATATATATTCTTGAAGGATTATTATCTAATTTTTAAGTTGGGTAACATCAGTGCATAAAAGCAAGCAAATAATGCCATCGTTAGGTTAGGAGAAAAGAATATTAGAAATAAATAGATCAGTACGATATAAGAATGCTTGCAGTGGGAATATAATAAATAAATGGAGATCTAGTAAATAGTTTTACATTTTTCTGTATGGTTTTAATTCTGTGTAAGGATTATATTCACTGTGGGATAGGAAGGAATGGACACATTCAAGAGACTGAAAGAGCTTGCTTATACCTATATGGTAGAAGAATAAAATGGCAATCTATTGTATAAAAATAAATGAATATTTCTGAAACACTTAAGAAACAGATTCCCTCGTATTTGGGTTTCACAGCTTTCAAAGCGATTAGCCAGTGATACCTCATATGAGCCCACATATTCAGTGGTTGGGTATACATTTATTGAGAACGTACACTTGTAGTGTGGTGGAGAGTGCTCTCTTTGTTGGGTGAATTCAAATCATATTTCAGTTTAAGCCATTTTAAGCTCAATTACCAAGAACAGTTCAATTTCTGAGATTTCAGAGAAAAATATGTCGTAGTGGAAATAAATATACTCTAAGAACTTCTTACAGGGAAATTCCCATTTAGTATTTTTAGACTCAACAATTGTGGAAATGCAGTAATGTACATTGCATCTCCACTCAAAAGTACCCGATACCACACTTTTATATTATTTATTTATGTTATTACTAAGCTTACAATTTTCACAAAATTATTTTAATATGATGTGAAACCGCAGTGTAATTTTCTTTAATCCTAAGGAGAAACATATCTAATTACCAAAGTTATTCCTCTGTTGAGTATTAAAAATAGTTTAAAATAATTCTAAAGAATTGGCCAATGAGATAAATGGACTGATTTGAATTGTGAATTCTTACTATGGGAGCTTCATGACTTTTAGTTTAAATAAGAAAGGGATACAAGCTGTCCTTGTGAGAACTAAATATAGTAGTCTATGATCATCTTTCTTTTCATCCTGTAATCAATGATTTATAAACACAAACATTTAATATCGACTCTTTTACATTAATTACAATGTTTATGAATATACCTATTGTGAAACATGCTGGAAATTAACCCATGAGGAAAATAGAATTTGAAAGGAAAAATCTATAATCAAAATAGTGAGTATATTTTATTTAAAAATACGAAATTTTTACATCAAAAATGGAAAAAATGTTGATTTTATTTTTATTTTTGACTAAGTTTTTTATTACTTAGAGTATTTGGACATATAATTGTATTATGATTTTCTGTAAATAAACGGTTGGTGTTTACTGATGGATTTCGTTGTTGTCAGATTATTTTGAATCCTATAGGGGTTGAATTTTAAAACTACTTTAAGTAGAATCAGACTAGCTGAAAATATTGCTAAATATTAATTCAGGAACTGAGGTAAAGTAAGTTTGTTTTCTATAATATTAATGTCCCTTGAAGTACTTAAATTTGATATATCTCATTAAGTATTTTCTCGTTTTGTATTCTTATTACAGATGAACTACCTATTCTTTCCCACAATTTAGTACTCATTTCCAAACATTTCTTGAAAAAGCATATTCATAAGATCACCAGATAATAATAGCTGTATGATTATTTTGGTCTCTCTTCTACTTGAATCTTAGATCTGATCACCACATATTTTGTGTGTATATATATATATATGTATGTATGTATATATATATATATGTATATGTATATATAATTCCTTTTAAGTTAAATAGAAAAGGCAGTTTTGATTATACTTTTATTCAAAACAGGAATTTAAAGTCACTCTTCCAATTGGCCATTATCACAATGTGAAACCGATTGTAAGTGCATTAAATTGAGACTAGTTCTCAAAAGTTCTACAGTGCATTTTTGGGAGGAATATAGCTAGAAATAGAATTACTAGTCATAGGTATTTGTGTGTTATCTTGGTAGACAACACCACAAAGTCTTCCAAAGTAGTCATGAAAATTTACTCTTCTCTAAACAGAATTTAAAAGTGTTCTAATATCTGACACTCCTCAAATTCACAGATTTTGTTTGTGCATATAAACTTTTTCTACTTTCAGATATTGTAGCTGATGTATATTTCAATAGTGCTTCATTTTCATTATAATTTTCATTTTGCTGACATTAAGCTTTTTTTATATATTGGTATCTTTTTTGTGAATTACTTCTTCAACTCTCTTACTATTTATTTAACCATTGTCTTTTATATTTTAATTACTTGGAGAAATACTTTCCTATATTCCAGATGCAATTACTTTGTTGGTTATATGCATTGCAAATAGTTTCTTCTTCCTCACAGCTTCCCTTTGACTCTCTAAATGGTAACTTTGATGCTCCCAAATTCTTAATTTTAATGTAGTACAATATTTTTAAAGTTATTACTCTTTATGTCCTAAGAAATTCTTGCTTAATCCCAAATCATGAAATCATATGTTCCTCTAAGAGCTGTGCACATGTGTATATGTGTGCCAATATGTGTGTATTTATGTGTTTTTACATTTCACATTTATACCTACATCAATTGCTGTTTGGTACAGCTATAGGTAGGTAGCAAGATGCAATTTTTAAATATATTGATATACAAATGACTCAGCACTACTTATTGAAAAAGTAATGTACTCTCACTTGTGCTGCAGTGCCACATTTTATTAATCAAATGTCTGTATGTGTGTGTATCTCCTTGTGACCTCTATTCAAATCCGTAAGTCGACTTCTCTATCTTTGCACCAGTACTAGTTAACAACTGCTGTGTTCTATCAGTAGTATCCTAATCTTTACTTCTTCAAGAAATAAGCTTGTCTTGGCTTCTTTGCCTTTAGAATTCTCATATTTTAGAAATACTTGTGAGTTTTCTGAAATTAAAGTGCTGTTATATAGATGAGAATTGCATTACACTTACAGATTACTTTTTGGATTTTACTCAAAATTAAAACTTCCAATCCAGAAATACCACATTTCTCTGTATGTATTTGTTTCTCTTAATTTATTGTCTCTCTAATTAACATTATCTTAATAATGTTACATAATTGACATACTTTGTTAAATGTATTCCTAGATAGTGTTTTTTTCATATTTTCAATGGTATATAATTTTGAAAGTTATTGTTATAAATAATAATTATTTGTATATATAACTAGATTTCCTCTTGTACTCACCTTGTACTCAGATATCTTTTAGTAATTTATTTATGGACTTTGTGGAATAGGATTATATCATTGGCATATAATTGGGGTTTATTTTTCTTTTCCAATCCAGAATTTGTTATTTGTGGTGCATGTTATTGTACTCATTAGGATCTCCAGTAAAATATTGAATAGAAAAGATGATATTGAGAATCTTCATCTCATTTCTAATTTTAGAGGAATGTCCACATTTATGTATGCAAAGTGTGGTGTGTGTGTTCATGTGCTATTTTTAGAAACTTTTTTTTATCAGAATAAGGAAGTCTTTTCTATTTCTAGCTTCCTACAAGTTATCACATTAAATGTTTATTGAATTTAATCAAGTATTTTTAATTACAACTGTAGAGGGAAGTCTCTGCTATGGCTTTTGATTTGCTTGCCTTCTAGAGATTTCAGGGTGCCTGATTTGCCCTGTGATCTCCATAAAATGGTGGGTCCAATAAAAGTAATTGATTTTCAGCATTTCACCTTTTTTATTATAAGGTTGGGAATTATAACTTCTAAGCTGTTTACATGTCTGATCTTGAACTGAAATTGGCCTTTTTCACTGACTTGTTAGAGTCAGTGACTTCCTACTGGTAAGTTTTTAAAGTCTTCAGTCAAACTTACCTCCTTGTTCTCAGAAGTATTGTTCCAAATGACCATTATATGCGCTTTTTCTATTTTTTATTACAAGGATTACATTTATTTTTGTTTCTAGAAGGTATTTCCTAATTTTCTTTTGTTTATGTATTTCTTTCTTACATTTTAATTCCATCTTTCATAACTTTGAAACATTTCAACCATGCTTACTTTGTTATTCTCTGGTAACTCTATTGTCTGATATTTTAAAATTTTAATCCTGAATACTAGCTAGTTATCTTTGTTTTCATTTTTTTTTTTAAATTTTAGTCTTTACATATTTGTTGATGCTTCCTCTGTGAGAATCATAAGAATTTTTTTGAGATTGTGTTCTTCTAAAAAGGCATTGAGTTTTCTAATGTGACTTTTTAACTTAGGACTAAATTCACTCATTTATTCATCGAATATTTATTGAGCCTCTGCCATGTGGCAGAGATGTTTTATATTGTGGGCGTATATCGATAAATATCAAGAACCAAAACATCAAAAAATCTGGTCAGCATGGAGCTTACTTTTTAATGGATATTGAAATAACATTGAACTTTTTCCTTTGCTTGGGATTTCCTTCTACAATACAGGTAGTGTACATTAAATCTTCAAAGCCATATAAAGGAGGATTATATCTCATAGGAACTTTCTTTATTCCCAAGCACTAGTAAGGCTGGGACAGTTCTTGTTTTTTTTTCTTCTCATCTCTTTCTTGACAATTGAGTGGTTCTTATAGGCCACTTTACTCATCTATGATAAAGACCTTTGGGCAAATTAACTTTACACTGAGTTTCAAATTCCAACTTAAAATCTTTCTTGGTTTCAGTCTTGTCCTTTATTCACAAAGCAGCCTTTAAAAACCAATGCTTTCTTCTTTAGCAGCCTTTAAAAACCAAGGCTCTTTTTAAAATGTCCTAAAGGCAGCAATAACATTACTTTTTCATTTTGGTTTCTTACTCCCTCTTTGCTATATGTCACATTTTATTCAGATTTTTGAGGTAGTTTATATTTGACAATTACACATTAGGATAGTATGTAAGAAATGTATTTATTTACTTATGACCCCTTTCTGTGTCTTTGTATCTTTCTATTTGCCTAATTCAAATTTTTCTTCTAAAGAATAGTATGAAGTTTCTATCATATGAATGATTCTATGACTTCTAAACATAAAAGACTCAGAATGTTGGTGAGAAAGCTCTCAGGTAACACAGTTTCTATTTATTTGAGCATAACCTGATCTATAAATTTAAAAAAATAGTGGTGCTATTGAACACACACTTAAAAGGATGTGTTTTTTGTTTTCTTTTAGCTAATAGTCTTCATTTGCAAACTACTAATTTCATTTTAAATATACTTTTGTTAGTGGTTCATTTTATTAATCAAGGTTTAAAATCTTATTTAAGTTTGGCATTAAAGCAATTTTAACATGGCTCTAAACATAAATATTAAGTTAATACCAACATGTATTATACTCAGAAAATAATGTAATTTTAAAAATTTATAATTTCAACTAATTTTTCTTGCAAAGCAGTTGGAATATAATATGTGCTTTTGCTTGCAAAGCAAAAGTTAAATGGACATTAGTAGTCTAAAGAAAATTGTAGTTTAAATGGTTTGTTATTTTATGCAGAACAAGTATAAATGGCATATTTATTTGGGGGTAATTTTCTGATTTCCTAGTTACATAAAGAATGCATGTATCTGTGCATTTTTAATATAGTTACATTAATACTTAACAGAGGCAATTTAGTATTTGTATAAAATTTATTTACATCTTAATTAGAACTCTGAAAATCAGATACAATATTGCGTTATGTGAATAAATATATACCTACACTGCAGGTGAACGTGTGAGCCAAAATACTTTAGGTAAACCTAGACAAAAATTTCCTCTTTTCTGTATACACTTACAAAATACACTGAAGTTTGAAATGATAGGTCTGCTCCCTGGGAGAGAGAACGTAAGACTTTTCTTTATGTATCAGTGCTTCAGCTTGAACAAACATCTTGTACCACTTTAAACTTGACTACGAAGTGTTTTATAAGCTTCTCGATAGCCTTTGCAAGTTATTGAGGTTAATGGTCAATGCAATTGCCATCTCTTATGCAATAAACTACTTTATTTTGTCTATGAGTTCTCTAAGGAGTAACACAAGCATAAAGGGTGTATTCAGCATACATGAAATATAACCCTATTAGAGTAGCCAACTAAATTACAGAATCTCTGAAGCAGAAAAGCTGCCGACTCTGTAAAATGATGGTCTTTCTATTCTTCAATGAAATGAAATGACAAAGCTGCTGATTTCAATAAAAGAATTTGAACCAAAAATTCAGAGTCATACAAAATGAACCTAATAAAATTAGAATGGCAGGACACATAATCTATTTGATGATTGCATTGAAAGGGGGAAAAAAAAGAGGCTAATCAGAATGGCTATGAATACTCTAGCTCATTTTGAAAAAGAATAAACTATAAGAAAAACAACAGTGGAGAAAACCTACAGGTTCATCTCAAGGATTACTAACTGAAAACCACCTGTTAAAGGGTGATATCATCACTGCATTGATCATAGTCAAAGTCTTGACCATTAAAGATGGTGATGTTTCTAGACATTAGAAACTAGATTTTTAACTAGAGACCTAAAAATATGATGCTAAGTCATGTTACCAATGGTATATTTAGTGATGGTGACCTGTGTCACTTTAAAATTTATTTTATGGCTTGGATAGTCATCATATTTTAGTTAGAGACTCTACAACTTTTATATATTTGGTATTCTGCAATACTTGCTTTTAAATCTTTATTAACCTCTTCATTCTAAAAACAGAATTTAAAAAATAAATTTTCCTTGCTTTTTTCCACGACTATAAACCATAAATTCCAAACTAACATCCAACTAAAAAGTACATTTATTCATATTCAGCTGCTAAGGAATTTGATGGATAAAATGAAGTAAGTCAAGAAAGAAAGAGAAAGACAGGGTATGGAAAATAGGCTGCTTTTTACCCATCTCCATTCTACTAATGTATTTTGTTCAGGTTCAAGCTAGCAAAAATAAAAAGATGGTTATGTATTTCATTCTTCATTCATGTGAATAGCAATATAAGGAATCTTTCTTACCATACTATATTAAGTCACACATGGTTTTGTTCTATTTGATATAAATATTACTAAAATCCATTTATAGTATAGCCAAAGATCTGGAGTTTACAATGTGTTTTGCAAATCCTCCCTCCCCCCAATATAAATGTCCATATGTCTTAGAGTTCAATGGTTAGAAGATGCATGACTAGGAAAATTGTGAAAATCATTGGGGAAAAAAATCTAAACACATTTTTAAGCTTACCAAGTAAGTTACTAACCAATGAGATGTAAAGTCATTTACTTTCATTAAAGTAGTTCACTATTAAAGTTCTTAATATGTGCCATGAGCTCAGGATATAAGGACAAATATACCAAAAGTCCCTGTCCTCAAGGAAATCATATTAACTTGCAGAAAGACATTGTCATTTATTGACTGCTGGGCCAAGTTAGATAGCCACATCTCATAACATTCAGCAAAATATACGCTAGTGATCCTGTTTTATAGATGAGATAATATAATACATGTGCACAAAAACAAATACCAATCAACGGAATCAATGCTAGAGTAATATATTTCAAATGTTATCTAAGAACAAAGGAAGAGTTGATTCCTTGCTTAGCACAGAGCCTCACCAAGGCATTCAAGTGTTGGCATTCAAATACGGTCTTCCTGATTAGCCAATCAGAAGGTAAGTGGAATACTGGTTATCTATTGCTGAGTGATAATTACTACAAATTTAGTAGCATAATGCAAAGACGCATTTAATGTGTCACGGTTTCTATAGATCAGGAATCCAAGCCCATCTTAGCTAGATCCTCTTTAGAATTCACAAAGCTGCAATTAAGGTGCTGGCTAGGGCTACAGTCTCATCTGATACTTAAGAAGAACAGGGAAGAGCACTGAAGTTTCTGATAGCATTCAGTTCCTTGTGGTTTTAAGGCTGAGATTTTCAATTTCTTAATGGCTGCTGACTGCAGAACATCCCTAGCTCCTACAAATTGCCCACAGTTCCTTGCGTCATGGAGAGACTCAACATGTCCCTCAAAGCCAGCAAGGGAGAATTATGATTCTCCAGCAAGGCGGGCATTATGATCTCATATAATACAGTCAGTCACACAATCCCATACGTGTAAGCATGCACATCTTGTCATCTCTGCAATATCCTGTTGGTTATAAGCAAGTCATGGAGCCCACCGCATTCAAGGCTGAGGGACCGTAAAAGGGCATGAATGCCAGGAGGCAGGGTCATGGAGGTCACCTCAGAAGTTGATCTGCCGCAGATAGTATTAAGTAAAGAAGATAACCTCTAAGTTAGGGACATAGAACAAGTAGGTAAGTAGAGAAAAAAGTGGAATAATTGAGATTTAAATTTGTCTTAGAAGAGCATAGTTGATTATGTTTCTGGTAATGCTTGATCATACTTGTTATAAAATATAAAATTCTAGGAACACTTTAGGGGATTGGAATAATAATAATAGTAATCATAATAGCAGTAGCAGTTATCACTTTGCTAATATCATACATTACAAACTGTGTTGAGGTTATGTATATGGTTCCCAAATCTAGAAAATAAAAATATAATTAATTCCTGTTAATTCTGAATCCAGATAAAAAGTTTAATAAAGTGTATGTATATTTATATTTGTATTAGTGTGCTTCACTGTTTTTTTTTAGTGTAAGTATGTTCATATATTTGGGACATGCTTATATTAAAATATTAAAATATTATTATTCATTTGAAATTCAAATTTAACAGCTGTTAACTATTCTACCTAACATCTCTAGTTACATATGTAACATCTTATTTATTATCATAAAAATATGAAGTAAATACTATTAACATCATTACAATTTTCATCATTATCCTAAAGATAATTTAACTAAAACTTAAAAATTTCAAGCCCTGATTCAAAATACAGATTTTTTATTAAGTGTTAAGAATGGCATTCAAATAGTTCTAACACAAAAGACTGTTCTTTTGACCTTTATAATTTACTGCCTTTCAGCTTAAAAATAATGGTTCATATTTATTTCAATCAATAACTTAACATTTACTCAGTGAGTTAAAAAAAACTTAAAACAGTATCCTAAGGGAAAGAGTTAGAAACTAAATATACTTACTAGACACATTGTGAACAAATGGCAGTGATTAAATCTGGGAGATGGAAATGCTATACAAGACACTCCTATGTCCTCTTAGCAGTGACAGACCTGAGAGACAGAAATCTGATGGGGAGAAAATGAAGGATTCTGATGGAACCCTGCTGCAGTAAGGAGATTACCATATGTAAAATTCTTTATAATACTTGGGTTATTTTATTGCTAGTTCCCTGTTTTATAAGTCTATCAATCAAGTGTACACTGGATTCAGCTTCAGCAAAGGTCTCTTTTCTTTCTTTTTTCTTTTTTCTTTTTTTTTTTTAACAAAGGTCTCTTTTCAACTTGACTTTTATTCTACTATTGGGCATTACTTTAATATTTGCTGTAATCTAGCAAATTCTCTACTTCTCCTCCTTCAGGAGATGGAAGCTGGTATAAATATCCAAAATAAACATGAGTCGTTTCTCCTGAGAAGACATTGCATTCTATATGTCTAGTAACCTTATAAACACTATTTTATTTGGAGGCATGAGATCCATAGTACAGAGTAAGGTGTTTCTGAATCAAATTCCTTACTGCCTTTCAGATGGATGGATTTTGAAATGTTCAAATAGCATGCACAGTGGCAATAGTTACATGAGGAAGCATTAGTGGAGGAATGGACTTTCAAATTTATGGTTGAAATTTATGGTTGAGTTTATGAATTTACACCAGGCATTTTTAGTCATCATAATTATGGTAGATCACATAAGCTCTTACTAACTTTACTGTAATTGTTAAGACAATATAATACTTCTGTATTGTCCTCAATATCTCCCCCTTATTTCACTCAACTTCCTGTCCCTTCATTTTTTGCTTAGCCCTTGTACCCATTCTTTAACCAAAGTTTAGAGCATATAGCATAGAAAAGGCAACTGCACATTTTATGTCAACATTTTCCAAAGAAAATAATCAAATAGGATATTTATATGTGTCCGTTAAGATAAAGTTATAGGTTATACTTTGGAAAAATATAGCCTCTGAATTTCTATAACTTAATATAATCAAAATTTATCACCTGCTACTTATGTGTTCCCAAAACAGATGGCAGGAAGTTCTACTTTCCATACAGTTGACCCTTGAACAATGTGGGAATTAGGGGCACTGACCTCCCTGCAGTTGAAAATCCAAGTATAATTTATAGTCCACCCTCCATTTGCAGTTTCTCATATTCCATGTTCCACACCCAACACCCACGAATTCAACCCACCATGGATTGTGTAGTACTGTAGTATTTACTGTTGAAAAAGACCCATGTGTAAGTGGACCCTCACAGTTCAAACCCATGTCATTCAAGGGTCAACTGTACTTATAAAAGGATCCAGGCAAGACAAGACTGCGTCTAGGAAAAGGGAAGAACAGAACCATATATTCATGCACTCACTCTTAAAGCCCCTGCCCACGAGGGACACAAGTCACTTTGCTCCATTGCATCGGCCGAAAATTATGTTGGGGCAGAAGAGTGCAATTCTTCCATTGACTTAGAAGATGAGCCAGAAATGTTTGGTGAAACGTAACAATGATTATTGTTGAAAGTTATGAACAAACTTAATTTAAAAGACTCTAAAAAAAAAAAGTCACCTTATTGAATATTTATGGAAGATTCAAGAAGCAGACAGATAAATATTTACACCTAAAAATTAAAGAAAACACCTAGCTAGGCAGGTGTAACATTGGCAGTGCTATAGATACAGCATGAGTAGATATTCATCATTTTATCAAACAGTTCCCTGGAGAAAAACTAAATAGCTCTCTTGATACATCAGCAGTGTGTACTTTTTCTTCCACTAACTGGAGTAAATTTCCTAAAAGAAAGTCTTCATTCAGGTTATGTAAGAAAGAATAAAAAGCAAGTAATTGATATGTTTTCTGAACTACTTTCACACTTTCTTATTCTTTAGGCAATCAACTCAAAGTTGTTATCATCTAAACGGGTTTATGAGAAATGTGTGAGTTCTCACTCCATACATGATTATCAATTTGTATTTAAAGTAATATCAAAGTGATTATGAATGCCTGAATATTTTCTTTATCATGAATCTAAGCTGAAATCACTGTGTATAATTTTTATGTGAAATAATTTTGAAAATTCAACCATAGAAAAAGAAACACATTTATCATAAATCTTTTTATATAACTTGCTTCAAAAATGCAAAAGTATGGAGTAAATTAACACTCAGCTACAATTTGAAGAGATTGAATTATGTGAATTTAATTGTGGATATCACAAAAGATCATATAATTACATGATCTTATAGTTCAACTCTCCCTTCCCTCTTAACCCTACTACACATAAAGGAAATAGATTATTGAAAAAAATGAACTTAGTAGATTCACCCTGCAGTACTTCAACTCAGTTCTTATCAACAACTATTCATTAAATCCATATATCTTACAAGGATTCCTACCTGGCATTTAGAAGATAAAAGGTCAAAAATTTATATGGTTGATTTCTGCCCTTAGGTGTGTTTTTCCTTTATTTTTCTCCCCACATGTTTACATGGTCACTGTTTGGGGCTACTGCTCATCTTGTTCATGGGAATTGATTGTTGCATTGTTTAGGGATAGCCACCAGAATACACGGTGGACCTTTGTTCTCTGAGACTGGCTCCAACAGGAGAGCTTGTTGACATTTTCTAGGGTGTTGAGGGGAGTAAATCACCTCCTTTCTGGACCTCAAAGTCATAATGCTATGAGGAGGGAGGGAATAGAAAGTGCAGTGACAGCAATCTCTACGGGGCAGAAAGAAGAGAGAAAAGCAGATTGCGGGCTTGTTTTAACAACGGGTGATAGAGGTAATAAGCACAGATGGGGTTTTGGGGTTGACCTTAATTCTGAAAAGCCTCAAGAGGCCACTGAGATTGTATATAGTTCATTTTTTCATTTCTTTGGAATCTTGTTCTGTAACCCATAGTCTTGACCTGTCACATAAAACCATGTTTAAAAGGAAGAAAAATAAAAATGAAAATAAAAAGATTGTGTCAGCACTTTTGGGCTCACTTTCCTGGAATAGAAGTAGAAAAAGGTGCAAAAAGGTCTCCGTTTTTTGGTAAACAAATAGCATCCAATCAATATAAGAAAAGAAGTTGTTGTGTTTCATTAGATAGAGGATGGCTCTCTACTTGATTTTTTTCCTTCCATACCATCTGTTATTAACCAGTTTTTAAAAAACTTTTTTTTCTGGTTTTCTCTAAGCCTAACTTTGTAACTATAGAACACAAGAAGAACGCAAAAAAAGTAAAAAACAATTTTTTATTGAAAATTTTATCTGACTGAACATACATCTGCTAACCACTCACAATGTGGTCAAAGGGAAAACAAGGTTTGAATTACAGGCTATTCTGCTAGGCACCTCTTATTACTTCTATATCAAATACTAGAAGTTGCATAAAAAGTCAAAAAACACCAAGTATTCAAAACATTCAGTAATAAAGGTATACGTCACTCAGTGAGGCAAAGACCCTGACCAGCTGAAGCTCTCACTGAAGGCAAATGGATCCTAGAAGAAGGAAAAGGTCAATGGAAACTGACTTTGTGACATGCTATAGAAATCAGAATTTCAGCTGCTATGAAGATTTTCTTCTTTGGTTGTTATATATTCAGTTGTGTTTATTTACTGTCTTCATCTTCACTTTCTTCCACTCCCCCTCGCCCTTCTTTTCTTCCTCATTATTTTATACAAAGATTGCTATTGGTATTTAATTTTATAATTCAGCCCTTAGGTTACTAAAAGCAGAACTGTTACCGCTTCAGGGGGCACCTAGCATTATTTAGACAAGGATGCCGTACCTATCACCCAGAGATGGAAATAATGTGTTTGGACTTTGAAAGAGGATGAGAGTACCTTTGTTCTTATGAAAGGGTAGTTATATCTGGTTAAGAGAAAGCATTTTTGGTTTTTTGTGTCTTGAAGGTCAACTATGGTAGAAGAGAGTGTCTAGATACTAAATTGGTCATTGGAGAGGTGGACTGTGCTGGCGTTTAAGTTCTTGTCTCTCAGTTCCAGACCCATCCTTTACTTTGTGGCGGGGACTGGGACTCAGCAAAGCTTCATTCCCCCTTCGCCAGAGGGATTCCTGGTAGGTTCTAGCAATAGAGGATTTTTATAGTCTGAAAGTCTGGAATGTGGAGAAGGGGATTTCACCTTTTGTATTGTTATCTGTTCCTACCAAGGTCACTCTAGCAATGATACAGCTGGTTTCAATTTTCTGGGTTTTATATTTCGTCCCATATTTCAGAACCTGCTTTATTATGTACTTTAAGAGACAGCATCACAATCCACCCAGTTATCCCCCACCTCACTTGACTGTAACCAGTTCAAGGACGGGTACCATGAGTTTTTATCTGTGTTAATATGTAATTGTTAAATCAGGAAGCCGCAGAACCTCTGATTCAAAGTAGGCATAAAGTAACTATTTGTTGAGTGAAATTAAAATGAGGAAAATAATTAGCTAATTAATGGCTTTTGATATATTTTTTTTCTTCTTCCAGAGTTACATTTAGCTGTTAAATGGATATCCATTCAGGTCTTTCCATGTGCCCTGGTCTTGGTGATTTCTTGGTTAATAAAATTGATACTAATGTAAATCTGAGAGAACACAAATCAAATTAAATTTCTTACCATTCATATAACTGATATTGTGTCAGAATCTCTATGCTAGTGAAACCATGGATTTATTTTTAAATTATAGAAAATTACAAAAGGTTCAAGTAAATTATTATTTCAAATACTTTATCACATTGTTTGTTTTTGCTAGGTAATTATTCTAACTAGACAAGAGCAGATAATTAAAGATAAAAGCAGGCAGTAGAATTTGGATATTGGGAACTGAGGGTAAAAGCCAGCTCTTTACTTTTGTACGAGAATTGTTAAGGTTGTTTAAACATCCTCATCATTTTAGTTTGGAAAGTTTCTTTTGAGTTATCTTCTAGCTCACTGATTCTCTCCTCAGCTCTATTGAGTCTACTCAGGGATGAGCCTGTCAAAAACATTATTCATTTATGATACTATGTTTTTGATTTACAGAATTTCCTTTTGATTATTTCTTATAGTTTCCACCTTTCTGTTTGCATGAGACATCTGGTCTTGCATTGTTTACTTTGCCCATTAAAGGCTTAACATACTAACCATAATTATTTTAAGTTCACTATCTGGTAAATGACAACGTCCATGTCATGTCCTAGTCAGGTTCTGATGATTGCTTTTTTCTCTTCGGACTTTATGGTTTCTTGCCTTTTGACATGTTTTGCAGTGTTTTACTGGGTGGTGGAAACTGGTAAATAGACCTTCATTGTGAGGATTTACGTTAACCTGTCTAAGAGTTGGGATGCATCCAATGTTTGCTAGTTATAGGTATCAGAGACTTCAAATTCCCCGAGTGTCCTGATTTTGGTCTCCCTTGTTGGCTTTGTACTGCTCCTTCGGGAAGAGGCCTCCCTAAGGGACACCTTGCAGCTGTGATCCGCTGCTGCTATGCTGGAGAACTGCTGACATGGTGGTAAGGTGTGAGGAGGAGGAGTCTTCTACAATTCTCTGATGAAGTCACAGTCTCATGAGCCTGCTGTTCAGGAGTGTAGCCTTCACAGGTGTTTCTGTCTCCCCTAAAGGGTCTAGCTTTTTATGCCCTTTTCATCACTTTCCTCCTTCACTGCAGTGTTCACGGTCTGTTCACTTGAATCTCTCTCCCTGTTGTCTATGGATTTGTCCTCTTAGTTGAGTCAGGAAGGCTGTAGCAGGTTATTGTGGAACTGGAGTTCCCTTACCCTCACTGGGGTGAGGTTTCAGTACTGCTCACTGTGATGGCATCTTTCCCCTGGAGAGCGGGCCTTTATTAGGGAGAAGAACCTGGGAGGGTTTCACACTGGCTGCTTTTCTCTTCCCACTGCCAGGACCACAAGGAGGATCAGCCTTGGATCCTAATCATGAGAACCCAGTGGCGTTCCTGGAGGGAAAGCTAATAAAAGTGTGAGGCCCAACTGTGACTGTTGCCCCAGGATTTGCTCAGTTGCACACTAGCCAATACTCAGCTGCCAAGAATTGATCAAAATGACCAATTAAGTAATTGCCCACTGTTGCTCCCAGCCTGTGGTGCCCAGCAGCTTCTGTTCCAAGTAAGCAAATCTTGGGTCTTATATCTCTCTGGATGTGCGTGTCTTTCCAGATTTCAGGGTGACTTCAGCTCTTCGGTTGAGTCCAAGAAAAGTCATTGATTGTTGTCTGTTTGCTTGTCCAGCTTTTTCTTGTTTTAAGGGCAGGAGTGGTAACCTCCAAACTCTATGTCTCAGAGCTTAAGTACTACCTTCATTTTTATAAGGGAAATTAAAGATATTATTTACAAAGAATTGAGAATTAAATTTGAGAATGAAAATAACTTGGTTTTATAAACTATTAAATATTATAAAAATGTTTGATACACATCAGATTTAAGTTAAAATGTTTCAACAATTGGTAACTTTCCATTTTTTCTTTCACACTCAAAGTGAGTGGATGAGTATTTATGCATTTGGTTCTTCCTAATGTAAGGTGACTGTTTTCCTTGACCTTTTTTGTCAATATTTTTTTACTATGGACTTTTATCTTGTCTTTAAATAGCCATCAGAAACCGTGACCATTCTTTGTTCAGTTTTTAATGCCTGTGCTGAAATTACTAGAAACAACACTTTGGAATCATAAAAATCAGTAAGCCTTTTGATACAACTCTTTCCAATGTCACTTCCCCATGTGGAGTTTTAGGTGCCTTTAGGACTCTTCTGGCTGACAGTACTTCTTTTGTATGAATGCTTTTTTGCCTCTATTACTTGAGGGGATGATTGATCCAGATCAACTTGTCAGCATTCCTTTTTATTTGGTCAGCAGGATGCCTGCTCTTTTCTAAGAATTCTGGAAATATTTCTCAACTTTACAGAAATATAGTAGATTTATGCTGTTAGTAAGCTTGAACATGAAATTTTGATAAGGAAATCAATAAAAGAGTTAATTAGTACTAATTAGCATGGTAAAGTAGGGCGGTAACAACCCAGATCCAAGAAACTGGCTGTGTATCTTGGACAAAGAGTTGAAACTCCGGTCCCCAACGCAAATAGAAGTGTTGAGCTTGGAAGTTCTTTATGATTATTTAATAAACATATGCTGAGAACAAGCTCTGCCAGACACCGCTCTAGATACAGTTTTCTGTGATGAGGAACAAACGCAAAGTTCCTACATTCACGGAGACAAATCCTAGAGGAAGAAGGTTAACAATGAATAAGAAAAAGTAAATGAAGACACAGGAAAATATCAGGTGTTGATGAGGATTTAATCCTACAGAGGATTAAAGTAAGGTGATTGGATAGAGTGAATGAATGCTAATTTAGATGAGGTCATTAGGGAAGGGCTAATGTTTAACATGACCAGGAGCCAGCCATCAAAGATAAACCCTAAAGCAAGCTACTAAAGTGGGAATAAAATCAGCATTGTTAAGACCCTCTGAAAAAGACTAGTTTTGCTAGATAGTAGTGAGCAATAGAGAAACATTATACATTGAAAAATAGAGAAGGCTGGGTGTGAGTATGTAAGAATCAGTGAGTTAGGTAGGGAATTTAGATTTTATTCCAAGTATAATCAGAAGTCATTGACAAATTTCGTTTCAATTCCATGATAATAGTAATGCTTCTTTAAACAACCCTTAACTTTATTATTTGAAAATATGAAGGTTGAAATATGATAAAATAACAAAAGTATACTATAGATATGAAATGATTTCTGGTATAAAATACCTTTAAATTTATTATCTCACTTGTGAAATGCAACCTTGAGTAATCTTCAAATGAGAAAATAGGTTCGAAGATTTTTTATAGTCTATGTAAAGATCTTTGTATCTGCATAATCTTGTGTAAAAATTGGGTTAATTGTTTTATCTTTTACGTGAGAAAAGTCTAGCTCGTGATTTTTGGGTGATGCATTATAAATTACTGAATCAAGCAATGTTCGAGATAGGATCTGAACCTAAGTTTTCAAGCACTAAGTACTCATCTGTTTATAACAATGTATTTTAGATGTGAATCGTATGTACACAAATATATCTTTATGTGAAAAATTGATGCTTTTTCCAATTTTTCCCATTTTTAATGGATTGTCTGAACTCTCAAAATTGCTTTCTTTGCTTTTGAAGACATTTTTCTTTATTATTGATTTTAATATAAAACAGATCTATGATTTTTTTTCTTCTTCTGAGTTTTCTTTTTTCCTACTGGAGTCATTTTACACAACAGTGCTATCAGAGCTTTATGTTTTATATCTTTTTCCAAGTTTCATAAGTAATCACATTTATCCCTTCAAGGAAACTATTTCTTTCATTTATTCAAGAATTCTAAATTTTTTGTAATTCATGAAAACTAAGATAAATTTTGAAACCTGTTTAAGTTTTATTTTCCTTTATAATTTTTCTTTTTTTAAAGCATAACACTAATAATATCAACTAGACTATTCTTTATTCCTTAATGAAAACTTCACACAAGTTAATTGATTTAATTCATTAAATATTTATAACTGCTTAGCAGGTGTCAGACACTGGGTAGGTAATGTGAACATTACGGGAAACAACATGACTGATCCTTTAAATCATGGATTTAACTACACTTAAAAAGAATTTTTCAAGCAACTTTGTGAATTGTACTCCAGAGCAGAGCCAAGGTTTAGCACGATGATAAGAACTTCACCTTTAAACAATGGAAAAGAGCAAAATGTTAAAATAAGAAAATGGTGCAAAACTTTAAGTCTCTTACCATTGTGTCTCTAGCCACAGAGCGGTTGTCCCTAAGTCCTGGTCTACTCCCTTGATAGTCAGCATAGCTGAACTGCCTGAAAAGCTCAGGTGAAGAGCAGGGGAGAGAGCCAGTTGGGACCCTTTAGTGTAAGTATGCTTGTAAGAGATCCCTCTTCCCTTTTTCACTATGATGCAGATTTGATGATAAATACAGCCATTTCTTTGTGGTTAAAACATGACAAACTTTGCCATTTTTCACTACATTAGAAAATGATGTCCTTTATTGAAAAATTCTATATCATAAATCTTCCTCAAATGGCAAAAAAATTATCTACCAAAAGGATCCCAGTAAGTTTTATTAAATAATTGCTAAGATAAGGACCAGAACAGGGACAGAACTTTGTGTTTCAGCCCAAAGTCTAATCTTTTGATATACCATTTGACTACCAAAAAAAAAAAACAAATAAAGTCCCATTTTACTGTCTAGCTTCTAGACCCGAGTATCATCATGATAAAACTTTGAAAATATTGGGTGCTTTTATTTTGTAATCTCTTCCAGACTTCATACATGATACATTGGAAAGGACATTGATTTGGCAGTGATGTTGTCAAAGGATTTGAATGTAATAGTTACAGCATCATCCATCAAAGTTGACCATGAGAATCACTGTGAAATTTGTAAGACCCCGTTTTATCAGTAATATGAATACATACTTGTCACTAAGTATGCAACATTTTGTTCAGATGTAGGCAATTTGCAACACATTCTATTCCAAAGTTTGTTTTGTCTTGTTTTAATAAGTTACGGAGACATTATGATGCAGTAGAGAAAGAGGGAGGAGATGGTAAGAATCTAAACAGAGTAAGTAGTGGATTCCAGTACCTTTATTCAACTGAGTGATTTGAGAAATGACATTTTATCTCTCTAATACTTAGTTTTCTCATTTGTAAAATGGTGAAAATGTGCATATTGCAGTGTTGCCTGGGGATAAAATGGGATAATGTGGATAACTATGCATGTGAAAATGCTTTACATATGTAAAAACCTATTAAAAAAGCGTTGTTTGTTTTTGCTTAGAAATTCAATAATATTTTAACTCATAAACAGTTTTACCAATGGTGGATGTATCATGTGGTGGATTAAATTGTTGGGCCAAATTTTGACTCCTTAGCTATAAGCTTGTCATTTCAATTATTTTTGGCCAATGGTTTTTAGGCAGAAGTAACAGAGTACCAACTACAAGCATGGTCCTTAAGAAGCATCGTAGATTTCCACTCTTTCTCCTCCATAACTGCCTTCATAATGGGAAGAGCTTACTTTGGTTTGCCTACTGGCCCAAGGAGAATTAGAGAAACAAAGATGACTTCTAGGTTTTGGTCTGAGCAGCAGGGTAGCCGATGACCCTATTTACAGAGATGGATAAGACTCAGGAATGTGTGAGTTAAGTAAAACGTGATTTGGACACATTAAATGTAAGATCCTTATTAGGCATCTGAGTACAGACATCTAACAGGGAATTTCAGATCTGGTTCAGAAACTTGTGTTTAAGATAGAAATACAAATTTTATAGACATATTAAAAGCACAGGACCAGCTAAGAGCATGTAAGGAGTGAGTGTGGGTGAAGAAGACAAAAAAGGAAAAGGTCTTTAACTAAGCCTTGTAATACTGTAACATTTCAAGCAAAAGAAAGAGGATCTAGGAGAAAAAACTGACGAAAGACAGCAATTTAGAAGTAAGATTAATATCATGATGTCCCTGAAGATAATTTTTTTAGAAAATCTTTCTGGAGGGAAGAAGGAAATGAGCAAATATATAAACTATGATTAAGAATTTGGCTAACTGGGTGAATTAAGGCCTGAAGTTAATCATTTGTTTTGGTAAGATAAAATTCCCTGGTGACTTTGACTAGAAACATTGCAGGGGATTGAAGGTGTCAGTTATTTTAGGAATTCTACAGGGTAGCAGAAAAGGGGATGAAGAGGTGGTCAAAACTTTTATTTTTTAAGAAAATACGTATTACATGTCTATATGTTGTTGAGAGAGATCCAATAAAAAGGAAAATACATTTATGTGAACAGAACAGATAATTTCAGCAACAAAGCTTATCCATAAGGAGAGAGTAGAGTCTGTGATCCAGGCAACTTGGGGTGGTTTGCTTAGAGGGGAGCAAGAACAGCTGTTCTCCTTTAATAGGACTGAAGGTAGGCTACATGGGTATAGTTAGGTAGATAAGTAGATTTGGGGTTGGGAGTAGGGAATTTGACATTTACTTTATTGTGCCTTCTACATCCTCTAAAGTAAAAACATAAGCTATAAATTGGAAATGGGGTAAATTAGATGATTTGGGAGAGGAGGAAATTGTGAAACGGTTATCTTAAAGAATTGTAGAGAGAAGATAGTGGGAAATACAGGAAGGGCAACTGAGATTTATGGTCACAAATTTTAAGGAGAGGCTAGTCAGTAAGGTTGTGATCTTCCTCCTGTCATGTTCTAGCTGTTCATCTAGAAGCACAAAAAAGCTGAGCTGAGATTAACCAGATTAGGGATTTTCCAGGTAGCAGTCCAATTGACTCCAATATCTTGCTGGCATAACAGAAAAAAAAAAAAAAAAAAACATACTTTATACAAAGGCTTATATGGATCCAGAGAATGTTCTCTCCAGGGCACTGCCGACCTTGTATCAGCGCAGTTTTCTGTGCTCGTTTGATGTGGGCACCTCCCTGCTAGTGCGTATTTCTGTGACTGTCTCAGTGAAAAAGAAAACGTGAGGAATCACACACTAATGTTTGCACCCAAAAGTGGCATATGCCGCTTCCATTCATACTGACCAGGCAAAGCTGGTCAGTTCAAAGGAGTGTAAAGCTGTTTGACCCAGGAGGTAAGGAGGACCCGGAAAGTAGGTGAGGCTCACTCGCATCTTTATGTTGGGTGAGTATGATAAAGAGGAAATGAAGCAGTCTGGTGAGAAATATAGCCAATGTGTTTTTCTAGTAATGTTTCACGGAATATATGTTGTAAAACAAGGTGCAGAAGGAAAAAAAAAAAAGATAGTAGATCACAACTACAAGGAGGCTCCAGTGAAATGGAAGTCCCAAACTGTCCGAAGCTTTGTTGAAAATGGCGTGGGAGGCTAAGTGAGAAGGAGAAATGGAACTGGAGGTCAGAGAATGGCCCCTGGGACACAGTTTTTTATAACTTGTTTTAAATGGTACCCCCTTTTCAATGGCACTTATTATAAATTGGTAACTACAGTCATTTAGAAGAAAATATCATTGGGAGTTATGCCGGCTATGGAAATACGACTTCCAATGGCTGAGAAGCTGAGGCATTTGAGAGGCCGTTTATATGGATGGTGCAGTTTCCCATGATGGTAAGAAGACAGTGAGCCTGGTACTAAAATTTTTAATGACTGAAGGAGATAACGTAGAGATAAAAAAAAAAAACCCAGCCACATTTGAGAGTACTGCAGGGAAAGCAGGGGCTGTCGAAGATTTATAGAGTTAGATCCAAACACTGAGAAAGAACACGTAAAGATATAAGGGATTTTCTGTTGACTGTGTTTGAAGAGCCGGGAAATGGTAGGACAGTGGATCCAATTAGGATGTGTAGAGAACCATATGGGTGATTGGGAAAGTCTGAAATTTTAGTTGTTTCTGAAATAAACAAGGCTATAAATGATAGATTAGTACTGATGGTTTCTTAGGAAGAATTAGGTAATTAATTCTAATTATAGCTTCCTTTTTAGGATTAATCTGTTCCACAATTTGTGTGCCTACAGAATGTAGGCCAAGGGAGTGGCAGTCTTACCAAGACCATGAGATGCACTACAGGTCTTCTTAAAGCTTGTTTGGGATTGTCTCCATTAAGGGGAATAATGACAAGGGAAGACACAGCTTTGTGTCTCCTGTAAGTATTAGAACAGGGTGAGTTAGGGCTAGAATAGGAGAAATATTGCTGAAATCACTTGTTCTCTAAATGACTTTTCCAGGTTGCAAATAAGGACAATTTCTGCTTTAACTTTCCACTGTAAATATATTATTGTGTGTGGTTACAAGCACAAACCTATACAAATCCAGGCTAACTGTGTATGTGTCCAGGTGCTTATTAGCTGTGTTCTCAGACAAATTACTGAACCTCTCTGAGCTTCAGTTTCTGTATACGAGGAACTTCACTACATAGAGTTGTTAATGAGGATTAGATAAGGTATAATACATGCAGAATATTTGGAAAAATGCCTAGCCCATAGTTTTTATATTATTATTATTACTATAGATAACTGCTATCATCATTGGATAAACTGTTCAAAGTATGGTCAAATCATTTTTCTATTTTTAGTGTAAATTTGGTCACAGTGTACTAGTAATTGTTTATGGAACTCTTTAAAGAAGATGATTGGGCTTTGTTTTTGTTTTTTAGTCAAAAGGAGAAAATCAAGAGTTTGTTTTTAATTGTAGATATAAAATTTTAGATCTAATATTTGGATCTAAAACTTCAGGATACTTTGAGGTCATTTTGTATTTGTCAGTAAATGCTAAACAAGAGAGTATTTTAGTGTTCAGTGATTCTAACCATTACCAGGAAAGAAAAATAGCTAAAATAACCATTGGAGGCTACTCTTTAGAGTATTTCAGAAGTCAATGAACCAGTTAAAAATTATACCTTATACCCATAAGAAACAGTACTGAATATTTGAGATTCAAACCAATAATGCTTTCATCCTTCTAACTGCAAAACATAAGTCATTACACAAACCCATCAAGCATGCAAATTTGGTGGTGGTGGAAGTGACAGTGAGGATTTTTGTGTTTTTGCAGTCTGCTTGTGTTGTTTTCCTGGTGTCTTTATCACAATTTGGTGTCAGGTTTCTACCTACTTCAGGCAATGAATCAAAAGTTTTTTTTTTTTCTTTCCTTTTTTAAGGACAAAGAAATTATACACTCTTATGATAAACTCAGAGTCTAACACAATCCAAGTCAAGAACCTCTTGTTGGAATAATATGTCAATAATTTTTGCTTATTTATTTATTTCTAAGTAGAAAAGTATTGAGATATTTTAACTTACGCTGTTGTCAAATTGAAAACATATTGTTTTTCTCAAAAATTGTTCACTGTATTAAGATTTTTAATTCACTGGGTAGAATTATATGTAGAATTACACTGTTTTTTAAAATTAATTTTATTAATTGAAGTATGTTCAGTTATAATGTGTCAACTTCTAGTGCATAGCACAATGTCCCAGTCATGCATATATATACATATATTCTTTTTAATATTCTTTTTCACTAAAGGTTATTACAAGATAATGAATATAGTTCCCTGTGCTATACAGATGAATTTTGGGATTTTTAAATCTATTCTTATATGTAATGGCTAACATTTGCAGATCTCAAACTCCTATTTTTTCCCTGAGGTTAAATGCCTGTTCTAACTCCTCCTTTCTCTATGCCTTTTTGTTTTCTTGACTATTTTTACTAGAGGTTTATTTCTTCTATTAATTGATCAGATAAATAGCCCTTGAATATTTGTCAGTTTTGATCTTATCTTTGGTTTAGTTAATTTTTAGCTTTAACACAATTTCAGGCATTTCTCTTAGTTTTATTTGTTATCCTTTTTTCAGTTTTCTTAAGTTGAATCCTCATTACATTTATTTTCATTTTCTCCCACCTCACAGACAAAAAAGGTAATATGTCTATACTTTACAATTTACTGAATGTGTTAATGTCTGAAAGAAGCATGTTTGTTTTTTCCAACTGTTTTTGTCACTTATTTACATATTTATTTCCAATCCAGTGTGATCAAAATGCGTAAGTTTTATGGCAATTTTACCATCATAGAGTGGTAGTGAACTTAAAATCTTGGGCTCTGAATTCAGCTACCCTGGATTTCAGTCTGAGATCCATACTTTTCCAACTGTATGATCTTGGAGAACATTAATTAACTATTTTTATTTACCTTTAAAATGAAAATCATACTGTACTTAATTCACAAAGTAGTTCAGAAGAATATATGAAGTAATCACTATAAAACTGCAGCATAGTCTCATCAGGCACAGTATAAAAACTCATTAAATGTAGCTCTTATTAAATTCTGTCAGAGCCCTTCAAGAGGAAATGTCATGTAATTTATTCTGTAAAAATAGTCACCCATTTGTTTTGCTTACAATGTATGCACCCATATTTTAATTTTTAATGGCACTTAATTTTCATCTATGTAGTTAGATTTTACTTTTTGTCACATAGCGAGAGTTTTATTTTGATATTTAAATTCCTTCAAATTTATGTTTTGACTGATAAAAATTGTCCCTAATCTATTTTGTCGACTTACTTATGCTTTGCTTCTTAAGTTTCCTTGCTTTCTTTGTTACACGTGTATGTTGCTCTGTGTGTCTGCTCTTGAATCTTCACAATCTCGTGATTCATAATAGTTTTAGTTTTTCTTAAGTCAGCTTTAGCCTGTTTTGTTCTAGTTGATAAGATTAAGATGTAAATATTATTTTAAATTATTATTAACTGTATTATTAAAAATTTTAATGCACTTTATTTTTTGCTATATCCCATCCATTTGAAGAACTTTCTCAGTAATCTGTCACTTCAGATATGGATGACTTTTTATTATTTTTATGATATAGTTAACCTATGCCATCTTTTTTATAGATTAACAAAAATGACTGCAAATTTTTACTATTACCTTTTTTATCATTTACTTTTAATTATTTTAGTTATAATTGTCCTTCTTTAACTCTTACTTTTGCTTTATCTCCCTTTCATTAGATGTACCTGTTAACTTTTAGAAAGAAATGTACATGAAGGGCTTAATTTTCAACATATCTACCTGAAGATATTTTTATTTTCTGTTGAGTCCTTGAAAGAAAGACTACTTACCAAGGCTTGATATTTTGAGGTCATACCTTTTTCCACTCAATAATTTTGAAATCTGTGCCTCTGGCATTTTGGTTTCTGCAGCATCATAAGAACAACTGACTGTTCTTGCAGGATATTTAGTCCTGTCCAAAATGTGCATTGAGACATTTGGTCCACTCCAATGGTTGTTGATATTTGGTCCTGTCCAAAATGTATTGAGACATTTTGTCCATGCCAGAAAGTTCCTTGATATTTGGTTCTGTCCAAAACATTCATTGAGACATTTGGTCCATGATTTGTTAAATGATACAAACATTTAACTTTGCCAAAAGTTTCCTGAAATTTGGACCTGACTGAGACATTTGGTGCACACCAAAAAGTCCTTGAAATTTGGTCCTATCCACAAAGTCCATTGACACATTTGGCCCATGATTTGTTAAATAATACAAACATTTAACTTTGTTAAAAGTTTACTTATGTTATTTTTATTGTAATTACTGACAGATTTTGAATTTCACAGTTGTTCTTACTCTTTCTTATCATGAAGTTCCACAGGGTCACTCCAGTCGATGAGCAATTACTCTCAAGAATATATTCCTGATTATTGGCTTTATATTTATCTGTTAACAATTTTAGTTATATAAATTTGATTTTGTCAGTTCAGTTAAATGAATTTTGATTTGATACTGTTGTGAATTTGGTGGCCATATTTGAATGTGACCACCAAGAACCTGGATGACAACTTGTTCGTTCTTTTGCTGTTCATCTTTTAACATTTTAATACATTTGTATATTGAAGGATGATCCACTGACTACCACTGGCTTTTGAAATTCACTATGCTAGCCTTCTGCTGCATTATTTGTTACGTGATAGCTGTTCAGTACTGATGTATAAATGTCCCAGATTTCTGGTAGAAATCTTGGATTTTCTGGCCTTCTACCTCTGCCATACCTTCCAACGACATATACTCTCCAAATGTAAAACATTAGGTCACCTAAATCTTCTTCTTTATCCTCCACAATGTTCTCAAAATTTCATTTACATCTTCCAGAGGCAAAAACAGAAAGAAGTCCAAACAACATGGATGCACACTTATGGATGCTACTTTTTGTTGTCATGCACTCACATGTTAGACCCAGTTCTTTTTGTTTGTTTGTTTGTTTGGTTTTGTTTTTTTTTGCCACAGTGACTGTGAAAAATGAAACAGCAACCTTTTATTTGTGTATTTGGTAGGAGTAGTCAAATCACACTCACATTTGCAGTCTTGAAATACGTCAGTGGAATGGATTAATGTTGAGATTTCTTTCTCATGCAAATACAAGTATTTTCTCATTTATATAGATAAAATAGCAATTGTGCATATCCCTACTAACGCGTGGGTCTTTCTTGTCCTCTACGTGCACCTGACAGAAGAATGAAGAAAAAGTCTAGAGTGCATGTAGAGTTTTAATTGACCATAAGCAAAACACACCATTGTTATTCTTATCCTAAAGGTGGGAACTCAGTCCCATGGATACATCTAACTCTGAATGAGCCTGAGAAATGAGACCGTCTGTGTGCCAAAGAACAGGAAATGGGTTTGGTTAATAGATAGCAGTCTATGAGAAACTCTCAAACAAGGCAATGTGTGATCTGTCGATGCAGAACTGTGGCAGGTGTAGTAGTATTCAGGGCTGAGGAAGTATTTTTACTCAGTTTCTGGAATCCACGTGTACTGAGTCAGGTGCTGGATATGAGTAGTGTTATGAAGCTTAGCCTCAACATAATCAAAATAGTATTTTGTAAGTGATACTTGGGTGTGCCATAACATGAAGCCTGAGTAAAAATTGTCTTAATCCAGATCCATATCCCTTATTATTGGTGCCATTTTTTTCTTGCAGTAAATTTTCAGAAAACCTTAATTTTAATTACTATTAAGAGTTTTCATCTTTTCTTCAGTGACTTCATGAGTACCTTTAAAGTGAACAACTTGTCCTTTTTATTTAAGTATTATTACCTATCTAATTAGCACGGTAGTGCATAAATTACCAGTAAAAATAAAATTCTAACTGAATAAACATGTTGTAGTTTGCCTAGACCTAATTGTTGTTTGGTTCATAAACAAAATTAAGAACACTTTTCTAAATTATAGCTTTATCTGGTTTCTCATACTGATATAAGAAGTCTCCCTCAAAGTGTGTTTTTCAAATTGGTGTAAGTTGGCAGTTTTTTTTTAACTGGTCCATGAAAAAGTAATACAGAAATTGGAATAAATGTTTATAGAAATTTTACCGTAATAATTTTTCCATAAATTTATTTTTTACATAAATATTCTTCTGTGATGCACAGGAGAAAAATAGTCTTTCACTACCAGATAGTTTGAGAAGCACTGTCTGACAGATATTTGGCACTACTCCCATTATGTTTCCTTTCACTGTTTCCTTGTGTCAAACAACCGTGTTTATGCCTCCCAGGCCATCCATCACTGGCCAGATTTTTATCTCCAAACTGTCTGTACATCATTGAATCTAATCCAGTCATGTACTCTTCTCCATCATCCCAAACGCTTTCCTGGGCTGTCAGGAACATACATTCTGTTGTCATACTTCTATGTCCTCAGCCTCTTTTCTAAATATTTACAACAACCACATTCATCCACCTTTGCCTTATCTCTTTCTAGACTTCTTTATTCTTGTGATTTCTCTCTGTCATCTTCATAAATATTCTCTATGATTTTTTTCGTCAACATACAAACATGCTCTGGTTTCCTTCATGTAAAATCTATCTATCTATCTATCTATCTATCTATCTATCTATCTATCTATCTAATTCTTTATCTATAATCATCTTTCTGTCTCTTCAGACAGCATGCTCCTTTTCAGGCACTGTCTCACTACAGTCTTCCCCTTCATAAAAAATAACTTTTTGAAGAATAGTCTATCCCGACTGTCTGTACTTCCTCATTTTTCTCTTCTCTTCTCACCTCATCTCTGCTAGTTCAATGAACCACTTTTGTCAAGGAAACCTATCATTTCTGTCTTGATGAATGTTGCTTTCCTGTTCTCATCTTAATTGCAGCATTTAGGGTAAAATACCACTTCCTATTCTTAAATCAGTTTATTCCTTTGTATTCCATTTTCTCTGTTACACTCTATTTTCTCCTACCTTATTGCCTACTCCTTCTCAGTGTCTGATACTGGATCCTCCTTTTATGCCATTTGACTCTAGGTGATTAAGTGTCTCACAGCTCAGTCATCAAACTCACTTCTCTTCTCTGAATATATCTTCCTCAGGTAACTTCATACAGGTCCATGACTATAACTGACATCCATGTGCTAAAACGCCCAAATATCTGTCTCCAGCCCTAACTTTTCACCTGAAATCCAGATCATATTTATAACAACTTACTGGACAGTTCCACTTAGATAATATGCATGTCCAATTCAAGACATCCCAAGGGAACTTTCTCCCCTAAATGTACTGTATCCTATGCTTCCTGTTCTTAGTGAATGGAATCAACACTGACTCAATTTGCTTAAATCAAAAGCTTGAGAATCTCTGTTGATTTTCATGTTTTTTCTTTCTTTCTTTTGGCAAATATTTTCAGGCCTGTTTCCAAAATATATCATAAATATGTTTACTTCTCTCCCACTGAACCACTAACAGACTTGACCTGACCATGATTATCTCTAGACTGGATTACCAGACTATGCCAGCAGTCTTCTTTCTGGTCCTCTTCTTTCTTCCTTCATCTTTTAAGCACCAGTCAGAATAAATATTTGAAATTTCTACCATTCAAGAGTCTAAAACCCTCTAGTACCTTCTCTTCACACTTATTTTTTAAAATATTTTTATTGAAGTATAGTCAGTTTATAATGTGTCAATTTCTAATGTCCAGCATAATGCTTCAGTCATACATGAACAGACATACATTCGTTTTCATATTCTTTTTCACCATAAGTTACTACAAGACACTGAACATAGTTCCCTGTGCTATACAGTATGAACTTGTTGTTTCTCTATTTTATATATATTAGTTAGTATCTGCAGATCTTGAACTACCAGTTTGTTCCTTCCCACCCCTTGTCCCCAGGTAACCATAAAATTGTTTACTATGTCTGCAAGTCCGTTTCTGTTTTGTAGATGAGTTCAATAGTGTCCTCTGTTTTCTTTCTTTCTTTTTTTTTTTTTTTTTTTTTACATTCCACATATGAGTGATATCATACGACGTTTTTTTTTCTTTCTCCTTCTGGCTTCACTTAAAATGACAATTTCCAGTTCCATCCATGTTGCTGCAAATGGCATTATTTTATTATTTTGTATGGCTGAGTAGTATTCCTTTGTTTAAATATACCACAACTTCTTTATCCAGTCATCTGTCAATGGACATTTTGGTTGTTTCCATGTCTTGGCTATTGTAAATAGTGCTGCTGTGAACATTGGGTTGCATGTACCTTTTTGAATTAGAGTTTCCTCTGGATATATGCCCAGGAGTGGGATTGCTGGATCATATGGTTTGTCTATTTTTAGTATTTTGAGGAATCTCCATACTGTTTTCCATTCTGGCTATACCAAATTACATTCTCACCAACAGTGTAGGAGGGTTCCCTTTTCTCTGTACCCTCTCCAGCACTTACTGTTTGTGATGGCCATTCTGACTGGTGTGAGGTGGTCCTTATTTGTAGCTTTGATCTGCATTTCTTCACATTCACATAACATCCAAATTACTTGCAGTGACTCATAAGCTTTTAGTTTATTTTTGCCCTATAGTCACTAGCCCTATAATTGGTTTCCTTTCAGTTAACTCAGAGCATTTGTATTTTCTGTTCCCTTTGCTTATAATGCTCTTCCCATAGAACTTCAAATGGTTATCTTCTTAGTACTTAGTTCTTATCTAAAATCATGCTTCCTAACAAGTCTCTCTCAGGCAGTTTAAAGGTATTTCCCTCCCTTAGTATTGCAAAACTCTTATTTTCATCAAGGCATGTATCCCTAGATGATATTGTCTTGTTACATGTGTGATTTTTTGTTTGTTTATAGCCCATCCATCCCTTCTTGAACAAAATATGTGTTTTTTAGTTCAGAAAAAATTTGTCTTGTTGTGTTCTGTACTTAGAACAGGGCTTAGAATATAGTAGACAATTGATCAATATTTTTTGAATGAGTGAAAGTTAGGGGCAACTGGATTAGCAGCTATTGGCAAGAAGATATTTTAAACTACAAATCAGTTGAGTCATGTTACATTCATATATTAATTATGTGAACATATCAATATATGTCAAATATATTATCATTTACATTAATTTTTGGATTTAACCAGAGATTATTACAGTTATGCTGATTTAAAATTGTCTTTAGTCTGTTTACCAAGACAAGAAAGGTGGGAAAAATGATGTTATATAATGAAGTTACCTTAAAGGAAAGGAAAAAAATGTACAAAGTATAAAAAGTTCATTTTAATGTGCAGTTATTATAAAGAGTGAAACCTGCTTGAATAGGCATTGCAAGTTCAAGAGAATTATAAGAAAAAAACATTATCTATTTTTACAGATTATTTGCTTTTCAATTCTAAGGACATAGGCAGTGTCTAAGTTTACTGACAAAGCGAAAAATAAAGTAACTTCATTTACCGTGCTAACTTAGATTTCTCTAAAAAATGCCAAGCTATATTTTATTACTTTTTCAATTACAATTAATCTATTTTTAAAGTTCTAATTAAATGCCTGAATGATAAAAATGTCCCTGTTTTAATTTTTAAAGAATCAGTGGTTGTTTCATTGACTGCAACATAAAACTCAAATTTGGAAAGCCATTCCTGGATTCAATAACAAAGTGTTAGCTTTTGAGTGATAATGCATGGCCAACTTTAAAAAGTGTGTGTGTTGCATTAATTGTGTTCAAGTGTTGTAAAAAAATACATTCGTGTTAAAAGTGACAAATATATTTTAAATTTGAGTTTAGGGGTTCCATTTGTAGGACAGAAATTGATGTTAGCACCTATTATTAGCATCATTATTAGTATTAAAATATTGAAAGTATTGCTTTGTTTCATCAGAAAAAAGTTGAAGTTGGCACACAGTTCAAGTTATTATTGTAGACCCTCTCTATGGCATCGCATTTTACTCCCAGAAAATCTACCTCTGATTTTATGTGCTAACACATACAGATATACTTAATGTCCATATGTCACAATTTTTCTTCAAATCTTTCATATCCATCTATACACTCAAAATAATTGGTTTGGCTTGAGGTAGAAAAAAGACTTATTTGATCAGAGATATGACTCCAAATTATCAAACACCATCATTATTTCATAAAATTTTATTATTTTTAGGAAAGTATATTTAGTCAGTAAACATCACTGGTACATACCACTGTCATAACATGATACCATTTTACATCAATTAATTTAAATAAGACAGCAATTTTTTGTAATTCATCTGTATTTGGTTAAAAAATACAGGGTGAGTTTACTCATGGAGTGAATGGGAGCACAGGAAAAAATTGGAATAAGTCCTAATATTGTAGGATGTGAGTTCCATATGAGAGTGTGGATTGGTAAAGTAAATAAGAGAGAAACATAAAAATATGAGCCATGATTAAATCTCTAAATATGTTTAGTTTTATTTTTTCGTAAGTAGTTGATGTAAAAAGAGTGATAAAGGAATGAGTAAATTTACCAAGAGAACTTCTGACACTACTCTTTCAGATAATCAGGGCTACCCCTAGTATCTACAGGGCATGGGCAAGTACAAATGCAGACTCACTCACATAAAAGTTGTAAATGAAGCTAATAAATTGTTAAATAATACATGATCTACTGTCTTACCTTGAAAAGTAACCTGTATAAAGTCAAAGCTGAAAAATATATGAAAATGGTTTCATTATCACTGAAAGTCTGCAAAATATCAGATATGACTACATTTAAATATTATTTTTCATGTCTGAATACATAACATTTTTCAGATATTCCTCTTTTTCGTAGTCATGCAAATGTTTTTTTCCTTATTCAAATGTTTTTGGAATATTAGAATGCTGCTTTAGTTTTATATTTCACACATACTTTATTTGATCTCATTTTTTTGAATTTCGTCTTTAAAATTTGTCAGTAAAAATCCCTTTGGTTTTTAAACTTTTTTGTAAAAATCTATTTTGCAAGAACCTATTATATTCATGCAATCTAGGAAAGATTTGCCAAATTTATTAATTTATCTTTCCTCTTAATTAAAAACTTTGTCTCTTTCCTATGATGGCAGTGGAATAACCAACATCTTCTTGGAATTCAGACATGGTGACAAGAGATGAGAAGAAAGATTTCCTGGGGCCCAACAATGGTAGGAGACCAGATGTTTTGATTATACATTGTGTTGTGCCAGTGTGGAGTATTGTATGTTGAGTAACATAGCACCCATATGTTTTCTTATATATTTATTTAATTTTAGTTTTCAGCCTCCTTTGGGTATGTGGGTGTCTTCAAAGGACAGAGCCTAAGACAGAAAGGTTTAAGAACAATACCATACGTAGTTTGTTGCACCTTCTCCATACTCAAAACCAGATTGCCTCTGGGATGGCTCTTCTGTCGTCTACTAGTTTGGACTCAGGTATTTTCCTAGCATGTTCACAGCAGTAGCACCTGTGCTTGAATTTTGAGAATCCTTTTGGTTGATCCCTTTATCTTAGGTATCTTACTTTTGTCACCAACTTTTCCATCTAAGATAGGTTTGCTACACTGGTCGCACCTGCTGTCAATCTGTCTCCTCCTCGTACCCTGTTTAACTCTTGTTAATCCCATCTTTTTGCTAAACTAATGGAAACTGCAGCTAAATTCAGCCATACTTTCTTTTAAACATACAGTTTGTTTAAGGTGGGCTGGAATCAAAATTATAACATGGGACTTAAAGTTTAATAAACTATGACAGTAAAACTTCTTTAATGAAAGAGCTGTTTAGAAGTTTTATTTTTTTAAAGGGGTAATGATAAGCATTTAAAAATATAACCCACAGTGTATAGGAATCCTTTTATTAATTCACTTGCCTATTGAAGGACTAAGCTAATATTCAGTTCATTACCCATATACTTCTATGCCTCATTTCTCATTATGAAGGAAAATCAAAATATGATCATTTAAAGTAGAGTTAGAATTATCTCATTTTGTAAAAAAGAAGATAAATTTTTAACCTAGATCCAAGTAATAAAGCTCAAACAATGAAATAATATAAGCTAAATATTTTTGAGAACAGAATTTTCATTGCCAAACATAGTAAATGAAGGTAAGCCTGAAAAAGAAAACTGTTATAAAGTAAATGTTCTCATGTGGTTCAATGGAAGGAAGTTTTCCATCTGTATCTGGAATTTATAGTGTCTGGAAGAAGACATTGATTACCAATTATTTTGCTACTTGGTGATATGGACTTAGATATATTAGATACCTTGAGACCGAAACCACCCAGAAGCAGAGTACAAGGAATGAAACAATGGTGAGTTAGATAACTATTGTGAGCTACAGAAGGAAGATGGAAAGTTGTAATGCCTTTTTACAAAGCCACACACCTCAGCAAATACTGCAGGAACTACACAGAGCAAATTTAAGAATTCTCTGAGCTAGCTACTATGGTAGTGACCTTAAGGAATTTCTTCAGAATGACTAGTTTACAGACTTGATGGTATTTGCAAGAGAGAAATGAATGTAGGGAAGTATATAGGGACCTTGAACATGCCAAGGAAAATGAAAACCTTTGTTAGTAAGCTCTTTGACCAGGATGTGAATGTTGGAATTAAAAGAAAAGAAAAGAAAAGAAAAAAAAAGGAAGAGAAAGAAAAAGAAAATAAATTTAAAAAAATAAGAGGATGAAATCATGGAGTCTTTAGAAGGAAGGAGACTTAAAGATCAGGTTATATAACCTATCAAATGTTAAACAGAGGTCTAGAGAATGTGGATATATTTGTTCTGAGGAAAATGTAGTTAATTTTCAAGTGTCTGATAATAAGACTGACTCTAATATGTTCACAAATAACAATACAGTTATTTATACTGTTACCCAATTTTTCACCTGTGTTTTAACGGTAATGATTTTGAGGCTAAAAATAATATGATTTTAGGAGATATTTTTTGTTTATTGTGTATTTGATGCTGTTGTTAAAATGTTAATTGCTTCAGCTGAGTCAAGTTGTTTCTTACCTAGAATTGTTGCAAGAAAAGTTGAATTTAAGTAATTAACCTTGACAGTTAAACATCACATGCAATTTGATACGGTGGATTTTGCATATCAGAGCTTCTATTGGCACCTGTGAGAAATGCTTTAATGATATTTTTGAATGAAGAGATAAAAACACCTGCTAGAAAAGCACCAGAAAAATAATGATTTTTAGGAAGTATAGAAGTATAACAATTTCCAGAATCTTTACTCTTTACAAGTATTATTCTTTTATTTTAACCACATCCCATATTGTGTAAGGAATGTCAAAATGTTTTTTTTCCTGCCTTAAAATAAATAAATTTGGTATGAAGAGCTAATAAAAGTGTGCTCATAGTGACAAAGTATCTTCTAACACATTAATTTAGAGACTACAGTTAAATTTGCATATTTAAAAATTAGGAGTGACGTCAGTAAAATGGCAGGATAAAAGAGCCTCTGATGATATCTCCCGCACAGCAGCAATGATTTGGCAGTCATCTATGGCAAACCCCTCTGTGGGAGCTTTGAGATTCAGGTAGGAAGTTGCAAAACCTCAGTGGAGCTCAAGACCAAGGAGGGCAGTTTTGAGAAGGCAGGCTATGCCCAGGTAACAGGTTCACCAACCATTACAGACCTGGAAATAACCCCATCTCCATGCAGATTTGCCGCCGGCCTTGATCCTGCCACCAGCACCATCTGCCAAGGGACCCAGGAGGAGTCACACCTACCTGAGCCTCAGTAACAGGCCTGCTAACGTTGGTCTCAGTTGTGGACTCTGAAGAGCCCAAGACCCAGCTCCAGAACCTCAGCTATATTCAGGAGTGGTCCTGCCTGGCTAGGAACCCGGTGAAAGACGTGCCCATTTTTGCCCCCAGGGGTTTACCCACCACCCCTTGGTCAACCTGAGGATCCTGAAGCAGTCCTGTGATTCAGCTCCAGCCCCTCTTGGCTCTGGTCTGAGGGCAGTCCTGCCTGCTCAGAGACCTAGTAGGAGGAATGCCCATTCTTGCTGCCAGAAGCAGGTCTGCTGAATTCAGTCCCAGCTGCAGACCCTGAAGGAGCCCTGTGACTTGGTTCTAGCCACTCTCAAACGCAGGCAGGTGCAATCCGGCCTGCCGAGGGACCCCTTCAGTAGCCCAGCAAGAGCCTACCCAAAAGCCAAGTGCTAGCCACATCCATCTGCATACCTTGTCACAAGCCCATCAAATGCAGACCCTGAGCAGACTCTTTTCCCAGCACTAGCCCTGCTGACCAAGGACCTAGAAACAGTTTGTTCTGCCCAGGAACCAGACAGAAGCCATGCCTGCCCAACCTGCTGGCAACAACCTTGCCAACCCAGTGCACCAAATATCCAGCAATAGCCACATGATCTGGCCTCACCCCAAATGAACAGTGATTGCCGAGGTAATCCCACCAGCCCAGGTAACCAACAAGAGAAAGTCTTTCCCTGCTGAAACCAGTCTGTGAAGACTGGAAAAGGCAACTGTTTCTTCAAATGTACAGAAACCAATGCAAGGCTACATAGATCACGAAGAATCAAATATTATATCTACAAGTTAAGTGTCATTTCCTACTGTAAGTGGTATGAAACTAGAAAACAGTGACAGAAGTAAAACAAAAATTCACAAACATGCAGAAATTACACAACACATTCATGAACAACCAAGGGGTCAGAAAAGAAAACAAATGAAAATCAACAAGTACCTTGAGACAACCAGAAGTGGAAATAAACATATCAAAACTTACAGGATAGAGCAAGCCGTCCTAAGAGGGAAGTTTATAGCTATAATTGCCTATATTATGAAAAAAGAAAAATCAAATAAACAACCTAATTTTATACCTCAAGGAATGGGGTGGGGGGAGGAGCTAAGCCCAGACTTAGCAAAAAGAAGGAAATGATTAAAAAAAAAAGTACAGAAATAAATAAAACAGAGATTAGACAGATAATAGAAAAACCAATAATACTTAGTTTTTTTTTTAAATAAAAACAAAATTGACAAAATTTTAGCTAGACTAACCAAGAAAAAAAGAGAGAAGTCTCTAATAGAAATGAAGAGGAAACATTACAACTTATACCACACAAAGGCAAAGGATTATAAGAGATTACTGTAAACAATTTTATGCTAACAAATCTGATAACCTAAAAGAAATGGATAAATTCTTAGAAACATTCAATCTACCAAGACTGAACCATGAAGTAGAAAATTTGAACAGACCAATATTGAGTAAATAAATTAAATCAGTAATCAAAAATCCACCAACAGAAAGAAAAGCTCGAGAACCAGATGTCCTCACTGGTTAATTCTACTAAACATTTAAAGAATTAACACAAATCTTTCTCAAATTCTTCCAAAGAATTGAAGAAGAGGAAACACTTCCAAACTCATTTTACAAGACCAGCATTATCCTTATAATAAATTCAAATAAAGACAAAGCAAGAAAATTACTGGCCAGTATCCCTGTTAAACATGTATGCAAAAATCTTCAACAAAATACTAGTAAATCAAATTCAACAGCACAGTGAAAGGATCATACACCATAATCAAATAGGATTTATCCCTGTGATGGTTCACCATACACAAATAAAACATAATATGCAGCATTAACAGAATGAAAGATAAAAAATCATGTTTGTTTCAACAGATGCACGGAAAGCATTTGACAAAATTCATCATCCATTTATGATAAAAATTCTCACCAAATTAGGTATAGCAGGAATGCACTTCAACATAATGAAAGCCATCCATTCCAAGCCTGTAGCCAACATCATATTCAAAGGTGAAAAACTGGAAGCTTTTAATCTGATATCAGGAACAAGTCAAGAATGCCCATTCTCCCCAGTTTTATTCAACATAGTACTGAAAGTCTAGCCAGAGCATTTAGGCAAGAAAAAGAAAAGGCATCCAAACTAGAAAAGGAATAAAATTGTTCTTATTTACAGATGACATGATCTTATATGTAGAAAACCCTAATGATTCAAAAAAAAAAAAAATGGTAGAACTAATAAATTCAGTAAAGTTACAGGATACAAATAAAAATACAAAAATTAGTTGCATTTTTATACTCTAACAATACACTATCCAAGAAAGACCCTATACGTGTGGGTTTACTCACTGTTCAGTTTTCCGGTCTCGGTGCTTGGTTTATAGCAGTACTATACTGTTTTGATTACTATTGCTTTGTACCATAATTTAAATCAGGAAGTGGAATGCCTTCAGCTTTGTTATTCTTTCTCAGTATTACTTTGACCATTCAGGTAAAAGTGATTACATACAGACTTTAAGGATTCTTTTTTTTTTTTTCTGTGAAAAACACTTTTGGAATATATATGGATTTATACATGGATTTATATAGGATCTATATGTTATTAAACCATAGAAAAAGAATACAATACTGCCTTTTGTGATAATGTGGATGAGCCTGGAGGATACTTTGTAAGTACAGCAAGCCAGACCCTGAAAGACAAATATTGTGTGAGCTCACTTGTATGTAGAATCTAAGAGTCAAACTTACAGAAATAGCGTACCGTACTCAGTGGCAGTTGTGAAGGACTGAGAAGTAGGGGAAATCAGATGTTAATCAAAGGGTACAAACTTTTAGTATGAGGCGGATAAGTTCTGAGGATCTAATGTACAGCCTGGTGACTATAGTTAATAATACTGTATTTTATACTGTATTTTATACTTGACATTTACTAAGAGTAGATCTTAAGTGTTCTACTCTTCAAACGTGTTCCCTTACAGGACTGTGCCCAGTTTCTTTAGCACGACATTCGGTACCCTCAGAACTCTGCCTGCCTCTCATGTCTTTGTACAGTAATCAAACATCTTAAAATTCCCTGCATATCCTACCGTGTAATAGCACAAATATTTTTACCGGAAATATTTTATATTATAACCCTTCTACTTTTCATAGCTGGGCTAATTCTGTTTCTTCAAAACACGATTGTAAATCCCCAACCCCTGATTTATCCCTCCCCACTAGATATAAAATAGACAAAAAACAAGGACCTACTGGATAGCACAGGGAAATGTATTCAGTTTCTTGTAATAACATATATGGAAAAGAATCAGAAAATATATGTATATATATGTATAATTGAAACACTTTTCTGTGTACCTGAAACTAACATTTTAAATCAACTACACTTCAATAAAAATTTTTTAAAATAATAATAACCACAAAAAAAGGACAACTGCAAATGAAGTAGAGAGCAACACGTACCCCATCCTTCAACTTTGCTAACAATTCCAGCCTCTCATATGTGTAACTATCTTTGTAATTTGATTTGATTTTATATTAAATGCATTTATAGATGAAAAAAGCGAAACTAGATGTAATTTCTTAATTCAGTGGAAGGTTGATTTCTATAATCAGAATGAAGGTGTAATATGTAATTGTATCATTGGTACAGGCTTTATACCTGGTTTAGAAATGTCATTTTGTAAGTTATTAAATTGCTGCTTTATTGATATTTCCATTATTCTCATAAAATTTTGTCTTAAGAATTTGTTTCTTCCATTTGCTAAAGTAAAAATATGTAGACAAAAATATATGAAATTAATACTTTAAAAATTTTGCTAGGGAAAAACATTAAATATAGCATTGACTTCAACTTTGTTAGTAATCCAGTCAGTTATTTGTATTTGTATTAAATTCAATTGTTAATAAATCACACATGGAAGCAATAGAACAAGACAGTATTTACTTACCTCTCTGTTAATATTCTAAGTGTCTATAAGGGTAATGGACACTTACTCTTGTCACACAGCCTGGCAGCCAAAATTTTTTTTTAATTCCCAAGTTCAGAGAGTTTGTGGCTATTTCCAGATAGAGTAATTGTTAAAAATCTATCCATTTAGCAAATCTTACAAATATTTCTACATTTTTACTTTGTTAAACATGGTCCCAACCAATGACCATTAAGGACATATATGCAACTATTATTTCCAAGGAGAATTATAGAGTTTTAAAATTAGACCTTTGAAACAACCAATCTAATTACTTCACGTACTGAAGATGACTTTCATATACAATATGAGTACAAGAGTGTCAAAAAAAAAGTGGCATTGTCACTGGCATGTGTGCCTTGAACTTTTTATTTTTTAAAGACAAGTAATTTTTACCACTTAGGAACTTCAAAACAGATTTTTAAGATTTATTGTCTACAAAGCTATACATTCTCTAGCAGGGGCAATTCTTATAACTATATTCTTTATCACCTGACATTGCCTACTGGTTTTTGTATTTAGTTTATAGACTGTAGCTCCAGGCAAAAGTTAAACAGACTTAATTTATTACAATGTGTTAGTTGTTCTTGGCACCTCATAGGAAGACATTGCAGGAAAAGATTAGCTTAAGCAGAATTAAACTATCAAAAAGCTGAAATAAAAGAGATATTGAGAACCTATGTAATGTTGTGATGACAGCTGTTTCTGGGCCCAAAACAAATTAGGAAATATGACTGATAAACACTTTGAAACAAGGGCCTATTGAGAGTCAGTCAAAATTAATCTGTGGGTAATTAGCTACCTGCCAAATACTGCTGTCCTATATGGCTTAAGTTGGCCACTAGTAAAGGAGTGCCAAGGACAGAACAAGTGAAAGAACTAAAGCAGGATGGAAAACTAAGTACAGGACAGGATGATAGGCATGGTTACAGGCCAAAGAAATTGACCAGCAGGAAACTCATTATAAGCCTACCAAATATTTTAGGGACTTTGAAAAAAACAGCCTTAGAAGATATATCCTTCCAGAGAGAATTAGTGATTTGCCTTCCCACAGATATTCCAGCATAGTAAAGATAAAGCCTTCCAGTTCCCCTCCCAGAGATGCACTTACTCTCTAGGGTAAGAGTAAATTCTCTCCTTCCATGGGATGAAGCGTGGATGTGCTAGCAACCTTCAATGACTTCTCTGTAGCTTGTCCGTTTTTAGTTTACTTGTCATAGTAGCTAGAGTTAACCTAACTAATAAAGTGTTGCAACCTAACAAGACAATAGACCAATCAAATATGTCTTCAGTCTTAAACTGTTTTCCTGTAAGGTCCATGTATCAACTCTGTATCTAAGTGGGTTTCAAAGATTATTACTCAGAAATATTATGAACAGTACAGTTAATTGATTTTCTTTTACCAGAAACCACACTGGAAGAGAAATATACATTATACATTCCTAAATGTTTTGTTATAGTAATCTGAATATAGATAATGTTTAAGAACATCCTAAATAACTGGTATTTCTCTCCTAGTATAAATTAGATTTTTTTTTTAGAACTTGTTTTGGTTCTTGTAATGAAGAGTATAGTTTTGTTTATCTTGAGAAAAATACAGATTTCCCTACCCAGGAAAGCCATTCTTTTCCAAGAAATGTACATATTCAAGAAATTAAAATGTGGAGTGTTGAAGGAGAAAGAAATTATTCACTTACTGGGCAGATCCACTGTTATCAGCTAAGGTGATCAGTACCACAGACATAATTGGTTTATATGCAATATTAACTCTAGAAAATGACCATAATGCAGTCTAATATTCTGATTGTTAAAGTCCAAGTGTATGAAAATCATTTACAATGTATATCATTGCCTTGCTTATTAAAATTTTTGTCCCACATTGTCTTCAGCATTTCCTTCACACTGGATTAGAAATGTAAGGTATAGTGACCCTCACATTGGTGTAAATACAGGTCTTTGTGTTTTAAGTGAAAAAATATAATGTTGCCAATTGATTCATGGCATAGTTTCCTAGGAGTTTTGTCAATGGGTTTTTCCTATGATTATTATAATACATTGATAGTCCTAACTCTCCTTTGTCAAGACACAGATGGTGGTGAAAGAAAGAGAAATAGGTTTATAAGATTTTAGAAAAGTTAGACAATTGAAAGTTTAGAGAACACGTACCCAAGTTTTGACCATCACTAATCTCAAATAAGGTGTCAGAGCTACAGAAGGCTAACATTAACCACTCATATTTTCAAATAGAAAACTATCAAGTCCATGGGTAGAGAGAACAGGAAATTTCTTTCATCTAAGAAGTCATATATCAATGTCTTCAGGTCAGAAAGAAGCAATTGTGAAACATTTCTTATAGTCTGAAGTTTTCCTTTAATCCATTCCAGTCACTCTTATGTTAGAAAAATGAATGACTCGTGGTTAGACTCCATCAAATGCAACAGAAATAATTTCTCACTATTACGAAAAAGATCAAGTAGACGAATACCATGAATATGCATCACATGAGTTGGACACTACAGTAAAAGTGAACTGATAATTTCAAATAAAAGCAGAGCTAACTAGTTTCCTTATCTAAACTTAAGAGTATAAAACAGTCTCCTATTTAATGCACTGGAACAAAAAAAAAGTATTAAATGTGATTCAGTAATTTAAGGAGCCAATAATGTACTGATTCAGGGGCAGAGTGGTTTATTTTATTTCATTGCCTATGGTTTGGAAAGTCTACCCTTGTCAAGGGCATGGGCGTTGTGATTTCCTTACTCTAGAAAAGTTACACTCGATGGAAGTGTCTATTTAGTCAGTTTCAATTACACAGCTTAGAATGTCAACGTAGAATAGACCTATGGAGACCTACAGTGGAAGAAAAACTTATTTAATGGTTCTGAGTTTTTGAAAAAAATTAAGGAAGAGGAAGGAAATCTGTATTTGTAGGAAAATATTTTAGAAATTAAAGAAACAAATCAAAAGTACATAAAAATGTTTTGGTAGTTAATTAAAGAGTATTTATTCACTCACTTTTTACAAACCACTGCAATCTAGTGTGTCACAATATACATATGTACATAACTATCTACATAAATACACATATATATATATATATATACATTACATACATGTATATAATTTCAAAAGGTACAAACCAAGATGTAATATTCAGTTTTTGCTGCAGCAATAATGCATAACAAATAGTCACAAAGCGGAGGTTTTCCCCCACAAACTGTTTCTCAGCTACAGTTCTGCTGGGTCCTCCTGGGCTCTCTCAAATTCTGCTGGGCTTGAGTGGGCTTGGCTGAGCTCTGTTGGGCCTGGCTCTGAGCTGCAGGTCATAGTCAAGTCTAATTCACATACTTTTTCATTTGAGGACTTAAACTGAAGGAACAGTGACTGAAGTATATTATTCCCAGGGAAGAGGGAAGGTGATCAGGAAGATGAAATGGAAACCCACAGTACTTTTTAAATTCTCAGCTCAGAAACTGGTCCACTGTCACATCTTCCTAGTTGTTATTGGCTGAAGCATGACATGTGAGACAGCCCAAAGTCAGTGGAGATGAAGATGTTCTACCTACCTCCTGTGAGTCATAGGAAGCATATGACAATAGGTAAAGCTGTAAAATCTTATTTCAGGGGAGGAAACAAAGATTGGGAACACTAATTCAATGTATTACACAACATGAGTGTTTTTTTTAAAGCTCAGTGCATTGAGAAAGCACATGATAAGTTGCTAAATTAAGTCATGGGTCACTCTCTATTGCAATAAGTGTCCTCCCCCAACCATTGTCCCCAATTATCATGAAACTGTGATATACTGAATGGAGTGAATCATACATTACTGAAACTTTGAATCCCTAATTTGGATCCCTAGATCCAAAAATGGGAATCCAATAAAGATAGGGAATGAATAGACTATTCAACTATCTTCTAACTGGAATTTTAATCTTCAGAGTTGTCACCTTCCAATCCATCTGACATTTTATCCCCAGGGTGATTTTACTAAAAATTTAAATCTGAATGTCAGTCATCTAATATCTTCTTTTTACACTCCTCCATTGTCTTTTAAGACAAAGTATATACTTGATAATTTTAAAACAAAACCAAATTAAGACATCTCCAGCAATCACTCAGTGATCCCTTCCTTTACCAAACTGATATTCTATATATTATGTTCTGTCTACTTGGTACCAAGCCAGTATAGTGGTTTAATAGGTAATGCAACTGAATATATATATAAAGAATTATATATGTGTGTGTGTGTGTTTCCTCATGCTGGATTGTAATGCTCTAAGTATGTTGATATTCTCCACTATATTTCAGTACTAAATCTACAGTGGGGTCTTTATTACTCTGGCCAAATAAAACAAGATAGAGTCCTTGCCTTTCAAAGAATTGCTGAGATTAAATTCTCAAGCATTCTTTCTTTCTATTTATGTCAATATTAACAAATTTCCTACTGTACTTTCCCTGTCATAATGTATAAACCTTCCTTGTCTTCTTTTGTATCACTCTTTTTATTTGCTTTCCTTAATACCTGTGTACTTTTTTTTTCTAAACAATCCATGTGCTCTATAGGTAGGAAATGAGATTGGCATTCTTATTCTGCATTAGTACTTCATTCTTACTCAAAACAAAAAGAAAATGCAGATCCTTCGAGGTATTAAGTGGTTGTGTTGCACGTCTCTTTAACCCTGTCATTTGCTGATGTTCCAGTTTGCTTCCTCTACTCCTTGAAGATTTTGTTACCTGGTATAGAAGGTTCTCTTTATCCTAAATAATCCCAACTTCAGAAGGATTAACATCAATGTTCATATGAACGTTTCACTTATTATTTCTAATGCCACCAAATTCAATAGGCTTTTTTGGGGGGAGTTGGGGGGTCTTTAGATTACTATTGGACCCTCCCTCCTTCTCAAAACACTCTTTGGATTTTATTTTAAATATTCTCCAGGTTTTATTCCTTCCAATCCACAATCAAATATTCAATTTGTCAAATCTTAGTCCCTGGATCACAGGTTGTCACAAGCTAGACTGACTCCCAGGCAATTCCATTCACGCATACAGCTGCCATTATTACTTTTAAGTAGATAACTCAAAAAACAAATTTTACCTGTGATCAGAATTGCCTTTTAGCTCCAGATATGTATATCTAACTACCTAATTTAAATAAATTCTTAGATATTTCAAAGACCCTATTACACAATAAAGACAAAAAGTAAATTTATAATCTTTAGCCCCACACCTAGTCCTTTACCACAGTTTTTCTTTGCACATGGCTGCATAACCCATCACGTTATGGAAATGAAGAACCAAGAACCAATCAACTGTTACATCTGCCTCTGCCTCACTCCTGATATTGCAACCTGGAAAAGTCTATTGATTTAACCTGTTAAGAATCTCACAAGCTTGAACACTTCTGTCTCCCTTAATCCAAGGTACTATCATTTCTTCTCTAACCTGACAACACTTAGTATTTACTCTTTCAATATTTTTTGTACTCTGGACAATCTTTTATGTGCTCAAATAAGAAGGTATCACTCCAATACATAAAGCCTTTCAATGGCTTCTTGTTCTCAGAGAGAAGGCAACATACCTCGACGTCTAAACACGCTTCATGTTTTGGCATCCATCCAACCCCCCAAACTCATCTGCGTTACACTCTCCCGAACTGCAGCTACGATGGCTTTATTTCAGCCCCTCCCATCCACCATGTCTTCTCTCAGCACTTAATTTTGCATATGCTATTCCCTCTGCCTGATTATGCTTTCCTCTCTTTCCCTAAGTATATCTCATTCCTCTGTTTTGTATGAAATCATCACTTTGGAGGAGATTTTTCACATAGCTTTTACAAGTCAGTCGATCTACTACAGACTTTTATAACTCTGTATCTCTTCTTTATAGTATATTGATTTCTGGACACTATGATACTGATGTGGCAAGGGATATGTCTGTTTTTCTTAAAGTTACTATTGTATCCTTAGTGGTTGACCCACACAAGTGTTTTATAACTATTAGTTGAATGACTGAATGAAAGCCTAACAGTGACTTGTTGAAAGATGATTTGCAATAAATTGTGTTTTTATTGAGACTGAAATAGACCTACCATGGCATTAAGTTGGTATTCAGCAAATGTCAGCTTGACATGTATGAAAAGCAATTTTGGACTTTGTGTTTACATCCATGGCCAAACAAGTCTATTTATACAAATGCACTGTGACCATCAAGTGGAACAGTGATTTGAAGGTTATATTCCTTGTTGAAAAATTAGATGATATATTAGGTTTCCAGGTTCCATACTGCTGAAGTATATCTTTGACAAACCTGCACTGATGGTAAGCATGAAATATAGGACTGTTTCTAACTAGACAAATAATGTGCTATTTTCGTTTTTCTTGTATTTTCCCCTCAAACCCTCAGGCTAGTTAGGACTAAGCTTGTTACTTCTCTTAATTTCCACTTGTATTTAAGATTTTTTTATTCATTAGTTATATTTCTTACTAAACCATGTTAAAGATAGTTTTTCACTGAATTATCCCTCTTTCCTAACTACAAGTTATACGTAGGGTATTTTTATTTATCTAAGACAATCTTTAAAACCCATCATAGTATTACATAGAAATGTACCTATTAATGTACCCCTATCCCTAATTGTATTTTAGTTAAAGTACATGATATTCAAAATGTTTTATACAGAGGCATCTTCATGTCCTGTTGATTCTGTCTACAAAATATAGCTCAAGTCAATATACTGATCTCCTCTGCACTGATTAAATTCTGGTCCCAGGGACCACCATCTCTTTCTTAGATGACTAGTATAAGCAAGACTTTCTGCTTATATTCTCCAGAAATAATATTCCCACACAAAAACCAGATTGCTCTTCTTGAAACCTAACTTAGATCATATGCCTTTTTTGTGTACAGTCTGTGAATACCTACCCACTAAATTTAGAGCAAAACCTAAAATATTTCATTTGGCCTATTAGACTTCACATTATTTAGCTCGTGTCAGTTATGTTCAGCATCAGTGTTTGCTGCTCTTGTTTTTTTTCTCACAATGTTCAGTCTCATTGGCATTTAAAGAACTTCTTAAAAACACCAGGATTTTTCCTACTTCAGGTTAGAGTCCTTGTCCAGAAGTAGGCTCTTAGGTTCCATTCCCTGTGCCAGAGAGACATTTAGAGATGACCTGACAGTTAGTGCATAGTATCGGTTGACAGAACTGTTTATTAAGTTCCAGTTAGTGTGAAGTTCAAAATGTCTCTTTGCTGACTGTGTCAAGGTTCTCTGTCGTTAGCAGTGGACATGATCAGGAAGCCAGTGTACCTGTGTTCTTGTTGCTGGGAGCTATCTTACGTTTGCAGCAGCAACAGCCTTGGACCAACACAAAATTGTGAATGGCATAATGAAGAAATGAAATAAATAGGGTCTTTGATTATCACGTTAACCTTCTAGGTCAAACTCTTCCTCTGGGTTTTCCAGTTTTAGAGCCAGCACATTCCTTACTGTTTAATTCAAGTACAGTTGAATTTTATATTTCATAAAACCACTTTATAATGTTATAAAAAACACTCATAATGGGATAGCTTCTAAATTAACTTAGATTCATGTTTCCCATATCTAAAATAAAGTGTAACTACCTTGATAGATTCTTACGAAGTAATGCACGTGACACTCAATAATGTGTAGCCACTGGCTACCATAATTAGAAAAATGCAGTTGTTCAGCCAGACTCAATGTTGCTTAAGAAATTTTACAAGTGAGAAGAAGGATTTGGTTAATTATTCTTTTTCTCCATTATTCTTCAGTATCTACTTCATTTATCACTTTGTTGTATTTGAAGATGTTTTATCTTAAGTCAGCCAACTCTGATTAAATAAATGCATATAAATTCAAATACTGAATATATGCTCCCAAGACTGGTTCTCTAAAGCCACAGGATTACGACCGTCAGTCTCTGTTTCTCCAGTGTTAAGTGCAAGCCGCCTGCCAGTGAGTCCTCCTGGTGAGTAACTAACTCCCTTTGATCTAGGTGCCAGAATTTCTTGATAGTGTGAGCTCATGTGAAATTCACTACCACAAAAGATACAGCAAAATCAACAACAAAAAACACGAGTCTTCAGAAAATAAAGTCCCAGCAGTTTCAAGTTTTCAAATAATCTGCCTGCTGGCAGATCCAATAAACCTGCTGCTTATTGGCTACTGTCTCCAAATCCTGCTGTATCTCACCTACTCAGCCGAAGGGGCTGCTGTTCTAAGTAATTGCTAAGATCACGTGGCGTGGGAATGTATGCTGTGGCCTATTATTGTGATCAGTAGAAAGATAACAGTTACCACTTGCCTGGAAACAGAATGAAGGATTAGAATATTTTATCAAATGTATTTCTACTGCATAATGCTTTGCTAGGAAAAGGCTAAAGCATGTAATTAAATGTTTATTCAACTCTAATGGTTATTGTGCAGTAGAGATTTTTCTCTTATATTAATATTTCCATTTATGACATTATTGGCAAAATGACCTTTTGAAAAAATCTGTTTCAGAAGAATATCAGTGAAACTGATATCTTTTAGACCACATGATTGATAGGTAGGCTGATTGTTGTCAGATATTTGGTGCTATAATCTTACATAATATATTCTTGTTAACAGAATTTTTGAAGGTGCAGAAACAGAGGGTGGAGATTAATATCCCTTTTATAGGGTGATGCTGTGATGTGGCATTCAGGCACTTTTTTCCTGTCAGGAAAACAGAACCACAAGAATATATATTTATTTCTGTGAGTCTTTAGTAAATTGCTGGAAAGTGGCATTGTGGTTCTGCATTTGCCTTTCTTGTTGCAAGAAGACCATCTTCCTGTAGTTCCTGTAAAAGTGTTCAAAGTCTATGCCTTAGTAGTGTTTCTTGTAAAAGGACCATATGTATTTCCATGAAACTCAACCTTTAAAAATTATGCACAGCACTGACACTTTCAGAAAAAAAAAATTCTAATAGGTGTTACTGGGTTGCCCTCTAACGCATAGGGTATGATTCCAAACACATCCCTTTGATTCTGTTGCTCTGTGTACCACGTAGCACAGGTTGACATTCTCAGCTTGGATTATGTAAGTGGTTGTAAATTTTGCCTGTTTTCTTCAGAATCTTTTGAACTCACTACTGAGATCACCTACATGGTTTCCCTGCTTTCCTTGAGATACAGACAGTATCATGACAGAAGCATAGGGTACAAGGTGGGAGTGCCTGGCAATAATGCTCAAAAAGGCCCACGACTTTGAGATGTGACACAGAGTGAGGTCTTAGAGCTAAACTGCCCGGGTATGACTGTAGCCCTGCCATTTGTATTAGTCCACATTTTAACTTCTTAAGTCTCATTCTCCTAGCCCAGATTATTGTTGTTGTGATAAAAGAAAATAATACGAGCAGAGTTTTGTTTTTTAACATTGTACACAATAAGGGTAAGTTGAAACTGTATTTACTGTTAGCATCATTATTAAAATTATTATTCATTTTTATGGTACAACCTCCAACAAAAGAAAATCATCACTTTATGATTTTTCTCCTTTATTCACTACCACAGGGTAGGATATACTAGCTGGTCTAAAGTTTTATGAGCGTGAGTCTCAGAAACACCTGGGTAACTGGCCCTTACTCCTGGCTAGCTGGCCCTTATTCCAGTTCTGAAATTTGAGTTAGGGAATATATTTTTCCTCAGGTATATGCAAGGAGTTTGAGGATGAGCTTGTTGAATTAGAAGGAGGTTTAGTCCTGCATCTCTTATGAGGGGCACCTGGTCCAGCTAAGGCTCAAAGCTGGAGTAAAATTATATTATAGTATAAGCTTGGGTTGGGAAGAGAAAATTAATCATCCGGGGTGTTGGATGTAACCTACCCACACTCATAAAAACTTACCATGGAACAACTCTGTTCTTCCTGGTGACGTTCTTGGGGATTTTAGAGGTCACAATGTCTACACTTCCACTGGATAAAATTACTGATCCCTTTGTTGGGTACCCTGCCTTCCTCAGAGGAAAAATTACGTTTGATTAACTTAAATGTGCCTACGCCTGGTGTTTGCAACAATCTTTATCTGACATATCAAAACAAAGGTGCACCTACGCAGCATTTATTAATCATTGATCAATGATTGCTGAACATTGATTAGTGACAACAACAACAAAAATAGGTGCTTTCAAAGAGCACCAGGAATGGTCAGCACAGTACATTGTGAAGTATCCTTTAAGGCTGTTGGATCTCTCTGGTAGTTGAAAATTCCTTAATGATATTGTACCAGAAGGTGAAGCTAAAGTCAACAAGTCACTTAATATTAATTAATTAATCAGATTGTTCCCTTTGTCTCTAAGTAAAGAGACCATGTAGACAACAGAGCATTGCTCCCAGAAAGCAGTCATACCAGCAGAAAATAAGCAGAGTAGTAAGGACAAGAGGGTCAACGTAACTTCGGACAATTTTGAGAATTTTAACGTATTCTTACTTTGCTATTACATAGTGACATCACACGCTTATGTTGGTCATTTTTGACAGCTTTAAGCATATATTTTTCTATTTCAAGAGTGATTGGATTATGGTGTTAGATGCAAAATTCAGTATTATCTTTTTTCAGGGCGAGGAAGAAGTAGGTATTAGGAAGAGCTGAGAATGTTTCCTACAGTGCCTGATACAAAGTAAGATTCATAAAATTTCTAAAAAATAATGTTAATGACAATAGCATAAACGTGCATGGTGACTAGTTGTGCCAAGTACCATCATAAGCAGTTTTACACACATGAACTAATTTACCAGCTGATTACCTCACAGCGACCTTGTGAAGTAGATTATACTATTATCTCATTTACACCAATGCGGTAGCTGAGACACCAAAGTTAAGTAAATTACCCAAACCCATGGACCTATTAGATTTTAAAGCCAGGAGTCAAACCCAGGCATTTGGGGACCAGAGTTTTTGCTCTTAAACAAGATTCTACTCTGTTTAAAAAGCAAGACAAAACAAATGAAAAACTCTACCTTATTGGTCAAATAAAGTTTACTAATGGTCTATAATTTTTTTTTTTCTGTTTTACTTTCTAATGCCATTTTGTGCATTCAACTTTCATCACATGAGAACTCAGTCTTATTAAGAAAAATATGGTTGAAGATTGCCCAAGGACTGTTCCACTGAAGGATCAGGTTTGCCTTATGAGCTGCTGATTGCTGGTGTTGTATACTGACTCTTAATAAGCCTGGATTCCAAAATGTCACCTGTTTCATCTGAGAGCCTTTACAAGTTCTGTTGTTTGTAATTCTTCTATTGCCAACGTCTACCTATTGTATCTCTTTATTGCAAACTACCTCACTTTCAGTGTCTGCCTTTTAATTGTATACAGCCAATGCACATGGTTCTGGATTTCATACATTGTCACTAAATGAAGCCAGGCAAAAATAAGCTTCCTGTTTCTCAAATGTTCCGCAAATCAGAATCTTGCAGACTTGAGAGGCTTGAGTGCCTAAGACTCTTATAAATAAATTAGTACTTGCAGAGATCTCATCTTCACAGATTGCAGTGGTGCCCCCATAAAGCTTGCTTTCTCTTCATCACTTGCTTTTTTATTCTTTAATTCATATTGCTTTCATCTCACCCAAAGATTATAGAATGCTAATTGTGTATCATAAAAATTGTACTGGTGAACTCACTTATTATTCCAACACTTAACACTGCCCACATAGAAACTTCATCATATAAGATACTAGAAAATTTATTTTTTTCTGGTTTTATTATAAGTTGTATTAATAAAATTCAGTATTTTGGTTTAATTTTTTCTTCACCTGCATTTTTTTGGCATGATTATATTTATCTGGCATAGTCTTTCGTGTGTAACAGGGAAACAGAAAGGTTGGAATCTTTCCTCTTCTGCTCACATCCGTTGGTGTGAGAACCCTCCGTGCCTGTGAAGCTCAGGCTGTCAGAGTCTGTTGGGCAGTGGACAGTTGATGAGAAATGAAAGATATATGGGAGATTTTTTTTTTTAGTAGGCTAAAGGCAATTAGTGAAGGTAATTTTTATGGCTGAGTTACCCTGTCAAGAAGTTGGGAGAGAAAAGTGTTCAGAAATATGTGCTGAGAATTCCATCCTCATACTCCTACCTCAGAAATGGAAAACAAATCCTAAACACTAGACAGGACCCTGTGTAATATGACCCTTTCATCTAATTCCAAATGGTTTCTTTCCCAAGCTGGAACTTTGTTCCATTGTTTCTTGTATCATCTCAAAACTTGATGATTCACCAACATTCCCTTTATTAAGGCAATTTACAAAAATTAAGGACTCAGTGTCATGTTTGCATATAGTTTCTAATAATATAAACCATCTTTATATTACTGTGGAGCCTGGGTTTAATTTTTGTAGTGTTTCCCACCTTAATTATTCAGGCTGATGTTTCCTCATGTATTAAATTCAGGTGTAGTGAGATCACATTAGACAAATAAGTTGTTTGGTAAAAACAGATAAGTCAATAAATTGGCATCAAAATTCGATCGCAGCCAAGGTTTTTGTTGACATTTTCTGGCTTGGATTTCTAATTTTTGATTGTTTTTATTACAAAGCATAGCAACCAAGCTATACACACTATATAAATTGACTGCTAAATTTAAAATAACAAAAAATTCTTCCAGTTTTCTATGGCTGTATGATGTACCTAGTTATGTCTTTGCTGTCTAGAATAATTACATAATAGTGCAAATAAAGGAATAAAAAAAGCAGTGTTCACAAGGAATGGACAATGGGAGAAGAAATCATAGAAGGAAAGTCAACTGGAAAGTTACGGAAAAGTAGTAACTGACATAATAACCCACAGAAAACTGACTTTAAACTTGCAGGATAGAACTCTGGAGAAGCTCAGGAATTGAAGGCACCAGGTACATTGGAATGTGATGAGCTGTGATCCTGAAACTGGAATCAGAAGTGTGGGTCACATATTGCGGGAGGGTCAGTAAGGCACAGACCTCCGCTGCTTTGTAGAGCTAAGTGTTTGCCCATAGCCATCCACCCTCAACTCTGACAAAAGGCTCTGTTTATATTCTGGTGATATTTGCTCCTGCTGAGGTCAGAGATGAAATACTGCTTAGAAACAGCAGCATTAAGCAACTGGCACTCTCAAAAGAAGATACTCTCTGAATTTCGTGGGACTTGCAATGCAGAGACCAGTTTATTGTTTTGTCATCCTTTGGTTAGCCTGCTGGTTCACATGTACCCGTGAAATATCAGGTTTCTTTCCATGCTGGTGATCAAGCAACCCAGACGAGAGGAGGCAGAAGGAGAGATCTGTTTGATGCAGCAGAGGAGGTCTAAAACATCTTCTGTCACAGGAGATTGATACACAGCATCTATGATTGAAATGACAAGGTAAAGAAGAATAAATACGCATTTAGGATTTGAGTGACCGATAGAAAAAAATCATCTAAGGTTATTGGAACCATTAGAAAATGCTTCTGTGTTTCATTACCAACAGTCTCATTCTACAGAACTTGTTTTATACATATATACACATATGTATGTGTGTTATTGATGCGCATATATGTATTTATACACCAGTATAGGCATATAGCCTTCTCTCCTCATCTGACCCTTCTTTCCATCTCTTCTATTTCATCTCCTCGGGTAACCTAATAATGAAAGATGATTCCAAAGATTGGAGTAGTGACTTCAACGTTTTGTTAGTGTTGATTCATATCTTGGTATTTTTCAAATAGTTTTTTTAATGCGAATTTCAAAGATGGTTGTCAGAGAGATGAGCATCCACACTGAGGTCAGACAAACTAAGTTCAACTTCTGATTCCCTTATTTACTAGATGTATTCCTTCATGCAAATTATTTAATCTCCTTGTGGTTTTTTTCCTCTCCATTTATAAACTAGGATAAAAATAGCACTTACAAAGAATTGGGACAGCAACATTAATATAAATCAATATAAAATAATTAATGTAGTTCCTGGTACAAGGCAAACATTCCATAAATAATAATTGCAATTGTGCCAACCAAAAAAGATATTTTTTAAAAGTAGAACAATACAGTCATTATTTAAATGTGCTTTATAGTCCTTTTTTTAAAGTCAGGCTGCTATATACTTTATTAAAGCAGAAATATTTATGGACTTGAGATTAAATTATTTCAAATTGGATGTTTCACAGTTGTGAAATTGGTGAAGGAGTCTGTGCGTGGATGTTGTCTGTGTTAGTTATTTGGCCAGATTTGCTATAGATTAGCCAGTTCAGCAATGAGGAAAGAAAACTAATGTGGACAAAATCATGAACAAACTGGAATCTGTGAAGACAACTGTAAGCTAGGAGAACAAAGTAGAAATGGCCTCTGTCTCTCCCTACTTCCAGCCTCTGATAGAGAATCTAGTGCTCTTCACCGTGGAGCTGCACATGCACTGGACCAAAGACCCAGGAAAGCTAAGGAAAGAGATTTGGCAGGAGCTGGAGAACTTACAGGTCTGGTGCTGCTCCATGTTTATAGAGTCTCCTAGAAGACTAACAATTATGTGCATGAACTGCTACAGAGCCTGGTACCCTGTACCAACTTTCAGAAGATGAAAACATGGCTGCTGTTTCAGTTGCATCTTCCAAATCTCACAAAAATAAATTTCTCTTGTGAACCATGTAGGAAAAGATTCTGGGAAACATAAGTCCAGCTTTGCTAAATTGCCACAGATCGAAGCCATACTCTATATCTTGTCAACTTGGCGTTCATTCTCATCTCTCTTAACTGGAATAGATTCCAAAGACAATAACAAATTCATTCTTCTGCCTCACAGGATACATATATTTTTGCATAATTGAAAACATCCAAATTCTCTCATCCAAAGAGGATACAGCTCTTTTTGTTCATCTTTGTGTACTGTTCATTTCTCTTTTAACTGTGTCAAACTCTTTCTTTCCCATCTTACAACCTGCATACTGAAATGTAAGGTCCATAGCAATTAACACATTTAATTTTAAATGATAGGTGCATGGGAGAAGGGGAGGAAACAAACCGGTAACAATTAGCAAACAAGTCCTCCAGCTTTATGAGAATTGGCCGGTGTATCCCCTGTCTTACTTTTTGAGGATTCCTTAACTTCACCATCAATACGATCATTTTAACAAAAGAGATGCTGAGAGGTAGGAAATTAGATTTTGGATTAAAGTTCGGTCATCTGCAATGTTAGGCTTTTAGTTTGGTTTTCAGAAATCTCAGTCCTAGAGCTTGCAGATGTGTTCCTTTTAGGGCAGTTGTAGAAGCTTTCTGGTCCTTCATTTGGACGTCAAGCTGAGGATTTAAAGCCCTGAGCACATACTCTTCTCTCCTCAATTTCTTCCGTGTGCTTAGAGGCAACTAACCAGCCTGTTACACTCATTATGTGTTAAGTGCTCTACCTGGTACTCAAAGCCTTGTCATTTACAGCCCTTGATTATAAGTGGCTGTCGGTGATCATTTAAGTACTTGCCTCTACGTATCATGAATTGTCAGTCTCTCTCTTACCAATGCAGGAAGGACCATTAATGCCTCTACATCTAATCAAATCAAATATTCAGTTGTAGGTAAGTTAGTACAAATTCGGTGAATTGCTGACATGTTCCAAGTAGTAAGCCCTTAAATAATTTAATTTCTGCATGTGGTTTCTGAATGGAATAATATACTTGTAGTTCTGAGTGCAATATACTATAATAATGCACATCACTGAATATAGTTGTATTCCTAATTGGGGGTTTTGAGAAAAGTGTAAGGGTAATTCTGACTATCTAGCATTTCTCCTTATATACCTACTTCAGAACTTATGAAACAGTAAGACTCATGTCCTTATATATGTGATATGAAGAACGCATTAGCTAATAAAGACAATAGTTGTGAACTATTTAATAGAGTTTTAACTAGTAGCATCTAATGGTTAATCCACTAAATCTATAAATACTTTGTATACTTACTCTCCTACAGAAAGGTCCCATATCAGTTTCCCTAATAATCCCCAGAATTAACAAAATATATATGACCTACTGCAATCAAGGATGCGATCAACTGAAGGAGGTAAAATTCATGTGAAAAGAGAGAAAATTTTAATGCCATTAATGAGATGCTGTAGCTAATGGTTTGCTACAGAATTTTTAAATTCACAATCTTTCTTTGCTTTTTAGATTCAAATATATCTTTATAGTATTCTTAAAATAAGTACATGATAATAGCAAAGGAGAAAAGATTAGAAGCATGAATCAGCCCTTTTTTCAAACTGTCAGTATTTTACCTTCTATATGTGCACTCAGTAAGATAATTGGTGCTCAGAATTCTTACAGATAATGAACAAAGAGATGGGAAACACAATTTGAGGCAAATAGCATTTGAGATTACTTTTTGTATATTCAGCATTTGACTTTTACTTTAGCTTTTATTCAAATATTTATTGAACACCTGGTCACATTTTTCTCTTTGCTCTTGCTTTTAGTTTTTAGATTATAGCCACTGCACAGGGCTATAATCCACTGTCCTGAGTCCATTCTTGTGTCTCACGTAGGATGATCTTACTCACTCGTGCATCCTGTAATACCATCTACATACTGATAAATTCTGTTGGCATCAGTTTTCTTCTACTGGCACCATACTTCTTCTAAGTTTCGGACCTATACTTTCAACTGACCATTCAGTATGTTTATGTGCAGTATGTCCAAATTAAAATTGCCAGTTCTCTTTTGCCAACAAACATATATATACTAAGAAATAATATAAATACATGAATAGGAAACATTTTTGAAAACGATAAACTAACTCACTATTTTGTATAAGTAGAAAATTTAATCTGCTTATCCATTGCAAAAGGACATCTATTCACTGCGAGAAATTCTGCGTTTTCCCAAGGGTACTTGTGTCTGCTAAACTTGAAGCAGCTCCACATTTTCAGTAGTGATGATACTATAAGAAACTACTGGTATGGAAGGACCTGTCAGTGAGGAAACTATGCGCCCATTACGAGGCAATATCTCCTTGGGAGTATTAGAATGTTTATAACATGCTTCACATGGAAGTCTGTGAGATTCATTTAGTTTAGTTTAGTTTTGTGTTTTTTGCCTTTGAATGTCTAATCTCCAGAACCAGTTGTTGGAAAGTCCTTCCAGTTGAAAGTAATTCATTGTCAGTAATGGCAAATTCAAAGGTCCATCATGAGTTAATGTTAATTTTGCTTATCTTTGAAAGAAAAATGTAGATATTCAAAACCTATTTTACTAATATCAGTGTTATCTTTGAAAATACAGGTAGTAATTTGGAATGTTCTTTAGGCACAATTTCTCTTTTCCACTTGAGACACATAATCACAAAGAATTCTGTTGCTTGGATAATACTGCTGCTAGGGGATGAGGTTCAAATTCTCAAGCATAGCCTTCTACGGTTATACTTTACCTTTTCTCTTATTTTTTTCAACCTATCATACAGCTTGGCAATGTTATCACTGAGAGCTTTGCATTTACACTACTACTTAAAAACTAAATAAAAATGTAGAAAGGCAATAAGTAGAATAATGAACAATTCCTGTAAATATTTTTTCTCGTATCTGTCACCTCTTTTTCAGTCACCCTGCTACTACTCAGATCAGGAATTCATTTAGGTTTACCCAGGCGTCAATGAAATGATGCCTCTGTTATACTTATAAACAGATCTCCTTACATCTCTCTCTCTCTCCCTCTCTCCCTCTCTCTTTCTCCTCTCTCTCATTCACTCTCTCTCCCTACCCCTCTGCCTCGCCCTCTGATCTATCCAAATTATCATCTAGTAGTCTGTATAGGACAGAACCCTTCTTCATCTTTATGACAATATGTCGTTTGCAGAAGAATACTTGCTATTTTGGAGGTGGGGGATTAAATAATTTCTGAGAATTGAATTGACAACTTCTGCTTTCAGTAATGGTAGTCTGTACAAACTGAACCAGTTAATTGGATGAAAACAACCAGAATTCTCATCACATTTTATTTCAAATTGGCCTACGTACAACAGAACTATTATGTTAGACCTTTGTATATTCTGTATAAGATAACATTAAATTAAATAGGTGATAGGTATTTATGTAAAAAATTAATACAGAAGTCTTCATTACAGCTTTAATTATCATATCACCCTTTCACATAGTCCTTAGCAAGGCAAATTTTTTTGTTTTATCAGGTCTGAATTATCAATTTTTTTTTGTGGTTCATGCTTTTGATATTAAGTCTAAGAACTCTTGTAAGCAGACTCTAAATGTGTAAGAGTTTTATGTCCTTTAGTATCTTTAAAGGCAAACTTTGAAAAATGCAGTGTCATCTCAGCAGAAAACTTCTTAATGATTTTCTGCCTTGTTATCACTTTCTGAATAAATGAAGCAACCTATAGAATAGAAATGTTCCTGCCAGATGCCTGCGGTCTCTTATTGAGCCACTGTAACACAGCGTTCTGTACCTATATAGATTAATTATGATTAAATTTAAAAGCTGAGTCGATTGAATTTCTTCATCATTTAATTAAGTTAGAAACAAATTAATTGTTTTTGTATGCTCCTTTTTGAAAGCGTTTGAGTTTCTGATTGTTGGCTAAGTTGAGTATACTTAAGATTTAGAATTTAAAACTTTCAATGGAAAATTTAACTACTTCTTGACTGCAGAGCATGTGTCTTTTGTGAGAAGATTCTTCACACATTTTGTCTGTATTAAAAAAAAATTTCCAAATATGATATCTCATCTCTCAGAGACAAAAATAATTAGTGTATAACTATTCACATCCCATTCTCCCCAACAACACACACACACACACACACACCCCTTCTATGGAAGAGCATTTGTTTCATCAGCTTTTCTGCTCATTCTTCTGTTGGATTGATCTCAATGAAGTGCAGATTAAACAATTCAAAGAGGCCAAAAATGTCTGAATTTATGTACAGTAAAGAGGTAGAAATACAACAGTGAACAAAACAAGAGAAGGTGATCAAAAATACAGTAGGGTTGGGAGGAATGGCTGGAGAGGCTTGTCAGTCACCGAGGGCGTTGCCAGGGAGAGAAGCTTGCTGAGAAAGGCCATGTACAGTGAGGCAGTAAAAACCCCATTTAGGACTGAAGTTGTACAGCTTTCCTATTAAATATTGTGTAGTTGTGAATTTTGAAACGCAAGCAAGGAGTTCATCATTTTTGTTTTACAATTGAATTATAACATTACTGAGGACCGTACGCACATTTTCACGTACATCTTCTGTAAATTAAGTAGTGTCGATAAATACACCACTTACATTACAGAATTTTCTTCTCAGAAAACAAGGTAGAGCTCATTGGTAATGGGGGAAGGAGAGGTGAGTCTTCCTTACCATTTTTTCCTTTTTCTAAATCTCTCTCTTTCCCTCCCCAGCTTTCAAATTTGGAGGCTTTTGCACTATAAAATGGAAATGTTCTACAAAGTCCCCATATACTCCCTTGACCAGGGAAGGGCCAGTCTTTCTAATAGTTTCATGGTCCCCTCTGGGCTGATGCTGCCCCAGTTGCCCAGCTGGCTGTCTCTCTTGGTAAACTTTATTCTCTGTTTTCAGGAATTCTACAACCAGCATCTCAAACTCGATCTGTTCAAACTGAGGTCTACTCAGTCAGTGAAAGTTACTTTTTACTCTTTTCTTTCACACAACCCTACATTTCACAAAAGAAGCCTGTGATTTATTTCGTCTCTTATAACTGCTGCCTCCAGCTCTTGTACTTTCTTTCTCTCTGCTAAGATCCATCTCCACCCACCACTGTCAGTCACCTGGACTGTCTTGGCAGCCTTCTAATACTGGGTCCTTTTAGTCACTCTCCATTCTGCATAAATCAACCAGAGGGAATTTGTAAAGCCTTTATTAAATCACCTTATTCTCTCGCTTACCAGTCCTCCGAAGTCTCCCACCGCCATTACTGTGAAGTCATACGAGAGACTGTGTAACTGTCTGCCGAACCTCTCCAACTACCTCCCCCATGGTTTTACCACTTCCTCACTTTGTTTTGCACAAAGAGCTTCTCTTTTCTGATTTTTAAATTTCATAATCATGTTTGGATATTTTTCAAGGCCCTTATAGTTGCTTTAACTCCTATTCAGAAAAGCTCTATGCTAAAGTACCTCCTTCTTGTCAGTTTGCTCTCAGGTCAAATATCCCCGTAGAGAGTAATCTCTTGATAATGTAGGTCAAGGAAGCTTCCCAAATCCCCAACACCCATGAGTATTTATTTATTTGCATATTTATTGTCTCTTTACAATCCTCACCTGTAAAAGTGTAATTTTGAATGAAACACTATTTTAACACTCCTAATCTGGGTTGGAAGGGACTCTGCAAAGCCTGAAATTCTTAAAGACCTCCTCCAATATCAAAAATGTTCTTTTCTTATCTTATACCTTTATCCACATCTACAATTCATTTATTTGTCTAAGTTCCAACAAAACGAGACCAGTTACTGTTTCCCAGACACACCTAAGACGTTGATCCCATGTATGCATTTTCAAAGTAATTTTTTTCTAGAGAGTTGAAATGTAAACATCCCTGTGTGACCACTAATCCCTAAAGATCATTTTACATGAATTTAGATTCATTTTGTTTCTTCTGTTCAGTGGCTGGAATAATTATCTAACTAATGTGAGTATTCCCACAGCACACGCTGTTCATTTTCGGAATTGTGCTGTCATTAAATTAAAAAAAAGTTTACAAAAGAGCATCTGCTCTAAAGTATATTAGAGGAAAACTGACAGAAGAGTCTAACTTTCTTCCTTATATAGATGAATGGCTATTTTTTAGAGTAATATAAGTTTACAAATTGTACATGTATATTTTTTATTGTCAGGATAGGATCCAAGATTCCTTTTTTCTGGTGACAAAATGTGAGCATAAAGGTAAGTTCTACATTTTTTGTAGCCCTTCATTATAAGAAGAAATGTAAGTTACACACTTCATGTGTTCTTTTAGTAGGCTATAATCTATTTGTTTTTATTACATGTTACATAAGCAATAAATACTTGCTTTACATTTACCAACAGCCCCATATATTACAGGCAGTAAATGGGAGTAGAGAACATAAGGAGAAGAAATCTAACATATATTTTTTCACATATAACTTGCTAGCTTTTGTGCTACACAGTTTGTATAAAAAAGTCGCTTAATTCTCACAAGATCACATAAAGTAAGAATTAACTGATCACTCTCCAGTTTCTTTGGCTGCATGGGAAAATAGCAGAGCACAACAGAAAGAGCCAGGCAGGTCTGAATTTGAATTCAGTTTCTATCCCTCACAAGCTGTTTGACTTTAAGCCATTTATGTAGTCTATCAGGTTTTTTTTTTTCTTTCTAATATATAAAAAGCTAATGGATTTTTCCTTGAAGAATTACTGTCTTCTGTAGTGAAGCCTTTTGGTAGAATTGCATATATTAAATTTCTCTAATTTCTGTCTTTCCACTCTCTCCTTAGACCCCTCTGTAGTCTGGCTTTTGCTTTCCCACGTCTTATATTGCTGCTCTTGTCCAATTCACCAGTGGTGTCCAGACTATTAAATCCAATGATTAGTCCACAGGTCATTTTACTGGATCTGTTTATTAGCAGCACTTCACATAGTAGATGCTCACTGTCTCTTCTTTGATAGGTTTCTTCACTTCCTCTCCAAGGTGCCACAATCTGCTGCTGCTTCTCCTTCACAGGTGTCCTTGTTAACCTTGGCTGTTTATCCTGGTATTCCCAATCTCTAACGGGTAGAACATCTCAAGGTTCAAAGTTTGGTCATTTTCTCTTCTTGAACTAACTACCCTTTATTGGTGAGTTCATGCCGACTCATGACTATAAATACCATATAGTTGCTAATGGCCCTCCAATTATATCTTTAGTTTAAATTTTAAATTATCAGCTTCTTACTAATTTCTTTACTTGGATGTCTGTTGAAATTCTCAAACAGAATATGTATACTCTTCACCCCTTTTTCCCCCTCCCAAATCCACTCACACCTAAGCACATCCTTTCAGTTGCCTGACTCCAAGATTTCTTGAATTAGAGTCATCTTTGTTGCCTCTCTTCCACCTCCACAATGTTGGCTCCTCCAGAATCTGGCAGCTTCTCATTTGCTCTGCTTGTACCTCCCTCAAACAAGTTTCCATCATCTTCATCATCTCTCTTAGTGGGATTACTGCAATAGCCACCTAACTGGCCTTTCGGCTTCTACTGTTAGCCCAATACAGTTAATTCATATACAGAAACCACTGGAGGGGGAGGGTTCCCTCTAAGCCTAAGTCAGATCATGTCACTTCTAAACTCAAACCGTGTGATGACTCCCAAATCACAGCCCTTATGCAAACTATAAAGCCCTGTATACTACTACCTTTTTCCAATTTCTCTGTAACTCACTGGCTTCATTTTCTATTCTTCCTGTCTCCCCACATGCCCTCCAACAAGTTATTCCAGCCTCACTGGCCTCTTTTAGTTCTACCATAAAGACTATGCATTTACTATTCATTTCATCTGAAATGAATCCAGAAATCCATATAACTAAATCACTTACCTTCTTAAATCTTTAAGTCTTAATTCAGTGAGAATTGCTAGATCACTGTATTTAATATTGCAACCTGTACCTCCCAGCCTCTGACACTCTTAATCTCATGTATACTAATAAATGTTTTTAGTCCTTGTAATTATAAATATTGGATAATCCATCCACTATATCAAATTTTATTGTCTGTCTCTCCTTGCTAAAATACAGTGTCCACAAAGATAGGAACCTGTTATCTTTTATACACATAGATATACCCAAATGCCTAGAAGAACTCTTGGCATTTTGTTTTCACTTAATGATTATTTATTAGGTGGATGTAGTTATCTAACAATTTATATAAGAACAGAGCAAGGTTCCAACGTGTATATATTCTGATTTTTGTGGTATGTTTGAAAATAAAGAGAAGGTACTAATTCTACTCAAAAATATACATATGCATTTAAACAATGTTCCACTGTATGGACATCTTCATATTGTTGTCAGGAAGAATTTAACATTGAAGTTCAGTGTATGAAATGGGAAGCTCTTGGTTTTTTTTCTATTCTGATGAAAAGAAAAGCAATATTGGAAGCAGGGTTGGCTGTTCACAGAATTTTTTACTTAGAATTGGCATTGGCAAAAAAAAAAAAGTTATGAAGTTCTCCCTTGGGTTGTAAGAAATATCAATATCAGAACATGGCTTGATTTCAGTGTTAACTAAGAGGTTAAGTTAGTGGCCAAATGCAGACAGGATGCCTGAAGGGAATAGGTAGATAAAATAGGTATTCATTCTCCTTGGGGGCAGGAATGGGCAGAGAAGGCTAGTATTTTAATCAAACATCTTGCCCTCAGGAGAAGGAGCAGCTTAGGCATTATAACTACAGTAGCTGAGTTTTGCTGGGTGAATCACACACAGAGCAAGATCAGAGCAGTTTATAACCTCGAGGCTTTGAAATTAGTTTTCATTAGTCATGGTTGGACATCAGTGTTGTGCTCACCTTAAAAGATAATTCATACACTATTTTCAAAAAGTATTTTCCCTTAATGTTAATGTATATATATGTCTAGTTAAAATTTAATCAACACTGACAGTGTTACCATAAAATTTTATGGGACTTTTAAAAAAGAAGTTAAATCTAGTAAATCAAAATCTACGGTTTTGAATCGGAAATTTAATTTATTCTTCCTGAGGAAGCTTGGAAAAGACCTAAATCACTTGATCAACAGTCTCAGTGAAACAACTGCTGTATGTTAGAGACAGAGTCTAAACGTTAACCGAGAAAACTTTGTTCAAAGCATTCCACACTTTTGTATATTCTGTTTTCCTGAAGTATAGAGAATGTGTCTTAATAACCTTTATATCTTCACTATCTCAAACAACGGACACTTTAAAAAGATTGTTTACCAAAATGAAGAAGTAATATATTGGTATGTTTGAGAGAAAAATAACCTCCTTTGTGTGGATTCATGCCCACTCTCTGCATCTGGGGAGAGTTGACCCAGTATCTGATCAGAGCAGGAAAGGTCACTCAGTATATGAGAATACCAGTTGATTAATCAACTTTTCTTATTCACACATGCAGACACAGAGAGAGAGAGAGTCTGGGTAGCTGTACAGCTGTCTTTGAGGGGATACAAGAGGATATAAAATTAAAAGTCTTCCTAGTTCCCAATTCCCTGGGCAGTTTCCGGAGGCAACCAATGCTAAGATTCCAACTTTCCATTTCTGTAACTACTAATTTACTTGAAACTCTATTTGTCAGGCTGTAAATTTAGGTAATACCTATGTTCTTAACTCCATTTAAGAAAAAAGAATGTCAATACACTTACATTCCTCTTTATCTCTATTTCTTGCTCTCACCCCCCCCCCCAACGTTTGCTCAATAGACCCACATTTTTCTATTGTTAAGCTTTCTAATGGGAACAAGGTATTGAATGGGAATTTTCATGTTGCTTCTGAAGTGTTGGCTGAGGCACCAGACCTGAAGATAATGGGTAGAATTACCTGAATATTTTCAAGAGCAGCTGCAGAGCCAGACGCAACTTTGCAGGACAAAATGAGAGGCGGTAAAAGCAGCCCAGCACACAGAACTCCCTGTAGCTTACAGAAGTTGTAGCTTTGTTAGAAGAATGTTGGTTAGCTGAACAGACTTTTTGAGGGATCCAGGATGCTGTAATGTTTCCAAACCTAAGGATACGTCTTCTTCACAGCCAAATTGGTAGGAGTCAGTGAGAGAGACACAGACAGATCTCCAAGGAGAAGACGGGACTTTCAGTCCCCAACAGGGCATGTGCAATGGTACAGAAATCATAGGCCTGCCCCATGCTTCAAGTAGAGAGAGCATGAAGAGTTCTCGTGAGAAACTCACAGGAGTCCCAGGGGTGTGTACTTGTGCCCACCTCTTATCCTAAGAATATTGAAGACTGGTGTCCACTGGCTAGACCAACCGCCAATGTCAGTGGAAGAAGAGGGAGCAAGGGCCAGTCAGTTTGGCAGAGCAAATGTATGTGATATTAGTGACTGGGCTTGCTAACTTAGTTCAATGCAGAGTTTCTCGTGGAAGGGTGGTCTTTTCATGAAACGCTCAGCTTTTGTTCTGTGTCTCAGTGAACAGTCAACAGCCAAGAGAACCCCATGAATGATGTTCTTTCCCTTTTTTTAAATTATAATTTCTATGCCTTGATTTTGGAAGAACCAGAAACAACCTAGTGAGTAGAAAAGGTACAGTGTAAGAGGAAAGTGGCAAAGTGATGGAAAGATCAAATCCTCCTTTCTCCATTCCTGGTCCCTGGTTCTCAGCCATAGGTAAAATCTGAACTGCAGGGAAAGGAGTGGTGTTATTCATACATCTTCTAGAGACTGTCTGATGAAGGTTTACCGGAGCCAACTAGTCTTCAGAATACGTACGTTTTTAGTTTATTTGATAACATGTCTATCTATAAATTTTGCCTTAAACTACTCTGAAATATAATTTATTGAGATTTCTTGTGCTTTAATACAATGTCTCTCCCTTATCAGCTAACAGTAAGAGTGGCAGCACCCATATTTTTATATTGTATATGTATTATATGTTTAATATCAATATTATGAGATCTATTACATATATAATATTTATCATATATTTTAAAAGCTTAGTGCATATAAGTTTTCATTTAATAGTTGGTACACGTCATCTTTTTTTTTTAATTTATGAAAACAGTGAGACAATATATTTGATAATGGAAGTTATTCTAGAAAATTTTCAGGTGTTGACAATGAAATACTTCCTTGATATAAACTGACCAATCTGACATACTATTGATTAAACAGTATAGTTATCCACTTTGTTAGATAAAATAATCTTTATCAATTTTATGCTTTAGCTCTGAGTAAATTTTAAAAGTAAGAATAATTTTTAAAACGGACTTGAGAGAACTTTTAAAAAAAGTCTTACTATTGTCTAACTTCAAGAAACCAACGTATGATTTTAAAGTTGGAAAGATATTCATCAATCTCTTCCATGTTAAAGATGAGAACTGAAACACAGATCAAGTGATTTCAAGATTCATGGGCTTCCTTGTAACACTGAATGTTCTTAAATATATATCAAAGCTCCTTATTTAAATTGTCACCAGTTCTGTGATTCATTATATATATTTCAAGGCAAAAATCCACTTCATATTAATCATGTTTTCTTGATGTTCTCTACAGAAAACATGATAAACACTTGCCTAGAAGTTCCTCTCTTTCCGATGAAATTGCAACTTAAAAGCAGCACTGTAATCTTAATCATTATCACTTTTGTAACGAATCTTTTAAATCTACCCCTTTAAAAAATATAAGAGAATCTTAGTTTTTCACATGCACAAATATCAGTAGATGAATTCAATAGGCAATAGCACAGTTGTATCAGTTCAATTTTAATACATATGCTCATCTCATCACATAAATAGGATTATATAGTCCTCATTAAAATCAAATCTTTTTAGTTGAAGAATGATTTTAGGAGGCTTTTAGGATCCATTGAGAAATGCTCTATCATTCAGTGCTACTATAAAGTTGATGCAATTTAAACATGAGGGAAAGTAAGTATTTTTGCTTTAAATAATACTTTAGCTGATCAGTTATGAAGAATGTACGGGGAAAAGTCTGACATCCTTGTGATTAACTTCACTTGTTCTGAAACTCCTCAAGAGGTATAGTTTTCCAATTGCATTTGGCTCGTACTAAAGATTTGTCTTGACTTTAAGAAATATTCTTTTAAAAATTGCCAGTAAATAGCCAAGGGGTGAACATCAAACTTCATTCCTGTCTTCAGTCTTACAATGATGGGCATAAAATAAGTTAGTATAAGCAGATAAAATGAGGGTTAGGAAAATGCAAACAAATGTTTGTCTTCCCCTAGTTTTTCCCATCTCAATAAAATGACATCACATGCTATTATGTTCTTAGGTGAGAAAACCGTACATCTCCCTGGTTCTTTTGCTTCTCCCCTTCCTTTCTTGCTTCTCTTGTCATCTGCTCATGCTATTTGTGTGTGCTAACTTAGAAACTCCACAACTCAGTCTCATGTACTATGAAGATCATCAGTTATTGATGTTGAACTTGTGTGTCTTTCTGCATTATCAATATCGGACTGCTTATATCTGTTGATTTCCCAGAGAAACTTTCCTTTCTCTCTTTTTTTTTTAAAGTCTAGTCAGTCCTTAATCATATCTCATCTACTGAATTTACATCTCTGTCACATATCACTTGTAATAATCTTTGTGCTCCAATGCAAGGGGGAGAGAAACACGTCTCTATTTTAGTCACAGTTTCCCTGTTTTCTTGGACACATATCTAAAGTTCTATGGCAACTTTATAAACACTGCTGTAAATTTCTTAGCTTTATAAATTAGAGCACACGTCCAGCAAAGGTACATGAAAATAAATGTAAAACTCAGTGTAAGATCAAAGACTGAATATGTGTGCAACTACCCCCCACGTCTAGAAAGAGAATGATATCAACACACCACAAGTCACCTCTTTATCCTGGACAATCGTTACCCTCTCTCTCCTACCCAAGATGACCAATATCCTAACTAGTTATTAATTAGTCAATATCCCAACTAATAACCTGAACTAATGCTGCACCTACATTTGCCTCCAACTGAGAATCATGAATTATGCTATTTTTGTGTGTTCTTTTACTCCGATCTGTGCTGTGAAATCCATCCATGTTGTGGCATAAAGCTATATTTCATTTATTCTCATTGTTGCATAGATTTCATTTTATAAATATGCTAAACAGTATTTATGCATTCTACTGGGTTCTTTCTAGTATATTGATTCAGAATAATGCTGTTTAGAACAATCAAACTTTTTTATGTACACAGTTTTACTACAACTAGACCTAGGAATGGAATTATTGAGTCATTTTATGTGGATATATTAGTAGTTGTATAAATTATTAGTCCTCAGACCCTGTTTAAGTGGGCCCATTGCTCCTTACCCCTCCTAATGCTTGACACTACCTTTTCCCCCCCTTTTCATCAGTCTAGTAGATGTGTGGTGGTATTTCATTTTGATTTCAATTGGCATTTCTCTGATTACAAACCAGTTTTAAGCACCTTCTTCTGTGTTTACGAGTCAGCTGGGCATTCTGTTCGGCAAAGTACCTGACTATGTCTTTGACAGTTTTCTTTTCCTGGTAGGTTGTTCATCATTTTCTTACTGATATTAGTGAGTTATTCATAGTCACTCATTCATAGGCAGTGACTGTGCTCCTTCTGTTGGTTGCATGTGTTGCAAGAGTCTTTTCTCACTACTGGGTTTACTTTTTCTCTAATTTTATGTGTTTTAATTTTCATGTAGTGCAACTTGTCAGTATTTTCCTTCATTCTCAATGATTTTGGGGTCCTAAATAATTAATTGCTCAATACAACAAAACCATGGGTATTTTTCCTCTATAGTACATTCTAGAAGCTTTATATATGTATGTACATATCCTGTGTTTATTTTGAATTTTATGATTAGATCTACAGTGCACCTGGTATTTATATTTATATGTGTTATAAGGTATCATTCAAGTTTCATATTTTTTACACAGATACATTTTCTAAGCACTTTTTATTAAAAACATTGTCCTTTATTACAGATCAATAATATTTATCATTTTTGTGATTGATCTGACTATTCTAAACCCTTTGCATTTTGTATAAATTTAAGAATCAAAATTTTAATTTATACACATACATACACACACAAACTTGTTGAAACTTTTATTGGAATTGCATTAAATCCAAAGAGCAATAAAAGGAGAATTAGTATCTTTGAAATATCTTGCAAATTGGAATATGCCTTGAGTTATAGCTTATCAATAGCTTTTAAAATAATTTTAAGTTGTCTTAAAATTCTTTTATTTATTAGCTTTATTCCTATATATGTTTGAATTGTGTATATTGCTGTGGTGAACAGTATCATTTTAAATTTGTTTTTCTGACTTTTGCATATAGAAATATAACTAAATTTTGTATAGTGACTTTGGGTCCAACAATCTCACTAATACTCAATTCTTATTATTTTTTACAAATATATACTGTTATTTTCTAATTATCTTATTATTTTAGCTTAATTTCTCTCTAGATAAGGGAATTACTCTTATGATTTCAGTTCTTTGAAATTACTTGAGCCTTCCTTTATGACTCACATATACAGTTTTGACAAATTGACTTTTAAAATGTAAATTCTGCTGTTAGGTACAGCAGTCTATATGTGTTGAGTGAAGTCTCTTAATCATGGTGTCCAAATCTCTTCTTACTGTGCTGCAGGTTCAGTGTCAGCTGTCCATGACCATTGTTTTCTGCTCAGGCCCCCTCTGCATCTCCAAGATGCTGGGAGCTATGGTTCCCAGAATTCCCAGTGAGGCACTTCAGAGAGCTGTGGCTCCTCATGGGTTTCAATGACACTGTGTTATCTACTCATTTACCTGCTTATGTCTTGCTGAGTTCTGGGAATTACACGTGGTACATTAGAGATATTATTTGCAGCCTAGATGCTACTATAATCATTAAGAGTGGCAGCTGGTCAAGAGCTTTACAGTTGTAGATCACCTCACTTGGTGAGGGATTATCAAGTTTCAAAACTGAGATTCATGCCTCCAAAGGCCAATATTTGCCTGCTCAATCCTTAATCCTACAATTAAGCTCCACAGAGTCCTCCCAAAATATGTGTAAGATCCCCAAGGGTCTCTTCTCCTTGACAGACCCTTTATACAAAAATTGATTCCCTCAGTTCTTTAAGGTTCTAAGCCTCAAGGTCATCTCTTCTAGAACTGATTGCAAAAGCAGTTCCCACATTGACTCATTGACCCAGACTCCTTCTCTTTTCATACCTTAGAACCATATGTTTTTAGGACCTTGTGAGATTTTCAGTGCTTCTATGCAAATTGTTTTTATATTTTAACCACTTTTTCCTAGTTACTCACAGCACAGTGGAGACTAGATTTACCAACTCTGACATCACCAAGAATGGAAATCATTTACATTTTCTTTTCAATATGCTTTTGAGTACATCAATTAAGTACTAGTTTGTCATTGCAGAAAAAAAGTTTAAAGTTTTACGACGACTATAGACTATGCCATTATTAGTTATAGCTATAAGCATAAAATCTAGCAAAAAGAAAAGAATAAAAAATAATTTTGCTTCATTTAATTTACATTTTAATATATATCCATCTGTATTTCTTAAATAATCAATATTTACTAAGAAGTTAGTAATAATAGCATTTTTAAAATTATTATTGTGATAACCAGAGTATTGCAGTCATCTTCCTGGCTTAGTTCAAATTTTAATTTGCTGTCAATTTGGTCACACATATAGAAAAGCTTAACTGTCCTAGATTATAACCAAATGCTGTAAGCCCTGCTAATGAGACTATCACAGTCATGAGAATATGCCAGGTTCCTTCAGTCTTAAGGTTTAAAAATAATGAGTGATCTCCTTACTAAATTTTCCTGAAAAATAGATTTTATTTCTCAAAAATTGTCTCCATACTTTCCCCAGCATACTGGTTTTGAAAAATTGTACATCTTCTCTAATCAGAGGAAATTGAAACATCTTGACTTATTTTATGAGAGCATATTTTTATCCTAGCATTGTTATCTAATAATAAAAAGTCTTGCTACATTAGCCTACAAAAAAATTAAAAAGTCAAAATAAATTTGCCAGAGTTGAGCAGTTTTCAGGAAGGAACTTATGAGCTGACTTTTCCTCTGTCGAGACAAACGCCTAGACTTTGTCTTAGGGAAAAAAAACATGACTATACATTTCTTCAAGAACTTTTTTTATACTTGTCAGTATACAAATACATTGCTGAGTACTGCACAAATCCTTACATTTCACAAAATAAAAAAGAAATGTGAGCAAAGTTGTTATCATCCACTCTAAGTGTGACAGGGAGGTGACTGCATTGGGATATAGACAGACAGGGGACAATCATCCCTTTTAAATCAGCGACACATTTTTAAAAATTCCACTACCTTCTTATTCACGTAGAAAGATATGTTTTTATAAATGGATATACAGCTCTAATGGACTTTGCTAATATTCATTTTAAAATGTTTTTAAAGCACTCATCTAGAAATGACTACCCTCTCTTGTTCACTTTGTCCTAACCACCCTTCAAGTCTTGCTGCTCTTCCAGCCAGGTATGTTCTTTCCTAGACACATGGCGTTTTTTGTTTTCCCTGCCTGAAAGGTGCATTACTCAGAAATACTTATGGCCCCCTCCATTACTTTATACAGGTCCCTGGTTGTATTTCATCTGACTTGAAAGGTCTCACCATTCACCTTATCAAATTTAGTGCTCCTTTTCCCTTATTCTGCCTTATTTTTCTTCTTGACTGTTATCACTCCTTGAAATGATACGTGTGATTGTTTTGTTATCTGTGACCCTAGGCTGGAGTGTAAGTTTTATGAGAGGAGGGCTTGCTTTTCTGTCGTCGTTGTTTCCCTCAGTACCCCAGGACCTGAGTGGTGTCAGGTTAAGAACAAGCTCTGACTACCTGTTTGCTCTCAGTGAGGCTTGAATGAGGCTCTCGACTCTACAGCCAGCCAGCTGACCACAGCGTGGGCTCCTGCCTCATTTCTGTCAACTTTGTTCCTATAGTTCCTCACCATTATTAGATAGAATGTGTTATAGATTCTGCTTTACAGCTAAAACGTTTTTCTGTACCATTTCTTTTATCTGTGCCCCTAGATCACTGTCTCCAAACATCTTTATGCCTAGGATTTGAATTTACTGAGTACCACAATGGGTCTGGCAATTCTTGGGGTTGTGGTCCTCCTATGCACCACATCTTAAGAAAGAGCAACTAACCTCCTGGGAGTTAATGTTTGTATATGGTTACTACGATTGAATATTAAATTTACTTCCAAGCTAGCTAACTTGAATGGCCAAAAAAATTATTACACGATTATCATTTTATGACTAAGAGAAACAAAACATATGTTCTATGTTTTTTAAATTATATTACAGTTTTAAGAGACTTTGAACCATAAAAAGAAAAATACCCTTAATATTGTATTTTTATGAAATATAAAAAAAAGCCCCTTATGTGATTGTACTTTGTTTCATCTGACTTGAAAACACTTAAAGATTTGTCTTTAAATGTAGTTATGAAACGTGATTAGAGATTCAGTGAGGTAAAAGTCATGAAAGTGGTTGGGAAAATTCAGAAATGAAAAATGTGAATTATACCCTGAGATAGATAGACAGACAGACAGACAGACCGATAGATAATAGATAGATGATAGAATGAATGAATGATAGATCGATCGATCGATCTTCCATATGTATGCGAGTATATATGTATTTTTTAATTTCTAGGAAAGGACAGTATGAAAAATGTCACAGATGTGAAAATGATTAGATTTGTTCAGCAAATAGGATCAAATCCAGTCTTCCTGGCAAGCTGCACAGTATGAGACTTGGCCAGGGAGGATGAGTGAGGAAAAGGAAAGAGAGTGTTTGGTCTATATCATAGTGTGAAGGACCTTGAATGCCAGCTGAAAATTTTATGTATAAAGATTTGGAATGGCAAAAAACCCGCAAGCCAAGAAAGCTACAGTGCTTTCCAAGACAAAATCACAATGGCAGCTAAATTGTAAGAACTGAATAATGGCTTCTTCCAAAATACGCAGTGTTAATAAACTGAGGGAGAATGACATAGTTTTTAAAAAGTTGTAAAGTAGAAAACACTGTTATCAAAGTATAAGCTTTGCTTCTAATCAGATTTAGAGTATGTACTTTAACAAAATAAATATTTATAATTGGACATAAAGTATTTTTACCACTTAATAATTTTTCAGTTATCATTGGGACATTATTTTGGACTCTTGCTATGTCTTTGCTCAATGCTCAAAAACTTCTCATCTTTCCTCTTGCATTAGCCTTTCAAAAGACGGGTTAAGATGAAGCAGAGTTAAAGTAAATTTATCACTGCGTATCTGGGAAGTTGGTAGATGTGCTATATATTACTTAATACTAACAGCAGCAAAGAAGGGCCTCAGAATATCATATGATATGTTTAATAGTTATTACCTCCATGTAAATTATTTTATATTAAATATTAAAAATTATGTTAGAAAAAAAGTAGCCATGGCAATTCCATGTATAAATACAGCTTCCCTAGATTCTAGAGATTATTTTGGAAATTTTTACCAGAAGTGGACATAATCAAAAGTAAGTAAGTTAATTTCAGCTTCATGAGGACAAGTACAATACCTGTTTTATTCTAACACTAGTCTCCCCAAATAAATATTCTTTTGAATATATAAATGAGTATATTTATGTTGACATTTGTTATGAACTGAGTTTTTGTGTCTTCTCAGAATTCAAATTTGAAGCGCCAACTCTCATTGTGATGAGATGGTATTTAGAGATGGTGCTTTCTGAAGGTAGTTAGGATAGATGAAGTCATGAGGGTGGGCCCTGGTCCAATGGGGCTAGTGTCCTCATGAGAAGAGACACCAGAGTGCTCCCTCTAATTCTTGTGTGAACATACAAAGAAGAGGTAATGTAAGCACACAGCCAGCTGGCTGCCTTCAGACCAAGAGAAGAGGCCTCAGATTGAAACTTTTATATTACCAACACCTTGATCTTGGAGTGTCCAGCCTCCAGATCTGTGGGAAATAAATTTCTGTCATTTAATCCAGTCTACGGTATTGTGTTATGGCAGCCTAAGCTGACTAATAAAACATTCTAAGCCAGTTTTAAGCTATAATTTTGCATCATATACTCAACAAAACTAAATACTGAAATACAAATTAAAATTGAGATATTACATATATCTTTCCAACAAAACTAAAATGGTGATCTGAATTTAGAATTGTTTATTTCATGGTATCTCATGATAGCACTCAACTTCCCTGTCAGATTTTGCAAAGCCTATTGTTTGGACTGCTTAGAATTTCTACTTTTAAAATAAGCTGTGTTTTTATTACAAAACTGAGTGCTTTATGGAAAGACTGAATGCACATGTGGGAAACATTTTATTAAAGTATGTTTCCAACCTCAGAGATAGAACTGAAAAACATAATTAAAGTGATTGTTTGATGCTAAAATAATTTTATCACTTTTGTGCTGTGTTTTAAAAAGTGTTTGTCCTAATGGACCTGTGTTTTTGTTACATGTTGCATAAATGAGCTGTTTCTTGTTTTTTTTTTTTTTTTTTTTGAATCTAAGTATGCTCCTAATTTCAGAAACATCCATTACACTTAATAAAACCAATTAATGTATTTCAATACTGAGGAGATTTGAATATTGTATGGGAGGAAAAGTGATTACGGGGAGTATAAAGGGATCACTCTGTTCTCAGCTATGAAAGTGAAGAATATTATGTGTGAATATGTGTTACTGATGAAGAGTCATGGTTTGGTTTTGTTTTTCTTAATGTATTAATGCAACGGATGGCCTCCTGTCACTTTGGCATGAATGAGTTCTCTGGAATAAGCCAATAATACATCTTTGGGCATGTGTAGACCTTACTCTTGGTTATACTTCTGAATCTATTTGTTCGTGGGTTCTGTTTCTCTAAAATTACAATATAAAAAAGCATTAATTCATACACTGGTTGTGATGATAAAATGAGATAATTAAAAAATCCTTCAACAGTGCAAAAAATAAGGCAGGCTTTCCAGCAATGATAGATAGAAGATGTCAGCAAATCTTCTAAAAAAAAAAGCAAGTATAAAACTGTACGATTGTCGAAAACAGTCATACCAGGACACTGAAAGTTTATCAAAGGCAAAAACAAATTGAGAAGCATTTATTTAGGAAAAAATGCTAGAACTTGAGTTAGAAACAATGAGATTCTATGGCCTTCTGGCCTGGGGCTGTTCCCATGCCTACCCCGCACCCCACCTCCTGTTTTGTCAGCACAGTAGTTTAACCAGGGTGTGGCTGGCCAAGAAAACTAGCAATTTTGCTGACAAAGGAGGCTGACTTGATTATTTTCACTCAAAGTTATGAAAAACCACACTGTATGGCGTAGTAAGTGAAAGGAGCAAACTAAGTAAGAAACAAGAGTGGAAAATCAAAACTCCAGTAGCCTGAGGTTGTGGACTTGACTGGAGAAAGTGTCAGACAAACCAGACCTTTAAAAGGGAGAGACTGGAAATCAAAGAGCCCCGGAAGCTAAGCTCCCCACACGTTCTTGGCTGACTGAAAAACTGGGAGCATGCACAGAGAAAACTGAGCTGGACCAGAACATAAAAGCCAAGGCAGGCTTGAAAAACTGTTGTTCAACCCCACCCCCATCTCCAGATCCATCAGCAGAGTGGAAGCCTCAGGGACACAAGGGGTCTGAGTACAACTCCTGTCCTGTCATTGGGTGACCAATAAGCCACACTGCGTGACACCGGTAAATCTGGCCTTTTGATAAGAGGAGCAGAGAAATCGAGAGAGATTTAGTAACACTTTTGTCTGTTTTAGGATATTTCTTTTTGTTGATATAATGTTGATTCTTATTGCTGGAAATAGATAATATGATACTTTTTTTTCACTGTTTAATAGGATTCTGAAAGTATCCCGGTGAACTACAAAGGCAGTTTAGTCTTTGCCTTAGGAATAAATTAACTTTTTATGGCCCAGACTAATACATAGGAATCAGTAAATCAAACTGACAGAAAGAAGTTAATCTTATTTCTTTTTACAATGATTGACCTGAATCTTTCTAAACCTGAGATACATGAAAATTAGGATAATTAGTAATTAGGACCACTGTCTACCTGTATGAACTGTATGTGGCTTTGTACATTGTTAAAATTTGGTGATATTCTGTGACTGACTGAAACAGCTTATTAGAACATCAATGTCATTTGGGCTAGACCATCATTCAGGTTGGTTTTGCTATGTCGTGGTCATAAATTTGACCCCATCTCAACTCTTTCCTTTCTTTCTAGGATAATATTACTCAATGTCAAGAGAATCTCAGTATTAAAATGTTTACAGATCCTTCTGGTGAGAGGATAGTTACATCACTTTTAGAGTAATATTTTCCCAGACAACCCACATAATCCACATTCACAAATAAGCATAAACATACCAAGTCAAGAAGTCCTCACAGTCAATATCTTATGCTTGTGTATGAAATATATAATATTTCTTATGTGAGTGGGAGATTCTCCTGAGATGTTGGCCTCTGCCTCCATCACTTTCAGGCACTTTGGTCTATATTTCATAGCTCCAAGGGAAGCCTTTGGCAGGAAACACAGTAGACCTGGATCCTATTTTCCAGTAGCTTTCACTTATAGGAGAATTTAGAGGCTTTTTTAAGGAGGTAAAAGAAAAAGAAATGCGGTTTCAGATAGAAGTAGGTGACTTGATGAAACGTGATGGAAGAAAGATTTTCTCCAGATTATATGGAGTCTTCCATGGCCTGAAAAACCAGGGGAAGACCTTTGAGTCTAGACGTAATAGAAAACCAGAGTCTGCTTCATAAATTACTTCAGGCCCTCGGCATAGGGGTTCAAAACTCAAAAAAATTTTCCATTTACAAAGAATTTTACCAAAATGCTATATAGAGAGCCATCACTCCTAAAGAGGACATATGTGCAGGATGGTTGGTGACCTATGTAGGTAGATAACTAAAAAATGGAGCCACTTCTGCCATTGGACCGTGGCCATATATAGGGGCTTGGAACCAGGGCAAACAAGAGAAGAGAACAGAACAATTACTGAACTTGTCTATAAGACTGGTCCAAGAGAATGGGAGAATGGAAGCTCAGTGTAAAACCTTAATAAAGTTATAACAAATAAGTAAATGATGTTTCTTTCACAAGAGAGCTTACAGACTGAGATTTATACTTGTTATGTATGTTTTTAAGTTCTGATTTGATCATGAACCATATGTTAAATTGATTTATTAAATTATAAACTATCAACTATACAAATTTTATGTAAATATCTAGTGATATATCCTTAGATTAAGCATAAATTTGTTCCTCTTTCTGCTTATGATACTGGAGGTGATCAGTTCTTTTCTGTTTAAGAATAGGAACTAATAACATTTTAAAAGCACTAAAACAAAAGGTATGGAGTCCATCATCTTAACTCTTATTGTTATCATGTTTCCAAGACAGATTAAAATCTGATCAAATGGAGAGTGACCTTTTCTTAGAGGACTCCATTTAGCAAAACAAAAAAGAAAAAGAACGATTTGGATATGATCAAATATATTCTTCACGTTCTGAATATTTGGACAGATGGAGGAAAAACTAACATGAAAAGAGTGGATATTCCTAGGACAAAAGTGCTTTCAATCAGGCATAATTCATAAGCCTCTAAAAATTTGAAGTTGAATTCACTTCATTACTCTCATCAAATAATTAGAAATGGTACAGTGCTCTCTAGGAGAGAACTAAATTTTTTTTTTAAGGAAGACATTCAGGTACAATATTATCAATTCACACAAATTAAATGTTTTATAGGAGCAAATTTTGTACTGAGCTACCAAAGCTTAGTTCCCATATGGCATTTATTAGGGTATGCAGATGTCCTCTGGAAGTAACAATAAAAATCAGGAACCACACTTGCTACTACTGTATTAGTGAAGACCTTGTTACCTCTCACAGAGACTGTTTTAATAGCCTTCTGATTGCTTACCTCTAGTTTCTTCTAAAAAGAAAACCACTTGTCACCCTACTGTCAGAGAATGTGTTAAGGAGTTTGTCATAGTTCTGGTCATGGCCCTGCCTGGAATGAAACCTCCCACTTAGCTATTAAATAAAGGACACATTTTCTAGTCTGACATTCAAGGATCACTAATTTAATCAGTATAAGTGTGATTTAGTATTAAGTGCTATAAAATATAATTTAAGATTTATTAACCTTACCTAATGCTATACTAATACATAATAATAAATTTTTGAAGAGAGATGCTGTCACATGAAAACCATATTACACAGAGACCAAAAACATGGTTCTTTAACAAAACACAGAAGAATATAAATCCTAACTCTATAGAAATTAGCTGAATGTCATTCAGCTGTGTGCTGATAAAGCCGCTCTCTGAAAAGAGAGCTCTGACTTACAGTATTTGCCAATTTCTGTGGTGTAAATACCCCCACCATGGCCATTTAAGAGCCACCAACAGTTTAAAAACCTTCTCACAAAATTTAACGATTGGCTCGCATGAGCTGATAACGAGCACATTCAAGCACATCACCAGTCTGTCCTAGGACAAATAGTCCTAGGATATCCCTAGGACAAAATTGGTCAAATTTTTTTTTTAAATATTTAATTTTCTTATGTGTAAATTTGGTATAATAATTCCTATACTGTAGTGTCGTGCTGTGGTTTAAATGAGATAGTAATATACTGCAAAGTACAAATTACTTTTCTCCATTACTGTGCCCTGTAAATAGAACAGCAAAGCCTAGATGACAGCCCATCTGTTTACTGAATATTTTAACCCCACAGTTCAGACTAGCTACTCAGAAAAAAATGATTCCTTTCAAATATTACTGCTCATGCACAATGCATCCAAGAGCTCTGATGGAGATACACAATGAACTGTCATGTTTGCCAACACAACACTCATTCTGCAGCCCATTGGTGAAGAAATAATTTTGACTTTTAGATCTTATTATTTAGGAAATCCAATTTGTAAGACTATAGCTGCCATAGATAGTGATTTCTCTGGTGGATCTGGACAAAGCAAATTAAAAACCTTCTGCAAAGGACTCACCATTCTAGATGCCATTAAGAACATTTATGATTCATGAGAAGAGGTCAAAATACTGACATTCACAGGAGCTTGGAAATTGATTCCAATCCTCATGGATGACTTTAAGGGGTTCAAGACTTCAGCAGAGAGAGTAACTGCAGGTATGGTGGAAATAGCAAGAGAATGAGACTTAGAAGTGGAGCCTGAAAATGAGACTGAATTGCTGCAATCTCATGATAAAACTTCAGCAGATGAGAAATTGCTTCTTATGGATGAGTAAAGAAAGTAGTTTCTTGAAATGGAATCTACTCCTGGTGAAGATGTTAGAAAGATTGTTGAAATGACAATAAAGTATATAGAATATTACATAAATATAATTGATAAAGCAGCATTTGGGTTAGACAGGATTGATTGCAATTTTGAAAGAAGTTCTACTGTGGGTAAAATTTTATCAAACAGCATTGCATGCTACAGAGAAACCATTTGTGAAGGGAAGAGTCAATTGATGCAGGAAGTATCACTGTTGTCTTGCTTTACGAAATTACCAAAATCACCCCAACCTGCAGCAACCACCACCCTGATCAGTCAGAAGTCATCAACCTCCAGGCAAGACTATCTACTAGCAAAAAAAAAAAGAAAAAAAAAAATTACAACTCCTTGAAGGTTCAGATGATGGTTAGAATTTTTAGCAAGTGAGTATTTTTAATCAAGGTATGTACTTTTCTTAGACATAATGCTATTGCACACTTACTAGACTACAGAAATACAGTGTAAACATAACCTTTATATGCACTGGAAACCAAAAATATTGTGTGGCTCATTTATTGCGATCCTCGTTCCATTGCGGTGGTCTGGAATCAAACCCACAATATCTCCAGAGTATCCCTCTACCAGAAAAACATAACCCAGGAATGACTTCAGATTTGTATTTCTAACTCTAACTTAAATGTTAAGAAATTTCTCTTTGCCCCTTAATTTCTAATATTTCCTCTAGATTCTTATATTCTAGGAACAACTTAATTTCCAGAAGAGAAAAATTGTGTTTTTAAAGATTTCCAGTCTGTTCTTTTAAATGAAGAATTTTTTTTCTGTTTGTATAATTTCTCAAGCAAGACTCACCACCATGTAGTGCAATCAAGAGCCAAGGTACAGAGCAAACTAACTGGCCTACAAGGCAGAGAGCTTGTGACCTTGGCCTCATTAGCATAACCTGCCTTCAGCAAGTTATTGGGTCAGTACAAACTGATGCTGAGCAAGGCAAGATAATGGGTGCTACTCCAATATTAAAAAAATTATTTTGCTTAATTTAAGTTTCAGATAAATACCCAATGTCATTAATCTTGGACATTTTTTGAAGTGTGTACATGGTTACTTCAATTGCATTTACTAGGTAGAAGATTATTGTGGGAATACTAGAATTCTTTGATTCAAAACAACTTTTGAGGATAAAACTGTAATAGTATTGATTTTATTCATAATTTCAATTTATCATTATGAATAGAAAAATACTATTACATAATCTCTTTTAAGGATAAATAACTTAGACAAAATGACACAGAAATTTTTTTAAAAATCAGAATAACTGCCTAAATTTTTATGTGAAGAGTCAGTAGTTTTCTTTAGTTTTTAGAATTCTACAGTGTTTCATACTTAGCATAATAGTACAGAGAATAATATAATTAAAATCTCGGTAATTACACAGAATAAGAAACTGAAATTATTGTATATTCATTCATTCATTTATTCAACACTTTTGTGCTAGTTTCTGTTCAAGGTCTGGGGATGAGGCAGGGAAGTAAAAAAAACAAAATCATTGAGCCATTTATACTTTGTATTCTTTTTGCCTTCTATAGGAATCTATTACCCTGTTATGGTGCTTATTATTCTCATGCATAGTTTAAATATGTACATTTATTTATATTTAAATTATTGTTTTATAGGAATTTACATATTTTGCTTTTTTTCTACAGTATTATATTCTGTGGTCTTTCTACGTTGAAATAGGAATCACAGTTCATTCCATGTTACTCCTAAAATAGTAGTTAATTGTATATCTCTACGACAATTTAACTAAATTTTATTGAACAATTTATTCTCTTGTAAATGAAGGTGTTTTCAATATACTGCCATTACAAACTATCCCAGTGAATATCCTTTTGTCTTTTTATAGACATGTTCATAAATAATTGCCATTATAATTTTTGGATAAAGTATGTAGGTAAGAGGTTATGAATATCTTTAACATTACTAGATAGTGTCAAATTGTTTTCCAAAATTTTGTTGCCAATGCCATTCTTACCACAGTGTCTGAGAACTGCTGTTGCTCTGCATCCTCCCCAACCTGTAACATCAGTCTTCTCTAACTTGGCTAATTCCTTTCCTTTTCCTTTTTTTTTTTTTTTTTTTTTTGTTTTTAGTTTTCCTTTCCCTGCATTTTCTTGTTCCTTTTCTTCCCTTCCTTCCTTCTTTCCTTTCTTCTTTTTATCCTTCCTTCCTTCTCTCTGTTTCTTTTCTCATTCTTTCACTGTTTAGTAGATTTGAACTTGTATATATTATATGAGTTATTTCCAAGATGATACGTAAGGCTGAGCAAATTTTCCTGTTTATTATCCTTTTTTTTTTTTTTTTTTTTGCTTGTTTGGAAAGACTGTCAATATTTTTTTATTATGTTTCTACTGGATTAAGTCTGTTCTACCTGTAGGACTTTTAATTACTTTAAATATCTCAGAAAATACTGATAGAGTTATATCTACCAGGATGGTAGATACAAATATACCAGCTACAATCACAAGATCATTAGTCAAATAAGGATGGTATGCGTTGAGTATTTTCCCCTGTGCTGAATAGGAATATATTTATGTATCTATTAAGAAATTTCCTTTCCTTTTCCTCTACCATTACCCTATCATTTAGCATAGTATATGTTAATAATGAGCCTTATATTGTACTATTTATATTCTAAAGTATCAAAGAAGGAGAAGAAAAGTTCAAGGTTAATTTTCTCCAGGAACTAGATCTAGTAAACAAGGAAACCTAGGTTATCTGACTTTGGAGTGTGAACATTTATCTATTTTGGCACCCCTCCATCTTTGAAATTCCCATGGAAAGTCATGTGAAAACACCTCAGCCATACAACTCAGCTTCTCCGCCACCCTAACCAGGATCATAAAATACCTAGAAGAGCAGAAAGTTCCAAATCTCATGCTCACCTCCCTTAGCTCCTCCTCATACAACATTGCAGAATTTTTTTACTTTACTCTAAGTAGCTTAAAACATTGCATTTGTCCAGCTCTTTGAGTTATTCTCAGTGAGAAAGCTGCCAGAGTTACTTAATATTCATTACCAAAAGTGGGAGACCAGAGTCAATCTTTGAACATCTACAGATTTTCATCAGTTTATTTTTGATAACATAGGATTTCTCATATACTTTAAAAATATAAATCTGCATATATACATGTGTTCATGTATGTTGATGAATATACATATCTGTACACATATACACTCATGCATTCATGTGATGTGTAAGCTTGTGGGTATGTATGACTTTATTTATATGTGCTGTCTACTAGAAAGTTGCCACTATCCACTTACCAATCTACAACTGAAAATTAAGTAAGAGGATGTGTTATTTTAGATAATATATACTGAACTCCCTCAATCAAAATAATCAAGGTAACAAAATTATTATCATTTCTAAAATAATTTTCAACTCAAAAATATAAAATATATACATTAATTATTTAAATAAGAATGTTAAGTTTCTGAAATATTTATAAAATAGATGGCATTGCATTTGCCTGTGCAAAACATGTACATATTGCTTATTGGTCATAATGTAGAAAACTCCTTATCATACCTGATGAATAAATGCATAAATAAGTAAACCTTAAAAAGAGGATATTTTTAAATAGAACACTTTAAATTACTCAAAGGTAATGCATCACTTTATTAACTTCATACAAATAGTAGCCAGCTTTAAATATTTTACTCATATTCAGCATCTATCGAGATCTAAAAATAGTACATTTATATAATAACAAAAAGCCAATTAACAAAATAGAAATTTTAATCTACTAGTTATTCTGTCAATGAACTAAATCTAGTTGAGTGAATTTTTGATTAGAAGTCTAGATATGCTCTACCAGTAACCTCAGGTTATTTGATAATAATGTTTAGGTTCTGTGATAGTTTATTCTATGCCTGTCATGAATTATGTATAAAACTTTTATAGGCTTTTAGTTTCTTTTACTAAGATTGTCTTCTCTGTGGTCTGCCCATTAGTTTTGATGAATTTATAATTTAATGTTCAGATTAGCATCTTCATTCTGGAACAAGTACATTGGTTAGAAAATCGCAAGTCCTTATCTGAGTTTTGGTAGACTTAAAATCATTAAAATAATCAAACTTTAGGCAGTTAGTATATATCTCTAAGTCACTTAAGCAGAATACCATGAAATTGCATTTCTGCTACTTTGAAGTGCAAGAGTCCTTTAGATCTGATGTAAACAATATAAAAAGCAAAAAGTCTAATTAACTCATTTCTGACATTAGCTTACTCAGTGTTCAGAGCTATTGCTTATTCTAATGAAAGAGAAACTTTAAGTTATAATGAAGCATTTTACTGTCATAATCACAAATAAAATTCCGAGTTGTACCATTTACAGCCAAGACAATTGATTTTTTATTATGATTATGATATGAAATGTGATGTATCTGAATACAGTGGTCAAATTCTTTTTGGGTAATATGTAATCTCAGATTGTAAGAGTTGATCTAACCCTTATAGATTATGCAACTCCTTCATTTTTCAAATGAGGAAAAAAAAAAGATTATAAGAACAAACATTCTTAGATGTCTTATCAATATCCACTCTTTTTTCCTAATAATACAACACCAATTTAATTTGGATGCCCATAGGCCTCATTAAAAATGTTCATACCCTTACACTGCCTTGTTGATAAGGGTATCACAATTACCACTAGTGACATGTCAACAGACATCTACCAGATAGAGTTTCCTGGATTGTTTTCTTCATAAAAAGCATAGACTCAAATGATTCACATTTCGCCTTTACCTTCTTCTCACCTAGAGAAGGTGTGTGACATCAGGGGTTGGAGCAACTGTCTTGTAACCAGGAGGATAAAGCACACGTGCTAAGAATGCTGGTTTATAAAAGTACTTAATGACCTTTCGAGCAGTTGCAGCCTGGGCTGCTCATCTCTGGTCATCTTTTGTTTATAAGACAAATATAACCCTCTTTGAAAAGCCACTGTAGTCAGCTTTCTTTTTAGTGCCGTCAAATTCACTTTTAACTGGTAGAGTCCTGACTAGCAGAGTGGCATTGGCAGAACTAGAAGAACTAGAACTCAGTACTCATGAGTCTTAACAGAATATTGTTTTCACCAAACCATGCTGTTTGTAAGTATTCTGTTTCAGTGGTCCCATTTTTACATGCCATTGATGGTAAACACTAAAAGGACTAAAGCAGAAATCCCTATGAAACAAAATTCAGTTTTAATTATGAAATCATAGTTCCTATATACATTTTGAAGAAGACAACAGAAAAGAAGAAACAGTTTTTATAAAGCCCTTTCGGGAAAGATCATTCACACTCAAACTACTCTGAGTATATATGTAATGATTATCTTCCAGCCATGTCTTCCTCATTTCCAGTGCCTCCTTGCCCTAGGCAGATAACACCAGAGTCCTCCCTGACTTCCACACCTTAATTTATGCAGCAATGTAATTAATTTCTAATCCTCTTATTTATTTCTCTCAGCATTTTTTAAAATGGAGCTAGCCTCTTTTACCATGCCGAGTCAGGCAGTCATTATTAGTAAACTAGATTACTGTGCTCTGGTTGTCTTGATTCTGATTTCCCTGAATTTGGTATTTTCTTTATCTAATCTGTCCTGTGCAGTGCTGCCAACTAAAAGCTTTTCTGAAGGCCAACACGTTCACTTTACACTTAAATATACAACATATGTAATTAATTAAAAATTAAAATCGTATCTCTGCTTTCATGGGATTTACTATTTGACTACTTTAGAGATATCTGGTTTTTTTTTTTTTTTCCATTCACCATTTTTTTAAATCTTAAAACTTATTTCTGCAAAGCCAACCAAGAAGTATTGGAGGGTAAAAGTGCAAAAGTTATTCTTGCATATTTGGGAACAGCAAGCACTTAGGTTGAGAAAACAAGGTCTTAAAATAGTTGAATCAAAGGCAGTACCCTGCTACTTGTATTTTAAAACAAAACTGATGGTCTTTCTGAAGCAACATTCCTTTCTTCCCCAGGAGCTACAGTGTGATACAGTGCAAAAGTGCTGTAGGAGCAGAGGGTGCGGAACGCCACGTGCCACCCCACTTGGGTTTACTTACTGCTCTTTCTTTTTCAACCACTGTATAATCCAACCAAAGTAGACTTGTCTCCAATCTCTTAAGTATGGATTTAGATTTTTACCTCGTGTTCTAGGCTCACTCAATTCCTCTGCCTGAAAGGGCTCCTTCCTTCATTCACCTATGTTCAAATTGCCCACACATGTATAGGATAGAACACAAAAGGTATCTCCCTCATAAGGCATTTCCTCAATTTTTATATTCTGATTATGGACACTTTTTTTTCAGTATATCTTGCTACTTTTTCACACTCTATTATTACTGTTTAGTTTTATTGGAAGAAAAGTGTTACTAATCCATCTCAACATTAATTTTGGATCCATTATTTTTTCATGCATAGAATTCCTATTAAAGTACCTGGTTGGTTTATCCCCTCCCATATTTTGTGCTTCCTTTGTCAGGTGTTTTCATTCTTAGTAAGTTTTCATATTATTGTTTTTATATAGCCAATTTTATTTAAATTTAGCACATTTTCATCCTTTCCAATGTTCTTTATCCCTTCATTCATTGCTGAAAATCCAATTGAAATACCGTTTCTTCTATCTCAAGAACATCCTTTAGTGTTTCTGTTAGTGCATACTGGCTACCTATAAATTCTTTCTTTGAGGGGAGGAAGGGTCTTATGTATAATTTACCTTTCGTTTTAAATATATGTTAGGTGGATATTAAATTATAGATTAGCATTTATTTTAAATTATTTTAAATATATCATCTATTGTTCTCTGGTTTGCATCATTTATAGTTAAAAATTGGGTGCCATTATTAGGGCTTCTTACTTGAAGATAACACTATTTTCTTCTGATTGCTTTTAACATTTTGCTATTTCTGATGGAATTTCAGTGACTTTGTTATAGTTTGCCTAAGTTTGACTCTCATATTTATCATTCCTATCTCTGCAGCTTTATGTTTTTTTAAATCAATTTTAGAAGATTCACAGCAGTGTCTCACCAAAGAAAACTTCCTGACTTCTTTTCTCTCTCTGCTCTTTCTAGGCCTCCCGTTGCAGGCCTACAATTCATCTGCATTTTGTGCCATAAATATTTTACATTCTTTCTTATATTTTTATTCATGCTCACTTCATTATCAGTTAATTTTTTCTACCAACTCATCTTCCATTCCACTAATACTTTATTCAGCTGTATCTAGCAGTAACTGTGAGTCTCAATTGAAAACTTGGACTATTTTCCAGGGCTTTTCCTCCTACTCAGGAGCTGAATAGCCTTTTTTTTCCCCCTCTTTGGAAGAGACTGCTGTTGTTTGCTCAGACCCTCACTCTCTGCAGAATAAGTTTAAAAGCACTAAATAGGCAAAAAGTCACATACCATCAGGTTCACCTCTCCATTGCGGTCTTTGCTCTGAGATTTTGGCTTTTTAATTGCAAGCTGTTCTGGTAGCTTTGAATTCTAATTTTGGTGTGTATCATTCTGTGCTACTTCAGAAGACTCTGAGATCCATTTTTCACTTGGCCTGTGAGCCCCGTGTTGTTGACAAGTCTGCAAATGCCTTAGGAAGGGAAGTGGCAAACAAACAGTGCTGAAGTCTTTTCATTGTGTTTCTCTTCTCTTGGGAATTTTGGACCCTGAAGTCCTGACTGCCTGAGTTGATTTCCAGTATCTTCAAAGAGCAGTTTTCCTTTTTATTTCAGGTTTTATATTTACTCTTGTTGAGAGATTTTGTCTGATATAAGCTATTCTTCTGTAAGCAGAAAATGAAATCCCCTACAGTTAGTTTTCAATCCCGTTTAAAAAAGTGGGTGGGGATAATCAACAGTTACACTCAATTTAAGATGAAACATTTTTAACATTATCGCATATGTAAATTTAAGGGACTTCTAAAAAATGAAAACATAATCTTTTGTGACACATGCAGTTTTTCTAATTAACAATAAGGCTCATGTTCTGCTGTGTGGGTAAAATCATTATAGTGTGTAATGAGGAAAAGATACACATCACCTGGTAAATCAATAGCTTTTAAAATTTCTAAAGCTATTTAATAGTTCAGTAGTTTCTGTGACCTAAGTTTATTATTAGGCTAATTACCGTCTTGATGTGATCAAGTAAAATATTTTTAAATGCCATCAAACACTGATATTTGCATTTTATCGTCTCACAATTATGTTACGGTACCTTTGCTTTTTCATAATATTTGACCAGGTCATTCCATCTCAGGATGATCCTGCATTATGCAACACTTAGGCTTACTTCAACTAAAATCAGAAATATGGTGGCCTGACGTGCTCATTCTGGATAAATATAAGCAAGCTTCTGATTTTATACTTCAGCCTTGGTTTGCACTTTGCTCATGGCCCTCATATTGCTGGACAATTCATGTTTTGTATTTCCTTATTCTACAGAGAGAAATACTATACAAAAGTAGGTAAGGTTCCAGTGTCAAGCCTTATTCTATTATTCTTACCCTAGCAAAATTCCCTTTCAACTTCTGGAATAAATGCCAGTTTGGAGCTACATTATGAGGCTATTTCCTCTTGGAATGGCATAATCCAAAGTGATAATGATTGCTAGATTCTTCTGTCAAATGCAAATTGAGTGCTGAATATATATATATATATATATATAACATATATATTTAATTAATGAAAATAAATATTACATTCTTTAACTTTCATTACTTGAGATATGTGACCCATATAAAACAGTTTTCTGCAAAAATAATAGTTATTTGTTGAGCTTTTATTTATTATGTAAGTTTAGCAGCAGGAAAATTTTAAACCTATTTAAACTTAAGCTAAAAATAAATATGTTAACATAGATATTAAATTCATATGGTTTAAATTATAAAATATGTCAAAGGAAGGTTTAGAATTATGTCTTGGAAAATTAAGAACAAGTTTGTAATGTCCCTTGAATAAGAAGATCTATAGAAAAAGGAAAAGGTGATGCAGATAATAATTTAACAATATTGAGGCATATTAATTTGATAAATATAAACATTAGAGTAATTGTTAAGATCAGATATGAAACATGCATGAGGATTCCATGAGATGTGGAATGCCTATCAAAAAACCTTAACTTTGACATTATGTTCTTTGCTGTTCAGATCAGGGGAGAAAAATGAATTTTCTCCAGGATATACATAGGGAAGATAACCTTGATAAAGGATAGCCTGAATAAATTTTGAAAAATTGATTCTTCAAGAGATGTCTTTGTTATTTAGTAGACTAGCATTCCTCAACACAGTTGAATTAAATCAAAATAAATGCCTTGTATTGATATAATGCTTTCCAATTAATAAAAATGTTTCACCTACATTATTTTATTTTATTTCTGTAGCAATCATGAGCTACATTAGCATCTCTGTGTTAAAGGTCACTTTTATTGCCTGACAGTACATGGAAAGCAGAGCACATAGTCTAGACTGGAACCCATATCTTTTGATTGTATTTTCAGTTTACTATGCTCTGTATTGAAGTTAAAACGTCACCACAGTTAACTTAAAGATAATAAATGAAGAATATTGAACACCCATGATTTCTGAAATTGAATAATTAACATATATTTATTATTTTTTTAAAGTATAAGGTTACAGAGTAGTAAAGAATAGTTTTCGTCTTTACTGTAGCTTGATATGACCTCTTTTTTATGATCATGCCTGCATATTGTATGAACTGTGGCTGATTCTGCTCTCAAGTATAGGGCAAAATAAGGGCCACTAATTTACAAGCTCATTTAGGAAATCAACATATTTCCAAGCATCAGTTTACATATTTATTCTCTCCTCAATTTGCTTTTCTGTGCATACATTTGCTTGAATGGAAATAGACCTATTTATTTCATGGTAAGAGATAAGGCCCGGGGACCTTGCAGTGGCTTTATCTGTCTCATTCACTATATAGGTGTAATATTTCTAGAGAACATTTTGAATTCCTTAGCCAGTTACTTAAAATCCTTTATTGTCCCAATTGTCTATTAAGTAAGATCTATCACTTAATTTAGAAACCATCAAAAATTGAATAGCTACATAACAACTAATTGGGACTTTGTATTTATTTTATTCTATTTCCTCCCTGTTCCTTTGATCATTGCTCTTCCCTCTGTATTTCACATCTAACTGCTGTCTATGTCACGTGTCTTCCATGACAAGTATACCACATTTTCAACCACAACTGTCTCGGGAGCACAGATAAGTGCCCCTCTGCATTTATGTCACTCTGCCAGTGATTGATTTATTAACTCTCACCTCCTAATTCACAAATTTTGCTTGCTCTGTAAAGATGGATCTGTGCCCTTTAAATATTTTTGCTTTGTCAGCTGGTACAATGTTCAGCATTATCAGTAGAGGGGACTGGAGAGACATTGTAGGAGGTAAGGATTTTGCTTTCTGATTCCCTTGAGCCTTCCTATCAGGCTCCTGCAGGGCAGAAACTTTCTCCAGCACCTGGTTCCTGATAAACTTGCAGGTTTTCAGATCTTGACTTCTGCAGTGCACTGAAGCCAGCAGCATTCAACCACCAGCAGCTTCCTCCACATATCCTCCTTGAGTGGTTTTGTAGTAGAGTGTCTCCTGTGAGATACTTCTCAGTGAAGAACTTGCCCCAGAACCCTAGTGGGTGGAGAGCTGGCAAGCATTAGGGTATAGATTTCCAGCAAGTTTTGCATGTATTGCATCAAAGTGATTTCTCTGCCATCCAGTTAGCCATGGCTTTGTCCTCTCATATCATCTGTATCTCAGCCCTGTGGGAGCCTTTCCTTTGAATGTTCCATCTCAGCCATAGAGGGAATGGCTGTTCTTTATATCAGCTCTACCTGTATTCTTTAGTTTTTCTTTATCTCTTACCAGCCTATGCGACATTACACCAATTTCTTGTCATAGCTAATATTTCTTCACATTGAACATTCCCTGCTCAAATGACTGTGTACTCTCTCTCCTAATTGGACTCAGACTGCCAACAGTCTCAATTATCACCATTCCAAGAATATTTGCTAGTGGAATAGATTTCACTTAATTCATACTGCAATATAAATGACGCATCTCAAGGCTCTTCTGGCAGGGTTCATTTAGGTCAAAGTGAGGAAGAAAACTAAAATTACTGGGCATGTTCCACTGTTGACAGGGACGGAGAAGCCAGCATCTCAGTAACAGAATATATATAACATGAGGGTCTTTCAAAGTTAAAATTCCAGATTTAACAATATTTTTTGGTAGTTCTTTCAAAGATCTAAACTTATTCTTATTGTGACCACAAGTGAGTGAGTCTCTCCCCTCCTTAGGTGAATAGTTACTTCTCATAAGTTAATTATTAGATCATTCTTGGCCATTGAAGATATTTACAAGGTGGGATTTTTATCAGCTGATAAATTATCACACTTTTTTAAAATTTAATATTTCAAATCAAATTTAACTCTTCTGTAAAGATTTTACTTAATTTTTCACACATGCTTTTGGTGCATTATTAATTCTGGTTGAATGTGCCATAATTCATCATGAAAGCATTACTTGGAGACATAAAAAATGCATTAAAGAACAGCTGTTGGGTTGCTGAAAGCAATGCATCAGGGCATGCACATGGTGCTATGAAACATAGAGCTGATTAATTCTATACCCTTGTTACAGTAATTTCTTAACTTTGTAATTGCCATCTATTCAAGAGCAGACTGTATGATTCCTTTATTCAATAAACTTATCAAAACAAGAAATAATTATTAACAGAGAAGTTGATAACTTTGGTTTGAGGAATCTCAAATAATGGTGTATTGAAGAAACCACTGCCAATAAAAAGCCTAAGTCCTAACTTTAATGAGTTACTAAGCAAACTATATGAAAATAATTGGAGCACCAAGGATTTTGGTATTTTGAATATCTTGACTTTGAATTATTTTATTTTTGAAATTTTGTTACGTCTCCATAATGATTTTATTATGTATAACATAATGAGCTCTTATTGTGTAGATTGCATTCCTTCATATGTTATTGACCAAACACTGTCACTAACATTAAAATAATGATGAGCCATGTGAGTAACTGATGAAGCTGGAGTCAACTCTATACAATGTTCTTGATTATCATGTATTTGTTGAATGATAAATAAGAAAGTGTGAAAAATTAAAGAACACAGTGTTAATCAATGAAAGGTACATAAACTGTCTTAGTATTATTCAATATTCAACAAATATGTTTGCTTTGTACTTTCCAGGCACCAGTGCTAGGATTATGTAGTAATAAATATCTATTGTTCTCAAATTCAAATAACTTTAAATCAAACAGACGAAGAAAACAAAAGCATGTCACCCATGAGTTTATTGGAGATTCTTCTCATTTAAATCTTCCATTTGATTATCAAATTATCTCTTGATTAATATTCAGTTAACACTTAGTTTAATTAACTCTGTTAGATAATTTCAAAATATGATTCCACTTAATAAGCCAAACTATAGTTAAAGAGAGATTTATTATTTTTATCTGATAAAAGGCAATGTTTATGTTTATCAGGGTAAATAATAGCTGAAAGATAACTCACAATTTAAATTTAAGAGGTAGGAAATATATTTAGTTCTTCTTCCTCCAAACTAATGGTCTTTTTACCATATTACAACTGCTCATATTAGAATTTCAACAAATGTTTATTTTTTTGTGTATGTATTTTATTAAAGTATAGTCAGTTTACAATGTTGTGTCAAATTCTGGTGTATTTTTTTGTATATATATTTTTATTGAAGAATGGTCAGTTTACAATGTTGAAATGTTTAAAGTTGAATTAACAATCCCAATTAACAAGTACCAAATGAATGTAGTTTTAGTATTTTTTCCACTTTGCTTTCTACTTCTGCAGATGATCTCTAACTTTTGACATGTAGCATTTGCCTTTAATAACCTTTACACTTTCTAAGAGATTATATTTTTTAAAGAAATTTTAAGTACATAGCAAAATTGGGGAAAAGGTGAAGATATTTCCTATATACCCCTTCTCCCACATGTACATATTCTCCCTATTGTCAACATCTCCCACCTGAGTTGTACACTTGTTTTAAGTGACAAATTATTATCACCCAGCAACTATAATCTATACTTGGGTTCACTTAATGGTGTTACGTATTATGAGTTTGGCCAAATGTACAATGACATGTTTCTATCATTATAGTATCATACAGACTAGTTTCACTGCCCTAAAAGTCCACTGTACTCTGCCTATTCATCCTTTTCTCCCCTCTAAGAACCTCTAATCTTTTTACTGTCTTCACAGTTTTGCCTTATCTAGAATATCATATAGCTGGAATCATAGAGTACATAGCCATTTCAGATTGGCTTCTTTCACTTAGTAAGTACATTTATGGTTCCTTCGTATCTTTTCATGGCCTATTTTCTCCTCTCTTTTTTAGTACTGAATAATATTCCATTGTATGGATGTACCACAGTTTTTTTTCTCCATTCACCTACTGAAGGACAACTAATTGCTTCTGAATTTTGACAGTTACGAATAAAGCTGTTAGAATCATCCATGTGAAGGTTTTCATGTGGATATAAATTTTCTTCTTATTTGGTAAAATACCAAGTAGTGTATGGTAAAATAATGTTTAGTTTTATAGGAAACCATCTGTCTACCTTCTGAAGCAGCTGTACTATTTTGCCTTTAAACCAACAATGAAAGAGTTCCTTTTGTCCCACATGTTTGCCAGCATTTGATATGGTCAGTGTTCTGGATTTGGGCCATAATAATTGTATCAGAATATCTCACTGTTGGTTTAAGCGCATTTCCCTGGTGACTTACGATGTAAGGCATTTTTCATATGCATATTTGTCATCTGTATATCTTCTTTGGTGAAGTGTCTGTTAACACCTTTGACCTATTTTTAATTGAGCTGTTTATTTCTTTATTGTAGAGTTTTAAAATTTCTTTGTATATTTTGTTTTACACTCCTTTGTAGGTGTGTCTTTTGCAAATATTTTCTCCCAGTCTATGGCTTGTCCTTTCATTTTCTTAACAGTGTGTTTTAACAACGTTAACACTCTTAACAGTGTCTTAACAGTGTGTAAGATCTGTGTCTAGGTTCTTCTCTTTTTTTGCAGATGGATGTCTAGTTGTTTTAGCACCATTTGTTGAAAAGAGTGTATTTTCTCCATAGTATTATTTTTGCTCCTTTGCCAAAGATCAGTTGGTTATATTTACTAGGGTCTATTTCTGGGCTTTATATTCTGTTCCATTGACCTTTGTATAGCCTCTTACTAATATCACACTCACTTGATTACTAAAACTTTTATGGTAAGTCTTGAGGTCAGTCCTCCAACTCTGTTGTTCTTTAAATTTGTGTTGGCTTTTCCGAGTCTTTTGCCTTTCCATATAAACTTTAGAATCTGTTGGTATCCACAAAGCAACACTAGAACTTTGATAAGGATGTTTTGAAACTATGAAGAACTGATATCTTAACAATGCTGAGTCTTCCTATCCATGAACATTTATTCCTTTATGTATTTAGTTCTTTGATTTTGTTCATCAGAGATTTGAGAGATTTGCAGTATTTCTTCTATAGATTTTGTACATATTTTATTAGATTTATACAAAAATATTTTATTTGGAGGTGCTAATATAAATGATACTGTGTTTCTAAATTTAAATCCATTTGTCTGTTGTGGTAATAGGGAAGTAATTGATTTTTATATATTAACCTTGTATCCTTCAACCTTGCTATAATTGCTTATAACTTGGAGTTTTCTTGTCATTCTTTTTGGATTTTCCACAAGGACAATTATTTCAACTGTGAACAAAGATAATTTTAGTTTTTCTTTTCCAATCTATATACCTTATATTTCCTTTTTTCACAGAAATTATAAAAATGTAAAACTAGTAGATAGTAAGATTCTGCTTTCTTCAGATTGACAGAATTTTAGAAGATTTCAAACCATTAATCAAATAATAGTTGCACACAAAATAAAAATAATATATCTCAAAAAAGTGGTTTTTTTAAGTCCTGAAATCATGTGTGAAAATTCTACATAAACAGAACAATAATGCATATAAGTAAGCACTATTGCATGTTTAAAGATCCTTTTATAACTGTGTTTTATGAAAACATAAGGTTTTGGTCTATGTGGCCAGAGAGCAAAAGAACTTTATCTATTCTAGTCCATAGTATTGAAAAAATATTAACTATAACACTTAAAAATAAAAGAAAGAAAAGATTATAATGGCCTGAATAGAGAAATATCAGAGAAGCAAGAGTGGCAAAACTTAACCCACTAGGAGCTTAGAATTCTTAGAAGACTCCCTACATATATGGGAGTGAGGTAGGGTTAGGAGAGTAAGCTGCCTGTGTGACCCCTGGAATCCAGGAAAACACCAGGGTCCACCTTTACTCTCTACTTGGGATGAAGTCATTGTGTGTCACTCTGAATATTCAGTGGGCCAGAGTAAATGCACTTACAAATTATAATAATTTAGTTTGTGTTACATGTGAGCTCGAGTTCAAGACTGCTTATCTACAGGTAAGATCCTGGAAACAACCCGATAGCCTGACATCTGCTTCTTATACCATAAAGAGCTCTTACTGAGGCTGACAAGAAACTACTTCTCTAGTAAAGGCTGCAGAGAATTTTCAATATTTGAAAGATTCAACAGGCAGGAAACTTTGCATCTAAGAAAATAGAGATCAAGTAATGATACGTATAATATTTTGTAAAAGTAAGCTTAAATCCTCAAATGTAGAGGTTTAATTAGAACTCAAAATTAAGTAGTGGGTGTTTGTACAGAGAGAGATTAAAAATGGATCACTTGAAAAATCTTGGAATTAAAAACTGTAATCACTGAAATTAAAATTTTAAAACTTTCAATAGAAGTGCTAAGGAGTGAACTAATCTTGTTGAGGAGAAATGAATGAATGAACATGTGTCAAGCCAGTGAAATTAAGTCAAGGGATTGTCAGACTTAAGTATTATGTTTGTGGAAGTAGGTTGATTCTTTCATTATCCATAATTGATCCTTTTAGCTTTGGAACAATTTGGAGTGAACTTTGAATTTCTGTTTTGAACCTTTCATGCTTTTTCCAGGAACAGGAAGTTTGGCACAAAAGCCCCAGTGTGTAACTTCAAGTGTTCAAATCCTAACTCAAGTACTTAATAATTCTGAGGTGTGCACAGTATTTAAACACAGCATTCCTCAGTTTTCTCATCTTACCAGGGTTATTAAGATAGCTTTGATAATTTGAATAATGCTACACATGTAAAATATTTAGAGCAGTGTCCTACTCAGTAAGTGCTCAATAAATTAAGTATAATTACCCCACACAACATCAGTTTAATGGCTCATCTAAAGAATATTTCAACAAATTTTAAAATTTTCTTGTGACAGTTCTAGTAGGATACTCCTTAACTTAAATACATATAGATATAGACATAGATACAAACAGTGTAATGTGAAATTAGTTTGTGCAATGAATTGAACATCATTAAAGTATAAGTAGAAGATATTTCTATTTTGTCTAATACTTGTTATACAGAGTTTGAAATCTCCCTTCACACTGTGTAGTTGATTACTATAATTGCTTCTCATTTGAATCCATGAATTTGAGTCATTTTAAATGTTTTCAGTCACATATGTGATTCCATCCTGCTCCTTCCCAAATTTAGTCTAGCCTCATAGTTCCTTCCATCAGTTTGGGTTGAGTGGAGACAAGATCTTTTCTTCTCCCTGGACCTCTTCTTGCACTTACTCCTCTACCTGGGAAGATGCAGAGGAAGGAGAGGTTAGAACGGCAACTCCACATTAGAGATACAGAAATTGTCTCCATTGTGTGGGATGCTATAATCCTTCAGCTGATACTAACTGGTTTTCATTTATTTCTCTATGGCAGGTACTCAAATGCTGGCTCCTTTTGGAGAAAGATGTTTGATTATACAGAGGGTTATAGGACGTCCTTCCTGTACAGAAAATCTACCTTGGATTACTTCCCCTGTTTCTATTCCTCACCCCCACCTACTAAAATTATTACAGGAAGAATTCTTTTTTTAAGTTTAAATGCTTCTCAGATGAACCATTAATGGTGACTGTGTCGAGTTATTATGCTTAATATTTACTGAGTGCATGCTGTGGTGGTCTACTCCACAGAGTTTCGTCACATGGGCCCTTTGCTATGGAGATGCTTCATTTGGAAATAATGACAAGGCACCTTAAGTCTATCAATGGAAAACTCCCGTACTTTTATCATGATAAATAGTGAGATGCAGGCTGCCCTAAGATACTCCTACACTTGGCCAAGCTGTCTTCCAACTTTTTCACCAAGCCCTGGTGATCTCAGGCTACTTTTGCAAATTCACTAATTTTAGACATTTTATTTCCCTAGAGTTGGCTCTACTTTGCACAGACAGAATTTTATTTCTTTGACATTAGGTAACCACTAAAAATTTCTGAGGCTCAATTTCTTATGTATAGCACACATAGAAAGATACTCAATTCATGGAGTTTTACTGAGGTTCAACTCAGAGGATATTGAGTTAAACATATGAAGTTCAATTACTAGTTCTTCATATATTCATGTTCTTATATGAAGAACTATTAATCCATATCTTTCTCTCTTACACACACACACACACACACACACACACGTATTTTACAACTTACTTTGTATGTAAGGTCTCGTAAAGCCTTTGTAATCTAATTACAGAACATCATATCAGTATAAGGTGAAAAAGTGTAAAAGGAATATTTTGACTCCCGCCAGTTTGTTTTCCCCTTTTGCTGATCCAGCTCCCTGCACTCCTTCTGAGGTGTTCCCTCAGGGACAGGAAGGCAGCCGCACCTTAGAGTACTAGTAGGAAATGACTGTGTTGGTTTTCTACTGTTTCCACAACAAATTACCCAAAATTTAGCAGTTCAAAACAGCACAAATGTATTACCTCACAGTTTCTGTAGGTCAAAGTCTGACATGGACCTCACAGGACTAAAATCAGAATGTTGGCAAGGCTTCATTCTTTACTGGAGGCTCTGGATATAATCCAATTCCAGGCGTTTTCAGGCAGAACTCGGGTCCATGGTGCTGCACAGCTGAGATTCCCATTTCCTTGCTGGCTGTCAGCCAGGGGTCTTTACTTCTTGACAGCCCACATTCCTCCCTGTGCTTCCACCTAGCACAGCAGCCTTTATTTCTTCAGTCACCTCTAGGAGGTTAGACACATTGTTGGTTTTGCTCAGTATTTCATTTCAGCGCCTTCACAGTACTAAATAGGGAGTGAATAGTCAATAAATTACTTTCCTACCACTACCCTGAGTGGTGGGCATTTTACTTAGATTTTTTTTTTTTTTTTTTTTTTTTTTTTGCTCTACCTATTATTAGCATAAGAGCTTCTTTGGGGAACTGGTAAACTTCAGATGAGCCTGTTTATTTTTACTGTGGCTGAAACCTAGATTTTCCACGAACCTGGTATGTTAATTAATACAGGCCCCACGTTAGGCGGGTAGATATTATTATTATTCCACTTTACCGAGGAGGCAACTGAGGCCCAGAGTGAGAGGACGACCAGCCAAGGAGAAACAGATGAAAAAACATAATGCAAATGTTCTGCCTCTCAGTATAGTGCTTCCTTCATTTCACAACATTGCTCAAGCATAAAGAAGCTGAAATTATTCCCTCTGCTTCTTCTGCACACCAGAGAACTTAATCAAAAAGCAGGTGAAAAATTAAATCACGTTGTTATCACCTGAATACAGACTGGCCTGTCCTTCACTGAGAAAGAGGAATACTGGGCGCTGGACACCATCCTACTCTGTTACTCTGTTAAGAGGGTCCCACCAGGCCGCCCCCGGGAAGGATCAAGTGAGTATTCCCCTGATGCCACGTGGGAGGTAAATGGATACCCAGCTCGGATTACATGCATAGCCACGTGGCAGTTGTGCTAATAAGGATGTATACTTTAAACTAGAATAAAACTGAGACCCACAAAACCCAGGATAGGGACACTTTTGGTTGAAAGAACAAAACATTAAAGAGTAAAGAGGGATAAAACAAAAACAAAAACCTTCTTGAAGTCTATTTTTCAATATGGAAACTGAAATTTGGCCAGTTCTAAAGGACAATCTGTTCACTTACCTCCTCTCTATTAAAGCTTACCAGCAGCTTGCAGGAGCCTTTCCAATTTCTCAGAGAAAGAATTAGCACTCAGGCTGTGAGGCATACACCAGTTAGCAGCTGGACGCGAGTCAGGGCTTCCCCTTGGGTGGTTTGGCTTTCTGCTGAAGTTGGGAAGAGCACAGCCAAGGTGGAGAAACAAAGAAAAGTGGTGTCAGTGGTGTGCTGTTATTGTTGTGAATAAGAAGTGTTTAGGCATATTGAAGTCGATGTAAAACTATAGAATACTTAGATATGTGGGTTAAAATTAGATTATCTTTAAATGTGATTGTGTATCTTTGAATGTAGAAGATTGATGTCATTATTTGGATAAATCAAAATGAAGAAAAACCATCTAGCTTCCGTCTAAATAGTCTGGGAAAAGAACAACTTAGTATTCCCACCTATGCCAAGACAGTCATGAAATATCTCTGCTTGATTTTGTAACCTAGGCTCTGAAATTTAATAATGTATGCTTTTAAAAGAAAAATAATTCCTATTCACATCTGCAAGTCTGAAGTATATTAAGGTATAGGTTTTGATTTGGTTTAAGGTGACAAATCAGCTGTATTCATATATTTTCTTTTTAACTCTCAACATGAGGTTTATTTATTTACAAGTAATCATATTAGTTTATTTTATATCCCTACAGAATATATTTAGGTACAATATATGTTTTTATTTTATTGAAGTATAGTTGATTCGTAATATTATATTAGTTTCATGTATACAACATAGTGATATAATTTTTATATATTATGTTCCATTCAAAGTTATTATGGAATAATGGCTACATTTCTCAGTGCTGTACAATATATCCCTGTTTATTGTATTTCTAGTAGTTTGTATCTTTCACACCCATACTACTGTCTTGCCCTTCCCTCCCTTTCCCCACTGGTAACTATTATTTGCGCTTTATATCTGTGAGTCCATTTCTGTGTTGTTATATACATTTTGTTTTTAATTAGATTCCACTTATAAGTGACAACGTAGAGTATTCGACTTTCTCTGTCTGACTTACTACACTAAATATAATACCCTCCAGTTCCATCCACGTTGTTGCGAATGGCACCATTTCATTCTTTTTATGGGTGAGTAATAGTCCATTGCATATATACACCATATCTTCTTTATCCATTCATCAGTTGATGGGCACGTAGTAAGGCCCATGTCTTGGCTATTGTAAATAATGTTGCTGTGAACACTGGGGTGCAGGTCTCTTTTTGAATTAGTGTTGTCATTTTCTTTAGATGTGTACCCGGTAGTAGAATTGCTGGATCATATGGTAGTTCTGTTTGCTTTTTCAGGAGCCTTTATGCTGTTTTCCAGAGTGATTGTACCAAGTTCCATTTCCACCAACAGGGTAACAGGGTTTCCTTTACTCCACATCCTCACCAACATTTGTCATTTGAGGTCTTTTTTTTGATTATAGCCATTTTGACAGGTGTGAGGTGATATCCCCTTGTGGTTTTAGTTTGCATTTATCTGATGATTATCGATACTGAGCTTCTGTTCATGTGCCTTTTGGCCATCTGTATATCTTCTTTGGAAATATGTTCAGGTCTTCTGCCCATTTTTTAATCAGGTTGTTTGATTTTTTTTGTTTGATATTGAGTTATATGATCTATTTATGTATTTTGGATCATTATTGGTTATATCATTTGCAAATATTTTTGCCCATTCCATAGGTTGTTTTTTTTATCTTCCTTACAGCTACATTTTATTTCAATGTGACTATAAAATCATAGTTAATTTAACTCTTCCCTCCCCCATTAATGGGCATTTGAGTTAATTCTAACACATTACTATTACAAAAATGCTGCAGTATTATCAGTGTATACATGTTATTTCATTTATATCTTGTGACAAACATTCAGATAAATCTATAGGGTAGATCTACATGAGACTCCTAGGAATAATAATAAAGACCTTGGTCATTCTGATATACGTTGCCAGTTGTTTTCTAAAGTTCATTGCTATTGTACCCTTTGACACCAGACGGTGCTTTTGCATGACTGAGGGAAAAATACTGTCAATATTATGTACAGGGTATTGCTTTTTGGTATTTGCTTTCTAAGTGAGAATGTTAATCTGTATTTTGCTCCTCTCGTCCCGGAACAAAGAATTTGGAAAAAGAATCCCAGGGAAAAACTACCATCGTTCTCTAACTTTCTATGCTGAGAACAGGGAAATGAGCTCACTAACAAAAGCTTAAAATAACAAGGATCATTTCATTTTATAACTAACTAAAAAAAAAAAAAAATGGAATTTTGACAGTTCAAATTTGAGACAATGTGGAGATCTCGAAAGAGTCTTGTGAGACTACAAAATCAAATGATTGGAGAAGTTGCACTTAGAGTACAATGGTAAGAGACCAAATATAAAACATTAGAGTTCTTTTTTCAGGGAGTTAGCATATTTAATAACTGTTCATTCTGCTCTTCTTGCTTTCCCCTCCCTTGTCCTTCCCTTCATCCCTCTTTACTTTTTCCCTTTTTTCTCTCTTTTTTATGTCTTTTTTCTTTCTTTTCTCTTCTTTTCTTTCTTTCTTTCTTTCTTCCTTCCTTCCTTTCTGCCTTTCTTTCTTCCTTTTTTACACATAGGGAAGATAAGGATCAGGATAACATTATATGAAAATGCCTGTATATGCCTAATTTCCAACTTTTTATATTAGTATTTTAACATTTCACCTGTATAAAATGCTGTGTCTAACTTAATCTTAGCTGTAATTGTTTTTATGAATTGAAAACACCTAGTGTAAAAATATTTTTTTCAGTAGTTACTCAATGATAGAAAATAATGCAAAAGTGAAAACAACTCACATTATTCTTTCAAAGATTTCTCTATATGTGTAGCATGACAGAAACAAATAAATACTTGTAATATAGTAAGAGAGGTGTTAGAATTGAGATATTAATGAACTATGATGGGAAGACAGGTAAGGAAATAGTCCAGGGTTATGGTTAGGTGGGTCAGGGGAAAATATAGAGAGGTGGTAATACAAGAACCGGCTCTTTAAAGATAAGCAAATTCAATGTTTTACATATAAAAGAGAGAAAGACCTTACCTAGAGCCCATTAGCTTTATTAGATGAATGTTTTACAAAGATTACACTGAAGTAATGTGTAGTATGGGCTGGATGGTAAAGAGCATCAGTGACAAAAAATGTATTAGTCATTGTGAAACTTCATAGAGGGGAAGTATGGATAAGGAGGAAAATCAGATGGCAGTAGGGAAAGAAAAAAACGGCTTGTGAAGAGTGGAGGTTTTCTAGGCAGGGGGTCAGCTTGTCAGATTGACAAGAAAGCATCAGTAAATGGAGAGGGTTCAGTAATTAGGTAAGCTAGAAAGGAAAGAAAATGAGAAAAAATGATTCTGCTATGTTGGAGTCAACAATAAAAAGAAATAAGTGAATGTCTCTCTTGTAGCTTCTCCTTTTTTCCTTTTAACCACACTAATCCATCCTCCTGCTGTGATCTATTTCAGTAAACTATTCTTGTTCAGAAAACAGCAACAAAAAAGGTACATCTCATCATTTTGAAACCTGAAGCTACTTAAATTTAAGCAGAAAGTTGTTTTTTTTATAACAAAAGTTTCTTTCCAAACAAATATTCAATTTACATAATTAACCTGAAAGTATTTTATCACAGTGACTAAGTTTGTACCATAATTTAATGGGTCACATTAACTGAGACAAGATATGTCAGGACATCAAATTTACTCTGTTTTAAATTAACTCAACAAACTTTCCTCAATGATTCATTTATTCTTTCATTTAACAAATAATTTTTGAATGTTGATTATGTACCAGAGAATCTTTTAGGATGAATGAATACACTGCAACCCTTACAGAGCTTTCCTTCTAGTGATAAAAAGAAGATGAATAGATAAATATAAAATATTTTGGAAAATGACAAAGCTAAGAGGAAGAAAATTGTGAGAGATAAGAGAATTGCAATTTTATGTAGGATTTGCCAGAAAATATTGTCTGAGAGGGTGACTTTTGAGTGAAGAAATGAAGCTGGTAAAATGGCTAACCATGATATATCTGGAGAGGAGCATTCTAGCCAGAAGGAAGAGCAAAGGCTAAAATGTGTTCTGGGGGACTGTCTAGTATAATCTAGAAACAGGCAAGAGACCAAGAGGCTAAAGCAAAGTGAGCAGAAAAAAGAGCTAGATATGAGCACAGAGAGATAACATGGTCCAGTTCATGTAAGACTTTGCAAGGCATGCAGACTTTGACTTTTATTCTGATTCAGATGAGAAGCCCCTGAAATATAAACAGAAAAGTAACAGGACTCACTGTATATTTAACTGTGTCATTCTAAGTGCTATTGAGAATATACTGAATATATGCAAACGAGAAGCAGGAGAACCACTTAGGGGACTATTACAAAAAGCAAGAAGCAAGGAGTGAGTGATGTAGCTTGAACTGGAGACATAGCAATGAAGGTGGTAGTAGAGGCAGGGAGGAGTCAACAGATTTTGGATAAATGTTGATAGTAAAGTTGATGGAATTTGTCAATGGATGTTAGAGAAGGTCATCAAAAGGATGTAGCTGCTGGTTGACCTGTGAGATGGACCAAGGCAATTGGAGATGTCTCCGTCCCTCCCCTATCCTTGGAAGTATTTTCTGCCCATTGTCCCCATAGCCTGAGCTTCAGTTTCAAGGACACAAACTTGAGATACTAGTGTGTCGTTGTGACCATCTGGACAGTGTACATTACTGAACCTCGTTAAGGAGTCTATATAAATTTTAAGATTCTGGCTGGGAGGTACAGGGCTCTACTTATTTACAACAAGCTTCATATATAAATTCCCTTGCTTGTTAAAATTGCCATTTACCAATCGAGAGTGGTCTGCCACTTTTCTTCCATTTCTCCTTGCCCTCGGTATATGGTTTTAGGTTCAACCTGAGGAACTCCCAAGGTTGTGAACCAACAGTGGATTGCATGTAGGATATTAGAAAAGGCAAGAGTCAAAGAAAGCTGCAAATTTTGAAGCCTGAGGAATTGGAAGAACAGAGTTGCCATTTGGTGAAATGGCAGATACTATTGAGAGATCAAGTTGGAAGGGAATGTCAAACACTCAATCTCTACATGTTAAGTTTTAGAAGCCTACTAAACATCCACTGGAGGTGTCCAGTAAGTGGTTAAATATATGAGTCTGTAGTTTAGGGAAGAAGTCCAGACTGGAGATTTAAGTTTAGAATCCGCTAGCAGCTACATATTTGTCCCAATTATGTCCTTTAAATGTAACAGACAATATTGGAAAGACAGAAATGATCTTGTCTTCAGTGAGTGACAGCCAAATTGAAAAGGCATAATGTATAGTAGGTAAAATAGCAAGCAACCAGTTCCAAACTGTACAGATCAGTGCTAAAGTATCTTTCTGTAAAGGAGGGAGTGGTTTATAGCTGGAAGAGGCTACACAGAATAGATTAATCTTCAGAAGCCAAAAATATTTTAATCAGAAGAATGAAAGAAATAGGGACTTTCAGAAAGGGAAAGAAACGTGAGAGGATTTTAAAAATAAAATACATATTTTACTTCCTTTGACCCACTTGATTTCCCTTTATTGCCTTTCTACCGTCTTCCATTCTTATACTTGTAAATGTTTTCTTTCAAAAGCATAAATCTCTTCTTTATATTTTCCAAGGGATAAAACTGAACTACTAGCAGAACAATGACACCCTTCACTTTTTGGGTACTGTCTCTACACTGCCTATTTTTTTTTCATTCTTCTTCACGAGAAGCTAGTGGTCTTTTCTTGAACTCCGTGGCTCACTAATGCTATGTACTTATGACTCTTTGTCTTCACTGTCATTGCCATTTTCAATTTGCAGCTACAGTTTATTCAAATTTCCTTACTTTTTTTTTTTTTCCTGAAGTATAGTTGATTTACAATGTGTTTGTTCCTGGTGTACAGCGTAGTGATTCAGTTTTATGTATATACATATATGCTTTCTCATATTACTTTTTCATGATAGGCTCTTACAAGAGATTTCCTTACTTTTTACTTAGTCTCTTTTTCTGTTCCAGGATCCCGTCCAGGATTCCAAGAGAATATTGAGTTGTTATGTCTTAGGCTATTCTGGCTTCTATAGTTACTTATACTTCTCTTATTTTTGATGACCTTGACAGTTTTAAGGAGACATATGTTGTAGAATGTCCCTCTATTGAAATGTGCCAGATTTTTTTTTAAATGATTACTTTGGGGTTATGGATGTAAGGGAAGTTCACAGAGGTAATTGTCATTTCATCACATCATAATATCAACATGATTTATGACTGTTGACCTTGATCAGTCTGTTGAGCAGGATTGTTGACTTAAGATGTTGACCTTGATTACTTGGTTGATGTTATGTTTGTCGAGTTTCTCTGATACAAATTTGTATTTCCCTCCCTCTCTCTTCCATGCTTTACTCTTTGGACGTTACTATGTCCAACCCAGCCTTAAGCAGTGGGGAGTTATGCTCCCCTTCTTTTAGGGTGGAATGTCTACAGAAATTGTTTTGAATTCGTCTCCTCAGGGGATTTGTCTTTTCTCACCTATTTTCTAGTTTTTTTCAACGATTTATTTGTATCAGTATGAACTCAGAAATATTTAATATCTTTACAGTTTCAGTTTTACCTTTTCTGGAGTATCATATCACTGGAATCATATACTATGTAGCCTTTTCAGATTAGGTTTTTTTGGTTAGCAATATGCATTTCCCATTTCCCATGTCTTTTTATGGCTTTTTAGTTCATTTCTTTTATTGCTGAGTAATATCACACTGTATGTATGTAACAGTGTATTTAAATATTGAAGAACATCTTGGATGCTAACAGTCTTTGGCAATTATGAATAACACTGCTATAAACATTCACATGCAGGTGTTTTTTGTGGACATAAGCCTTCAACTCAATTAGGTAAACAACTAGGTGTATAATTGCTGTATCATATGGTAAGACTATGTTTAGGTTTATAAGTCTTGTATGAATGATGGTGTCTGTTTATTGGTTCCTAGGTGGTTGATTTCTTCACTGTAGGATGAGTCCCCTTATCTCACAAGTGTCCTAGCTCTAAACTCAACTTAAGCAAATTTTTAGCCATTTAGTCCTTGCCTACTTTGCCTACTCTAAGTGTCTTAGCTCTGGCTGCCATGACAAAATACCATGGACTTGGTAGCTTAAATAACAGAAATTTATTTTCTCAATTCTAGGGGATGGAAAGTCCAAGGTCAGTTTCTGTTGTGGTCTCTCTTCCATAGCAGATGGCCTACCCTCTCTCTGTGTCCTTAAATGGTTGAGAGAGGGAGAGCAATCTCTCTGGTATTTCATCTTATAAGGGTAATAATCCCATCATGAAAGTCCCACCCTCACGCTTCATCTAATCTTAAGTACCTTCCAAAGGTCACAGTTCCAAATACCATCACATTGGGGATTAGAGCTTCAAATAAATTTGAGGGGAGGACACAATTCAGTTTACAGCACTCTGAAAACTGATCCAATGGTCATTGGCCATTGATGAGACAGAGACTTGGGATAGAACTCCAAGCCACCAGCGCTCTTCAAAGTTCTCTGACTCAGAGATGGCCTGCGTGCTGAGGAGAGGTATCACCTAGACACACAAGTCCCCTGCTTCAGTCCCCCTTCCCCGCAGTAGATCCCTTGCTGTACTCATTTCTGGTTGACAGCCCCCTCACACGCAAAGCTTGTGTGTTACTCCTCCTCATGGCCACATCTTTTTCTTTGTGCAGTCACAAAACCCCTTAAATCCCCTACAGTAATAGCCAAACTGCCTTCCAAAGCAGCTGTGACAATTTGAATTCTCACCAGTAATGAGTGACATATCTATTGTTCCACATCTTGGTTAGCATTTGGTATCTTTAGTGTTTTGCATTTTAGCTACTTTCCTAGGTGTATAGCGGTATCTTTTTTAATTATCGAATTTCCTGATGAAAAATGATGTTGATCATCTTCATATGCCTATGTGCCATCTGTGTATCTTCTTTGCTGAGATGTCCAGGTTTTCCTAGTTTTTAATTTGGATTGTTGTTTTCTAATAGGTAAGTTTTAGGAGATTTTAAAAAATATTTTAGGTACAAGTTTTTTTTGTCAGATATGTGTTTTGTAAATATTTTCTCTTGGCCTATGGGTTGTCTTTTTATTCTCCTAACAGTGTCTTTTGCAGAGCAGATGTTCTTAATTTTAACAAAGCCATGGATTGTGATTTTTGGTTTGTCTATTTTTGTGTCAGGTTAATTAGTTTCCCTTTTATGTAACAAAGGGATTTATTTTTTATATTCCTTTAAAATTTAATTATATGTAAGTATATAATTAAATAAAATAATTACAGCTGACCCTTAAACAATGGGAGAGTTGAGGTGCTGACTCCCACACAATCAAAAATCTACATACAACTTTACAATCATCTTTCTGTATCCATGGATCAACTATATAATTTATATTTATATTTTAGTTTAGTTTCCCTTTTCTAACAGGGATAGAGTTGTAATAGCTTACATCCTGCCCCTACCTGTCCAAAACAGGAAACATAAGAGGATTTTTCTAGGATCATCAAATTGAGAACCCAGTGAGGTTCCTATAGGTAAACCCACGAAAGTGTAGGGGACCCCCTAAAACTGGGTCCTCCAGAGTTTCTTACTCTGCCTTCAGGAATTTATGAAAATTGCCATGTAACTTTTCCTACTAGGACCTGACTCCAGAGCTTCTCCTCAAGGTGCGCTGCTCTGGGCAATGATTCTTAGTATCCTATATTCCAGATTTCTGGGTGGCAGTTTGCCCCATGACCTCAATTATTTGATGGATCTAAGAAAAATCACCGATTCCCAGTGTGTTTACCATTTTTTCTTGTAAAAGGCAAAGTTATTGTAACATTTCAGAAATTTTAAGATATTAGTGAAATTTCACATTTGTGGTAGGCTGCTTCATGTTGCAATCGTGTACTGTGAACTAGTTCTGTTTTTTCTGTGTCTCACATTGCATATGAGTCTTCAGTAAAATCCACTCATCTCTTTTCCTTTTCCACTTTTCCTCAGTACCTCTTTCTTTTGTTTAGTCTGTCTCTCTGCCCTTTCCTTTCTCGATAAACTTCCACTCCCTTCATCAATAACCTCTTCTCTTACTCTGAACTCCTCTTCTCTTCTAATGTCAAGGGAATGTTTTCTCCATTTTTATTTTCTCCTTCCTCTTTATTATCTCCTTATTGTATATGAAGTGGAAAAGAGGAAAGAAAAAAGAAAACAAAATGAAGTCAGATTAGCTTTAATGAGGAGTGTAATCTTCCTTTAAAGCCTCTAAAAATGCCATAAAGTGACCCTTAGAGTTTCTACAGAAATCTGGCGTGGTTATTCCTCCATCTTTTAATTAAATGTGTTTAGTCAGTCCAAGAATTCAATAAAAAGAACTAATTTTTATTCTTCTTTTCTCTGTTTTGTTTAATTGGTATTATTGCAACAGTATTATTTTCCTACTATTTTCCCTTGCAAGTGCACATTATTTCAACTACATTATGGACTAAATAGAGTTCTGTGGGCTTGTCAGAGACCTAACTACCATTTAAAACATTGTTTCCTTGGGAAAATTACTCCCTAGGTCTAAACAACTAACTACACAAAACTTTTGTATAAAAGCTATTTATAAGTGTGATAGAGTAGGTTTCTTCTTTCCACTTTGATCTCCCATCCCTCAGAATCAAAGAAAAAACTAGATGGTAATTTGTCCCGGCAGACCAGACCCAAATTCTGTTTCTAATAATAGCAAAAACATTCTCTTAGTGAATACCTGGATACTGTAGAACCCTGGGTTAAGTACAATATTAAACATTTTAATTTCAAAATAATCATATTAAGTAGGTATTACTATCACATTTTATTTGTGGAAAAATTGATACTCTGGTTGATTAAGGAAATTTCTTAAACTCACAATGTTTCTTAGTGGCATAACCGAAATTCCAGCCTGGAATCGTTTGAACTCACACAACACTAGGCTACAGCTTCAAGATGATGTTGATCAAATACAAAGGCAACACTGCCATTTCTCATTTCTCCATTATTTTGCATATATTTAGTTCCTAACATGTTATATAATGCATTCTTATCATCTGTTTAAGCACCAGTGTAAAGGCATTATCTAGCTGTATGTCACTTTTAGAATAGACTTCATGGTAAAATACATGGGACATTTATGCAAAAAGGAACATTCTACTATCCTGAAGTGCTAAATACTGTTAAGTCTGAGGGAAAATATAACTATTCAAATAACAAAAATAATAAAGGATATTTTTTATTTCTTATGTAGCATATAAAACAGTCCTAATATATCTTTTTACATTTAACCATTATTTTTTCAAGTATTTTTGAGGCATTACACTGAAATGCAAGTTCCCTGTAACTTAGATTTACATGTTATATTATATATATTTACAAAGCCCCCCAGAAAGCAGCATATTCTATAATCTTTCAGTATGATGACAGCCCAAAAGAAAATATGTTTTAACATATTTATAGTGTACTCTTCTGTGTTTGTCCATATTACATCATAACATGCTCTATGAACAATGTTTTTCAGAAGTTCAAATAGAGGAAAAGAGAAGAGATTAGAATCACTACGTGACACATGGCATCCAGACATTCCAACTCCAAAGAACCCATAAAACAGAGTGCAGAATGATGTAAGGTCTTAAATAAATGGATTGTAGAGACAATTTTCAAGTCCAAACTTTCAAAAATTTTATTATTTTAATGTCTACTAAAAATTACATAAATATGAATTTGGTACATTTTCATAATGCTACACTAGCAAACTTAGCTTTATACTAATAAGGATATTAATACAAAGTCAGTGACATGATTAAAATTGATATTTGTGGTAGTTCTTTGGCCGTGTAAGTGACTGATTAGCTAAACTAATAACAAAGATATGGTCTTAATATTATGTTATACACCATCGTCTTTCAATATTTTTTTAACAAGTGGGATCTAAGTAAACTTAAAAGCTTTTGTGTAGCTAAGGATACCATCAACAAAGCAAAAAGCAACCTACAGAATGAGAAAAAATATTTGTAAATGATGCGACTGACAAGGGACTAATTTCCAAAATATACAAACAGCTCATACACCTCAATTAAAAAAAAAAAAAAAAACAAGCAACCCAATCCAAAAGTAAGCATGAGACCTAAATAGGGGGGGGCATGTTAGGGGGAACTTCCTGCAGTTCAGTGTGGGGTTAGAGTATTGAGAAGCACTGCTAATTCAGCTAGAACTGCGTTTTATTTCTAAATGCTAGATGAGGCTTTAATTGCCACATGGTAGAGGAAATGTTTCCTAATATTTTAATCCAGAGAATGACCTAATAAATTTGTCATTTAGAGAGCTTACTCTGGGATTTATACAGAATATAGATTGATAAGGGGTTTTAATATATTCAGAGACATGAGTCAGTAGGTTCTTAGAATACATAGTAGAAAAATAAGATCCATAAGAAAGAATGCATTGTGAAAATAGAGAAGACATACTATAAGAAGAAATCTTTAAAATACGTATAGTTGGATTTGTTATGTGACATTAAATAGGGAAATTAGCAATGCTGACATTTTGCTAATCAAGTCTCAACATTACTTAAAATACATAGATTCTGAGAAATAGAAGTCTCTTTCCTAATATCTTAATTTCTGGATGCCTCAGTCTCAGCTTTTGAATTTTGGGAGCTTTCACTTAATATATTCTCATATGTACAATTTATTTCATCCTTCAAAGTCACCATCTACAACAGGAGGATTACCTAAGAAATAAGAGTAAGATACAAAGAAGAAAGCGTCTCCCTCAGGTCTATAGATATTATTTAACTCAATAAATCTAATATTAACATTTCCACATGTAATCAATTTTTGAAAAAAGTTGTAAATGAGGCATTTTACACTCTTCTTTTTATACTAAGGCTAGGAAAGCTAGTGAATATTTTATACCTATTGCACATTTCAATTTGGATTGGCCACATTTCAAGTGCTCAGTAGCCAGCGTGGCTAGTGGCTGCAGTGTTGCATATGGAACCTTTCGATGATTTCTAAGTTTTCTTCTATCTCTAAAAATGCCTGCTACTATGGATGTAAATATTTGATAGATAGAAACAGTAAGTAAGTAGACCTAAACTATTTCACCATGGTTATCTGAGCCAAAGGATTTTAATATTCCTTATATCTGAAAATGTCATAGCAACGATGACCTGTTACTGAACACTAGCAGGTTTTCATTTCAGCTGTCAGCAGAGTGAAGCTGCAAAAAATTATGGTTTGTCATTGCTGGGCCTCTGTGTACTCCTCAGAACTGCCAGGGGCTGGGCCTCTTTCCTACTGGAGAAAGCTGAGCTAGCAATCCTGCACAATCACAAAAGAGTCCTTTCCGTCCTGTTACAGCTTCATACTATTGCATTTGGACCTTCATTCTCTTTCCCACTCAGTCATGTCCTGAACCAGGCTTGGCGCCCTTCTTGGCCCTATTTCTGCTCCATGTCTGGTTCAGCTCATTTCCAATGTGTGGCTCTAGCCTGGGACTCATTATGTTTTCCCTGAAGCTGATTTCATCTTCCTGTTGGTGAGCTGAAAAGAGGTACTCCATCAGTACATTGTGGTTGTTAGATGGGTCTTCTCATTTAGTCTGCACTGAACGATATGCAGGTCTGTTGAGGATAGCAACTCCATCATCTCACCTAAAGAAAATGACATCTGTATAATGACTGTGAAAACTGAGATTCACATATCAGATTTTAGCATTTTTTTTTAACTGACTATTTTGTCTACTTCCACTCACTGGATTCTTACTGAATAAAAAAAAAGAGAGAGAGAAAGCTTATAGACATGTTAGAGATCATATACATCAAGAAAGAGGTTTTGTGGTAAGTTTTTGTTGCTGCCGGAAAAAAATTACCAAACCCTTAGTGACTTAAAACAACAAGTTTATTGTATTTCCATAGGTCAGAATTCCAACACAGGCCTCTGGCTAAAATCAAGGTGCTGATAGGACTATGGTCTTTTCCACAGGCTCTAAGGGACGATCCTTTTCCTTGCAATACACAGTCTGCATTCTAGTTTGAGTTTGTTCTTGCTTTTGTTTTATCTGTGGTATATGTTGTTAATTAAGGATAGAAGTTCATGTTTTTATATGCAGTTATCCAACTTTTCCAGCATCATTTGTTAAAAATACTATCCTCTTCCCGCTGAATTGCTATGACCCCATTGCCAAATTTAATTAAATATATATATGTGCGAGTCTATTTGTGGGCTTTCGATTCTGTATCATTGATCAATTTGCCTCTCTTTACACCACGGCTTCCATGTTACGATAATGAAGCTTTATCTAGTAAGCATTGCGATCTGCTAGTGTATGTTCTCCAAGCTTTTTTTTTTTTTTAAGAGATGTTTCGTATATTCCAGGCCCTTTGAATTCATACAAATTTTAGAACCAACTTGTCATTTTCCACAAAAAAATAGGCTGTTAGCATTTTGACTGGTATTTCATCGAACCTGTAGATCAATGTGGATAAAACTGACATAATAATATTGAATATCCCAATCCATGAACAATTTATATTGCTCCGTCGATTTAACTCTAATTTATCTCAGCACATGTCTTTGAGCATAGTTATAATAGCTGTTTTAAAATGCTTGTCTACTAATTCCAACATCTGGATCTTCTTGAGATTAGCCTGTACTGATTGCCTTTCTACTTAAATCTTGGTCACATTTTCTTACTTCTTCCTACACTTAGTAATTCTGGAATATGTCGTAGATATGAATAATACATAGCGTAAGTTCTAAATTCCATTATGTTTCTCTGAAAAATGTTGATTTCTCTTTTTAAGAAAACTGGTGAAATTGGCCAGACTCAAACTCCAAATTTTGTCTTCCCCTGTCATAGTTTACAGCAGAATTTCTGTTTCTTTCTTTGGTTCTTAGCTCAGCGTCTTGAAGTCTTACCCACACACATAGTTTAGGAGTCAGTTTGGGATCTGGGCAGAGATTTTCAGAAAATGTGGGGGTAAAACATATGGTTCTCTCTGTGACTTATGTTTCTTCCTTTTCAGTTGCTATTTTACCCCAATCTCTGTCTTCTTGTTGTTCAAGCCAGTAATACTCGGCTCACTCTCTGGAAAAATCTTGAAGTCTGGTAGCTGATACTCACCAGTGCTGTCTCCTTATCCCAAGTGTAGGCTGCCATCCAGTGCCTGCTTACTTCTGATGATCTTCCAATGCTTTCAAGCAGTCATTATTTAAATTTTATCCAGATATTATAGTTATTGGCTGAAAGAGTTGATACAAGAGAAGTTATTTCTACATTAGTAGACTCTGAGCACTTTACTTTGAAACTGATAATGAAGTGAATTGCATTGGCAAAATTTATAATATCACAGCATCTTTGAATAGCTAAGCAAGTACTTCTTGGTCAAGGTGTACTGCTATTTAAATAACTTTGAAGTATGTTTCCCAGTGTGTTATTTAGGATATTTGCATGAATTTTCTAAAGTGATATTGGTCTCAAGCATTCTTTTGTTGTTCTTTCCTTTATTGGTTCTAGTTTCAGGGTTATGTTCATTATCTGTAATTTTCCAACCTTTTTCTACGCTTTGGAGCTCTGTAAATACTTAGATTTATTCCTCGAAAATTACTTAAGGTCAAACTCTATGACCATCTAGGCTTAGTGTATATTTGGGTAGGTATTTAATAATTTTATCCTTTTTGAGTGTTTTTCAAGTTTTCTACTTCTTTTTCAGTTATTCTTGTCAATTAAATTTACCTACAAAACTTTCTTTCTAATTAGATTTTAAAATTAATGTGTATAAAGATGTACAATTCTATAAAATTTAAATGCTTTCATATCTATAGTTATCATTCTTTCTAGATATTGTTAATTTCTGTCTTTGATCCACTTCAAAAAATAATTTCTAAAGTTTTTGTTTGAATTTTTAAAAAACTATTATTTTTGTTATTTAACTGTAGTAGTATGTCTTCCTATTACTATCCATATTTTGTTATTTTTGTATCTCTACTTCCTTTTGGTTTGTTTAGCTATTTTCCCATTCACTTTATATGAAAGCATATTCTTTTCTATATTTCTTGTTTTTACTTTAATGCCTTTCAAACTGTAATTTTTCTTCTGACTGTTGCCTTTTTCACATCTTACAGGCTTTATGTATAAAGGATTAATTGTTGTCAAGATAACATACAATTTTTATTTTGATATCTTTTATTAAGAAATATCTGTAATTATGATTTATTAACTTGAGTACTACTTCCTTTTTTTTCTTGTTATTAGTGGTATTTTCTTTTTATGTAGTTTACTGTTAGTTTTTATGTTTTTGCTATGTTTCATTCTTATTGGTCTCATGGATATTTTCTCTAAAAGCCTCATAATTTTTCAAAATTAGAAATAAAGGCCATGTAGGACACAGCAATCAAGGTGGCTGTCTACACACCAGGAAGGGAAGTCTTACCAGAAACCATGCCTGATGGCAGCTTGGCCTTGGACTTCTAGCTTTGTGAAATGTAACAAAATAAATTTCTGTTGTTTAAGCCACTCAGTCTGTGGTATTCTGTTACGTTGACCATAGCAGACTAATACATATTGGAAGAAAGCTTTCAGTCTTTCATCATTGAGTATGATGTTTACTGTAGTTTTTTTTTTTTTAATAAATACCCCTTATCATGCTGCAAGAGATCCATTTTAGACCTACTTTCATGAGTTTTTTTTTTTTTTAATCACAAAAGGGTGTTGGATTTGGAAAAATGACCTTTCTGCATAAATTGAGATGATCATTTGTTTTTTTCCCTTCATTCCATTTTATGTATTACAGTGATTGATTGAAACAACCTTATATTCCAGGGATAAATCTCATTTGGCCATGGTATATGGTGGTCCTTATAATATGCCGTTGGATTTAGTTTCCTAGTGTTATGCTGAAGGTTTTAAAATCAATATTCATAAGGAATACTGGTCTGTAGTTTTCTATTCTTGTGATATTTTTAACTGGCTTTGAAAGTATCAGGATAATGTTTGCCTCAAAGAATAAGTTATGAAGTGTTCCTCCCTTTTTTATTACTTTTTTTAAAGCATTTGAGGTAAAATAGTGATAATTCTTCTCTAAGTCTTTGATAGGATTTATTAGTGAAGCCACCTGGTCCTGGAGTTTGCTGGGAGATTTCTGATTGCTGATTCAGTCTCTTGCTATTGGTCTGTTAAGATTGCCTACTTCATTTTGAGTCCTTAGGCATTTTGTGTGCTTATAGGAATTGATCTGTTTCATCTAGGGCAATTTGCTGGCATAGAATCGTTCTTAGCATTATCTTATAGTCCTTTTTATTTCTGTAGGTTGGTAGTAATATTCCCATTCTCATTTCTGACTTTAGTTATTTGTGTCTTTTCTCTTCTTTATGAGGCAAACTAAGTATTTGCCTATTTTCTTGATCTTTTAAAAAATAATTTTGGTCTTATTGGTTCTCTCCATTGTTTTTCTATTCTCTATAGTATTTGTTTCTGCTCTAATCTTTATTATTTACTTCCTTCTTCAAGCTTTGGACTTACTTTATTCTGTTTTTTCTTTTCCTCTAGTTCTTGATAAAATTAGTTTGTTGATTTGAAATCTTTATTATTTCTTGATTTACGAATTTATATTTATAAATTTTCATACAAGCATTGCTTTTCCTGCACCCCACACGTTTTGGTATGCGTTCTTTCAGTTTTTGTTTATCTCTATTTTGTGATTTCTACTTTGACGCCTTGGTTATTTAACATGTTGTTTAATTCCTATATATTTCTTTTTTCAGTTTTCCTTCTGCTGTTGAGCTTTAGCTTCCAACCATTGAGACCTGTTTTGTGGCCTGATATATGGTTTATCCTGGAGAATGTTCTATGTGTATGTAATAAGAATATGCATTTTGCCGTTGAATGGAGAGTTCTCTATATGTCTGTTAGGTCTTGATTGCTGGCAGTATTTTTCAAGTCCTCAATTTCCATGATGATTTCCTGTACAGATATTCTACCAACTTTTGAAAGTAGTATACTGCAGTCTCTAGCTATTATTGTTCAGCTGTCTGTTTCTCCCGTCAGTCTTTCAACTGTTTCCTTCATATATTTTGAGGAGGCGGAGCTCTGGTTTTGGTGTATGTAATTATAAATTTTATCGCTTCTTGATAATTTGACATATTTATCAATATATAATGTCCTTCTTTGTCTCTTTTAATAGTTACTGATTTAAACTATATTTTGTCTGATAAATGAATAGCCATGCACCTCAGCTCTCTTTTGGTTAAAGATTTTGTGAAATCTTGTGATTTCCTTTTTTATCCATTCTGCTTATCTGTATCTTTTTACTGGGGAGTTTAATCCATATATGTTTAGAGTAATTACTAATAAAGAAGGATTTACTTTTGCTATTTTGATGTTTGTTTCCTGTAGGTCTTATAAATAATTCTCATATATTGTCTATCTCTTATTTTCTTCATTGCAACCTTCTTTGTGTTTAGTTGATTTTTTTTTAAATGAATCGTTTTGATTCTCTTTTACTTTTTTGTGTATATAATTTTTAGATATTTTCTTTCTGGTTACTGTTGATGTTACATTTTACATGCTAAATTTAAAGCAGTCTAATTTAAATTGGTATTAATTTAACTTCAAAAGTATACAAAAGCTGCTTCTGTATACCCTCATCTTACCTCCTTTATGTCGTCATCATCAAAAACTGATTCTTCATGTGTTGCGGGCCCAATAAAAAGTGGAGTTGCAAACCAAAAATATACTAATACTTTCTTTTTTATTCACTCATGTATTTACCTTTCCCAGAGAACCTTATTTTTTCATATGGCTTTAAATTACCATCTAGAGTTCTTTCACTTCCATCTTAATGGCTCCCTTTATCATTTCTTATAGGTCAGATCTAGTGGTAATAAATCCCTTCAGCTTTTGTTTATCTGGAATTGTGTTGATTACTTAAAGACAATAAACTAAGATAATTGGAGGAACAGAAGTTATAAAAAAAATCAAATAAACTTTTCATAATAAGAAATGTTATACCTGAATTTTTTTTTTTTTAAAAAAAGTGGAAAGATTAGGGAAGATTAAAGACCTTGGGGGTGGGGAATCAATGAAATTTAAGATGTAGCAATAAAAACTATACAAAAAAGTCATAGAAAAGTAAAAGATTGAAAAAGAAAGCAAACCACTGTGACTTGTGAGAAAATATTAAATGTCTCAAATATATTAGGAGTTCAGAAATTAGAGAGGGGAGAGAGAGTGGGAAAGAATAAAATATTTGAAGAAGTAATTCAGAAGTATTTTCCAAGTTTGATAAAAACTACCAATCTACAGATTCAAGAAACTTGATTAACTCTATGCAAAAATAAAGAAAATCATACAAGACACAGCATAATTAAATTCCTTAAAACCAGTGAAAAAGAAAATTTTATAAAAAGCCAGTGAAAAACAGGCATATTTCCTTCAAAGGAACAAAGATAATGACAGCAGACAATTTGTGAGAAACTTGGGAATGTGGCATCAATAGAACACCATCAATACTCAGAAAAAAATATTTTTAAAATGTATGAAATAAAGAATTTTTCAGGCAAATAGTGAGAGACAATAGATCAGTACTGTAAAAAATGTTAAATTAATTCTTCAAGGAATAGGAAAATGATCCAAGTTGAAAAATTGGATCTAGTAAAAGAATAAACATAGGAAATTATAAATTTGGAGGTAAATATAAAAGTTATTTTTCTCATTTCTGAATTTTTAAAAATATAATTAATCATTTAAAACAACAGTAATGACTTCAACTGAATTATTTCAAATTTATACCCTAGGAGAAGTAAAAATATGCCCATTAACTGGTTATTAATAATCATATTAAAATAGGAATGGTTTAAACATACCAGCTAAAAGAAATATTTTCTGTCCTTTAAAGCAAGACTCAACTACATACAATATACAATAAATCAATTATAAATACAAAGATATGTATAGCTTAGAAGTAAAAGGATGGAAAAATATACCATGAAAATGCACAAAGCAAAATTAAAGAACATCTTACAAAATAATTGACCACCACTCTACAGAAGTATTGAGATGAACAACTATGAAAAATCAAGAAACATTCTGGATTGATTAATACTAAGGGAACATAAATCTAAATGAAATGTGTGATCTGACTTTTGAGTTTAGGGAAAAATCTAACAATTAAAAAACTGTTGAAATTCAAAAAAAAGTTGTGGTTTAGTTAATAATACTGTACTGACATTAATTATTTAGTTTAGGTATTTTGCTCTGGTTATAAAAGTTATTGGAATTGGGGAAAGCTAGGTGAGGGGTACATGGGGATTCTCTGTACTTTCCCTGCAACATGACAGTAAATCTAAAATTGCTTCAAAGAAATAGTTAAAAACTTTTTAAACTAGGAGGAGAATCCATGAACTAGAAAAAGGAAATTTAATCCTGACTCATATTTTTTACTTTGTATTCCTCACCATAAATAGTTCTTCATGCGTGGTAAGTGTAGTCTTTGTAATACGGTAAGAATATCAATAGTATGATGAGCTATCCGAAAGGTATATGTAAATAAAGAATACCAAAAAATTCCAGGAATAATCACAAAGACAGAGTCATATGTGCACAAAAATGATCTTTGTCTATAGAGCTTTTAGTGAGAAGAAATAGGAATTCTTTAAAATTTGAGATATTATAAGCACAAAAGGGATAAAACTTCACTTTTCCTGAATACTACTATTAATATTTCCTTTAAAAACCGGTGAAAATTTTCCTTTAGTGACAACTTTCCAAGAGGTGATATGCCATTTTTTTAAATGATGAAAATGCTAATAAATACATGCTTTCAGTAGAAGAGCAGAAAACTAGAAATTTCTAAGGATTAGAAAGAAGAAAAAGATAGTCTTGTCTATTAATATTAACATTAGTTATAGAAAAAAACCCTTTAACAATATAAAAATGTTAAATTATTTACCAAAGAAAGCTTTTTGTTTTGGTTTATTTTGTTTTGCATTTTCTATGTAGTCTTTCTTTCATTATCATGTCAAATAAATTTTGTACTGAGATCTATAGTGATCTCTTTTTCAAAAAAAAAAAAAAAAAAGAAAGAAAGAAAGAAAGAAAAGAAATGCTCTGTTCTATCTGTTTCCTGGAAGGAAAGCATTCATGTGATCAGAAATTGCCTTGCTTCTTGGAATGGAAATATGATATGAGTGCATTCTTATCCTTGTATTGTTGAAATAGCAGAGTTCAGTGATGGTGTGAAGACTCAGGGAGATGCCATTAGAGCACGGGGATTGTGCACAGGGAGCTAAACCTCTTAACACAGCAGAATTAGGTATTAAGTCTTTAAAACTTTAATTTCTTCTCTACTCATTCTGTAAGCCAAAATAAAACATAAAGCAGTATGAGTGCATTCTACTCTATAAGTTAAAGACATTTCATTAGTCATTTTATTTGTATTAGCTAATCTTATTTGTGTCTATAAAACAATAATTTTCAACCTTATATAGGGCAAAGCTCTTACAAATATCAGCACATCTTGAGCTTGGATTTGAAGACTATTTTCTGTTTCAAATGAACTGCTTTTTTCTGTGTAAAATTCTTTCTAGAAAAGTGTGAACAATTCCCCTGTTTTCATAATTAAAACAAAAGAATAAGAGAAAAACAATTGATTCTACTTATAATCTGTGACAGTCTTGTTTTTTTCTAAAACTGATTAAACTCATATTTCATGTCATCTATTTAGGTTAAACATGTCTAATATTCACATATTTCATGGTTCCAGTGTCCACTTAGGTCTAATGTCAGCTGATACACACTGCCAACTAAAATAGTTACTTGCTTATATGTGTCTGTACCACACTTAGAAGAGACAGCTATGATCTCAAATTGCTGAAATCCAAGGTCTAACTTATTGACCACCCTGAAATTTACCACATTTACAAATATACTGGCATAATAGATGAAACTGGCTTAGGTATAGTAAAAGATTGCTCAGTAATGCCAAATGGTGAGCCACTGCTTTATTATAACCTGTCTCGCAGGACTGGTTTTGGGTTTTGAAATAATCATGGTTCTAGGAATCATTTATTGGGGAGTTAGTATGTTTCAAGTACTGTACTCAGTACTTTATATTATCATCCTTAAACTCCAAACAACTCTATAATACAGGAAATATTATCTGTTTTATAAAAGGAGGTAATTATTCCATCCACAGTGTCATAACTAACAACTGAGCTGGTTTCCAAACTAGATTATTGGATTCTAAGGCACATGGTCTTAATGTCTATATAGTGAAAAGAACCCTGGAAGAATAGCCACTGGGGAGATAATTGCTTATGATGACTGCACTCTAAAGTGGTTTTAAATACCCTACCACTGAGAAGCTCTTTGTCTCCTTTGTATAAGCCCCAAGGGATATAAAACTATAAACTTCACTTTGCTTTTAAATGATTGCCCAGCAAGTGCAAAGTCTTTTTAAGAAGTCATGAGGAGGAAATGAACTAGCTCAAAGTCTCTCATCAGCTTCACACAGAAAGTAAACTCTTTTGTGCAAATGAATTTTGCTGTAAACAGTTCCATTATTAGCTGCTATCCCTTCCCAGTGGGTAAAATGTGAAACAACAATAAATTTCTATTCCCCATATAACTTCGGATGAAACAATAAATAACATTGTTCAAAAGGCAAAAAGTCAATTATTTTCTACTTCTTAACTATTTGAGTAGCAACTGGACAGAAATAGGTGACATGATGTCTATTATGTCTAAAGACAAAATATTAGTTATTTAAATCTTGATTGGAAAGGTTCTGTTCTAGAATTTTAGACCTACACAGAACCACAGAAATTAAATTGCCCATCTTGCTTAACTTGTAGGTGAAGAAATTCAGCTCAGAAGAACTGTCTTTTTAAGATCATGCAGCAAACTATTGACAAGCCTGGGAATAAAACACGAGTGTCTTGAGTTCTTTCCTGAGGCTGACTTGAGGCACTAGTTTAGACATTTAATTACAATTGAATTATCATGAAATGGAAAAGAAAACAAACTGACTAATATATAAAGTTCTGAGACCTATTAACAAAAATACTGAATTATCATCTGTTTCTTCTCTTAATCTTAGCTGGTTACACTCTCCATTGCTACTATCAAAATCTTGAGTCATCCTGAATTTTATTCCTTTTCACTTCCTAAATCACTTATCTGTGCTTGAATGAAAGTGTTTTATGTACTCATTTAGATTTTTTCAGTCTGTTTTTCAAAACTTAAATGTAAGTTCTTTAAAGGCAGGAGCTTTATGTATGTTTTTTAACCACTATTTCCAGGGGTGTGACCAACCATCCTGGTGTTCTGAGATTGAGTTTCCCTGGTAATGAGCTTTTTAGGGCTAAAACTGGGAAAATCCTGGGAAAACAGGGATGATTTGGCCATCCTATCAGGGCCTCTGTGTATAGTTTTACAAGTTATACATCTCAGTCTTCCAAGGAGTATCATTAACGTTGCAAATATCAGAGATTTAATTGTTACTAACATATTATGGAAGATGGCAGCAATGCAACTAGTTTGCAAAGAATTGCTCTTTGAGCTGGGATAGTGCTAGTTCTATCCTAGTTTTAAAGGCCAGCATATGTTGTAGGCATTCAATTAGCATTTGTTGACTGATGCATCTGTTAAAATTATAGCAAAATATATTCAGTTATGGTTTATCTATGCAGTTTCTCAGTCTCAAATTATGTGCAGAATAATTTCTTTTTGGCTGGGGAGCTAATGCATCATAAGGTCACACATATGCAGAAATATACATATATAACCTACATACTATGGATATATGTTTGTATTTTATGTATGTATAATAAAACTAGAAATTCATAGCCCTATGGGTGCTCTCTCTCTCTCTCTCTCTCTCTCTCTCTCTCTCTCTCTATATATATATATATATATATGCATACACATTGTCTTAAAATGCTATTATTTTACTTGATTGTTTGACTTAGGATTGTCAAATAAAGCCGGTTGAAAGAGTAAATAGAAAAAAAGAATCAACAAAAATGTTCTTGGTTTCAGGAAATAGACAGCAAATCCCTTCACCATAAAAATAGAATCCTTTAAAAATGGCTTTCAGGTTAGTCTCAACAAAGTGACCATCACTATAATGACTGAAGCTTGGCAGAACTATCTTTACCTCCATTCCCTGCTGTGACAAACAACGAACCCTATACTTAGTACCTGCTTGCATTGTTGAGATGAAATTTGTCATGTCACTTCCTGTGCAGCCCCTGATTGTATTTGTGGTATGGGATGGCTCTACAAAGTCTTCATAGAATTGCAGTTATCAGCTATTCACTGCTATCACAAACCACGAAATTACTATTTTTTTTTGCAATCATCCACTTCCAATAGTTCTTCTCAGACCCTTCAATGACTAGTTTAGGCATTTGGTAATTTTCTTTGGACCCCAACATCCACTTTGTCCACAAACAGACTTTTTTTTTTCCTTTGTTATGAGGACTGCCTTTATAACAGCCTCTTTAATGTGTTTTGTATAGAGGCTATTTTGTGGCTTTGTTAGCCCTTTCTTTTGATCTCTTGGTCAAAATTACCCCAACAAACTTGTGATAGCATATTTTGCTTCAGTTTCTCCTGGCTTACATTTTACCTCCTGGTCTGTACAGTCACCTATTTAGTTGCTACAGTGTTCTTAACCCACCTCAGCTGCAAGCATCTAACATATCTTTGCCTCATCTTTTAAAAAATATCCCTCAAAATTTATTTGAGGAAGGTACAATGTTTTATGCTTTTATGATTTTTCTATGTATAACTTAGAATTTGTCATAAGCCTCCATTTTTAAAAGAAATGAAATATTTCTACAAGGACAAATGGGTTTTCCTGCAGAAATTAAAAAATGATAAAATTAATTTTTTTGCTTTCTTGTTTGCTGTTTGCTTCAGATTTCTGGCCATTACTAATCAAGTCAATCATACATTGTATTAACACACCCTGCTTATAGTTAAGCAACCATTAAGAAGCAAAAGCAAACCCTCTATAAAGATAAGATAAGACAAAATATAATATTATCTCTACAGTTTTTATGTATAATGCCAAGCATTTACTCATAAATTATCACTCATAAAAAAACTCCAAAAAGCTAGAGAAAGTAAACAGACACTATAAACAAACCTTTAGAAAACTTACGTATTGGGGTTAAGAAAAATTAAAAATAAATGTGACCAATGTTTTCAAGAAAATAAAAAGAAGAATTGTAGAATCCTAGAAGATAAATTAAATCAACAAAATAGAACCAAATACAAATCCTAGCATTAAAATGTAAGTCCAAAGATACTAGGGATTCAAGAAATTAAGAATGCAGGCTCAGAGGATTCAGAGAAATCTTGAAGATTCAAGGTTCTCAAATGAGCCTTTCGATGTATCTCTATCCCAAGTCTTAAAGTCCTCCTTCTCCCCTGTGAGGGCCCTAAATTTCACATAATAGAATTACTTAGGCTTAGAATTCAGCCTTCTTTGAATTTATCCCACTCATAAAATTAAGTTCCTTGCCTGACCTTCAACTATTTATGACCACAGGCTATGTATGATGAGGGTCTCTTTAAATGCTGTGTACAAGGCTTTTTGAATTTACCCACTTTGCTTTAAAGTGCTGATTAATAGACTCAAGCTTGTAATTTTCTCTCTTCAGTGAACTAGCCATTCCAATTCCACTGTCCTTATAATTAACATTTTTTTTCTGTACCTCTCAGTTGCCCAAGATTGCACCAGCTAGTGAATTTCATTCCATCTGCATCTCACCCCGCTAACCACAGGTAAAGGTATGAGCAGTCATACTGCCTTATCATGCCTATGACCGTCAATACTCCATCTCCTGCTAGTGATAATGCCCTCATCTGCTAAACTATGCAAACTCCAGAATCACATCTGCAAAGTCCACTTCCTAGAACAACTTCTCTCAAGTCTTCAGAGGAAAAATCTGAGGGAGAGATTCTTTTTCAGTCGTTTATGTCTGCTATTCTCTTGAAGAAGAATAAGGAAAGAGAGATTGGACAGGGGCCAAAATCAAAGATAGAATGTAATCTCTGATGGAAACTAGGCCTTCCCACCAGGATGATCTGAAGCAAAGATTGCACATCAAATTGGCCTCCCTTGAGGTAAGGGGTACAGCTGTTGGTTCCAATGTGTCAGTTAACTATTGGCTGATGGTCAAAGATGGGAATAGGGAGGTGAACTGAACTTCTCTGGGTAGGTGGTTCCAGTCCAGCCAAAGGCGACTCTGCATATAAATAAAGAAGTGGTGACCAATGGGAGTGCATGTACCAGTTACAGTGAGCTTAGTGGATGTATTGGAGTTCTCCAGAGGAACAGAATCAATAGGAAACAAGTTAAACATAGATACAGATAAACATCTATACCCATCTACCTATCTGTCTCTTTATGTACATACAGAGAGAGATTGAGATTTACTATGAGAAATTTACTCATGTAATTGTGAAATTACATAGACTAAGAAGTCCCAAGATCTGTCTACAGTCAGCAAGCTGGGGACCCAGGAAAGCCAAAGGTGTGGTTCGCATCTTGGTCTGAATGTTCGAGAACCAATGGTATAGTTCCAATCCAAAAGCTGGGTGGCTTGAGACCCAAGAAGAGCTGATCTTTCTGTGTTTGGTGATTCATTAAAAATATGATTTGTGCAATCCTCTGCTATGCTTCAGTAAAAATATTATTTTAAAAAGGTATAGCTTGTCAAGTTGACAATTCTATTTCACTGTTTGTTGGGCTCTGATTCTTGAAAGTAGTACAAAAATCTGGGAAGTTTACATGGTGTCCAGAAAATTGTCTAAGTCCTTGCCTTTTGTTCTTGTCAGTGACTCTCTTTAACTCTTATCCATCTGTTGCATCTAGTGTCTCTTAAGAGAGTTTTGTCCTTTGTTACCTGTTGGTCACTAGCCTGTTAGAACCACTCACAAATGGTGCTTCTTCACCATTGCTTTCAGAGTCTCATCACTTCATATACCACTCCAGTGGCAAACAGGAGCAATAATCCCCCCAAATTCCTGTCTATAAGTCAAGTATAGGTCCCATTTTGTTCCCTGTCACTTTCTGCATTTTCTCTCCTGTCTTTCTTCTGGAGGAAGTGACTTGTCCCTTGTAAACAGTTGTTATCAAGTTCTCTTCCTACCATCTCTCTAGGGCTTCCCCAAACAAACAAAATGTAAATGAATGCAATTTCTGTAGGCATTTTACGTTCTTAATCCTTCAACTCACAGCTTATTGAAGTATTCTGAGCAAAGGAGAAGAAATTGAGGGCTAATTATATCTTGGAAAACAGAAGGGCAAAAGCAAAAATATCTGTATTTTTTTCAAATTTTCTACAATTAACGTGAAATTAATAAATAAATATACAAATATTTAAAAATCCCACCAAGATAAAAAATGGCTTGTGATTATTTGAAATATGAAACACTGTAGTCGATCTTTCAGTGCTTTCTGCACAAGTGACAATTGTTTGCATGAATAGACCCAACAACCTGCCTTCTATAATGTGAGCCCGCTCACCCTGTCACCATTGGTTGGACTCAAATTGGGAAAATCAGATACTCTTCCTTGATTTCATGACTAGATCCACGTAATTTAATTCATTCTGAAGAGTTGTCTTTACTGACTTATAAACTTGGGAGCTACAGAGTGGCTATCACTAGCCTGACACTTAAAAAGAGAAGTAGGAAAAAATCTATTCTCATGAGAAAAACAAAACAAAACAACAGGAAGATGCAGCTTCTAATTCTGATCCTTTCCTGAAAGCTGGCTATTATCCAAAATGTGGTTGCCTGCAGGTGCACTGGAATACTTCTTATAAATCCTATCCTTTGGTTTAAATTAGCCCAAATTGTTTTTCTTTTAAAGGTAGTCAAAGTGCACTATTATTTTAATGAGAAAATCACTATAAATCAGCTATTTCGCATTCTGCTTTATATATTAGCTTCTTCTTAGAAACTGAAGACCCTGAGAAACTAAATTTGCAAATATGTAAACTTGAATTTAGACTATGATGACTTCCCAGAATTTTCTGGATATTGTAAAGAGTGACAAGGAAAATGATATGGGGGGAAGGGAGAGAGAATGAAAGTTGATAGTTATTAATCATTTACTCTGTCAGGCACCCAGTTAGACAACTTAAATGCTAGAGCCCATGGAAAATGGTATGAGAAATACTAAAACAACAGAAGTAGTAATAAATGCTTATTTGGGACTGAAATACAGAGGTCATGTGTGCCTGGTCACTAAGAAATATTTTTGCTAATACCCTTCCCCAGTGTTCCATTCTCTCTGATTTTCTACCCATTTGCTTGTCTTGTTTTCTATACATGCATCTCATCCTGTGTTTATTGTGGGAAATCTTGTAGCCTAGAAAATAAACTCTTAAAGTTAATATAGCTCCAAATAAATGTATTATCTAAACAAAGTTGACCCTACAACATTTAATTTGAAGAGAGTGTATGTCAACATTTGTATTAAACAATTATTTAGGAACCACAAACTAGCATTAGAAAACACGTTTTTGATTTTATGCCAAGTGCATATTCCCCTATACCATTTATGAAATCAAACGGTAGAAAACTATTTCAAAACACTTTTAATATAATAAAGAGATATAATAATTAAAATAGTTTAATAATAAGCCTATTATTGTAAGCTTTATTATATCCCCTTCATCTATCCCATTTATCATTTTATATCTATATCAAAAGTTTAATTATTGTAGCTTTATAGTATGTTTTGATACTTAGTAGCACATCTTTATTTTAATTTGTCTAAGTTATTTTCTTCTCTGTTCTTCCATATGACTTTAATATCATTTTGCCCTGTTGAAAACATGTTGTTTTTAAAGTTTTTGTGTACATTATTGCATATAAGAGCAAGAGAAATACTTCCACATCATTATTGAATCATATATATAGCCTGGATTTACCTCTCTCTACTTTTCATAGCTTGTTGCTTATACCAATATGTCATGGCAATTTCTTGTTAGCTTTAATTTTAAGTTTGTGTGGTGAATGTGAGTCCACTTTTGCAGACTCTACTCTGCATTCCACTTCTATGAGATTGTTTTCTGTATCCCACAGCAAATGATTATCTGATATATTCTATCTTTTTGTTTCATCTGGATAATGCTCATATTTCATTATTCTTCCATATTTTATAAGTTGTCTTCCTTCTTCATCTTAGCTAGAGTCATATATTTGGATTACTTTTGCCTCTACTTACTATCAGCTTGGGTAATATTTGATTTCCCTTCTTAGATCTACAGCTAAACAGTAGGTGCTTTGCTCTTCATGTAGTTCTCATTTATATGACATATTCTGCTTGTACTCAAGTGGGATCTTCTAACTTCTAAACCTAGTTTTCAGATATGTTCCCTTGTTAAAGAATCTAGAATTTAACTCCCACCCCCGCCATACACACACACACAATGACACCAGGACTAGAATCATTTCTGACCTTGATTTGTTTATGTTAAGAACACTCTAAATTGCAGAATGTTACTGGCATCTTCCCTCTCTTTCTCATTTTTTTTTTTGTTTTGTCTCTCTCTGAATGGACCAAGATGAGAAAAAGGCTGTTTTAGATGCATTTTTAAATAAGACAACCAGAAATAATTTCCCAGTCAAGAATATCCAAAAATCTTGGTGTATAAGAATGTTAGGTGGGAAAAGAAAACTTTTTTTAATGCCTTGTTGACTTTTCAGGAAATTAAGGGACATTCTCAGAGGAAACATACTATGGGATAGAGAGAATTCAGAGGGGCTAGTGAGCACTAAGGTCAGCTTTTACCCTTTGGCCAGGTAGCCTTGGTGACAAGGGAGACAGGAAACAATATATGGGGAAATTAGATCATAGATTTCTCAGAAAAATTCAGCTTCTTCTGCAGGTAAATTAGGAAAAATCTACCATATAGAGGCAGAGTGATAGTCGGGACCTGTTTCAGCCTTAGCTGAAGGGGACATTTAATAGAAAAGTATCTATGGGGAAGAATCTCTGATCACACACCCTCAATTCATACAATCTACCGGGTTTGGAAAACCTGCTGAAAATGAATTTTAAGGCAGTCTAAGACTGGTTGTGGGAAATACTTCTAAGAAGAAAAAGAAAATTCATTCTGGAGCAATGTTACAATCAGGTTACAATCATGCAATTAAAAAAAAAATCACCAAACATGAGATGATCGTTCTAGCCTTAGAAACATTCAAAAGCAAAGGATACAGTCTTCCCTCAGTATCCATAGGGGCCTGGTTCCAGGATCTCCCCACAGATGCTCAAGTCCCTTATATAAAATGGTATGGTATTCACATGTAACCTACATACATCCTCCCCTATATTTTAAATCATCTTTATATTACTTTTAATACCTAATACCAGTGTAAATGTTTATGCAAATAATTGTGGATATGTGGCAAGTTCAAGTTTTGTTTTTTGGAACATTCTGGATTTTTTTAAAAAATATTCTTGATCTACAGTTGGTTGAATCTGTGGAATTCTGAACCTGGAGATAGAAAAGTCTGACTGTATAGTTGTCATTTTGGACTGTATTATAAAAATATACAAGACAGAGGACTAGAATAAGTGATAACATTCAGGTTTCATCATTCTGTAAGTACATGTTTTTTAGGACAAATTTTATACACAAATAATATTCAATCATTTTCATTCATTTCTTCTCATTTAATATTTAGCTCACTATCAAAAATGTATGTATAGAGCTATTTCTCCCACCAACAGTCTTCTTGAGCTGTGCTAAGTTTGGATGATAGTCATCCTTTTATGAAGCATGGATTTTTTTATTAATATCTACCAAATGTTGTACATCTGCCTATAAAAACAGAAGGCCTTGAGGGGGTGAAGTACATGCTCTCTAGCACCTGTTACAGCCTTATACCATAAAATAAATTATGGAAACATGTTTGAAACCATAAAAATCAGTATAATTTTGTAGTATGTTTTAATCTTCTATACTGTTATAGAATGAGTTGCTCATAGACACCGTTTTAAGGAGAAATATATAGTAGATACATTTATCTAGATTTTTTTGTCAGTTGAAATATAATAGACAAAACATTTACAAATGGTAATTACTTACCAGAACGCTAGAAGACATAGGGAATGCGACTGAATCATGAATTGTTTTATAATAAAACCCCCTGGCATTAGTTTTGAAATGTGTGGATTGTATGAATGCCTTTCAAGAACATACATTATCAGCCACATCTAAACATAACCTAAATTTAGAAGCCTAAAAAGGAAAATATACTGTGAAGCATTTTGTCAGTCTCCTAATTTCTCACATAAATAAATTTTTAAATGTATATTTCTCTCTTATTAACAATAGACTGCATTTAATATTGCTCTGTGCATATCTATTTGAAATTACATGCCATGCAATTTTTTTTTCAAATTCCTAGTAGTAATTCATTGTAAGATTAATTTTTATCAAAGAACAAACAAGGATCTGTGATTGATATGACTTCCTCTGGTCTTGGATATTTACACTTCTCCATTCTTTTTCATTCTGTTTAATTTTTAGTTGGAAGAATTTATTATTTTCACATAGTTTTCTTCCTTACCATGCATTTAATAAATTCAAAAATTGATCATTTGATAGTTTTGGAAATTGAAAGCTTCTTGGATATCTTTTGAGCAGAAAATTCTTTGGATTGAGAGGTTAGCTACACTGATTTAGCAGTTCAGTCAGTCAATTGCTAAATTTAGTTAGAAATATTGAAATCATTCGTTTGATTTTATTGTTTCACTGAGAACTTGAAAAAATTCAAAAAGTTTGCTAATGGTTTTTATCACAAAGTCACTGATTAGTTTTTAAATAAATTATGTGATAGTGAGTTTTGTATGTCAACTTTAGGTCAAGGGGTGCCCAGGTAATTGTTTAAATATTATTTCTGTGTGTGTCTATGAGGGTGTTTCCAGAAGAGACCAGCATTTGAATCAGTGGACTGAGTATAGCAGAATGCCCTCTCTCCAGTGTTGGTGGGTGTCATCTAATCTGTTGAGGGGTGAGTAGAACTAATATGCAGGGGAAGGACAGGTTATCTCTTATTCTCTCTGACCACTGAACTGCGCATCAATCTTCCCCTGCCCTCAGAATGGGATTTATACCATCAGTGTTCCCAGTTCTAGGATTTTGATTTATACTAGAATGTAAACCATCAAATCTCCTAGTTTTCAGGCCTTTGACTCAGGCTGGAACTACACTATTGGCTTTCCTAGGTCTCTGGCTTGCAGATGGCAGATTGCAGGACTTCTTTGCCTTCAGAATCCTGTAAATAAATTCTTTATAATAGATCTTATAATAAATTTTACATATATATATAATATATATATTATATATATATATATATACATACATACATATATACATATACATGCATGTGTAGCTCCTCTTGGTTCTATTTCTCTGGACTAGAGAACCCTAACTAATAAAAATTTCAACAAACAACATTTTTCATAGCCAAAAGATAGCAATATTGGTCAGAGTTATTTAAAATCATGGCTTATTTTGAAATAATATTTGGCTTTTCATGTATCACTATGCTAATAAGGTAATACTTTTTTAAATTTCTAGCACATTTCCTGTTTATATAATAAATGTTATTTGAATGAATGGATACCTAAAATACTGAATTTTTACCTGAAACTCTAGGAATTTTACATTTTTTTAAACTAATAAAGATGAACATAAAACATCTGTCTTTTTCTCTACAGAATTGTCTTTTTATCCTTTTCTTGGATTACACATTCTTTAAGGTCCAGATCCTTTCTTTAATATTCAAACCTTGAATCAGTCTTTTTCCAATTAATAGTTTTCTCTTTGTTCTTGCTAACACTCAATACAAATTTTCTTATAGAATCTATTACGATTCCATTATAATTGTTTCTTCTTGACTTTTTTTTTTTTTTGCTAGTTTGTATACTAGACATCAAAGCTGGTATTGCTCATTTTTATACACTAAATATGTAGTAATGTGATGATGACTGACTGGCTGACTCAGTGGATGAATGAATGATTAGACAGTGAATAAATAAATGAAGTAAAATTTTTCCTGGAATCTCCTTCCTATTTTTTTTCTCTGCTTATACCCTTTGAAAGTATGAACTGTGTATCCTCTCCAAGCTATGCCTAAAACAGACTTGTCTGAGAAAAGATCTCATTGCTCAGCACTCTTAAATGCCTTTTCTCCCCTAATCTTGTTCAGAGAACTTTTGTTCAGAAGAGATAACATGATCATCAGGGAATCAACTTTTACAGGGAAACTAGAGGACTATCTTTACACATTTAAAAGAACTCATTATGTTTGGAAATAGATTAACTAGGAGATAAATTTGATAATAATGTAATGAGTTTCTTAACAAATCAAATGTGATTCATAGTTGAATTCATTTATAAACTTTGTGTTTTGAAAAAGATACTAGACTAATACTTAACACAGGTCTTGTGTTTCTTTAAATATTCTGCGCTGTACATAATGCAAGGCAAGGAAATCAGTACTCTTGAGTAACTGGTTAATTGAACTCTTTCATTTTGGAATTAATTAATCAAAACAAAATACACTTTTGGGATTTGATGATGTTTTTAATGAGAATTTGTTTGGAAATTAGTGAGTAGTGAGGGTATATTCTAAATCACTTACACAACTATCATTATAAGCTCTTTGTATACAATTTCACAGCTTCTTCTTCATAGGTTCTAAAAATAGTTTTGTAAAATTAATTAAAAAATTTTTAAATACAGATAAAATTTTCTTACAGATTAGCTATATGCACTTAGATCAGTTAAAATTGCTTAGGCATTATGGTGTTTATTAATTTAAAAAGAGGAGCTGAAGCCTCCTAATACAAAGTAAAATTGCAATTTAAAAAGTGTAGTAATTATGATTTAACAACTTACAACTTTTGTTCATGCTTCTGGATAATATGTAAAGTAGAAATAAATGCATTTGACCTTATATTCTCACACATAAATGCACTTTTAATTAAGATAATATCATCCTTTTAAAACAGATTTTTTTCCAGAACCATTCAGTTGAATAAAATTATAATTTAAAAAAATTTAATAGCACTGAAGGTCAACAGTTCCTTATAGATAAAAATGTTATAGTAAAGTTTATGTTTATATTTTCCTCCTGGTAATGGAACCAAGGCAGGTAAGTCCCAAATTTGTAAATGGGTAATTTGTATTTTGGAACAAGTCAGCAATACTCTTTCCATTATATAAAGTGCATAATTACTAAATTTTAGAAATTTTCTTCCAATTCTGCTGAAATCTATTAAGAGTAAAATAAAATAAAAAGCAAACAATTAGGCTATGTAATACAAAAAGTAAAATAAAATAAAAATCAGATATTTGCCCCATCTCTCTCTATATGTTAAATAATAATTAAATAAAAGAATAACTAGTTAAATAAATACTTTATGAAAGGAATTCTCACTAGAGTTTTATTTCCTTTATGTTGTATTACCACTAAATTATCTGACTACTTAGAAAGTAGTATTAACAAATGAAGTCTTTTCTTGCTTTTAAAAGACATTAGTAAGAAAGGTAACATTTTAGGTAACAGTGTAAAACTAAGTAACTTACGATTATTAAAAAGAAAGGATTGAAATAAGTCTTAGAGCAATCAGTAGAAGCAAAGAGAGTTAGTGTGCATTTTTAGTTTATTTCATTCTATTTTTTTCCTTATTTTAATTTTTTTCTCTAACTTTGTTTTAAATACATTTTTTCTCAGAATGCTACTAGAGAAAAATACTTCTATCAAAAATATGTTAAGCTGTAAATTATCTCTTCTACAGATACACTATTCAGATTAGATTAATGAGACTGAGAAATTGTGAGTTGAAAATGTAGTAAGTGTTTTTCATCATGTTACATACACAGAACTAATTTAACATCTTTTAAGAGGAGTTCGTGTTAATTCTATTAAATACACTTAGAAAAAATGGTGGGGTTTTTTTACTAGAACTTTAATAATTAACTCTACAAGTTTTTTGAAAATTGTCTGAACATTTCACATGTAGGTTTAGTGTTTAACAGAAAATCAATATTCTTTCAATTCAAGCAAATTATTTATATACTCAATTTTAAAGAATATTTTTCTGTAGGGTGGCTAGGCCTTTTCTTTAGTATTCTTGTACTAGTGAATATATTTCTTCGAATTTGTTATTACACATAACACATTGATAGACATCTTAGTGATTACAGTTTTTTTCACCACTTGCAATTACTTTTTAGAATATCTAAAGTAGAATTATTATGTGAAAATACATGAGATTTTGACATTAAACATACTAATTTCCCTAGTGTCTTTCAAAATAATGTTTTTACTCTGTCACAGCAAGGAATAAGAGTGCTTGTCTTACAACATTCTTAGTTATATAAAGATTATTTTTTTCAATCATGTTTTTTTCAAGCATAAAGATTATATATATAGTCAACTCAAGTTAACATATTCTAAGTTTTTACCTTAAATATCTTTTTCCAAGTTGATTAGTGTTAAAGAATATTTCTATTGTTAAGATGACACTGAGGATTCTTTGACAAATTATTTAGGATTCCTGTTTATTTTAAATTATCTGTTCACATCTTTGTCTATTTTTTAATAACATCATTTTCTTTTTAGTTAGGCATTTAATATGCTGTATGCTAGTGCTAATTGTGTATCACTGTGTCTTTAAAGTACACTCTCAAGACTTTGGCTTGTCTTTTTACTTTTTTATCTTCACAGAACATGTAGTTATAATCAACATATTAATAATTCATTATATATTGTTTTTTGTCATATTTTGTATATTCCATATTCTCTTCATGAAAGTTTAAATTTTATAGATCTTGCCTATTTTATCATCTGACAGTAATTTGTTTCTTGTATGAAGTAGGAATCTCTACGTATTTTTTTTTCAAATGATTATTTGTTGGGGAAAACAGTCTTGTGAACACAGTCTCGGGACATATGTGTGGTCACATAAGAGTGTGCTTTGGGACAGGAGCATTTCCTTACAAAGAAATAAAGAACACTTGCAGCTTGTGCTGGGCATATTTTGGGGAATACCTTTCTCTCTTGTGGACTTGATATGTGCTTCTCTGTTCTCCTTACATGTGTGCATCATACAGCACCCGGCCAAACCCACTGCTGTAACTGTTTCCAGCAGGGAGGAATAGATACATGCTGAGCATCCTTTGCTTGGCTGCAAGAGGAGACCCTCTGTCCATGGGGAACTAACACTCTTGCTGGTCTTCTGTCTTTTCTCTGTGTGAGCAAAGCATTGTTCCATCCAGTGCCTGTGTGAGTTTCCCCTTTCTTGGAGACCTGATGCCTGCAAACCATGGAGTGGGTTGATATCTGGGACTGCTGCTCATGGTGTAGACATGATTATGCTATTCGCTATCCTCCATGCCATGGGACTCCTCACCTAGAGGTGGTAGTAGGTGCCACCTGCTGGACAATATTCATTGATTCAAATTCTGTTTAGTAAATCAGTCGTCTCTTCATTTATTTGTACTATTTCCGATAATGTCTACTAAGATTCTTTAGAACTTTTAGGCTGTATCTCAGCTTTCCAGTCTGTTCCATTGCTGTATTTGTTTACTTTTGCAGCCTTAAGAGTAATAGTCATAATTTCTATCATTTTTAATAGTATTGCTACTTTATAGGAAGAGTTTTCTTATCTTAATTAGGCTCCAAATCTAGACCAAGTTAGATGCAGAGATATGGCAAAGGAGAGGATGTTGATTAAAATTTTACTATTGAAAAAGCTTACTAGTATATTTACTAATTCAGTCTTGCTGGAGCTATGGCTATCATAAATTAGGGGTTATGTATGCCTTTCATGTTCATATTAATTGCAAAACTATACCCCCATTCTCTCTTTCACTCCCAAAAGACAAATTTTTAAAAAATCTGCTCCTTCCTCTGAAATGAGGCAGCTCTGTCCTAGGTTGCAAAGGCTTGGTGCACAATCTTTCTTGGAGGCTTTGTTCCTTACTCTTCTGTATCTCCTCTCCAAGTCATCGTGTTACCTCTGGCTGTATAGAGTTGGGTGTGGAGGAAGCAGGGAGAGAGGGGGATGTCTGGGTTGGAAAAACTCTTACTTGAGCGATGCGCTTGTAATCTAGTACTGCCTTTCTCTGGATTGATACTGGTCAGATGCTAAACTCTTCTCTGATTGAGGTATATTTTGTGAGTTTTCCAGATTCACAGTATAGGGACATTTGACTCTCCACAGTCTGCGCACCTTTCTACCGAGTCACACTTAGCTAGCAAGGAACCTCAGATGAAAGATTTTGTCCAGGATTCCAGCTGACTATCTGGCAGGCAGATTTAGACTGCTTTCCACAGTGGGTCTGAAAGCACAGTGTGCTTCCATTACAGTTCTCTGAGACAGCTTTCTTACTGGCTGAAGCCAGGGGTATTGGGCAATCTTTTTCCTGCCTGAAACCATCCTTCTGTCTGTCGGTGTTATTTTAAACATCGACTTAACTTGGCTCGTGATGATGACAAAGCACCAGATCCCGAGCTATATGGGTGCTGGAGAGTGGGAGAAGTGTCGGACTGCACTCCGGCAACTCCCTTCAGAGACTCCTGATCAAGTGTCTCCCCTAGTCATGTCTTCCTCTCTTCATGCTAGAGAGCAGGGCTTTCCAGTAAAGTGTTCTGCCATAATGGAAATGTTCTTTGTGCTACCCTATGTAGCTGACACTAGACACACGCAACTACTTAGCACTTGACATTGAAAGCAGCATGTATGACTGAAAAATAGAATTTTAAATTGCCTTTCATTTTGAATAACTAAAATTAAATGTGCCATGTATATGGTGGCTACCATAATAGAAATAAAAGCCATGGAATTCTGTTTGGGGTTAGGGGACTCAAACTCCATTTGCATGATATGACTTAATTGTCTTATACTTTGTCTTGCTTTAGAAAGTGACACTACTTAAAAAATATTATCTTCAGTTTTGGGGCTCCAGATGAAATTTTAAATGATAAAAGTTCCTACTAATCTCCTTTCCCGTATATTATTAAATAACTTTCTGGATCTATTGATGTAACCATATAATTTTTCTCTGTTTTTATCTTAATGGATTGGTAAATATGGATAAATTTCCTAAAGTAAACCAGCCATGGAATCTAGGGACAAATATTTCTTATTAATGATTCAATATTTTAATACACTGCTAAATGTGATTTTTTGAAGATTTCTGCATGTATTTTCATGAGCAAAAATAATTTATTTTATTTTATTGTACTCTTCTTGACCACTTTAGAATTAAGTGTACACTAGCCACATTAAATTGATTGGAAAAAATGTACGTTATGTCTTTCTGAAAGATTTGATAAAAAGCGTATGTTCTTTTCCTATTTGTCAGGAAGAGGTTTAAATAGTTGCATTACTCTACTTAGTCACTGTTCTTCATTTAGATTTTTATATGTCTTTGACAATTCTATTAAATTCTATTTTTTTAAGAAAACTATTCATTGGCATCAAATTATTTATATTTTTCTTTTAATTCTTCCACTTAATGTATTTCAGGTATGCTTCTACTCATTAGAATCACATCACTGTTGATAATGGTAATATTTTGCAATTGCAATGACTGAGTTGAAAACTTCTGTGATGCCTAAGGTTCATTTGATTTAAAAAAGTTAGCCTTATTTATTTTACCCCATATCCCTTTGTTTAACAGTGATTGAACAGCATTTGTATTACAACTTAGACTGAACAATAAACATGCAACAACAGGAGGCCCTTTGAATGACAACCTAACAGTTCTTTTGAAACCCTAAATTATAAGGTGTAGTTTAGAAAATAGACACTAATCAAAATGCCATAAGACAGAATTTATGAAGTTTAAGCACTAGAGACAATCACATGTCTCTTGATCTTTATTCTACTCTTTTATCCTTTATATTTAGATCTTTTCAGTACCCTCTAAAATTGTATTTATCATTCCACTAGAGTTTAAAGCCCATAGTATATTATGCTCTGAATTGTATGTCCTTACGGTTGGATAGGTTTTAGTTGTCTAAAATTATTGCTTCTGTCATTTTTTTTTTTTACCTATAACATATTTAACAAAGCTAGAGTTTATTACAGAAGCTAGTATTATACATAATAGCCTTTGTACTTAGCCCTGAAAAGGAAAACAGTATATACATTCTTCCCTCATTAATCTTGTAGCCATTATTATTTCCATAGTATTACCCACCAGATGAAATTGTTTAATCAATAGTCTCACACTGTCTACAACTTTCTCATCTTGAAATTTGGAGCTATTGAACTTAGTACAATCTCCTCAGTTGTAATGCTCAAAGTACATATTTTCATGTTCAGATAGGCATATGTACACAGATACATATATGCATTTTGTACTTTTTTGTAATTTAGTAATCCTTGTTAGTTTTAATGAAGTTAAAATTTGGTTATTTGCCATTAAAAAGTAAATATTTGATTTATTAGAGTTTTTTCTCAATTTTTCTGTCATGAATGTAACATAGCTGATATATTAAACAAATACATATTAGCCAAAAAAAATAAAGTTTTAAAAGACTGTAAAAAATGGTCTTATTTCTATTAGATTTTAGGAATGTTCCTTGTGGCCATGTGGACTATGTATCAGAGAAAGCATTTCAATCCAGAAACAGCATAAAACACGTGTGCAGAAGGAAATAAAGATCACATCCCAGCCTCCTGTTTATGGTTTCAGTAATTCCTGATACCTGTACATATTCCTGAGTAGGATTCTATGAGACACCACTGTATTCTCATTATAATTGCTTTTTTGCTGGAGCTAATTTGCAATTAGTTTCTTTCCCTTTCACCCCAAAGCTTCCCAACTAAAAAAAAATCACCACCAAAATACAGGTAGAATTTAGACTAATAGTTCCATTAGTTTAAAATATTAGTTACAGGAATTAAATGACAGTTCTACTTCATTTCTAAATTCTCGTCTTTTTAAGAAGATATATGGAACTACAGCTAATGAGGCAAGGTTTTAAACCATGATACATTCATACACTGTCACTGATGTATCATATATTTAAAGTAATTGTAGCAATATTGAAATAATACATGTGGGAGCTCAGTGTGAAGCAACATCTAAAAGGCACTATTGCAGAAATAGGGGCTCTTTTTTCTTACGAATTTGATGCAGGACAGGAATTTCCAGGAAGTAGTTTTCTCATGATTCCAGTTGCATAAGATCTAGTCACAGAAAATGCTGTTTCTGCATAAGATTTTGTGATTTCTCAGCAAAACGACCTTTGAAGAATTAGAAACACACGTATTTCTCCCTGGGGACCTACAAGATGCCTTCACTGCAGACTCATGGGCATAAAATAAAAATGTCATCTTCAGGGATGTATAACTTCTCCACAATACAGGTGGGAAAGGATGAAACAGGACTCTGAATGATGAAACATCTGAGTTGCTAAGACTCCAGTCCCAACAGGCAGAGAAATGCGTGTGTGCTAGTGGCTCAGATAATAAGAGCTAATGTTTAATTGAGTGCTTGTCTTGTGCTTACTAAGTGCTTTAGATAGAATCAGTTTTTCAATCTTTATGTCAACCATATGAGGCTGGGGATGGTTACCACCTCTGAGAAACAATGGAAGATCTGAGACTTGAATCCAGGAGGTCTGGCTCCAAAGGGTGGTCACCTGATGTGGTTCTGCCATTTAACCACTATGCCAAGAATGAACAGGTGAAAAACAAGTCAGCATTAAAAATAGTCTCCAAGGGATATGTATGTTCTCTCAACTTGTGCCGTTTTGTCCTTTCTCTCAATGAGACACACTGCATGACCAAAAAAGCATGCAAACTTGCAATTACATATGCTCTATAATTTGATATGTTCCTTTCATTAATACTTGTTGAACACCTCATCAAAAGTTAATCACTGTTCAGGGCACAAGATATGAAACAGCCCTATATCCCTGAAACTTCTAAGGAAAGTAGGGTGAGACAGCAGTGAACTGTAGAATCAAGCATCCATGAGAGGCAGGGACAATAGTTGCTAGAACCACAGAGTGGCAGTCACTCAACTAGACTGGTCAGGCAGGGTGTCTACAAGGAGCTGGGATTTTACCTGAGATGTGAAGTAATTGCCTTTGCCTCTGACTAACAAATGGGAGGCCCTTGTGAAGCAGCCACCAAGCCGCCAAATTCTTCATCCACAAACTACCCCCCGAGACCTATGGATCAGCAAAGGCTAAAGTTCTAGAACTAAGTATTTAACTTTGCTTAATAGAGTTTAATGACCCTGTGACCTGAATTCACCTCCTTCTGTTATGCGACACCTGCTTCTTTAGGCCAGAGTTGAACTTGATATAAGTTACATGGCATCTGTCTAGTTTGGTGCTGCTGATGGCTTCTTGGATTGTTTTTTTGTTTTCTTCCTAGTGATTAATATCTTAAATAACTTTCCTAAACTTGTTCTAAACGTACAGAATTAGAGGTAGATGCCTAGTTACTATCCAGCTGTGTCGCTCAAAGTCTAATTCGTTTCCCCAACATCACGTCGCCTTTTTGCATTGGGCAAAAGGTGTTGTGCCATCTCAGATTTAATCTATGACACCTGGTGACTGTCTTTGTTGTTAAAATTTTTTAAGGTACCTGGTTTTCACTGCCTACAGTTTAAATAGAAGGATGCGCAAAACAGAAGTAATCTAAGCTTTCTAACTCATTTTTGCTGGATAATTCTCCTCTGTGGCATCTAGCGGTTTTTACAATACAAGACCAGTATGTCTTAGGCTTAGTTTCCAAAGGTGTCAATTCTGATATATTTCAGGAATGTAACTAATGGATTATCAATAAAGAAAGATAAAATATTAAGTGATTAGAAAAATTCGATGTGACAAATGACAAGTGCTGGAGAGGCTGTGGAGAAAGGGGAACCCTCCTACACTGCTGGTGGGAATGCAGTTTGGTGCAGCCACTGTGGAAAACAGTGTGGAGATTCCTCAAAAGACTAGGAATAGACTTACCATATGACCCAGGAATCCCACTCCTGGGCATATATCCAGAAGGAACCCTACTTCAGGATGACACCTGCACCCCAATGTTCATAGCAGCACTATTTACAATAGCCAAGACATGGATACAGCCTAAATGTCCATCAACAGATGACTGGATAAAGAAGAGGTGGTATATTTATACAATGGAATACTATTCAGCCATAAAAACGACAACGTAACGCCGTTTGCAGCAACATGGGCGTTCCTGGAGAATGTCATTCTAAGTGAAGTAAGCCAGAAAGAGAAAGAAAAATACCATGTGAGGTGGTTCATATGTAGAATCTAAAAAAAAAAAAAACAAACACAAATACAAAAGAGAAACAGACTCATAGACATAGAATACAAACTTGTGGTTGCCAAGGGGAGAGGGGTGGGAAGGGATAGACTAGGAGTTCAAAATCTGTAGATACCAACAGGCATATGTAGAATAGATAAACAATATTATACAGTATAACACAGGAAAATATATACAGGGTCTTGTGGTAGCTCACAGAGAAAAAAAGGTGAGAATGAATATATGTATGTTCATGTATAACTGAAAAATTGTGCTCTACACTGGAATTTGACACAACATTGTAAAATGACTATAACTCAATAAAAAAAAGTTAAAAAAAAAGAGAAAGAAAAATTGTGTGTGAACTCCTGAAATCACTAGAATTTCATAAAAATTTCCAGTCCAGAACATGATCCAAATTGACTGCCATTCTTTATATTCTACTGTGTAATTGAAGAGGATACAATCTATTCCTTTAGATTTTCGAATTTTTTTCTAACATGTGATAGCTTTTGTATGAAGTGTTGGGCTCTTTAGATGGGGATCTGGAATAAATCAAAGTGGAATCAGACAAATGATGACTATGCTCTCAAACTATACAGCTTCTTACAGTACATGGGAGAGCACTTACATGGCAAAAGTCACCCCCAGATATTAAATGCTCTGAGTCAGCTATCTGGACTCTCTTCCACCTGTGCCAGCTTTCGGTCAGAACAATATTAAATGCCCAGCCAACTTTGATGCTCACCCTTGTGCCTATGTGAGTTCCTTAGAGGAGAAAATGTTAGCAGTCCTATGTTTTAATTATATTTTGCCTCTGTCTTCTTTACATATTTGAAAGCCTCATTTCTATGTAAGCTAGCGGCCCCTTGCCTCTAGAAAACCTAGTTAAAGTGAACATAAGCTCCCAATTCTAAGACTTGGCCTTCCTACTCCTTCTTTGTTTCCTTCTCATCCTCGGATTGTCCTGAGTAGCTCCAGATCTTTTTCCCTTTTCTATTCAGTGGAGAAAGAGAGAGAGTGGGAGAGACCCTGCTCAACTCCTATCTCCATAACTGCGTGTTGAACATAGTAATTGGCCCAACAGAATAAATATGTACTTGGAACCACATCGCTGAATGTCAGGTGTGATTAAAAACTGCATTATCACACTAAAATGCCAAGGGTATAGGTCAAAGGCAACTCCAAGTCCTTTAATAAGATCTTTGTTTGTATGTGTCTTTGCAAATGTGTGTGCATATGTGTGAGAAAATACGCATCAAATGTCACACTTCAGCAGCCATAGGTACGTACCTTTTGGAGAACGTGAGGCAGGAATGTGACTTGGGACTTCTTGGCTTGGACGTAGGAATATTTTGGTACCTTGGAGTAGTGATATCCAAAGTGCAGTGTCTACGTCCAAGGGTACAGGGAAGAATATTAAAACTTGTATTTTTTCTTTATTTTTATCTCATCAATTTAGATATCTACTTTTGTGTGAAAAGTATTAGTACAGTTACATGGACATAAAATTGATCAGCAAAGGACATATGTGTATTAGGGAAATGTGGTTACTTTTATCATTATCATTATTATTACTATTAAGTAGATTATAAGAGAAAAAAGTTAGTTACTGGTTGAAAGACGTTATGCAGTGCTAAACGTAAATGAAGGTCTTTAACCACCTTCAGAACTCCTGAAGGTGTTATCAGCTCTTAATGTGTCTATCAGCTCGACATGAACAATAGATTATCTACTTTGTAGGAGGAAAAGCAAAAAGCATGAGTGCCTTGCTGTTCCCAGTGAAAATTCAAATGTATTTCCATAGATGCTTCCGTTAACAGTCGCTGTCTTAAAATGTGATTCTTGCTGACTTAATTTGTTAATATGCACACACACACAAATGAACATTTCTTTCACAAAAAAGCAATGGCTATGGTACAAATACTCAGGAAATAGGTTCAAAACTGGCAAGTCCATTTTTATGAAGAGTATATTTTGTAAGCTAAACTTTTATAAGCTAAGAATTGCAGAGAAAATTCCACTGTATGTTGTAGTGAAAAATTATAGTGTACAGTCATGTTTAATATAGTTTTTACTTTTGAAAAATCCTTTGGCTTTTCTGAAGCACTTAAGTAATAAATGACTCTTTAGAATTTTATATAATTAAAAAACCACACATTAGTGCTTCTACCTTTATACTTCTCAATAATGTTTAATATCACATGTCACTGTTTTGAAGACTTCTAACAACAGTCCAAAAAGTCATATTTTTGAATTTTTAACATTTTGAAATTAAATTTCCAAAGCACTATTTATCAACAATTAACTTTATAAGCATTATAAATGAATCATCCTCAAATCTCAGGAGAGTTTAAGTATATTGGGATAATTATGTCCACTATATATTTAAATAAACCAGATTTAAAAAAAAAAAACACTTTTGTAATGAAACTGAAAATTCCCCTACTGTGTTATGATAACATTTAAAAAATATATTTAACTGCATTTTTACAAAGCACAAAAGGGTGGACGACGGTAGATAAATAATTTAGATAACATTTGAATTTAGGAACAATAGACTTCATATCCAAACCAGACATATTCACTTCATGTCCTAAGGAATTTCTAGTTATTTTTAATTTTATTTCGGAAGCAAATTTCCTTACCAGTGTTACTAATGGCAGTGTATTGCTAATGAAGATTTTCCCTGTATAAAAAATACTAAGAACCTTTTAGGATATTTTAGAAAATTAAAATTTTCTCCCATGCTATTAAGGCATAGGTGTAGCTCTACTTTCAAGAATTCCAAATATGTAGAACTCTTCTGAATAAATTTAGAATGTTTAATACAATTAGCCACACAGATTAACGACTAATTGTACTTAACCTTCAAAGAATTATTCTAACAACATCTTTCCATTTTTTTTAATAAAAATTTACTTCTTCCAAACTTTTCAGATATAGAGCCATAGGAAAATGGGAAGTGTACCTGCATCAATAATAAATTAAATTACTGTTCTGATGCACCTAATCATATCCTAGAGACCTGAAACCACTGATGCTGTTTTCACGAAAATCTGATATACTCTAAAGAGAGTAGTTTCTTCACTGTGAATCTCGAATTCATTTTGTATGATTATCCCACTGATATTTGACAGTGCGTTTAGAGGCATACTTATATTTAAATGCCTTTCTCTCTTATACATTATGAGCTTTCTGAAGGTAAAAAAAATTACACTTCCTTTATGTTGTGAAAGATAAGACTGATCTCTTTGGTATTCCTTAATTGTCGATAATAATGCTGAAAACGCCCACCTATATACCTCCAAGCATGCTTGGGTGACTCATGAGGTACATTTAAATCATCTGAGACTCAGAAATGAAAGGTGCTGTATAAACAAAACATTTCATGCTATTGTTATTAAAATTCAGGCAGTTCCAATACAATCACATAATCGTTTTATAGAATTTATTGGCCAAGGAAGCTACCTGGGTAAAATATAAAAAGCATTTCAATATTTCTAGTACTGAGCTTATCCAAAAGCTTTCTTTGAATCTACATACAGAAAAGAAATAGACACCAAGGATACTTATGTTGTGGGAGACCATCATTTCAGAGATGAAGAAACTACTGTCCAACCATGTAAAACAGAACGAGTAACTGAAATGATACATTTAAGGTGACAGTAAGCTGATCAGTTATTCCTCCCACCTCATAATATCAAGCAGACAGATTCCTGCGGTTCCTAGATTTCCTTCAATTGAAAAGATCTGTTCATTACTGAAAAGCTCTTGTGTTGAAACAATCTTGGCAATTCATTTTTATTTGCCACTAGATTGATTACCTTTAATTAACCCACTGCCTTATCAGAAAGAGCTGTGAAATTACTCTTTGTTCTTCTCAGCTTCTGGCAGGTGATGGAGCAGAACTGTGTTTGCTTTGTTCTGTGGAGCAAACTGAAAATGCCTCTCACTAAAACTCTCCCTTTCTGTCTAAGCACCCCAAACGGTTGACAACATTCTCCCATCATGAAAGCGCCCATCTCAGTTTTGTTTTTTTTTTTAATTTAACTCTATCCTTATGTGGACTTTACCTGCCCTTCTTCCAAATTACAACTGTCTTTAAAGAAGGAGTTCACACCCAGTGGGGAACACCAGAGTCTCTTGGTTGTTGAAAAAAATGTTATAACTTGTATCTATATTTATTAAAATTTAAAAGAAACAAAGCTTTAATATTTTGGAAATGGATTGACCCTGACATTGCACTTTTTGTATAAAATTGTCAGTTTTTAATTACAATTTGGAAAATATACAGAGGCAGGCATAGAATTTGTATAAACAGAAGAGATGGAAGATGACACTCTTAGAATATTGTTAGTTATTGCATTTTATAGTTAACCATTTAAGTGAGTATAGGAATGAGCTTACTGGATCTCTAAAATGTTTAATAACAAAATAGAAAGTGACCAATGAAGTTCCATATTTTCTTTCTTTCTTTAATTTTTTGCCATTCAGAAGTTTATTATTATCTCATGTGAAAGTACTGAAAACAGTTGCTGAACTTAAAAGACACAATATAAGTTAAACATGAATTCCATTCAACTTCTACTTCCAGGGAGACAGAGCACTTGTACATTTTCCTTTCTTCCTGTAAGTATAATTAAAAACCATGGAATTAGATAAACAAGTTTATACTGTATAGCAAAGGGAACTATATTTGATGTCTTGTAGTAGGTTACAGTGAAAAAGAATATGAAAATGAATATATGTATACTCATGTAAGACTGAAGCATTGTGTTGTACACCAGAAATTGACATAACATTGTAAACTGACTATACCTCTTAAAAAAATAAAAATAAAAACCATGGAATTACAGCAAACAGAAGGAGACTCTGAAAGGGTAAGAGAAGTCACTCATCATATTGAGAATCAGGAAAACCACAATTTGAATGTAAAAGACAGTTGACAGACTCCAATGCCTGAGTGGCAGAAGTCTTAGTATTATTTGACAAATGTTTAAAAGCAGCCATTTAAAAAAAGATTTTGATAAACTTTTACAAACGTGCTTGAAACAAACAAAATCCCAGAAAAGAAGCAAAAAAATACAAAGAATAAAGACTATAAAGAGGAACAGGAAAATATAATGATGAAAATGAGTGACTCAGTGGATAGGTTAACCAGCAAAAGAGAGCAGTCAGAGAAAAGAGTCAATGAACTTGAAGACAGAATAACAGAAAATACCCAATATGAACAACAAAGATAAATTGTCTTCTACTGGTGGAGGAGAAAGCTTATACCTGCTAGATAATGTTCCCAAGGTTAATCACAGTGTTAGTTATGTGTTTTAAAAATGTCATATGTGTGTGTGTGTTTGTGTGTGTGTAGAGAGAGAGAGAGAAGTGTAGAACCATACCAAATCTTCCATTGACTGAAAAAAATCTGATTGCGCAAGGCTTAGAGACTTGATATCTCGTAACACATTTTATACGTCATAACGCACTTAATACCTTTCATGGTGCTGATGATCCGCCAGTGACTCTCCTACCGAGTCAGTTGACGTGGTTGTGCTGGCTCACCGTTGTAGTCCACAGGACCCACCCAGTGATGAATGAGACGGGAATAGTAAGCAACAATCAGTTTTTTCCAAAGGGATTTGAAAGTTGTGTAAACACAGAGGGGAGAAGGCGGGAAGGGAAAGACCTGAAGGAGTTCAGAGGGGGTGGGGAAACGAGCGAGGGGCTGGCAGGGGAGAGAAGAGAGGGCAGGGGGCTCTGTCATTAAACGTATTTTAAGCACTGGAAGAGGGGAGCCAGCCAACCTCGTGACACGCGAGGCTCCTGAACGCCTCTCCTTCCCTGGACTCACTGGAAGGACAGCTAGTCATGGAGCACTTCCCTTGGAAAGTAACTCAGAAACAGACTCAGTGACTCTACACATCAGGCAAGTGTGGAAATATCCACAGCAAAATGGGTAACAAAGGCCGAGATACCCTCTGGCTGTAAACTTCATCCCCAGTAAGTGAAGTGCCGCGCAACTGAGCGGAACCTCAAACTCTCCATTCCTCCCTCGGAGCAAAGAGTTTGAACCGTATTTCTAGCATCCCAACTTTTAAGGCTCCCACCTGAGGGACTAGCCCTCCATAACCTCTCTCTGAAAGCAGGTGAGGCTTGCATTCATGAGACTCACCAGATGGTAGCACACAAAGAAGCAGTTCTTAATAGGGTTATGAATATGAGCAGTCACTTTCACTGTCCCTCAAGGGCTCAGCACAGAGAAAGCCAGCAAAACTACCCATCTCCCCGTCTTTCCTTGCGTGGGTTTACCTGCATACTTGATGAGCCTGAGGGTCTAGCTTCTAATATTAGCACACATCTAGAGGCTGGCTGTGATCTCCCTGGAAACTGGGGGATCAGCAGACACCTTCTCCACCTTCTCCCTCAGTCCCACTCCAACAATAAAACCAGGTCCGTATTATCTCCATGGAAGTGTTGGTACCCAGGTTTAGTACCACAGCTTTCTGTGGCTGCTGCCTGTGGGGACAGGCCCAGATTGCTGACTCTAATAGCCCACAGGGCTTACATTCACAAGTCTCACAGGGCTATAGCAAACAAAGAAGCAATATTAAAACAAATGCAGAAGCAACCTTCCCCTCTCCCTCCCCAGGCTGTTCACCAGGCCCAGAATAGAGGAAACAGGCAAGACAGCCCATCTCCCAGTTCTCCCTGAAAGGTGCTTAACTGCATATTTTTCCAGTTGTTGCCTGAAGGCCTAGCTGCTAATCCACCTGAATCTAGATGATGGCTGTGATCATCCCCTTTGAAACAAGGCCAGGTCTTGGCACACCCTCAACTACTGGGAATCACTAAGAACAGAGACGTTAGCTTGAGCAATTACAAAGGACTGAGATACAACCAGAAACTCAGGTAGAGCTGATTGAAGAGAATCATGTCCCACATGAGACCACTCAATTCTGGGAGAGATGGCGGTTTAATCTAATGCATAGAAACCAACAAAGATCGTAAAAGAGTACAATGAACAATTATACACCAACAAATTGGACGAACTAGAAGAAATATAGACACTGCTAGGAACATACAACCTACAAAACTGAATCATGAAGAAATAGAAAATCCGTACAGATCAGTTAATAGCAAGGCAATAGAATAAGTGATCGAAAAACTCACAACAAAGAAAAGTCTAGAACTAGGTAACTCTGCTGGTGAATTCTACCAAACATTTAAAGAAGTATTAATGTCAAGCCTTTTCAAACTCTTCAAAAAAATTGAAGAGAAGGGAATATTTCCAAACTCATTTTACAAGGCCAGCATCACCCCAATACCAAAGCCAAACAAGGACACCTCAAGAAATGAAAATTACAGGCCAATAGCTCTGATGAACATAGATACAAAAATCTTCAACAAAATGCTAACAAACTGAATTCAACAGCATAGTTAAAAGATGACAAACCACAACGAATTTAGATTTATCCCAGACATATAAGGATAGTCCGAACTCCGCAAGTCAATAAATGTGATACAGACATTAACAAAATGAAAGATAAAAATAATATGATCATCTCAAGAAATGCAGAAAAAGCCTTTGACACAATTCAAAATCCATTAATGATAAAAACTCTTAACTAACTTGGTATAGAAGAATATACCTCAACACAAAATAAAGGACATATACAGAAAGCCTACAGCTAACGTCATACCCAGTGGTGAAGAGCTGGTAGTTTTCATTCTGATATTGGGAATGAAGTGAGAAGGCTCATTCTTGCCACTTTAATTCAATGTGGTACAAAGTCCTAGCCAGAACTTTTAGGCAAGTAAATGAAATGGAAGATATCCAAATCAGAAAGAAGGAAGTGAAATTGTCTCTATTTGCAGATGACAAGATCTTATACAGAGAAAATCCTAAAGACTTCACCAAAAACTCTATTAGAAATAGTAAACAAGTTCAGTAAAATTCAGTAACATTGCAGAAAACAAAATCAGTATACAAAAATTAGTTGTTATTCTATATACTGACGAATGAATTATCAGAAAGAGTATTAAGAAAACAATACCATGATGATAGCACCAAAGAGAATAAAGTACTTAAGTACATAAATCTATCCAAGGAGGTAAAACATCTGTACACTACAGCACTGATGAAAAAAAATGTATGACACAAATAAATGGAAAGATATTACATGCTCATGCATTGGAAGAATTAATATTGTTAAAAGGTCCATACCAATGCAATACCTATCAAAATTTCAATAGCACTTTTTCACAGAAATAGAAGAAAAAATCCTAAAATTTTTGTGGGACCACAAAAGACCCCTGAATAGCCAAAGCACTCTTGAGAAAGAATGAAGCTGATGTATTACATTTATTGATTTCAAACTATATTGACCCCTTCCTTACACCATACACAAAAATCAATACAAAACAGTTTAGAAACTTGAACATAAGACCTGAAACTGTAAAATTGCTAGAAGAAAATAAAGGGGTTTAGTTCCTTGACGTTGGTCTGGCAATGATATTTTGGTTAAGACACCAAGAGTAAAAGACAGCAAAAGCAAGAATAAGCAAATGGGACCACAACAAACTAAAAAGTGTCTGCACAGCAAAGGAGACTATCAACAAAATGAAAAGGCAACCTGTGAAATTGGGGGAAAACATTTTCAAACCACATATCTGATAAGGGGTTAACATCCAAAATATACAAGGGATTCATACAACTCAATAGAAAAAAAAAGTGGACAAAGGACTTGAAGAGACATTTTTCTAGAGAAGATATTAAGATGGTCAACAGATACATAAATAGATGCCTAACATCACTAGCCCATCGAGGCAAAGCAGGTACAAACCACAATAAGATATCTCCTCACACTTGTTAGGATGTCTGTTATCAAAAAGATAAGAGATAAAAAATACTGGCAGGATGTTTAAAAAAGGGAACGCTTGTACACTGATGGCTGGAATATAAACTAGTGTATGCGCTGTGGAAAATAAAATGGAGGTTCCTCAGGAAATTAAAAATAAGACTACTATATGATCTGCAGTCCGACTACTAGATAATATCCAAAGGAAGTGAAATCAGTATCTCAAAGAGGTATCTTTTCTCTCATGTTCACCACAGTATTATTCACAATAACCAAGGTATGGAAACAACCTATGTGTCTGTCAGAGAATGAAAAGATAAAGAAAATATGGTATACATATACAATGGAATATTATACAGCCTTTAAAGAGAAGGAAATCCTGTCATTTGCACACATGGATGAACCTCAAAGACACCATGCTAAGTGAAAAGACCCAGACAGAGAGACACAAATACTGCATGGTATCAAATATATTTGGAATCATTTAAAAGAAAACTTGAACTTGCAGAAACAGAGAGCAAAAGGTGGTTGCCAGGTGCTGGAGATGGGGGGAAAAAGGAGAGGCTGGTAAGAGGAAACAAACGTTCAGTTATAACGGATTAAGTTCTGAGAATATTGTATAACGTGCTGACTACAGTCGATAACACTGTATTGTATGATAGAAATTTGCTAAGAAAATAGAACTTAAATTTTCCAATCAAAAACAAAAGGAAAAACTATTAGATATGTGAAGTGATGTTTGTGTTAACTTGATGGGAGGAATACTTACATAATGTGTGTGTGTGTGTGTACATATATATATATAATCATCACATTGTACACTTTGTTTTATAATTTTATTTCTCAATTATACCTCAGCAAAGTTGGAAAGAAACATACTTGAATCCTCATATTACAAATTAATTTTATATCTAATGTTATGCCTTTTTTCTTTATTTATAAGATCAAAGCATTTATAGTCTGCTTGAAATCAAATAAAATTGTTTCTCTCTGTGTTTTATTTTTGTGTCAGACTCTTCAAGTGTACTTTAATATGTTATTTTTCATCACTAAAGTACTTGTACATTTATTTGTTTTTATAAATATGTTTCCCAAATTGTTTTGTGTTACTACCAATGCTAATTTGTACAGCCTATGAGAGACAAGCAAAATGATGAATGATAACTTTGCAGCTGCTAAAAGGGTGCTAATAGCAAGAAGAAATTTTTACAACTTAGAGTTATCCTCTGAGTAAAATTACAAATGCATATTATTTATATTTTAAGCAATGTTTGAGGTTACCTTTCCTCATGAAAAAAATGCTATCATTTTATGTTAATTATATTGAGAATTAATGGACTCATAAAATTTTTCACCTGTCAGGAAAAATTTGTATCTATTGCAGAGATAGAATGAGAGTTAATAATATAGTTTTAAAAGGACAATAAGATAATGAAATTATTTACCTATGTAACTTCATGGTAAAGAAGACGAAAAAGAAGTAGACAGTAAGAGAACGAGAAAACGGAAAAGAAGGAAACAACCTAATTTCAGTTTCTAAAATAATTAATAATGCATTTAAGTACAGTGAAATATGTCATTTGGACGTGTTGTCAGTGTGTCTATTGGGTTTTACCCTAAAATCTGTCCACTTTAACTACAATACACAATATCACTAAATTTCTCCAATTATGTGAGCTTCACCTTCCAATGCAGTTCTGAAATAGATCTGACTTTTAGCCTTAAGCCATCTGCTTGCTTGTTTGATTGTACTTTTCATTATACCATTCTCAGCCAAGACTTCTTAAGTTGTAAAACATTCTGGTGGTTTTCCTTCTCAGTTTACATCATTGATTTTAAAGTGTTGCTTCAACAATGATAGTTTCATGTAGTTGTTGCCAGAAATTTCCTTGCATAGGAGATGTCAAGTTTTAGCCTGATTCGCATTTGCACAATAATTAAAAAAGATATTTTAAGCCTTTCCTTACGTTCCTTTGTTTTATGTTGAGTGACATTGATATCAACTAGTGCATGGGTGATAGGTGGGGTAATGTTATTGTACAGTCACTGTCAGGTTTACTGTGGAGATATCAGCATTATATCAGTCATAGTCTTTGTTCTTTCAGATGGCATAGAATTAAATTCTTCTCTTGGACATTTCACTGGTTTCTATCTGTTGCCTCAAACTTTATATTTTTTAGCCAGCTCTGTTTCTCATTAAACATACCGACATCACAAAAACTTAATATGATGCAGTGAGAAAGACAACAAACACCATCTTTGTGGTATTCTTGTACAAAATGCATAATTTCATTTCAAGGATCAGAAAACAGTAGATAACTCCACATTGAGGGGAATTCTGCAAAATAACTGATGAATGCTTTCCAAAAGCATCACAGTAAGGGAAGACACAGAAAGGCTGTAAAATTGTTACATACCAGAGGAGACTAAATAGAGATACCTAAGTATAATATGCAATTATGGAGAGGAACCTAGAATACAAAAAGGACATTAGTGGGAAAACTGCTGAAAATTTTTAAAGGTCAACAAGTTAGTTAATAATATTGTAGCAATTTTACAATGTTAATTTTTTTTATTCTTAATACTTGTACTCTGGTCATGTAAGTTGTTAATATTTAGGGAAACATGATGAGACATAGAACACTTGGTATTATTGCTGCAGTTTTTCTGTAAGTTTATAATTAGCCCCAAATTTAAAAAATATATACGTGTTTAATGTTTGATACTTCAAAGCATTCAGCAATAGGTGATATAAAATCACACAGACCAAACTTGTTTTAATTCTTACGGGGCACTTCACATTGTGAGATAATATAAGGAAGTAAAGCATATCCATAATTTCTAGAATAACAAAGAAAAAAGACAGGAAAAAATTACAGCAAGAAGTTAAACTCAGCTCTGGGAATCCTCAGGTGTGTGTGGCCAAGCTTCCACCTTTTAGGTTCTTCCCCTCTACAGACTAGCATTAGCAGTGCAGGACAGTAACAGCTGTTTATTTATTTATTTATTTTTGAGATATGGTAGATGTACAATATTATGTAGGTTTCAGGTATACAACATCGTGGTTCACAATTCTTAAAGCTTAGATTTCATTTATAGTTATTATAAAATATTAGATATAATCCCTGCATTGTATTATATATCTATATAGCTTATTTATTTTATACATAGTAGATTGCACCTCTTAATCCCATATCCCTACCTTGCCCCTTCCCCCTCCACCTCTCCCCACTGATAACTAATAATTTATTCCCTATATCTGTGAGCCTGTTTCTTTTTTGTAATACTCATTAATTTGTTTTATTTTTTTAGATTCCACATAAAAGAGGTATCATACAGTATTTGTTTTTCTAACTTATTTCACTTGGCATAATACCCACCAGATCTAACCATATTGTTGCAAATGGCAAAATTTTATTCTTTTTTATGGCTGAGTAGTAGTCCATTTTATATGTATATATGTGTATCCATCTATCTATATATATATCACATCTTCTTTATCCATTCATCTGTTGATGGATACAGTTGCTTCTATATTCCATTATCTTGACTACTGTAAATAACGATTCCATGAACATTGGGATTGCATGTATCTTTTTGAATTAGTATTTTGCTTTCTTTGGATATTATACCCAGGAGTGAAATTGCTGGGTCATATGGTAGTTCTATTTTTAACTTTTTGAGAAACTGCTGTACTGTTTTCCATAATGACTTCACCAGCTTACATTTCCACCAACAGTGTACGAGGGCTCCCATTTCTCCACATCCCAGCCAACATTTGTCACATGTGATCTTTTTGATGATAGTCATTCTGAAAGGTGTGAGATGATATCTCATTGTAGTTTTAATTTACACTTATCTGATAATGATGTGTATCTCTTCATGTGCCTGTTGGCATTCTGTGTATCTTATTTGGAAAAATATCTATTCAGGTCTCCTGCCCATTTTTAAATCAGGTTGTTTGGGGTTTTTTTTTATATTGAATTATGTGAGATGTTTATATATTTTGGATATTAACCCCCTATTGGTTATATAGTTTATAAATATTTCTCTCATTGAGTAGGTTGTCTTTTTGTTTTGTTGATGGTTTCCTTTGCTGCATAACAGCTTTTAAGTTTAATTAGTTCCCATTTGTTAATTTTTGCTTTAATTTCCTTCACTTTAGGAGACAGATCCAAAAAATATTGGTACAATTTATGTCAAAGATTGATCCACCTTTGTTTTCTTCTAAGTGTTGTATTGTTTCTAGTCTTACGTTTTGGTCTTTAATCCATTTTGAGTTGATTTTTCTTTATAGTGAGAGGAAATGTTCTAATTTCATTCTTTTACAGGTAGCTGTCTAGATTTCCTAGCACCACTTACTGAAGAGACTGTCTTTTCCATTGCACATTCTTGCCTCCTTTGTCGTAGATTAATTGGCCATAAGTGTGTGGGTTTACCTCTGGGCTCTCTATTCTGTTCCATAGATCTATGTGTCTGTTTTTGTGCCAGTACCATAATGTTTATTGTAGCTTTGTAGAATAGTCTGACATAAAGGGGCGCGATACCTCCATCTCTGTTCTTCTTTCTCAAGATTGTTTGGGTTTTCAGGGCCTCTTGTCTTTCCATATAAATTTTAAAATTATTTGTTCTACTTCTGTAAAAAATATCCTTGGTAATTTGGTAGGGATTGCATCAAATCTGTACATTGCCTTGGGTAGTATAGTCATTTTAACAATATTAAATCTTCTAATCCATAAACATGGTATATCTTTCCATCTGTTTGTGTCATCTTCAGTTTCTTTCATCATTGTCTTATAATTTTCTATAAGGAGGTCTTTTACCTCCTCAAGCAGGTTTATTCCTAGGTATTTTTTTTTTTTTGATGCAATTGTAAATGGGATTGTTTACTTAATTTCTCTTTCTGGTAGTACATTATATGTTTTAGAAGTGAGTGCTGTTCCTTCTAAAACTAGGTGAGTGGTATCCGAAATTGACACAGAGAAGATATGAGTTCCTTTAAAATAGGTGATGGACACAATTTACTAAATACCAATCTCTACATTGAAAAGTTATGCTAATTATACATTGAGCAAGAACTTTTCTGGAGACTTGGACTTTGGACATGTTTGCTCAGTAGTGCCAATCACCATTAATAGTGCCAATTTATATTTATTCTGTCTGCCTAGATTAGCTGAAGAAAAGCCCATTTCCCAGAAGTACTTTTCCCACTGAAAGTCCAAACTTTAGACCATATCAAAGTGTAGTCATAGGGTCACCCAATCCTGGTATTTAATATTCTTACAATAACAGCTTTGCTGGCTTATCTTTCTCTCCTTTCTTAAACATTTCTTCTACATTTGGCAGAAAAACAAAACAAGTGTCCCTCAGTATTATCTTTAGCTACCCAAAGTTGACAGGATATTTTATCAAATAAAATAAGTCGAAGTATTTTACTTTTATTTACTAATTGAATGATTTCTGTTCCTTCTTCTCCCACCCAGTCCCCACCTGTTCAGGTGAAAAAATAGGATACAGATTGATTTGTTTATTCTGGGACATCAGCAATCTAGAATCAGCTTAATCCAAAGGTTCCCAAATGCCATTGCAATTAAAATGACCTGGGGACTTTATAAAAGTCCTGGTGCCCAGGCTGCACCACATAACAGCTAAACTAGGATGACTGGGGGTGAGACCCAGGAATTAGTATTTTAAAGCAACATTTCAAACAAAATACTGAAAAAAGTATTTCTTTTGCAAAGGACTTGAAGATTCTGAGTAAAATAAAACAAATAATCTTGTAAGGGTTTTGCTGAGTTTATAATTTATTAATGCAAATCCCAGAAGAAAGGACCCACAAAGCCAATAATACACTCAAAATACTCAAACTCATTAGTAAACTGGAAAATGAAAATTAAAACAATAATTACCTACAATGTCTGCCCATCAAATTGGTGACAATAAAAAAAAAAAAAAAATTACCAAGAACTAATGGTAAGGTATGGGGCGAAGGGAACTCTCGTCCACTGCTGGCAGATCTGTAAATTGGCACAGCCCCTGTGGAGAGCAGTTTCACACACTCTAGTGAAGTGGAAGTATTATAACTCAGCAATTACATTTCCCCGAGAAATGGCCACATGTGCCCAGGGAGACATGTACAAGAATGTTCATAATAGCACTGTTTGTGATATTGAAAAATAGAAAACAATATAAATTTCTCTTTTTTTCTGAATTTTATTTAAGAGAATAAATCAAGAAGTTGTATTATTCAAACAGCACTGCAGTATATATTCACTAAAATGACAGAACAAGAGCCTCTTGTAATAAGGTAGATAATTTATTTTAAAATATTGACTAAAAAAGCAAGTTCCAGATGATCATAAAGTATAATATCTTTAAAATAATTTTAATGCATGCAGAATAAATTACATGCTGTTTGAAGACAACTCCATCCAAAATAAAATGTAAAAATTTGCATGAGAATTTAAATGCCAAATCTGGAGTAGAAGTTATCTATAAGTAAGAACATTGGAGATGAGGTCTGGGAGGAATAAACTGATGATTTCAATTCCATTTTATTTCTTAAGCTTGATAATGGATGCACAAGTGCAAATTGTATCATTAAATATATTTTCTTGTGTCAGAAATTGTTTACTAAGCAATATACTGCTTATTATACACTTTACTTAAAATTTTGTACTTCAACTTTGTACTTTTATTTTTCAACTCAGAATCTCCTAGCTTAAGTAGACAATAATTTCTGAACCCCTATCTCTGAAAAATTATTTGTAACCTGTAGTTACAACTGCCTAAAAGAGTTTTAATGTACACATTTTGGATCAGGATTGCTGACGGTTAAATCTTTTAACCTAAAATTATTTTTCAAACTGAAAAGTGAAGATAATGTTTTTAGACTATTTCTATTTGCTTTGCTCCATACTGTATCTAAAAGTTTGCAGATACTGCTTTTTTTACCACTTCTGAAGAGAGAGACACCGCCTGAGAATTAAAGAGTTTCTCAGTTCTGTTCACATAAACACTGAATTAGTTGTCCTACAGTTTCTGCCCGGAAAGTAGCTGACTGATGCTCCAGGGGGCTCACGGGTGTTCCCAGGACCTCTGCCATTCTCAGTGTTACCACCCCAGGAGATTCTACCTTAAATGTTATCAATCCTGGCTTTTAATTCCACTTTACCTTGCCTGTTCTCTGTTATGTTTCTGTTAATGATTTATTCACCCCAACAGTTTTAACCAAAGTTGGTAAAATTAACCATACGACTATAAATGGCTTCTTTTTACACACACTCGCTTTGTAGTGTAGGTACCACCTGGCATACTCCTTCAGGGGGAAAAAATCTTTCTCTTATTTCCAGTTACTCAAACATTTAGAGTAACATACCAAAGATCATCTAGAAAAACAGTCTGGTAATCTAGCATAATCTTGCTTCCCCTTGACATTCTAGTATCATCCTAAATATCCTCTAGACAGATGGGTAGGCTAAAGCCATGTCTGCCATGTCAGTGTAGGTAGTTGTTCTAATGATAATGTAGTTTGAAAAGTGATACTAAGTAGTACAGTGGGAAAAAAAAAAAATCCAGTATCCTTTAGTATTGTTGCATAGGAAAGGCTACAAAGAACAAGAGACAAAAACAATCCTAACTGAAGACGGGTATTTCCCTATCATTCAGAGTCCTGCAATGTGCTACTAATGATACTATGTTATGGAGTAGGAATTCCGTCTGGTCCTTCAACACACTTTTCTCTCTTATGCTCTTAAAGTTTCTAACCTCCTATTAAGTCCTAATTGCTATAGAAAGTCTTCTTATATACCTACCTGACCACCAAGGACCATCAAGTAAAGGGAAAATTCCAGCATATTTATAAGTCTTCACTAATGGATATGGTAAAACAAATTTTAATTTTAGAAGTCAAGTTTTTGGCTAAATTGTTTTTCTAGTAGACTTATATTTTAGGCCTATTTTAATTACCATAATTTACAAGTTACTAATTTTACATAAAATTATTCTCCAGTATTTCTCAAAAGTAAAACAAAACTTGAAATTGACATGTATGACTGTTATCAGTCAGAATTCTTGTTAACAAAAAAATAAAACCTGAAGTAGAAAGTAGTTGTTAAAATGATGGATACTTCACAGAATTTTTCAGTCTGAGGAAATAAATTCTAGACTGAGATTCTAGAAGTGACTTTCCAACCAACCCACACTGTAGAACTGACTCATTAAAAGAGCTATTTCCCTCCCCTGCCATGAATAGAAAGCTACAAATCAGGAAGCTGTTCCACTCCTGCAGTTTCAGGTCTTTGTAAACACTGGCATCAGCACATGATATATGTGGTACCCTAGTTCTTTTTCCATTTATCTAATCAAAATTCCCCTTGGTTGCATGTAATTGGTGGAATCTAAATATCACATCCAAGCCTTAGCAGAGAAAAGAGGAAATGATTTCTCTAAGTGTGGGGGAGTGGCTTGGGGGAGACTCTGTATTGGAAGGGCAAGTAAAATAGGGCCGAGTAGAATGTAAGGAGAGTGACCCAAACGTGTAGGCAGTTACAGCCTTCCAGATCAGATGGTCATCACGACAGACACCCAACCACAATTCCAATATCGAAACAGCAGTAGCGGTATCCTTGAACATAATATGTTACAACTGTCCACATATAAATAAAAATATGGTCATCCCTTCCCCCAAAAGACAAAGTTCCCAGTATCATCAATCACTGAATATAGCTTCAAGTCTAGGATTTCTAATTAATAGAATTTAATAGAATCTCTCCAATTTATTCACAGACCTATCTCAATATCCTCTAAACTGTGTATTTAGGAATAAGATGAACCTCAATCAGTACAACCTATATAAATAAAAAGTAGAAGAGTGTGTTAAAAAATTAATGAATACAACTCATCCATGGGTTATTTCTATGGCCTTTATTTCTTCAACTTTTCACAAGGCCAAAATTACTATTTAACCAGCTTTTCTTGTTTTCTGGCTTGATATTCCCTTTGCTTTCAGTTAGCACTTCACTTGACCAGGACTATTTAGCTGGTGGGATGTCTAAACTTTCCTGATGATTATGAACCTGTCTTAATAATACTATATGGTATTGCTGTTATCATGCACTACCCTTAAGCACTACATGTGGGATTTCTTGAAGGTGCCTTCGATCTCCCATGTTTGCATCTTATAACAGTAACAGTATTGTTCTTTGTTAATCAGCAGCAATAATTCCAGGCTTGAGAAGTCTCTCTTTTCCTGTTTAACTCAATGACATGAGAAGCCCCGAATGGCCACTTTGATGATTAATTTTATGTGTCAACTTAATTGGCTTAAGAGATGCCCAGAGAGCAGATACAGCATTATTTGTAGGTGTGTCTGTGAGAGTATTTCTGGAAGAGATTAGCATTTGACTCAGTAGGTTGAGGAAAGAAGATTCAGCCTCAACAAAGTGGATGGGCATTATCCAGTCCTTTGAGGGCCTGCATAGAGCAAAAGGAGAAGGAAGGGCAAGTTCTTTCTCTCCTCTTGTGCTGGAACATCCATTTTTTGTTGTCCTTGAACATTGGAGCTCTTGATTCATAGGGCTTTGGCTTCAGATTGACATACACCATCAGCTCCCCTGGTTCTCAGACCTCTGACTTTGAGCTGAATTGTACCACTGACTTTCCAGATTCTGCAACTTGCAGATGGAATACTGTAGGATTCCTCCATCATCACATGGGCCAGTTCCTGTAATAAATCTCTCTCTCTCTGTATATATATATATAGTAATAGATAGATATTAATATCTCCAATTGATTCCGTTTATCTGAAAAACCCTGGCTAATATTACTATTTAGCAGTCACAGATTGTAAATTCAATAGAAACATGTTTTGAATCCTCTGATGGAAGGTTTTTATTTTTTCACTACTATTGTAAGATCTCTAAAATAATGGAAGTCTAAATGTTACATGTAAGAAAATCAGTATTTTGAAAATTGGCCAGAAATTCTGATTGGAAACTGCCACTCTAGCTTGTAATCCTTGTTCCCTTGGGTCCGTATTTCTAACTCTGGGAAGAATGGCACTACTTACTCATCTGTTGTTCAGAGCCCACGTCCCATATCCCAAACCCAAAGTGTCATCCCCCTTAGAACATCTTAACTGAGTATTCTATAGAATGTTCCACTCTTTCAGGCCAGCTGTTTTTGAGTGATGAGAAATATGGTAAAATTAATAACCTTATAAGCATGAGTTTTATTTTCTTTTTTCTCTTTCTATAAGAATAATTTCTTCATCAAAGAAATATTCTGTGAGATATATAAGTGAATGAGGATTCAGTAAGGATGCAAATGGTGGCAGAATGAGGGTGAGGAAGGAAAATCTACCTCCATAATCCATCCCTTCACTGGTAAGTGAAAAGAGGGTCCCTTCCATGGTGGAAAATATTCAATATAATCAACCTGCCAATGATAGGCAGGCTGGTCCCTCCACAGTATGGTGCCATGTGAAAGGCTCTGAATTGCAGATGACTGGCTTCTGTCAAGTCATTAAGAACCTCATCATAGTGGTAGCCAATTCAGCTTTGGTTAAGGAAAAGAAAAAAAAAAAAGCAGCAAAACATATTAATGAGCCCACGTATTGCTTCCATTCTTGCTACATACATTCTGTTCATTAGCCCACTTAGTAAGCAGTGTAGTAGTTGAAGAAAAGTCTTGCTAACATCTACAGGGTAGATCATTTTGTCACTTGGTTATTGGGACGTTTTTTGCTGTGAGTATCACTTAATGAGCATTCACTTGAAACATGCATATTTTCAGTCCGGGTCTACAATGAAAATTTCTTCATCATCCACGTTTCTTTCCCAAACTTCCTTGCCACCAGTATTACAATCTTGGTTCTTCCAGGTTCCCAGATATGTTTGTGAGCCTAGGGATAAAGTAATTACACAATAAATGCTGAGGTGATTACAGAAGGACCAGGTGAATGAATGAATAAATAAATGAAGCAATAAATTTACTCAAATCATACAACAAATAGGAAGCATGCAATTCTAAATGAACTGTTGGATCTGCCACAAGTTACTGTTTAACTTTAGATAGTCTTTTTATAGTAACTTAGGCTCTTCATATTAGATAAAATTACATAAGGATATCCAGTGTATATAGACAGAATAAAAATAATTTGAGGAGAAAAGGGAATATGAACTAAATTTTTATCTTTCTGATATACTACAAACAAAAAGTGAGCTCACCAGTATTAGAATTTAATATTCTAGACAAAGATTTTTGCCGCATTACAAAGGAAAAATAGTTGTCTTTAAGTTGTATCAACAGCCTTAAGACCATAGTATAATCAGAGACTATCTCTTCAAATAACATCACTCTTGATACCATTAATTGACATTACTGTTTTCTACTGAAGCAATGTATTTTAAACACATTTTGAAAATACTCATGATTCAATGCAGTGTACCATCTTTGTTTAAAAACAACTTTTTTTTTTTTTCTGGAGAGATTCAGAAAATGGTATTTATTGCCGGGAATGAATATCATTTGATGAGAAATTTATCATTAATAATGGCAAATACTAACTGGGTATTAGTACCCAGTTAAAATAACCCCTTAAAAACAACTCATTAATTATAACTTATACAGAGTTTCCTTTTCATAAATAGTTTCAGTGACTCTTTGTATCTCTAAAATATCATCCATGTTGCCATATAGTTAACTGAATTGGAAACAAATTCAAGCGAATGAAATGATATAAAGAATGACTGCTTCACTCTAATCTTATTGATTGTGATTGTCTTCACATTCAACATCACCAGGTATGTCACTTTAGATATTGGTTTTTTTTTTTTTTATTTTGTTGTTTTTTGTTGCAAGAATGAATTAGGTGTGTTTTTAGAACTGTATAACTGGTTAGAAGAAGCAGTAGTTATGTGATTTTTCTACTAATGTTAGTGATGTACGATAAGGCTCTAGCTGTTTGCAGTAATTGAGCGTTAAGAAGCCAATATATCAAGAAAATATTAGATCAAATTAATCAATACTGAAACACAGGGAGACTATAGCTTGAAATGATTTTGACTGCTATCTAGGATAATTCATCTACATTTGTTATGTTAGTAAAATTTGCAGTAAACAATTTTCTCCCATAAATGGAAAGATTAATTGCAACGTTAACCAAATCTCTTTCATGTACCGGATGAATCCCTTTTTCTTTTGTTGAGAGTGCATTAATCATTGCAGATGAGGGTGTGCTAGAGTCTAATTAGTAACTAGATAATGCTTATAATGGATTTTCTTCAGACTCATGCTGCTTAATTTTCTACCTTGATCCTACCGTGTGTGTATCTCATTGTAAAGAGGTAAATGGGGCAAACTAGATAAAAAAGCAGCTGGCAGCAAGAGTTAGCTATTAATATCCATGCTCAGCTAATGAAATATCACAAACCTCTACACTTTATGTGTATCATCTCCCATATAAGCCTGCCACACCAGATGGAAAAAAATAATCGCTCTTTCAAGAAAAAGAAGGTTATTTTGGATTCTGTAAGGAATCATTTCAGAAGTGTGATTCCATCTCATTAATGGCAGACACTGTTAATAGTAAAGACACTATTATCTGTGCTAGTTAATATGAATCTCTCTGGAATTTGGGACTTTAATTAGACTGGTAAAGAATCAACCCTTGCACTATTGGCACTATAGAATGTTTTTATTTATTAATCACTTTCATGAGTCAGTCTTCAGTTTTGCATTAGTTATATGTTCTGTAAGTAAAACCCATGCTTGTTTCTGCATTCATTGTTATTTTGAGCCCAGCATATATTAATAAGTGAAGTAAAGAAAGCAATCATGCGTGCCGTGACTTCTTCAGGGGCTAAAACAGGATAATCACCACAGTTCATGCAGAACCAGGATTCTTACTTGCTTCCTCATTCTGAGATGATAGTTAATATTCATTACAAACTTAACTAGTGGTAACAGCAGAGGGCAAGGGTTTCTTTTTATACTTTCATTCTATTTTGAGGCTGACAGGCATTATGTTTCAAAATTCATGGCTCCATCAGATTTCAGAGTAGCATTATCGGTAATTCTGTAGAGTCATGAAATGTACAGTTTTTTATCCCCTTAGACTCTAAATCTTGTTCTTCTATTTTTGTACTTCTGAGTAAAATACCAGCTCTACAGTTGATTTCTTCTCTCCTGTATATGCATGAAAGACTCAGAAAGAACCAGAATATCATGAAATGATTATACCCTCTTTTACCTTTATGATCATTTAAACAGAAAATGCATGTTTGTAACGCATCCTCCGTTGTAAAATACAGTTTTACAGATATTATTTTAATTTGTTCTCACACTTCTCACTAAATGACAAGGACAGGTAATACTAATTCAATTTTAATAGGACATAAGGCTCATAGGGCAAAATTAATGAATCTGTCTTAAGTTGAATAGCTAGTAAGTGTGAGAGTCAGAATTTCAACTCAATTCTCCAGGTTTTCAATCTGGTTCTCTTCCCTTTATGAAATACGGAGTTTTGGTTGTTTTTTTGTTTTGTTTTGTTTTAGATGGTCATCATAAAATAGATTAATCAAATTATCGCAGGCTTCTAGGTAGCACTCAATTGTTTCATCATTTGAAATTAAGCAGTGTTTAAAATTTGGCTCAGTAAAACTCATTTGTATCTTATTTGATTAAAAGCTTTTAACATACATGCTCATACAGTAAGCATATGTATGCTTACCCAGTGAACTATATATATATATATATGTGTGTGTGTATACACACACACACACACACACACACACACAGCCTACTGCCACTGAGTATGGTGAACTCTTTCCCAGAACAAACCTAAAACAAACGAGAAAATGCCTGTACTTCTTATATTCAAATTCCCCGCTAGAGGAGGATCTCAGAAGACAAAGGCAAAACCAAACGAAGAAATAAATACATTATAACTACATGACTAGCTTTTGTGTAAATTCCATTAAGCAATATTATGCTACATACTAAAATAAAACCCTGAACAACTTTCTAGAAATAGTGCCTATAAATAGATTGTGTCACCTGACATTTTCTTAAAAGTCCTCTTTGTAAAATGAAAGTTGTGCCTTGTGTGCTAGTGTATATAGCTAAGGACATTTTAGGATTTGTCTGATAAGTGAACACCGTCATCTGAGTGAATACCTCACCCATTTTGGCATCTAAACACGTGGCTCAAGGGAAATCTCAGCACCCATACGTTCATAACTCTTGCTGTTAATTTTGGCACTGATAGATCCTTCACGTCTGTGTGATACCAGATTTTCAAGTTCCGAGTGCCTTGTATGTGCTAGGAACATTTCATACAGCACAAAGACACTTCCCGTTTTTCAGACAGAGAAACCGAGGTTTGGAAAAATGAAGCAATTTACCAAAAGTTCTATACCTAGGAACATCAGTGAGCACAGATCTCTCTGACTCTAAAACTCCTGAACTTGCCCTGTGTCCACAGTACTGTCACTGAAATAATTTACTCACTCTCCAGCTTCTTGCTGTCTGATTGGCCCTGGGCAAATTTCTGAATGTGGAGAAATAAAAATGGTACAAAACTACTTCTCTTTTCCAATTTTTTTTTCTTCATATTCTTTGATCCCTAAAGAGGTTATGATTTAAAGAGAAGATAAAGTACAAGATGTTCTGGAAGGTGCAAAGCTGAAATTATGAGAAGTTAATACAGAAGGGAAATTCTGTATTACCATCATATTTCCTAAGTCTTTGAGGATATTCATGAAACATCTTTCATGTTATAGAATGTTCTACACTAAACAATGTAGTGATATTTTGCATATGACTTATGAGCCTTTTAGGAAATACTTAAGCTTGTCTGCAACCTAAGGAAAAAGTATGAAAGACTTGACTTTACAGATGGGAAAAACTAAGGCCCAGAGTAAGTTAATGGATTGCTTAAAATCATAGATCCAGAATTCAAATGCTACTCTCTTTGATTTAGATACATATGTTTTTAGCTACTTCGTTTCATTGCCACTGATCTTAATTGTAGTGTCAAGCCCAATAGGGTATTGTTTACATTAGATATTTTTGTGAAGGAAAAGCTGGGCTGGTCTAACAAGGTAACTCACAAGTCTAGGAATGTGAAGGAGAGGCTGGGCTGGGCTAACAAGATAACTCACAAATCTAAGTATTGGAATACTGATCTGAGTTCTGCTGGACTAACTCGTAAATCTAAGTTAATTAGTGTTGGTTTGCTGTTCATGTTTTTTTGCTAGCCAGCTGGATTTTCAAAGATAAATATCTGGCTTTGGAATGTTGGTTTGCTGCCTCCCTGCCTCCACTTTTGTGATAATGATGCTGCTAAGGCTGTTCCATGCCTATTGGCCCAATACCCCAAGCTTGTACTTTACCCTATAAAACCTCATGCGCACGTCTTGGAGGTGCTCAGAGCTTCGGAGCAGAAGCCCCTCTGAGCCCGCTAGTGTAATACATCTGAGTACTCCAACCCTCCGAGTGGTGCTTGTCTCTTGGCTGGCCTGTCGTTTCCGTAACAGCTTAAAGTTCACTTTAGGTTTACAAACAGGTAAACCATTTCAGGAATGCTCTTGGGGAATGATCAAATCCCAACAGACAATTAAAAATATTTCAGTAAAAAAGTATGTGGGTAAAGGAACAAGAAATAAAAAATCAATTATTTAAATTATGTAGCAGAAACAAATTAGAGAATTAAAATCAAGTTTCAAGAGTGCCTTCTATCTGTCACACAAATAAGGGCACCCCCCCCACACACACACACACACAGAGATCAAAGACTATAGACTTACCTTTTACAGATGTCAAAGCAGTCTTAGGTAAGTTTGGCCACAAAGAATTACAGTGTCAAAGCTGGTAGAAGGAAAGCAGATTCTTTAGATATGAAATGTCACTGAAGAAATCCCATACCCACTGTCAGAATCCCCTTGCCTAGAAATTGTGATCAGAGCATCACTCCTTTATTTACAAAGCTGAGGTTCTATTGTCTCAACCTTCTGTCAGTCACTTCAGTCAAAGGATTTTGCTTATGCCATATCACTCAACTGAAAGGTATTCTTTTATCATTCATTAACCACCCAACCACATTCCATGAAAATCTCTTGAAATGCATTCTAGTGATAAAAAAATGGAGTGAGGTTTGTCCCTTTCTAGAAGAATTTCTTCTAGTATCAAATCCTATCGTGCATTGCCTATTCTAGTCCTTCTAGGATTTTTTTTTAATTATTATATTAGTTAAGGCTCAACATCTATGCTACTCAGATGAGGAAAGTATGTAGCTTTATTTTTGTCGACTGAAATAAATGCGCAGCCTAAAAGTTGAGAGTTATGTTTTACCTGGCTGGAGGACTCGAGCCGGGATAACAGCCTCTCAGATGGCTCTGAGGGACTGCTCCCAAGAGGTAGGGGAGGAGCTAGGATATATAGGAGCTTTAACACAAAGACCAGGTAGTTGGAACAATAAAAGATTACTTGTTATCTAAAGAAAACCAGGCATCTCAAGTTAAAGAATTGAGCGCTTTTCTATGTATGGGAGGAAGCAAACATTTGGGCTCATTGAATTCATTCCTTTGACAAGCACCTAGCTATCTAGGGCCAGTATCCTGTCCTTTCTTATTCTGAGTCCCTCAGAGGGCACCACTGTGAGTGGCTGCAGAGGCTGGGCTGCAGGCTTGTCTTCCCCTGGGGGGTGGGGGCAGCTGATGACTTGATGGCTTCAGCATTCTTTGTTTACTGATGTGGTTTGCAATATTTTTCGTTCACATTTTCTGTAACAGATATTATCTTTTTCTAGAATCTACATTCCTGCTCAATAATCAGGGAATAACAAATCAACAAACAAATAAATAAGAAAAGTTACAATTATAGGTAATGTCTCCTATCTTTTTATTTAAAACCATCTCTCCCAGGTTAATTTACTATCTCTCTCTTATCTGAGCTCTGCCTGGCTCTTGCAACTGAATCCAGTGAATTAAATATTGTTTGATTTGTAGAAGCATCGTCAAAGTCATTCTATAGTAGTTTTACCATTTGCCAAATCAAAGCTTTTCTAGGGGCAACAAATGATGATTTTCAGAGCTGGAATAAGGCTATTCAAAGTAGGTTTAAGTTTTAGTGTCACAGAAAATGCTCTCATTTTTCAGATCTTTTTTCTACTTTGTATTATGGGTCAAAATTTGCCTCTGTCAAAACTGTATGTCTTCTTTTACTCTAAGTGATATAGTCACATCAAAAGCTTAACTTGTGTAGCAACTTTTCACTTGTTTTGGTTCTAATATATTTTAATAACATGGCATAGTATTCTACCTGTCTTTTTTCCAATCTCCAAATAAAATGTACATTGTTGTTCATCATCCATGAATTATATAGAAAAATAAAACTTCTAGATATAACCACATGCATATAAATTAAACTTTGAAGGTACACAGAGAGCTCTTTAATATACTTTCTTTATAAATGTGTGTATAAGAAACATATGTTAGAATCTATTTAGCAGGTAAACAAATGACAAATTTAAAATTACTTTTCAAAAATGCATGTTTTTAATAACATGTATCAAATGTTACAACTTTGAATACCAATAGTCTTGTGGTTTATTTAGAGAAGAAAGTTAATTTCTCAGATCACTTCACTCATCTGCAAAATGAAAAATGATTTGATTCTCATGGGTGTTGTTAAGTTAAAACAATGTCAGTAAAGCATTTTTAGATTTACTTTGTGGTATAGATTTTAGAAACTGAGGATCTCTGTAAGTGAGAAGAAAAAGGGAAATGCTTTTTGTGAAGAAAATCAGGAAATGGGTGGTTCCTTCCATGCATAGCATAGTCTGCTGCCTTTGTGTCAACCTGAAATTTTTTCAAGTCCCATTTTTCCCCCTTTCTCTCATTTTTAAGCTCTCTGACATTTGGGTTTCTGACTTGAAAAAAAAATAGTTAAGAAATGGTCAGAAGATTGAAGGTTTTGAAATAATGACAATTTTCATATGTTCGAAAGAGTTTCAAGGATCAGAAGATTGGTATAAATATATAGACAATGAGGGAAACTTGAAATTCTCAAATAACTTTGTTTTTGTTCATTTTCAGGTGTTTGTCAATTTTTCCCTCTCCTGGCTTTTCTTCTCTTTGGTGTAAGAAATTTTTAAAATGTGTGTATTTTTATGTGCGTGTATGTGCACGATGCCTGTTTTTCTTAAAGAATTACAGTATTCTGGTATAATTAAATTCTTCAGGCATTAAATAACCTTGTAAAGAAAGCAGAAGCTGGCTATAAATATATACTCACACAGCAAAAACATGATTATTATTTAAATGTGCACTTTTAATTGCATGAAATAGGATCTTGATTTTTAAAATACTTGTAAGATCTGTTTGTGTGAGTCATTAATCGAGTTAATTCCAATAAACAAAGATACCAATGTTTGTCTGTGTTTTTCTCCCCCCCTTACCAATATTACGTTCATGCAGGCTATGAAGGTACTTTTACATCTTGATATTTGAAATAAAGATGTACTATGCTATAAAATGACTACCTAGAAACATTCTTAATATTGGCTCAATTGTGCGGTTAATAGATTGAAGTCCTCTGGTGAATATTAGGATTAATCACCACTTTTAATATAACATTAGAGAAAATAGCTGTAGGTAATCTAATTTAAAAAGAAAAAGTTTTGTCACCTGTGAAATAGTTTTTGGTGGCTTTGGGAGTGGAAGGATTTCTAGGGTGGTAGAAAGAAGTGTCTCCATCTATCTTGAATATCTTGTTTTGCTCCAACAAGTCCACCTTTACTGTGATTTTTTTTTTACAGGGTTGACTTACATTCAGTGAATTCATTAGATCATGACTTAATTTACACAGAGACTATTTCTGGGAAACAATTGGTTGACCCAAACTGACGCTAAAAATCACAAAATTGCAAAAGGGCACTGCCATATAGTGAGTAATCCATGTGTTGAACTGAAACCATGTGTGTGAATGTAAAGCCTTCAGATGTCAATTCTTGCTTGTCATCCTGACTGCAGCCTCAGGAAAGACCCAGACCAGGGCTATCCAGTTAGGATGCTGTCAGATTCCTGACCCTAACAAATTGTGTGAGATAATAAATAAGGTTTTGTTTGTTTGTTTTAAACAGTTAAGTTTTGGGATAATTTGTTACATTGAAGTAGATAGCAACTATATCACACATATAAAGCATAAAACATTTATAATATATTAATTTTTTAATATTTTAAATGACCTGTGAGAAATTGTCATGTCTATGTTTTGAAGAAGACTCTCAAGATTGTAGTAAAGGTTAAGTATGCCCATTCGAGAAGGCTTTCACTCTATTATAGTTGCCTCTCCTATCAGCTATTAAAATAAATTATTACTTTAGAAGAGCTCAGGCAGTTGAAGGAAGGAAGAGTCTGAAGGCATGTGACAGAATACGGATGATACCATCCTTTTAAAGTAAGGAGTTACAAGCTTTTCCATTGAATAAACTGATAATTTATTACAGAAAATCCTAGAATCTGCTTTTAAGATTCCAGAGCAATATACAGAAACACAATTTTATGGAATATGTATATCAAAAAAACCAGATTGCAGCAGAAAAATCTGATTTGCTGTAGAATTGAAAGTATACATGAGTTCTGTTTGCATAAAAAATATACCTTATTTTCATAAGTATGTGAAAACAAGAAATCACATTTATCAATCTCTCTAAACTTTACAAATTTAAACATTTTATGTAAATATGAGCTAACTCAAATCATTCATTCTATTTTGGATGGCCATTCACTTGTAAATTGAAAGGCTGCCATGTAAATATATATAAAAGAGTTATAAATCAGAGGGAAGCAGAATGTGTATGAATATGCAAATTGCATGGAAACTTGAAACTCATAGTATTCCACTAATCCAATTACCAGGAAGCTGATTGCCAATCTGATTCAAATATGTGAAGATGGCTGCTGCCTCATTAAAGTTAATGGCTCCCTCTGGCTAGAAATGAGTGGGGTTACCAACTGTTAAATTTTGGTAGCCCAATCAAAAATGTGTTAGCAGCCATCTAAACATAACTATTAGAACTGAGTATGAAGTACAGTCCTTTCCTATAGCTAAGATTCTGAGAATAAAACGAGGAGGTGACAAACACGACTCCCTTGATGCAGCAATAGATGGCGTCAAAAGATTTTCTGGCAGAACAGGGTAACAGGTGTGCTATAAGGAAAGCTTCATTTCATTATATTATATAAAACTGAGAACATTAAAACTGACAGAACAGAGACTCTTTTTCTTTTTTTTTTTTCAGCAGTTAACCTCTATTTTCATGTTTATGAAGTGCTAAATTGAACATTTAAAAAATACAATAAAAGAATAATAATACATCAAATGAAATTTGGCATTTTACAAAGTCCCCAAGTACTGTTTTAAAATTCACAAAGCATTCATTTAAACAATTTAGAAAACATTAACAAAATGTATATGTCTTGTGAAGTGTCATTTAATAAGATAATCATGCTTGTAGAGAAGTTTCCGAGTTTGGTGAATTAATAAAATCTGTGTCCATCAAGCTTATTTCATAAATTGATTTGTTTCACTGAGAGGTCCTTTTTTCCTTTAATTAACAACATCATCTGAAGTACAGGGACCAAGCTATAATTAATGTGATGGGGAGTGCATATTTTAAAAACTCATGGATAAAAATTGCTTTATTCCTGAATCTAGGCATCATTTTAGTTCCTCTATTAGGCACATAAAAAATAGCAGGGAAATGTATAACCTTCTAGGACAACAGCACAGAATTTTGTGTCTCTCCTGGGATGTGCAAAGCCAGGACCAAGACTTAAAGCAGCCCTGGGATGTTTTTTACCCTGTAACTGCTTTAGAGTCTTAACTTCAAAAATTGTAAACAAACTTGCATGGCAGAAGAGGAATCAGTTTCAACTGTCTAGAATGTAGAATATTTGCTTGAAACTTTTTTTTTTTTAAGTTTCTTTAAAATTAGCATTTGTTGACATGAACAATCAAGATGAAGAAAACAATAATTTTATACTCTGGTGAGCAAAGCATTTAAAGGGTCTACTAGTTTCAGTGACAGGAAAATTGCTATGCCACTGACAAACATATTACTAGAAAAAGAGTTAAACTAAATTTTACATCAAGGCTCAAGTCAACAAACAAGTTTTCATGTTAGGCTTTGATTGAGAGATGAAACCATGAAAAATCGAAAACCTTTTTGAAAGAGTAAAAGATACGATATTAAAGCAATACTTGATATAGAAATGAATCCTGAGAATCTCATATACCAAAAAGAAAAGATGTTTTTCACTGCCGTTTTCCAAATTTGTGTGTAACTGTTAAAAGTAGAGTGTCTCTGAATAAGACTGAGGTTTGAAACATTCTAATTTGAAATAATTATTTTGAATTTGATGGTGAATAGAATTTCTCACAGGAATTTACATGCCTACTTTTCTTATTCTCTAAAGCAGGAGTACAGAATTATTTATATCTTTTAGATTGAAATAAGCATCTTGATAAAGTCTGCTTGAGTTCTATTTTTCCCCTAAGTGAAAAGTTTAGGGACAAAATAAAACACATAGTTATTCTATAAGTAATGGCTTAAGACAAATAACTTAAATGATGATAGAGCCCTCTCTGAAAATAAAAGGGCACAGAATATTTTAGCTCATTTTTGTTCTGGCCAGGTAAAGATTATTTTTCAATTACTTGTTCAGAATGAAAGCTTGTGACCCAAACACCTGTGCCAGGTTGGTATTTGAGATCACTAATTTGCTGTGCATGCTATCCCTTAGAACAGATGGGGGGGGGGGGGTACAGAAGTGACTGAAACTGCTCTGCTCTGATGGCTGACCAGAGGCTGATGTAGAAAACGAGAAACAGAGGAACAGAGGCTTAACTGAGAATCACTTACTGCATCAACAGTCCATCATGGAACCAGGGTCTGCAAACAAATAGATCAAGAATGTTATCAGTACTTGAAAGCACTAAATGTCTGTGGTAACTGTGGAAGCCACCTTCTCATGTGTTATTGAGAGTTATCAGGAGGCAGTATAAATTAAACCTACCAAATAATATACAGTGATATTACTTTAGGAGATGCTGTTTGCTGTTGATTTAAGATTATGCAATATCACTGTTAAAAACTTGCATTATCTACCTTGGAATTTATTTCAGCTAATGATTTGATATTCCCAAATAAAGGTGAAAGCGAAGTTAGGTTAACTATTTAGAGAGTTAGGTTAACTATTGTACCTTATGTTGAGATTTTTAATACCTAGAATATTCAATCATACAGAATCTCCTGCAAACCTAAATGGTTAATAAACAGGCAGCAATTTTTGCTTAGAACAGTGGTTTCCAAAGAAGTTTGCATGCAACCCATGGAAGGATGAGCAAAAATATTAGCACTTTTATTCATATTCATCTTTATAACTAAAAACTATAACATAATACGAAAAATACCAGGATGTTATAATATTTATCATATAAATTACAAGGCTCCTTTCCTTATTTGAAATATCCTGTACTTAGGCAATTGAGTTATCCTAAGAGTGGGAATCTCATGATAGGCAAGATTGACAGTGGCACCCTCAAATTTTATTAATTTCTGTTAAGTTTATTTCATTTTAAACTATATTAATTCCCATAATTGACAGATAAAAATAATACCAGTAATGCAAGCACAGAGAATATGGCTGTGTAATTTAAACATATCAAATAATTCTCATATTTCTTACATGAGCTAATTCCCAGCCATGTCACATGGTTAAAAAAAGAAAAAAGAAAAAGAAAAATTCTAATCAGAGGTTACAGCTAATAACTCCAAATGCTTTTTAAAAATTGAATTTGAATGGCAACCTTCACTTAAATATTGGAGATGAAGATTGTTCTCATGCCCAAAAAGAGAGAATTGCTTTGGAATGGACCCACAGTATCTCCATCGAAGCAAATCCTTGACCACAGTTCAGAAAGTTTAAGAAAGCTTGGAGTTCTGGGATTTGTTGAATGTTTATGGAACAGGATGAGAAAAAGAGACTTTTCAGGGCCTACTTACACGAAGGAGGCAGGGGCTGGTAAGTAGGAAGGTGGAGGATAACTGCCCAGCAGTTGTGAACCCCTCCTCCTGCCCTGCATGGTAATGGTCTTGCGTTGATGAACATACTGGACTCTCAGCAGTCTGGCTTATATTCCCCCTTCCTGGGGAGAAATTGTTTGCTTTCATCATTAACAAGAAAGCTGTATGAAGTAGAGATTTCATATGCAACTGTGTGAAACTAGTGTGAAGGCTGAACTTCACCCAGAATAAAGCTGCAACTTGAAATATAACTTCTTATAATTGTAACTTTCATGGCATCAGTAAGATTTTTAAAAACTGAATATACAGAATATGAAGATAAGCTTTATAACTGGAGAGCAAAAATCATTATTGTAGCCATGTAAAATACAGCGCTACTTTTTTCTCCTTAGGTCTTTACACTCTATTTCATATATGCTTCATAATGCACATCATTCATCAGTAGAATAGCATGTGCACATGCAGTCTACATTAAATACATATATTTGGGTTATACGCACATTACTTTTTATTGACGAGTATATACCATATTGCATGTGTTTGGAGATGTCTCATCTCCCAGCTACACGAGAGCAGTTTGAAGGTATTCGGTGGTATTTAGAGTCTTTAACCATACGGTTTTACCCACTAGGCTTCACCCATCTTTTCAACCTCATCTTCTTTCTTTTTCCCCTCATCCTTGCCTTAAGCTTACAACCATGTGAAGTCCTTCAGCAGACCAGTTTACTCTCACAAACCTATGCCTTTGCAACGATGGATAATACTAGGATGCAACAAAATGAATTTCACTATTTTTTATTGAAACTGGCCTATGGTCTTAAAAGTCTATTTTTATAAGGATGGAAAATTTGTGAGAAATATTAGCATATTTGAAATAACCGTTTATTACCCTGTTGTCTAAACCTGTAAACAGTTATAAAATTCCCTAGGAACTAACTATATAGAAACTTCAAAGAAAAAGAATTTTAAAGTAATAGACAATGAAAACTAATGAACATGGAGAAAAATAATGTCCTCATGTTTCTTATGAATCAAAACAACAAAAAAGAAAAAGTTAAATTAAGTTTAGTATCGTTAAAAAGTTCACATGTAACATGGATTGTTAATTGTCTGCAAATTTTATTTTTACCATTTTAGTCATAGACTCCCTTGTGTCTTAGCTTGTGCATAGCAGAGTTGGAGACCACGTGTCCCAACCCTTTCGCAACTAGTCATGACCAGGACTAAGTTCCACCTACTGACAAAGTGACTTACGCAGTTTCTGAGTAACATCCTTAAAAGGAACCTGATTGTCCCTACTGAATGACTCTCCAACTTCACATGGGCTGTAACTTAAAGGTGGTTGTATTGTGCAAACTTGAACCAGGAAGGAAAACAGAAAATCTAAGGAAGGAAACCTGAGTCTCCTCATGAATGAATCCTCCTGTCCCCCAAACCACCTATCAGCTTGGACTGGAAAGAAAGAAACATCCCATCCTTTTTGATCCTGTAGATTGGGTATAATTAGTGCATATTATATCAAGATATTTAATGACTGTAATATCCAATTAAAAGAATCTCATGCAAACCCAAATATGGTAAGTTTTTCATTTCTTTATAGATAGTTCATAAGACACTCAGTGGTTTATTTATATCCTAGAAAGATAATAAACCAGTTCTTGCTTGCTGTAATTTTTTCTGTATCTTACTTTGGGAAATGGAGAAAAATAAATACATCCATCCATATATATATGGTGCTATTATAAGTGAAGAGGGTTTAGCTCAGTGGTATAGTGCATGAAGGTCCTAGGTTCAATTCCCAGTACTGCCATTAAAAAAAGAAATAAACCTCATAACCTGCCCCTCCAGGAGAAAATTTTTTTAAGTTATTATAGAAAATGATCTATTAAATGATGTCAAATCTTTTGGAAATGTATACTGCCATTGAAATAGATTATTTCATATACTCATGGTATAAAAATAAACAAACCTGTCACCTTAAAATTACAATCTGCTTATATGGGTCAACATTACATATGTATATAGCTGACCCAGACAGGATTCTGAATATTTCTTCTGTACAGCTGTCCTGCTTAAAAAAAAGAAAGACCAAAAGGCCATGACATGTGAACAACACATTATAAATTTCAAGCATCTCACAAAAAATTTTGCTCTTCCTGTTTTAAAAGAAAGTGAAGTGTCACCAGCTGCTTCCTATCAGTGTGATGGTAGGCACACCATGTAATCTCACTTTTCTAGCATTTGGAGTGAGGGAAATGAAGAGTTCTCTAAGAAGCTTTATTTCTGATGGGTTCCAATACAGTCAACATATAGAAATTTTATTTATTGTTTTGGTCAGTGATTGCAGTAGAGAAATCAAAGAATTTTTGGAGCTTAAAAAAGTGACCATCTTAAAATTATAGAGATCATAGAATAATAAAACTTGAGTTGATTGATAGCCTTTAAAACTATTATCATATTATTTGATAGTATATGAAATTAAAATATTATAGCTTTCCAATCAATAAATACAGATCTACAGTAAAGGTATTATACTACAAATAAGTAACTTCAGTGTTATAATAAAGGTTTTTTTTTAAAGACAGTGAAGTATAATTATCTTGATTTTCTTTACTCTTACTCTGTTCTAAGAGAGATTATAAACAACTCTTAAGATACGGAAAAAAAAAAGATGTTGACATTCCATTAATTTTTCAGTACTTAGCAACCACTTTTTTTAGGACTGAGAAGATATCTTTCACTTCTAAAAATTCTTTAATTTTATCTATTATTTGAAAGGGAGGGACTAATCCTCTTCTATTTTTATTCATTATCTGAGGCATGGTAATTTAATCTTTCTCAGCTGTAGGCAAGTACTAGACTCTACCTTGGCTCACTGCTATAATGTGAATTTGAACAATTGGATGTCCCAGCCCAGACAGAAATATTATATACGAATCTTGAGTGAAAAAGCTTAGTGTTAAGTAAGACAAAACTGGATGAAGCAATTTGGCATGAGGTGAGCAAATGCTAACCTGTAAATGCACACCTGTTTTGCATACGTATGTGTGAAGCTTTGTTGTATCATGTCCCTCTGCATTTTTTTTATCAATTCTGTAATACAGGCATATATGTAGTATTGGTTGTGTGTGTGTGCATGCATGCATGCAAACAGTATAAGTTAGATATGGTGGAGTTTTGTAGCAGACAAATGAAATTTCTTCTTTACTGTGAGGTACTGGTATGCCCTAAAGACATGTATAATAATGTTCAGAGCAACTTTATTCATAACAATAAAAAGCTGGAATCAATCCAAATGGTCATGAATAGATGTATCATTGTATAGTCACACAATGGAATTTCAGCAGACAAGACACAGCAGGAACTTTAAATATGCCAGCATTGTTTGGGCTGACATCTTGCACTCATATCATCTTTCATATCAAAAGCATCGCTCAGGTAGCCACGGGTCCTAGAATGAGGAGTTATGTGCAGAAGTTCAGTGGAAAGTTAAGCCTGCACAATCCAGTAAGAGTGTGTCAGAGCCAGAACTGACCTGCACAACTGTGGGTAAAAACCAAAATATTTGTTATTTTAATTCATTGACATTAGGTAGCTACTTGTTACATAATAGTTTTGAATTAAAATCTGACATTGTAACACTTATAGAATAACATTTTATATTGTTTATTTTCTCTGTTTTGGTGAAGTATATTTTCTCGAGAGTTAGTCCATTTTACTATGTAGCCTAATTTATTTTATAAAGCTTTTTTAAACTTTCCTTTTGTTACCTTATTTGTGCTTGCAGAATATGTTAATAGTGTTTCCTATTACATTCTAAAAATTGATCATTTATGTACTTTTTCATCTTTTTTTCTTAATCAGTCTCACAAGGGGTAGATAAATTTTATCAGCCTTTTGAAATTATTAACTTATGTCTTAGTAATCTTCTTTATAGAATGTTTGTTTTATAAATCAGTATTTTATATTATTTATTACATTTATTTCCTTCTTTCCAGTTTGTGTTCATTTTACTTTCTCTCCAGTCTTGGTTTCCTAAAGCATGTGCTTAAACCTATCAATTTTCTTCCAAAAATTTCAACATATTGTCAGTATGTGTACATTTTCTGTTTGCTTGAAAATAAGGTGTATTTTATCTTAAGTGCAATATTTTATATGCAATTAGGTAACTGGTAACTGTATTGCCTAAGTACTCTACCACTCACTGATAATACATCAGTGTTCTGTCAGCTGCTGAATTAATTACATTAAAATTCCCTAGTATAGTTGTGGATTTCTCTGCTTTTCCTTATAATGTATCTTGAGAATGGCTGTGTTTGGTGAATACACATTTAGAATTGTTTTGTCTTTTGGGGAATTGAAATTTCTTGTTAGTATATGTTTAAATCTAGTTACAGTTTTTCTATTAGAAGCTAATTTTTTCTAGTAATATCACTGCATAAGCATTCTTTTGTTAGTTTTTTGGCTGTACTTTACTTTTCTGGTCTATATTGATGAATGTTCTGTGTGAGGTTCAGAAGAACGTACACTCTGCTGTTGTTGGATAGAGTGTTCTATAAATGTCAATTAGATCAAGATGTTTGATAATGCTGTTTAGGTCACTATATCTTAACTGATTTTTCTGCCTGGTAATTCTGTCAATTAATGATAGAGGGGTGTTGAAGTCTCCAGTTATAATAGATTTGTCTACTTCTCAATGAACTTACATCAGCTTTTGCTTTATATATTTTAATTCTCTGTTGTTAGGTGCATACACATTAAGGATTGTTATGTCTTCTTAAGAAAGTGACCACTTTATAGTAATGTAATGCCTTCCTTTTTCATTGATAATATTTTTTGTTCTGTTGCTGATTCTTTCTGAAATGAATATTAGTACTCCAGTTTTCTTTTGATTAACGTTTGAATGATACATCTTTTTAAACTCCTTAAATTTTTTTTATTGAGATATAGTTGATGTACAATATTATATAAGTTTCAGGTGTACAACATAGTGATTCACAATTTTAAAGGTTACATTCCACTTGTAGTTATTATGGAATATTGACTATGTTTCTTGCATTGTACTATTCATCTTTGTAGCTTATTTGTTTTATCCATAGTAGATTGTATCTTTTAATCCCCTACCCCTAACTTGTCCCTGCCCACTTCCCTCTCTCCCCTGGTAACTAATAGCTTGTTCTCTGTATCTGTAAGTCTGCTTCTTATTGGTAACATTCACTAGTTTGTTGTATTTTTTTAGATTTCACACATAAGGGATATCAGACTGTGTTTGACTTACTTCACTTAGCATAATAGCCTACAAGTCCATCCATGTTGTTGTAAATGGCAAAATTTTATTCTTTTTTTTTTATAACTAATATTCTATTATGTATGTATACCACATCTTCTTTATGCATTCATCTGTTGATGGACACAGGTTTCTTCCATATCTTGGCTATTGTAAATAATGCTTCTATGAACATCGGGGTGCATACACCTCTTCAAATTAGTGTTTTTATTTTTTTAGGATAAATATCCAGGAGTGGAATTGCTGAGTCATATTACAGTTCAATTTTTAGTTTTTTGAGGAGTTCCATACTGTTTTCCATAGTGGCTGCACCAATTTACATTCCCACCACCAGTGGATGAGGGTTTCCTTTTCTCCACATCCTTGCTGACATTTGCTATTTATGTCTTTTTGATAATAGCCATTCCAACAGATGTGAGGTGATATCTCATCGTGGTTTTGATTTTCATTTCCCTGATAATTAGTGATAGTGAGCATCTTTTCATGTGCCTGTTGGCCATCTGTATGTCTTCTATGGAAAAAATGTCTATTCAGGTCCTCTGCTGAATTTTTAATTGGGTATTTTTTTTTTGATGTTGTGTTGTACAAGCTGTTTGTGTAGTTGATAATGAGGGAAGCTATACATATGTGAGTGCAAGGGATGTACAGGAGATTTCTGTGCCTCCTTGAATTGTGTTGTAAACAAAAAACTGCTCTAAAAAATACAGTATTGAAAATCATGAATAAAATGTGAGGCCTTTAAGAATGGTCTAATTTTTATTTATAACCTCAATATAACAGGATGCTTCACCTTAAGTATGTACTAAATTTTTGTGGAATGGGTTGTCATGAACAAAATACTTACTCACCTAATTTTAAAAAACATAAGGCATTCCCAGCTCATAACTCACTGCTCAAAATCATTTTTAATAAATATTTTTAATTTATGAATACGTAAATGAATAAATAAACCTTCAATTTTATTCTCACTTTACAGAAAGAGTCAAAATAACTATTGTATGATTTCCTAGCTCAGAACAGTTATTCCTCAGACATCTCCCACAGTAAAATTTGTGTGTTTTTAGTCACAGAAAGAGATCTCTGTAAGGGAAATGCTGCTGAAATCTGTTTAGGTTCATGTTAACTACATCCCTAAATTCCCTTACTTTTAATAGTTGAAGTGAGGAGCCCAGAGTTTTACTAATTCTCTTCAAACATTCTAATGGGAAAAAAATTACTATAATTCTGTGTGGTATATTCCTTCTCAGTTAATAGTCTTACTTGTATTTGTAGGGCAAGTCAGGTAATTTTCTACCAAAGAAGATTATGAGTACTACTGAGGAAAGATTAACAATAATAGAAAGTATTTTCCTAAAGATTCATGTTCAAAACTAGTTGGTAATACCAACATTATTTTTCAAAATTCTAACCTTCAGTTTACTCCCGTGTGAGAAATTTAGTTAAGAGAAAAGATACTTGAATATACACTGTGGTATAATTATCCTGAAGTAACTAATTTCCACCAATAAGAATTTTGATACAACTAAGGCCCAGTGTGTTACTGTGATATTTTCCTTGATGAAAAAAGAGAAACTGATGTTCTCACCAATACTCAACTGGATTTGTTTTGGTAGTAATGTATTTTGTTACAGAAATGGATTTCCAAATTGTGTTTGATTGGACCAGTACTCAGGAAAGTAGAGGAGGACCTACTTGTAAAGAAACCATTAAATGGAGAAACCTTTCATTTTGTTTTCAGCTTTTACTTATAGCCACTGTATTCTTTCTGCCTATGTTTTCTATATTTTCTTATAACACGTTTATTAAACACCATAGCCTGCTTTTATTGATTTAATCATAAGCCTTGAGAAATATATACTCCAATTCTTTTTTATTTAAAGGCTCAGTTTTATGGAGAGGGTATAAAGAAGGTGGAGTACGAAGACCCTGAGCTCACCCTGTCTTATGAGCACAGCAAAGTTACAGCTACATACAGAGCAACTGTCTATGAGAATGGCCTAGCAGAAAAGATTTTCCACGATGGAAAATATTAAAAAAAAAAAAAAAAAAAAAAAGCCACAGTGAGATGGGTAGGATGGGTGGAAATGTGGTCTTATCGGAACGCACATCCCAGGTTGGTGACTCGTAAACAGGTGGGACGTCACAACCACTGAGGTCCTCCCCAAAGAGTAAGGGAACTAGGCCCACTTCTGGCTCCCCAGCCTGAAAGTTCTGCACCAGGAAGAAGAGCCGTCAGAAAGTCAGACTTTGAAAACCAACAGGGCTTACATTTGAGAGAGCTGTACGAAATAGAGATTCTGCTCTCGGAGGGTACACACAGAATCTCACAGGCTCTGAGTCCCAGCACAGAGGCAGCGGTTTGAAAAGTGCCTGTGTCAGACCCATTTGCTGATCTTGGAGAGTCTCCCAGAGAGGCAGGAGGGAGCTGGGACTCTCCCTGTGGACATTGGAGGCAGCCATTTTTGGGATCTCACTGTATCATGTGACATGGACACTGGCAAAGGTCACGTTGGAATCCTCTCTTTAGCTCATTAGTGCTGGGACCAGCCCCAACCACCAGTGGGCCCACAGCAACTGCAAGAAGCAAAGTCTCACAGATAGCTGGACCAGGGCTAGCACACTGACGGTAGTTAACCCCACCACAGCAGAGGGCCACATGCAGCCCACGTAGGGAACACTCCTGAAGCACTTAGCTCTGGTGACAGAGGGGGGCATGCTGCTAGTCCCCATAGGGCATCTCTTGCATAAAGTCACTTCTCTAAGATCAGGAAACATAGCAAGCCTATGTAATGTATAGAAATAAACACAGAGATCTGGCAAAATGAGGAGACAGAGGAATATGTTCCAAATGAAGGAACAAGACAAAACCTAGGAAAAATAAATAAATGAAAGAGATAAGCAATCTACCTAACAAAGAATTCAAGATAATGATAATAAAGATACTCACCAATGTTGGGGAAGAATGGATGAACACAGTGAGAACTCCAGTGAAGAGCTAGAAAATATTTTTTAAAAAATACGCTAGAGGAAATCAACAATATTATAGAGAGAAATGGGTTAGCAAAATTGAAGACCGTGTGGTAGAAATCACTCAAGCTAAATGGAGGAAAGAAATTTTTTAATAAAGACAATTTAAGAAAACTTTCAGACAACATCAAATGTACTAACATTCTTATTATAGGGATCTCAGAAAAAAAGAGAGAGGGTAAAGGGCAGAGAACTTATTAGAGGAAATAATAGTGGAAAACTTCCCTAACCTGGAAAGGACACTGACATCTAGGTCCAGGAACTAGAGAAAATTCCAAATAAGATGATCCCAAAGAAGTCCACACCAAGACATATTACAATTGAAACAGTCATTTTTCATTCTTTTTCTTTTGTGTTTTAATTTCTGAAGTTTCTTTTGACCTGTCTTCCATATCACTGATTCTCTGCCATGTCAAGTCTACTGATAGGTTCTTAGAAGATATTATTTACTTCTGTTACAGTGGATTTTTTTGCCCCCATCATTTTCTTAATTCTTTCTTACAGTTTCCATTTCTCTGTTCACATCTGTTCTTGCATGTTATCTACTTTTGCCATTAGAATCCTTACCAAATTAACCATAGTTATTTTAAATGACTTCTCTGATCATTTCAATATCTGTGTCACAGCTATGTTTGGCTTTGCTGATCGCTTCACCTTTCAGAATGTATTTTCCTTGCTTTTGGGAGTACTTTGTAATCTTTGTTGTTGTTGAAAGCCAACAATGTGGACTAATATGAATAAAGAAAACAGGTCTTTAGTGTGAGAATCTACATTAATTTAGCTAGGATTTAGGCTCTAATTAATGTTTGCTATGGCTATAGATGCCTCGGCTTCAGATTCCTCTGGTGTCTTAGTTTTTAATCTCTCCTCTACTTTGGGCTTTTCTAAGTATGCCTCTTTGGAAAGATCTATGTCTTCTGGCTCCTTCAGCTGTAATCTTTGATCTTATATGGGAGCCATGAAGATATTGTGGAAAGCTGTAGCTAAAGGAAATCTCTAAAATCTGATTAAATCTCATTATTTTAACATCCTTTATCATAAGATTGTGACTTTCCCAACATTTTTTTTAAATTGCTTTCTTCTTTCTTCTCCCTGATCCTTTCTTTGATGTCATTCTTCTCAATCTATTTCCTTGATGTTCTGACTGCTATTGACTATTTTCCATCTTTGGTGACACAAGAAGGCTAGAGAAGGCAGGAGTGGGAGCAGTGCCCTCCCCTGGCTGGAGTAATGCAGTGGCGGTCTTTTCCCATGTGGAGTAGCCTTTCTTATGGGGAAGGCTCTGTGCAGTATTTACACTGATTCTCTTCCCCTCCCTTAATATAGTTAGAGGGTATCTTTCCTCATCTGCATTATGAGAACCTGGTGTGATCCCTGGAGATTAAACACACAAAAACTTAACCTTGGCTTTACCCCCAAGAGTTTCTCACTCTCAAACTGAAATCCACACCCAGTCTAGAATAATTTGTCAAAACAGCTTCTGCTCCCAGGTAACAAAATCTTGGCTGTGTCTCCCTGGATGAGCACATCTCTACAGATTTTGAAGTGGTGGTTTGCCCTCTGATAGGTCCAAGTAGAATCCTTGATTTTAAGTTTTTAAGTTTGTTCATCTTTTCCTTGTTTTAAGAAGAGGAGTGATGACTGCCAAGTTTTTTACATGCAAGGTCTGGTACTAGCAGTCCCCTTTAGACGGTTTAAATTTTCTCATTTATGGGATCAGAATGTGATTGTAGATCATAGTGGAAAAAACTCTTTTCGTGGGTAACAAATGCTCTTCATTGAAATTACTTTGATGTACAAAGATTTAAACATAAAAAAATTCATAATTATTTTCCTAATTTAACTGTTATTAATTAATCAGTGAATTCTGATTTTCTAATTTTTGTTGTAAGTGAAATAGCCATATGTTATGTATCTTCAACTGAGTAGTTCCATTTGCTGAAAAACATTTAGACTCATGTAGTTTATCTTTTCTTCCAGGTACACAGCACCAACCCTGGCTACAGAAGATTGACAGAGTTGAGTGTGTCATGACTCTACCAAGATCCCTAAAGGTATTATAGACTGTTAGGTATTTTCTGAGAAAGAGAAATGGGTTTTTTTGCTCCAGATAAATCTTATAAAATCTTAGATTAATATAATTCCACTTATGGGCTAGAGAAAAGAAGGCAGATTTTACAGTACAGAAACATTATTTTTTAATGCTAATGATGACATTTGTTTCTCTCCTACAGACATATTTTTAAAATTTTTAAATTTTATCTAGAGTATTATTTTTAATGAGAATTGTGGTAATTTTTTTTCCACTTTGCATAAATGATCTTATAGTTGATTATCTGATATAATTCTTCATTTGCCAAAATGTTTTCTTTTTTTTTAATTGAAGTATGGTCACTTACAATGTGTCAATTTCAAGTGTACATCATAATGTCCCAGTCATAGATATAGATATATACATATACACACAAACACACATATATTTGTTTTTATATTCTTTTTCATTAGAGATTATTATAAGATATTGAATATAGTTCCCCTATGCTATACAGAAGAAATTTTTGTTTTTTTAATCTAGTTTTATATATAGTGGTTAACATTTGCAAATTTCAAATGCCCAAATTTATCTCTTCCCACTCCCTTTCCCCCGGTAACCATAAGATTGTTTACTACGTCTGCAAGTCTGTTTCTTTTTTGTAGATGTGTTCATTAGTGTCTTCTTTTTTTCTTTTTCTGGATTCTCCATATGAGTGATATCATATGATATTTTTATTTCTCTTTCCTACAGACATATTTAGTGATAAATATGAATATTTTTGTATTTTGGGTTCCTTGGGGCAAAAAATCCATAATGTTATCTACTTTATTTGGTTTAATCATGAGTCAGAATTCAATCTAGCTTAGGATTCTGGAAATCTTCCTAGAGGTGAATAGCTGAGCAAAACTGACAATTAGCTAAGTAAGAAAGAATAACAGCCTTCTGTGTGGAAAGAATGGTTTCCAAGCAGAGAAGAAAAAAAACGAATATATTAGGAAGCAAGAAACAGCATGACATTTCCTAAGAACAGCGAGTGACTCCTCCTTACTCCAGCACGAAGGGGACAGTCAGAAAAGGAGTCCAGTCAGAGAGCTGTTGTGATGGTGCTGTTACTTCCTAAGTGAGAAAGAAAAATGAGGAGGGAGACACACCTGAGATGGGGTGAAAATGGGGAAGAAGGAATAGGCCCAGGTTGGTACTGTACGAATGGGGAATTTGTTACCTGCAGCGTATTTATAGTCAATAGCACAGCACTGATAGTAAGAGCAATGTGGGTGATTGCAGAGAGGAACGAGCGAAGGTGAGCAATTCAGGAAAAACCAGAATTTAATCAATAGAAAAAGGAGTCAAGGAAAATGAAGGTATACTAATGTCTAAATGGGAGAGAAAGCCGGGTGAATGGCGTCACAGTTATAACTCAGTGGGCAAATTATATAATCTCCTTACTTTAAGGAGAAAAATAAGGTCGCCAATATTAAAATCAGTGAATCAGTGACAAAGTACAGAGTGTCTGCTTTTCTTACAAATATAGAATTTACCTGTTGAATTGCTTTTTCCAGAGTACTTTCAGTAAAAATATAAAGATGTTAATGGGTTAAGAAATGAACGGAAACTGATGAAAGATATCATACCAACAGACTGAAGAAATTTAGTTGCAAAGTTAAAAGAGAGAGGGAGGGAGGGAACTGTAAATGGAGGGGAAACTCTTGAGTGTGTGTGTGCACTGCCATGGGAAAGACTTGAGCCTACTTGCAGTCTAGGGGGCAAGAGCAGGTAATGATGAATAAGGATGCAAATGCAGACGAGATGACAGTGCCCAGGTAGTAGAAAGGGGCTAGAGGGACCCTTCCCTTCCTGCCACTTTGGATAATTGGTTAGTTCTGTGCTTGGATAACTGTGTGTGTTGGGGATGATATGGAGGGCAGACAGAGAATTGCAGAAACCATAGTTTATGATTTTATTTTCCTTGTTCTAAATCTGAGGAGACACTGTCAAGTTAGACATTCAGTTCTTTCAGTTTCTAAAAGTGTTTGCATGGAAGTAAATGTTTATCTGCCATCTTTACAAAGCCTCATGGTTTGTTGGTGGTCTGTCCTTCTGAAAACAAACACATTTTTGAAAAAATAACCCAAAAAAATATATAAACAAGCCTGTGTCCTCTTACGTAGCGTACTGAAAATAAATACTGGATTGTTTGGAACTTTGCGAACCCTTTGGAATTACATTACCTGAGGTAAAACTATGACCACATGTGAATTTTTCACTAACTTAATCAAGGGGAAAATACAGTAAATTCTTAGTGTGAAAAGAGAGGAAATAAGATAGACTTGCTGATTTGCCTTCCTGTTTCTTATCTGCTCCATTTTCCTTTCTGCATCTTTACTAAGCTCAGGGGAAGGGCAGCAGCTGCTCTGGAAGTGCCACACCAGCTTGTGCACAGGCACTTCTTCCCCATTGTGAGTGAAATTGACTAGAATCGCACAATCTTCATCAATTTCCCACTCAGTAGAAATCAGTTCTTCTATGCAAGAGGGCTGCACTACATGCTCTGTGCAGCTGGCAGTCCCATGGAGCTATGTTGGAGAGAGAAAAGAAGATGACCTGCTGCTAGTGAGTGAATGCACTCTGGGTGGGTGTGCTCACCTGATACTGTGATGGGAATCAGCCCTCTATAGACGGAGAGCAATGGAGACTCAGACTGATCTGACGGAAATGAAGAGTTTCTTGTTTTAATGCTCAAGTTCCACTCTAACTCATAACTAATGAACTAGCATCCTGCACAGCGGTACCCCGTTCCACAGGCAGCAATTATGTAAGAATAGCATTCCAAACTTGCATTCTGTGACTGGCTGGCATACAGGCTGCTAGTGTGGAAAGAAGCTTTCCACACAGATGTTAGCTGAAAAAAATGGAAGTGACGGTAGCCTTACTGCGATCACAATAAGAGGACAAAGATTTAAATTTAAAATCTTTAAACTAAGGCACAGGATGATTCATGCTGAAAATAGTTGTTTTTTTTTTCTTTGTGTGATTTATGAGACTTCTAAATGAGTAGATTTCAACTAAAAGCACTAAATGGGGTGATCTTAGTAACCAGCCTGGTGTAATCTCCCAATAATCTGAATTGGAATTTCCTGCAAATTTATTACAAAACAGATGCCATAATTTTGTAATCTAGACCTTGTGGGTCTAATCAGTAATTATGGATGAGGCACAAGAATCAGTCATATAGAACAACTTCCCAGATAATTAATGTGCACAATAAAGTTTAAGAACAATCGTTGTATACTGACCTTAGTAAATGACAAATTGGCAGCATAATTATGAAAAAAGAATTCAAAGGCACTTTCAGTTTAAATGTTATCATTTTTAAACTAGTACCAGTGAAATAAACCCACACGTGAGAAAAAAACAGAAAATGAGAATTATATAAATAGAGGACAATTATCTGAGTAATTTTAGTTATCATTTGAATGGCAGAATCCATGTTTCTTTTCATACAGACAATAATTGAGCCAAGCATTTGAAGACATTTAGTAATTGCTTTTGACCTCTCTGAGCATCTTAGAGTTAGATACCAAATGTGCCTACTGGAAAAGAAGGCTCACGTGGCTTGCTGAAATCATCATAATCCAACGTATTACAGAATTTAAGCTGTACATCACTTTAGCACACAAATGCAAAATATATGGCACAATAAGTGCCTCTCCCCCTTCTTGAATCAATGGTATCACTCCTTAATTATCGCAGTCCCGCCCCTGTCCTCACTCCCAACCCACGGTCTGACTGTGCCAGAATCTGTGTCAACTAGGCTCTCCATTTTCCTAATCTGTAAATTACAGGTAACCACGCTGAATACATAAATTATCTCATGGAGAACAATTTCCTTTTAGTTTAGGGACTCGGATTAGACAAAAGACCCTCGTAATCTTCAAAAGGAAAATTCTACACAATGTAGGGACATGCACTAATTAATAAGCCTTTGTTGGCTTAGTTTGAAAAACTCCAATATAGACTAATAACTTACTTTACCTAACTAAAAATTATCTTGGTTTTTATCATGGTCTTGGAAATAGAAATTCTTGTTTTTCATAAGCTATTTACTTATATAAAAAGATGCAACCAAAGAAGTAAAGATATTATCCTAAATGTCTCCATTGTTTCAATTAGTTCCTAGGAAATTAATTCACTGAAGAAAAAAATATTATTCAGCAAAATTGAGCATAAGATGTATAACTGAATCAGTTTAGAAACATTCTTTGAAATTTAATTAACCTAGGTAGAACAAAAAATAGTGAGCATGATTAGAATCTACCTTTAAAATGTTCAGATGTCTGTTGCCTTATTATCAAACATTATTGGTGAGTGCATCTCCGCCTCTGCTACATGCACTGCAGAAGGAAGAGTTTACACACTGAAATAAAGACACTTTGTAATGTTTACTCTGAACTTTCTGTATCAATGAAGAAGAAAGCAAATAGTAGCCCATCAGCTGGTGATAACCTTTTCTCTTTTGGGGGACGTTTTGTCTGGCTTTCCAAATACTAGCATTGTCACATACTGAATAGTTTCACTGTGGGAAAGAAAGGATGGGGAGTGATTCTTATGCACAGTTTTTGTGTTTTGTTTAACTGCTCACATAATTTGTGTATCCCGAAAGGCATCAGGAACAGAACACATGAAACCAAATAAAAAGGAGTGACAAAGAAATTATTGTAAATCTTTTTTACCCTTAAATGCATAAATGATCCAAAACAAAAAAAGTTGTACTTCATAATAATATGCTGCATCGCAGCCTCTGTAATGATCCCTGTGACATCTTTTTTCCACCAACCCCAGCTAATACCCGGGTCAACTTGGTAACTCCTTGCCCCTCTATCTTGTATTCATAATTTTTCAGTAATTATAAGATCACATTGTGAAATTACTCATTCTCTACTACTAGTCTTTTAATTCCTTGAGACTATGGACCAAAATTTGTTTATTTGTTACCCTCAGAATCTACAGTATATTTTGTATATATCAGACAGCTAATACAACTTCGTTGAAAGCATAATAAGAGTCATTTGGGAAAAAAATCTTAAATATTAATGTGATACCAGATATCTTTTGAAAAATATAGATTATCTCCCCATAAATCTTTCTTTCCAAACCAGAACAATATTCAGGGATTAAGAGTAGAGAGCTGTTAACTCATACTGCTTATGTTTCAATCATGAGACAAGTAACCTTTGTTCAAACTGTGCTGAAAGTGAATTGTGTTGAATTTATTCAGATCTGGATCAGCTACACTTAACATCAGATTTTTCAGTAGCTTGCCGTTCTCTGTTGAACTGGAAGGAATTAAAGGATGAATCTGTTTAATTAAAAGCAAATACTACCTCGATAAGTGTAGCTTATTTACTTCATGGATGTATTTTGAGGGTTAGTTTTTGTTTGCCAATTACTAAGAACAGGAGACAGGAATTACACAAAAATAAAATCATAACATTTAGAAAAAACATCTTGGGTAGATAACTTATTTTTATGATATGTGATGTGGTCTGTGCCTCACAACAGAGTTCTTTCTCTGAGCCCCAAAGGTAATCCTGAGCTCTTTGAACTGAAGGCACACAAAATAGAAAAGATAAAAATACATTTAATTTGATGGTGGTTGACTTGAGCTTTGCAGTTTCTTCCATGTTAGTTTACAGATTGCACTTTGTTTTCCATTCTAGCACTATGTATAACCTTCAAGTAATACTGATAGTGAACGTTACCACACCTCAAAATAAATGTTATGTCTAATTTTCTAATCTGTGTTTTTCTTTACCCCCAGCTGATCTTTGTGTCATTTAAAGTTCACATAATGCATTTGTCTTTCTAAGATGTCCGGCCATTCTTCAGGCTGGCATTTTCCATCTTTCCAGTCTTACCTGTCACACAATAAAATTACAGAAAAGAACAGAAACTTCAGTGATAAAGGAAATCAGCCGTGCATTTCCCAAGGTAATCCAGAGCAGAAAAGGAAGAAGGTGGTGTGTCTATGGGGAGAATATTCTATTTTAGGAAATTCACTTGCAATACAACACTTTTTTCAGATGGATACTCTTAAGTTTTTCCTCTTTCATTAATTATGATCAAAGACTGAGAAACAGGAATAATTAAGTGTATATACATATATTCTACTGAAAGAATAATTCATAAAGAGATAGTTTACCTTCAAAGAGAAAAATGTATCAAGGCATAAGATGACCACTTTATCATGAGAGGGAGAAAATAAATGATATGGCAAACTTGTTGAGATGAGAGACACAAGTTTCTCATTTCTTATCATTACTTAGGAATGTACATTTATTTTGGGGTAGACTTTTAAAAACAGAAACACACAAACTTCTGCTGTACCCCTGTCACAGGTATAAAATGGCAAGTGAAGGGCTGAGCAGTTGCGGATTGGGACTGGAAAATGATCCTATTAAAAAAAAAAAAGAAAGAAAGGAGAAAATGTTTCTTATTTATACCATATTTTGAAGCAATGACTGTCATGTATAAAATAAATTCTGAGTATATCTCTTCATATATGAAGAAATAATATGAAGAATATATAGAAATAACAATGTAGAAACAGAGTCATAGAAGGGCTTAAGTCAAAGTTATCTATTATTATATAATACGGACCTTTTAAAAACACTAAGCAAAAATTAGTCAACAGAGTGAATGCAATATATAATATCTTAACTAATATTGCCTGGGGCTTGCAAAACACCAAAAATGTATTCCCTCCTTTTTGTTTCCATTTTCTCTCTGATTTTCTAAGAAATCTATATTCCATGAAGAATTCTAAAATTTGAAGCTATCAAAGGCAAAGGGCTATCAGTTACGAGGTGAATAACTGAGACTTTTATGGATGCCATGAGATTTGTGTGTTGTGGTATGACTAACATGATTAACAGATTAGATAGAATATTGTTAGATTAAAGTATGAGAGTTATATTTTTTATATTCATTAGAATTACATAAAACTTTAGTTAGAAGTACGCGTGTATAGACTAAGTGTGCCTCACACTGAGGGGAGATGCCAGCTTTAAATGCTGCTGATATCTCCTCTGTTGGTGATTTTTCTATTCATATGCACTTTTCACACAGTCTTTCTGAAGATCCAGAAATTTGGCCTCAGGAATAGACCCTTGCATTTACAAAACAAAACAAAACAAAAGAAGTATGTGCGTATGTGTATAATTAGAAGTACATACATGCATAAAATACATGATGAAGTGTACACAGTGGTAACAAAATGTATATACTGTATTATATAATACAATGCAGATATATATATAGTCAGACTATCGAAATATAAATATTACCAAATCAGTATATTGAAATAATAACTATATATTTTTATATATTAAAGCAACATAACTCTTTAGATCTGACAGAGAACTGAAATCACTGCCCACAGAATTGGAGAGAAAGGTGGACACAGAGAGTCGCAGTGTACTGGCACACAAACCCATAAGCAGAAGTGTCTGAGGGAACGAGTGCTGGGTGGGAGAACCTAACGTGTAACTGACAGATAGCTGGAGGCTCAGTGTGGACAAGTCTGAGAGTTAAAAACTCCAGAGGGAACTGGTCATAGACTAGCCCCACAATTCTGCGTTTTGCCTCCAAGAGCTGGACCTGGTTCTCGTAATTAATATCAGACAAAAGTCCCATCATGATTCCAGCAAAGGGTAGGGGAGGATTTTACTAGACACTAACCCAGTGGATTGTTTGTTTTCAATAACTGACCTGGAGGAAAGGATGTATCCAATTCTAGCCACCTCTGGCGTTCATGTGGAGAAGGTAAATGTCCAGCTCCAGCCACTTCTAGCCATCCCGCCCCATCCGAGGGGGCAGGGTTAGGGACTGAGAAGCATTCGTCAAGTTCACAGTCCCGTGGCATAGGCTCACTAAAAGACTGAGACTGAGTCATGAGACTATAGGAACATTCCCTTCTCCCATGTCTTACCATCACGTTACTAAGGCCCAGTTTACTACAGTTCCTTTTACCCAGTTCCTCATGTCCACCTATCAAGAGAAAATTTTCAAGGCATACCAAAAAGCAAAAACACAATTTGAAAAGACAGTGCAAGCATCAGAACCAGATACGGCAAGGATGGAATTATCAGACTGGGAGTTAAAAACAACTATGGTTAATATGCTAAAGGCTCTAATGGGTAAAATAAATACTATGCAAGAACACAGGAGCAATGTAAGGAGAGCTGGAAATTCTAAGAAAAAATAAAAAAGAAATGCTAGAGATTAAAAAAAAAACGACTGTAACAAATGAAGAATGCCTTTAGTGGTCTCAATAGTAGACTGGACCTGGTTAAGGAAAAAAATCTTTGAGCTTAAGGATATATCAATGCAAACATTTGAAACAGAAGAGCAAAGAGGAAAAAGACAAAAAAAAATGGCACAGAATATCCATGAACACTGGAACAGTTATGAAAAATATAACGTGTAATGGGAATATCTAAGAAGAAGAAAGAAAGAAAGGAATATAAGAAATATTTGAAGCAACAATGACTGAACATTTCCCCCAAATTAATGTCAGAAACCAAATCATAGTTCCAGAAAGCTCAGAAAACACCCACCAAAATAAATGCCTCTAAAAGGCATTTTATATGCAAATTAGGCACATTATATTTAACCTACAGAAAAAATCTTGAAAACAGCTAGAGAGAGAGATAAACAAAACAAAACGAAACAAAACCCTTACATACAGAGGAGCAAAGACAAGAATTACATCTGACCCTTCCTTAGAAACCATGCAAGCGTGGAGTGAAATATTTGAAGTGTTGAAAGAAAAAGACTGCAAGCCTAGAATTTTGTACCCTTCAAAAGTGAAGGAGAAATAAAGACTTTCTTATACAAACAAAAATTGAGGGAATTTGTTGCCAGTAGGCCGACCTTTCAAGACATGTTAAAAATTCTTCAGAGAGAAGGAAAAACATGTAGGTTAGAAACTCAGATCTTTAGGACAGTTAAAAAGACTGTATTTCAAAATACTTTAAAACTTTCTAAATATTACATATGTTAAAAAAATTTTGCAAATCATTTAAAACTCAAGTAACAATTAAAATATTTGTAATAATGGTACTTTAAAAATAATGTGTCAGACATTGTGCTAAATTCTGTAAGTACAAAAACGAGTAAAAATATGTCCCGTTTTGGGGGAAAGTTTGCAGTTCAATGTAGGGATTTCCTGAGGGAAAATTATAGATATATTCATATGGATTAATGTACTATCACTTCGTAAACAAACAGCAACCCAACTTTCTTCACAGAGGTGATTCTTGATGTTTGCTCTGAAAAATTTTGATACCTTAATTGATATTCATAATGAACTATACATGTAAAAACCATTAAATTGAGAAAAATATCATTAATTAACAAACTAATCATATTCCTTCAATTAACTGTATTCTCCTCCTTTGAGATCACAACAAAGACAATCAGTCTATGGTGGAAATCAAATACAGAATTGTGGGAGTTTGTCTGATTTGACCAAATTTTTTGAAAATCTGAAGTGATAATTGCAATGTTATTTGTAGGCTCATAGGATTCCCAGTAATACATGAATTACACCAATTATCTGTAATAGGGATGGCAGAGGAAGAAGCATGGATTGGCTCAGAAATAATTTATATTACATGAATAAATTGTTCCTTTGGCTCACATCAACAGGTTTTATGATTATATAACCAGTTACCAAATGAGGTGAAAATAGAAATTGTCACTTACAGGAACTCTCCCTTATGCAGAACTTTTTAAAATTTTCACAAGTTTGAAAGCTATTTTTGCCTGAAAAACACTTTTATTACTTAGATTTTGACCATAGATAAAAATAAAGAGCTATACAAAATAAATGTGGTAGAATAATTTATATTTCACTTTTAAGTTAAATATTTACTCCTTATGAAGACTTTTCAGGTAAATAAAAATTACAGTGTTAACCTTGAAAGAACTAGTATTTCAGTACTACTTATACCATCATGGCCAAAAGCAGAGAAATGCCTATTTAGCTATATTTGCTTTTCCTTTTGCACAAAGCATTAAAAAGTCCTGGCTCTGAAGAGCTTCCTTCAAAGTAGGAGAAAAATCTATTAAGGTGGTAGGTGGAAATTGTAATGCAGGTACAAAATGCACATATATATTTGTAAATAATGAATTATGCTTTTTAAAATATTTTATCTGATTATAGCATTTCAGTGTTTAAAAAATTGTTTACTTTATTTAAAAATTCAGACTTATTTCTATTGAGGAATCTGTAGATCTTACAACGTTGGACCCTGATATATGTTAACACTTAGTTGGATTTTGAAAAGCCTGGTTCTCCACAGGTGTCTCCCTCTTTATCTCACCTATTAATAAAATAGTCTTATATCTTATAATAGTCTTATAATAGTCTGAAGCCATTGGAGCCTGACTTATCCAACATGGAAAATTATGAACAAAAAAATCCTGGTCTATGTGGAAGAATAGGAAGAGAGTAACTAAAAAAATGGACAATTGTTTAAAAACTACATGTCTTTCCAAGTATTTGTATCACTAAGAGTTCCCAGTTACCAATTGCTCCACAGTCTACCTCCTAATTAAGCAAACACAATGCTTCTTACCACCCTTTACCCCCTCCATATTCTTGCTCTCCTGAAATTTAAGCCCTTGATATGAGCATTAAATCCCTTGACACAGGAGGCAACATGTACCTGATTAAAATTATAATTTGGTACATATTCTTACGTAAATCATGTTATATAGGGGCTGAGATTTTAGAGAATTACTAAAATAATAATTTATTGACATGTTCAAGATGATTTTGAGGTTAGTTATTTTATAAAAAAATAATCTCACTCTTAAAGATAAAAATTATTTCAAATTAAAGAGAAAAGTTATACACAGGCTTTTATAAAAATTTATAAAGTTTGTGAACATGATATATTATTTACATAGGTACCTAGATAAGATAGACTTTAGATAGATGATAAGTAGATAGATAGACAGACAGACAGACGAACTTGATTTATCCAAATCACGTTACTTTCTCTGGAAGTAGGTTAATTTTCCTCACATTTCCTGTTATTAGACCAAATGGTAGTTCACGGCTTTCTGATATCTTGATTTGTTATCATCTACTAAAGTATAATAAAATTGAACCAGTGATACCTAAAATTAGATGAAATGTCATCATTCCTGTAAAAATTTATAATTAATTTTCCTTCCTTATTTCCCCAATTTATTATGGTATATTATCACTTACAAATAATTCCACCAAAATATCAATAACTGAAACACTGTTTCACTCTGAGTATGAAAGGGGAGATTTTAGAGTCTACATTGTGGCCTATTTAACTGTAAAGCTTCATGGACTTCCTTTGAGTAGAAGCTTGCAACCTACTTTTTGGTCACATTCTTAGGTAATATGATTCACTTTCTTTAAAAATAGAAACATTCCAACTGGTGATAATATTGTCATAACTAAAACTCAGTTGCTCATAGATTCAGAAAGTAGGCTGTCATATAATATGACTGTCTGAATGTTTCAAATAATCAACAAATTTGAGCATGGAACCCGCCCAGCACAATGTTTGAATAGTGCAGTGTTTGACAGGTGTATTGAAATTAATAAGATTAAATTTTACACTATTTTTAAAAATGTTTATACTATTAACTTAGGTATTTCACCTAGAAATTCACCTAAGAATAAGAGAAAATATTGAAACTCAAGTGTAATTATTTAAAATAAGCATACAACTTTGCTGTTCTCATGCTGAATTACCAATTTGTTTTGACACTGGGTTGACACAGCCTTGGGCCGTTTTCTTGCTTTTTCTTATAAAATAGGCAATACTGCAATAAAAGAATAGAGCTGATATTTTCGTTCTACATACAAAGATAAAAACTGTACATGCTCGAATGCATTTCCCTCCTCCCCACTCCTACAATCCCATGATAACTTTATTGTAAACCAAGAAGTTAAAATGTAATTGAGAGCTGGGTGTTCATATGGTATGCCCGCAGTGACTTTGATGAAAATCTCATTGGTTAAGAATGGCTTACTTAGACACTTAGTAATCTAAGACAAAGCCATTTCAAATCTGTGTTCTTTAACATCACCCCATCTTTCAGCAAATCTGTACTGTTAGGAAAAAAATGCAACTGACTGTAAAATAGAAGTAGTTACTTAATCTTAGAAATCTGTTCTATTTTCTTTATTTAGTCTTTCAGAATCCTTGTCTAATTTTACATTATCATAATTTATTTCTCTAAAAATAACCTGACAATTATATCTATAGTCTGGACCACTAACTTGTTACTTGTATATGCAAAAAGCTTTGTTGACTGTCACCTCAAACTCACTATATGCAAAATTCAACTCCTCCATATCATCCTTCAACATATATTTGCTTTCCAGAGCTAACCCAATTCTGTCAATGAGGTTTTTTTTTTGATGACTGTCTAGATTCCCTGTCTAGAAAACTTGCTCATATTTGATACATTTTTCTTTTTAAAAATCATTTTATGATCTTTACATCACTGAATCCTGCTAATTCTTTCAAAATAAGTTCAAATTTGATCTTTCTCCATGTCTACAGAAGGTTCCAGGAACACAGCCACGATGACCTTCTACCTGGGTAATTATAACAGATTAAAATTTACCTCCTTTCTATTTTAACCATGTTAAATTATTTAATTCACTACTGTCGCAGGCTCTTAGGAACAATGGTTTTCAAAGGAAATCTACACAAAATTAAATAATTATTGAAAAAAAGTATTTACTATCTCACACAATTTAGGAAGATATTTAATATTTTATTAAAACTTTAAATAGTTGTAAGTGATATGTTTACTTCATTGTGATAGCCCTGTCTTAAAGCACTATTTAAATGCATCCAAGAAATTCAAGTACTATCACAATTTGATAAAACCATTATCTATTAAAATATCTGAATAGCCTCTTCATTAATTTTAGGTAATTATGCATCAACTATATTTTTAAAAGAGAACTTATGAAAAAAATCTTCCTGAGTTTGTAAGGTCCTAATAGTTATGTCAGGCCAGTTTGAGTGAATGTAAGATACAGGCTTAATTTTCCTTGCTTGAATATCTTAAATATGTTATTCCATTGTCTTACAGTATTAAGTGTTGTCAAAAAGTCTGACAACAAACTGATTTTCTTTTCCTTATAATTATATAACCTGTCTGCCTAAATGCCCAAAGGGTTCTTTTCCTTTTTCTTTTCACTCAAAGCCAATAGTTTTGCTGGGATAGGTAAATCTATGGATCATTCTGTGTTGATTTACTCATTTATAAACTAGGACATTGCAATACTATGTTGGGTTTTTTTAATGATTTTTTTAATGTTTTTTTTAATGATTTTTAAAAATTATATTTCTGCTACATTACTTGGTTTTCTTCTTGAAGAGTCTTATTTTTAATTATGTTGGATTATCTTAGCCTGTCTTCTATTTCTTGTGATTTTGCTCAAATCCATTTTATTTATTTAAAATTTTCAAATGTCAATTTGTCAACATTTTCTATTTCTTACGACATTATTCATAATTTTTCTTTCCTTTCAATTCAGTATTTCTGAAATGACTTCTTAAAAAATTTCTAATTACTTCCTATCGTATATGTTTCATATATTTTCTCAAGTACATTTTTTATTTTATTCTGTTTCTGATCTAAGCTGTTCTTTCAGAACTTCCATTATTTTTGTATTAATTTTAACCCAATATTAGGTTATATTTCAAAAATTGTTTTGTGAGCAGGTCTTTCTGTTACACTTTCACTTTTTCAGGGATGTTATTTTGCCTTTTATTGCTCTGTACTGATCTCTGTGGAATTCAGCCAACGTTCTTTATTGGTTGCTCATTTTTACGTGATATTAGTGTTTCTCTCCTTTTTTAGACAGTAATTGTGGGCCTTCATAGCATGCTACCTCTACCACTGTAGAACTTTTTTCTTCTGCTATTTTCATAAAATGATTAGATGTATCCACATGCATTTTGGAGATCTCTTTCCTCATTTTTTCTGCCCCTTATACCTTTGTGTTGCTATTTTGACCATATTCCCAGCACTGTCCCCTCAGTGTAGGGTCTTATCCTGATGTGAACTTTGGTTTGTTAGATTTCACAGGGATCAGACTGCTTCAGCCCTTTCTTCCAACAATTGCTCATAAACTTAGTCCTGAAAACTCCCTCTCAGGTTTGGATGCTCGTCTCAGTTTGAGCTGGGACACTTAGCAGTGAGTGTCCCTGGTGACCTGTGGATTCCTCAGGTCCCAGCGCTGTCAGAGCCCAGTGCTTTCCCTCTGCTTTCCTTCCTGCAGTTTCTGATTCCATGTGGGTCTTGCAGGCTTGACTCCACACACATATTTTTGAGTTCCTGAAACCATTTTGCCACTTAATTTTATATATTTTCCATGGAACTTTTGGTCTTGCTATCTTAATTTGTTTTTGTTTTGTTTTTGGTTTTGTGGGGATTTGGGGTTAGTTTGGTTGGTTTTTCAAATTAGGAGATTGAAGAAGATTCACTAACCTTCCAGCCACTGCATTCATTTTTCTAGAATCTCTATTTTTGATAGTAAATTCTCAGCGATGGAGGACTACTTGTATGTAGCCATATTTTTTTTATTGCTTTTGAAGGTATAATCTCTTTACACTTTACTTGAAGAATTGTTTACTTGACTAACTCTGGATATTTTATCAATTTATAATAATAGATTTTCAATATCCAATGCGTATAAAATTGCCAAAAATATTTAAAGGAGGAACTCCTTATGTTTTTGGCATTTTTAACATTTGACTTCCTATAAATCTAAATTTATGGCTAAGGCAAATGTTAATGCTTAGAAATACCTGGAAGAATCAAATACACACCTTCCTTTCCATGATGTAATCTCCAAAAATCTTTTCATATATGATTATCTTAAGTTTACAGTTATTTTCGATGGCAATTCATAGGCTTTCATTGATTAGATGTTTTTAAATGTATACTCAGACTTCAGGCACAACTAAAATCTAATAATATGAGATTTTTGTATTTGTAAATTTACACTGAATATAATGCCATCTCTTCAGATATTTAACCCCCTTCCATAACTATCTTTATTTTTATCATATACAATCAATTTACCTAAAGCCACAAAGTTCTCTCTTAATTTGAACCAGTTCTCTTAACATACATTCATAGCACTAATATATACGTTTGCATTTACACGTATAAGTTAGAGCTATTAAATTCATTCCAAAGAAATAACTAGTTTCTTAAAGTATTATTATCCAACCCAAACAATTATTAGTTATTAATGCAATTTTCCCCTTCCTCTACCCTAGCTAGTCTGCATTCTGCTCTCTAAACAGCAGCAGAAGAGGTCTTTTTAAAATCATAAGTCAAAACATAACTCTCTTTTACCCAAAACCATTCAGTAGCTCCCCACTTCACTCAGAGTTAAAGCAAAAGCTGTCTCTATGGCCCGAATTGTACTACAAGATCTGGCCTCTCTTCGTCCTTCTGTCTCATCTCCGGGTCACTCACTTGGTCACCAGTGCAACCTGTGTCATCATACAGGGTCCTTTGCTCAAATAGACCCCGTACCTTAATTCTCCCTTTTCACCATATTTAAATTCTTAATATTTTTAACACTTTTATTTTTTTGTAAATTATGTAACTAGCCCTGCTAGTCCCTTTGGTATTTCTTAAATATGACAGTCATCCCCACCATTTTTAGTTAGTTGTTTCCCTCTTCCTCAAACCTTGTTCATCCAGAACATTTCATGACTACCTTTCTCATCTCTACAATTTTTACTCCACTGTCAGACATAATCTGAACACCCTGTAGTTAAGAACTACTGCTATTTCATTACCATCAGGCATGTTAAATTTAAGATTCCTTGTTGCCATTCACATTTTCTTTTTTCTATATTTCCGATTGCTTTACAATTCCCTTATTTACTGTGGTTTTGTTTTCTTCTATTTCTTTATATCCCTCCATTTGTTTGTCTGTAAACTATACAAAGGCAGGACCTTTTGTTCACTGACATAGTCCAGTCACCAAGGAGAATGCTTGGCATAAGTAGGAGTTCAGTAAATGTGTGTTAAATAAATAAATCCCCTTAACTAGGAGTTAGCCTTTGTAGTTTTCCTCATATATATCATGGATCCACAAATGCAACAAGATTGCTGTTTGGGTCCCAATTTCCTAAGTGACATTTTCTTGATCAAAAGAATGTTACCCATCTAGAAATTAAAGCACTTCTTTGGATTTTAGAAAAACACTGATCTGATATTTATTAAGAACTTGCAATATGCTCCTTAAGCGTTGTAATCTCTCATAAATTAGAATCAGAAGAGCTCTAGACTAGACTTACTACATTAATGCTTATGTAACAATGTGAGAAAAAGTCACCCTTTCATGAGGCCCTAATAAGTTCTTTATTTGAGATGTGAGAGTCAGAACAGTACCAAGGTTACAATGGACATTAGGGGGAGTCAGTTTGACTAGGATGTATTCTGGTTCCACCATTCTAGCTGTGGGATGCTGGGAACTTACCCACTTTCTATGCTTTGATTTCCTCATTCAGTGTAAAGGAGGACAATTATAGAAATTCCTCAGAGTTGAAGTTTTGAAGACTAAATGAATTCATCAACACAGCACACTCTGTACAGGCAAATACTAAACACATACTAAACAGGAACATACTAGACACTGTCAGTTTGCTAACATTACGTGTAAAATGGGACTGTCATTATTTGTGTGCTGTGTACATCTTTGGTTCTCGTGAAACTCAAAAATAAAGTGAAAAATGTCAAGTTTAAAATTAGAAAAGAAATACATAAAATGTATTATATTGATTCAGTTTAATAACTATCATGAAATAATATTTCTTAAGAAAAAACTAATTTGGATGTAAAATAAACTTTTTTTTACCATATTTTACCTCCTCTCTCTCTCTCCGTATTTATCACTAAGATGACAGGTCCATTTTGTGGATTGTTGTCTGGACATTAGAAGGTTGAGAAATTATCAAGCCTGTATGACTCATGTGAAGTGTATGGTTATCTAGATACGGTCTCTTTGGGAAACGTGATTGATGGGAAGACTATTGTTTGGAGATTGAGATTTGTAAATAAGCACAAACTTTACAAGTAACCATTAGCTCCGTGTTTTTTGAGCAATGCCATTTCTTAGAGTAAATAGGGCTAGCATTTGTATCTGTTAGAACTGTTAATTAAAGGGCCATTTTAGTCATTGTTATACAATGATGTTTATTTTCATAGACCATTTAATTTCAAGAAAAATTGCACCTTTATCTCCCAGTTCTTCCTGTGCATTTCTAGTTCGCGTCATCAGACATTTAATTGCAGTTCAGTTACATGCTTTCTTTGGCTCTTGCTAAAAATTTTTTCTTACTAGCTCAGACTCCTGTGAGAACATTAATAATTAAGCACAAGATTAAGAGAAAAAAGCACCCTATTTATTCTGTTCAGCGAAGAATTTAGTCTGTAACTCTGGAGGACTAGATAAACTGACATGTTAAGTCAGAGAACAAAGAGCCAAAATGAAATTTTATCAAGGGCTCACATTTCTAAAATTGGTTTGATAACAGTTAGAAGCATTCTTTATTTTCTGGGGACCAAGAAATGTCCCAGTTTGCTAAACCACCATTTGGAAAGCATGAAATCTAATTCTAACTCTGAGGCCAGCTTAATTCACAGTTGCTGAACAGTTGATATCTGATTGGTCCCGAGCAGGTATCTACTTGGAAAACTAAGCTATGAAAATGTTCAGATGCACTTAAATAAATCCAGATTTCACAACTGAAAGACACATCAAGCAGAGGTTTAAGCTGTAAACAAAACCAGAATAAATGATACAGTTGTTTGGTGGTACCAGGACTCAGCATCCCCCTAGAGACCAAGGAACATACATTTGCCTTAACTATATCACCATGCAATGTTATGGCTAACATGCCGCCTGATTTTAACATAATTTTGTCTTTGCCATTAACTCGGTAAATATCATTGGAAAACTTTTTTTTTTTTTAATTTCAGTTACTTACTCTGTAAAATAATGGTGGTTTTTCTTCTATATGAGGCGGACTAGAGATCTCACTCTAAATCTGTCATAAGAAATTTTATTTTGGAAAAATAAACCATTTATTGAAAAATAAAGAAGAAAGAAACTATTGAATTGATTTTGTGAAAATTTATTGACAGGTAACTGGATATTTTTTAAGACGTAATATACTGGACAAGAAGAAAATGGTGCAGTTACCTGATAACAATCATCAATCAGCAAATCAGGTGTGCCTCACCCTCATTTAAAGAAAAAAAATCAAATAAAAAAAATAATAATAATAAAACAAAAAAAATATGCTAAAGGTTTCTGGAGGCAACAGAAAAAAATGTGAAAAGATGCAGGTAGAGATAGGCATAAATAAATAAAGAGAGCAAGGAGTGATTTTCATTACTGTCGAGGTCAAGGCTTGGGGCCACAAGCATCAAAAGGAAAATTGCGACTCAAAAGTTATCCCCCCCGAGTCACCATGACTATATGTTCTACATGGGAGTCTGAGGTCAAAGCCTTGCACAATTATCTCTTCTGTAACCTCTGCATATCTTACCATGTGAGCTTGGCTAGGACAGAAAAGTGGTCAAGGATTCAGGATCCTAGTAGGTCTCAGAAGATGCATATAAAATATAGCATCGTATGATTGAACCTGATTTACCATCACAGAAGTTTAGAGAGGGAAAGGTTACTGTAGGATGCTGTGCTTCAGTTTAAATGACTAACCTGCTTATGGGAAGTTGTGTCATCCCAGAACAATCTCATTTACTATAAATACTGAGTCTCGGAAATGCCACTTACTAATTCTGTGACATAAATGAGTCATGGGGAGTATCAGACTGAGTATTTAAACAAATAATTTCAGGATGATTATCCACTAGGACTTACTGGTGAACTTTCTTATTATGAAAGAAAGCTGACTGAAGACATAATCATTGAATTTTTAATCCAATATAATAATCATTCAATAGAGGAGATAGAAAGATACTGATGAGAGAGAATCCATTTACCGTTAACTATAGTGAAGTTTCACAGCACTTCTAACCTCTTTTGTGATTTTTTGAAAGATTTTATATTTTACCTAAACTCAAGTACCTAAATGCAGGTATGTGGATAATGACAGTTTAGAGGCTTATAAAATCCCTGAATAGTTTATATGGCTGCCCAGAAGGGCTTTGGGGCCAAGATGTACTTTAGGTTGACATTCTATGCGGTCATTTATATTATAATGAAATGGGTCCACAAAGTATGTAGCAGACCAGAAAAAAATTGATTTTTTTTAGAATAACATCCTTTTATCCCTTCTAATGCCCTTACCCTCTCAGGTTACCCAGTTTGTCAAGGCAATAAATAGCTTCTACCTCATACTACGCTATGCTCAGTGGGTGCTTAGTAAGGTCAGACAACTAAATAAGAACAAAAAAAAAAAAAAAAAAAAAGAAAAGGGAACATTTTTATAAAAAGGCAGAAATATTAGAAACAAATGGAAAGATAGATATGGTTAGTTCATGGTAGTATTTTGCAGGGCATGCTTCAAGTTACATTAATTCTGTAAAATACTTTTATCGTGACACAATCAATGAAAAAAGTGCCATGTTCAAATACACGTGGAAGATCTGCATATGCTAAAAAATTCTAAGGCATATTTGCATATCCAGTGCTCTAACTCATGAAGAGAAGAGACTTACTTAACTTTGCTTAGCTCTGTGATTCCCAGATGTGTCTGATTATAGAAGTCTTTCTATCATTCAATTCCTGTTAGGCAGCTTCCCAAATCAAGGCTTTGCAAATCACACTTTGGGAAAACATGGTTTGGGTTAGAAAGCCAAGAGTTGATTGTTCTCTTCCAAAATGAAAATTGAAAGGGTTAAATATGTTCAAAAGATAATTTTTTATATTTTATATTTGGTTTTCTCATGTGGATATTCTTTATTTAGAAAATTAAAAATAAAACAACTGTCTGTGAGCTTTTCTTAGTAAAGCTGGGGCTCCTGTCACTCTGTGGGCTAGATGGCACTTTCATCCCTTAGATCAAAATTAAAAATTAACTGCAGGGCACTGAAAGATGCCATTTCTTTTCCTCTACCCAATATACAGACGAGTAGAGTACAGCTATTTCCCAGCTGTTCCTATCTTCTGCAAGTATCCTGCTAGTCTTGTGACCAAGAGGAAAAAGCACGGCTCATGTAGAGAATGATGCTGACAGAAGGATCCCACTCTAAAGCCACATATCTATGATTTAACTGGTCAAACTTACCAACAGTCTGAGGAAGTGTTTTGACAATCGTATTAATTTTTCAGAGCAGAAATTGAAGACCCGTGTGTCCTCAAATCATAAATTTCAGATCTCACTGGTAACAAGAAGAGAAAGGTTTCTCTCAATTATTTATATAGAAATTAAAAAAGCAACCTAACATGATTTCTAAACAAATTCTTGATTTTTGTAGATGTCATGTGTTTTCTATTAATTCAGACATGTCTGTTTTCAGAAAGGGGTACATTGATCTTGGTGTACAATGCATAGTATTCTAGAACTTCTAATACCATCTTCTTCACATGAGAAGCCTCCATATGTGGGATAATCTTGATGGCAAGAGGTTAGGGGCATAGTTCTTGATGCAGTTACAGTCTAATAGAAAATATGCAAATTAGATACATAATTATAATACAGTTAGTTTACTGGAAATAGGTGTATGCAGAGTGCAAGAAAGGGTTTGAGGATTAGAGATATTTGAGCTGCTTCTAAAAATGATTTTTAAAATAGGAGTAATCAGAGAGAGAAGAAACCATAATATGTCGTGTGTAAAGAACTATTAAGCATATAATCAAAGATACAAAATGACTGGAAGTGGCAAATTATAAAACTGAGGAGGTCAAGTATGACACAGTGTTCTTAGCTGGGTGAGTGGTGAGGGGGTTAAATGTGATGCTGCAAAATAATGCTGAGAATATATAAATAGGTTTAGAGGAGAGGATGACGAGCTTGTTGTAAGATTTTTTTTTTTTCTAGAAGCATCTAAATGTTCAAATAGTAAACCCGGAGCAGAGAAGTCTTACTTAATGTTGACAATATTCATCATATAGGAGATAATTAAAAATATGACAGAGAATTAGATAATCCATATGGACAATGGGTTGGAAAAGATTTAGTGAGAACACCTTAATTTGAAGGAATGCATACGGAATATTACATCTAAATGCATTTTTTTCCCCTGTGGGGAAGGTAATTAGGCATATTTATTTTTTTGAAGAAGTACTGGGGATTGAACCCAGGACCTCATGCATGCTAAGCATGCCCTTTACCAACATCTAAATGCACATTATTTTAACATTACATACTATTTTCATATCTTATTTCCCTATAGATGATACTTACTTTTTAAAGTATGTTTAGACCCCAAAATCACAGTCTTTTGGTATTACCCAAATAATTTAAATATTTGTAAAAAGGAAGCATCTATTTTTTAAATAGCTTATCAGAATTAGTATTGAGCCCACAAACTATGAGGATAAGAAAAGTCTTACTTTTTTACTTTCTCTTCAATATGAGCAGAGAAATTCCAATTTTTAAATCATAAATGGCTCTCCATTTGTGATGATACCGTATGCAGAATATTTGGTGAATTACATTGAATTGTTATCCCTACATTAGTATGATTTCTTCAGTGTTCTTAATCAGGATAAATTCTCTTCCACTTTTCAAGGCTACTGAGCTGTAGAATTAGATCTAGATGGCACTATTTATCTTAGGAGTGCAACATGACATAATGGAGATTACCATGGACTCTGAAATTTGAAAAATCCAAGCTAAAATAAGAAGCTACTTTCAGAGTAAGAAAGTATACCTCCATCTGCTGTGCTCACCTCCACCTGTCACAGAGCTTAAACGTAGATCTCAAAGACTGTTTACATATGTAACACTCAATATCATATATACCTCTGTGAAGTAGAAGGCCAGGCTACTTTGCTTCCAAGGAATTTGGATACTGCCTTCAAAATCTCATATCAGAATCGTCCATCACTGGAAGGAATCCATTCTGAAGGTGCATGTTATAGCCGTTGACACCTTCTGCCACACCATTTTGCTTACTGAGTGGTGAAGGGTCTTCCATCTCTGATGAATCTTTTGGAGTCAAATTCCCATCCAATGTTCTGCTTTTCACTGCAGCACAAACATACTTCCATGACTCTCAGCATTTGACTGACAGAGAAGCTACTTGTAACAAAGTTGCCTTGCCTGTTCCTAGTATTGGATTTGCCTGCTCACATCAGGTTTATCCTTCTTCCCTGTTCGAAGCTGGAAAACATAGTTAACTTGACCTAATGTCACGTCAAATAAGTATACAGTTGCTCTCTTATCTCGTTACCCAAATTATTTTTAGAAGAAAACTCAACCTGTATCACTTCACTGATAGAATTAGCTTTTAAGAACTAATTTTATTTTAAGAACTACCTATATTAAATACCGTAATTGTCGGTTTAAAACAAATTACTGGAACACAGCAGTACTTTTTAGACAAAGGGTAGCAGCGATGTTTTTCCATAGAATTTTAATTTTTTTTAGTATGCACTGAATAATCACGTGCCACTCTGTAGTTGCTTTGAATGAAAAATAATAGTCAAACCCTGTGACTTGCTAGACTAGTGATAGTTATGTGTCCCCCCTTTCCTTCTTTCAGAAAAGCATTATGGAGGCACAGTTTGGTTTCTCTCTGCAGTTTGGTTACTCATTATCTGAATATACACATAACAAGGTGGTTTTCAACTATGGTTTTTTTTTCCTTCCTGTTCTCCCCTGAGAATTGTGTCTTGAAGTTGTTTACTTGAAAGCTTAAATGGTAAAGGGACGAGCATTGGTATTTAGGATTCTGCAAGGGAGTAAGGAATTGAGGGCAGACCCCTGAGACTAGTCTGTGGTGACATATGAACACAATTATGGTCTCAAATTGGCCACTGAGAATCCATGAACCAAGGAGTAGGCTGTGAAAAGAGTCGGTGCCCTTTTGCTGAGAGAGGCTTGGTTCCTCAGCTACTTTCATAGACAGCTCAGATAGAACAAAGAAAGACAAACATGCAGGCTGAATGTGTAACCAGGGCAAAGGAAGAAAGGTTAATTAATAGCAGAGATGGTAAGGTTACAATGAAATCCAAGAAAAAGACCTTCTTCAGGACACCACTGGAAAGCAGAGCATAAAAGGTTCTTAAAGGGCAACAGGCACACACAGTGGAGAAAAAGTTAGATTTTTGTTATGCTGTAGAGTCTACATTTTTAAAGCGCTACTACGATGTGACTACAAAAATGTACACCGATCTCTTGAACCCCTTAGTTCGTATCTTCCCCCGCAGGATTGTATTAGTGAATTAAAATGGAAAAAAATTGTTAATATTACAGTTTTATCAGCTGCTTCGTGTTCAGATGGATTCTGAATATTTGGAGCTGACAGTATCATCGCTGTTCTCTTCTTTTGTGAATTGTCAATGCACAGTGTTCTCATTTACCTGTTATCAATTAGTATTTCCTTCTAATTGTCTGAGGCATTTAAACTTTAATGATATAGACACGGTCTATTTTAAATATTTTGATTCATAGTTATCTGTGCTTTAATTGTGGTTTTCTTACATTTGAAGTTGTGATGTTTTATCCTGGAAATCTACTGATATTCTCCTTTGGGAGTTCTGTTACTTTTAAATTCGGAAAATTCCCCTACCCTAAATATTTTATTTATAATATCTTTATAATATATAACACAGTCACTATTATATACAGCCGTGTTGTGATGTTATTAGGGTATCTTAAAAATGTACATTTGTGTTTGTTTCTGTCTTAATTTGAAAACTCCGAATCCTAGCCACTAGACCACCAGGGAACCACACTGTTTCTGTCTTAATTTGAAAATAGACAGTATTTCTAAAGCAGTCTATTTGTTCCCTTGGATTTTTTTTTTTAATAGAACAATACAAAGGGATGGAGGGAGATGATGGAGGGAAATAGGGAAATATTGCCTATTTCAGCAAGAGTGTTTGAAAAGTACTGGTGGTTGAGTAATGTATTAATAATATAGTAGAATTCTTAAGGGCAATAATTTCTTCAAAGCCATTACAAGCACCATATCTTTTAAAATGACACGTGTGACAAAAAGAACAGAAGAAACGATGGCATCTTCCCTGCTAAGCTACAACCCAAGGAGAATAGGAAATTGTCAAAATGATATATATAATTTTCCTTTTCCGCATAACATGTATAGTAAAACATTGCAAGAACATGGAATGCCATAGAATGTCAAAGGAAACCTATCAATGTGTTTAGCATTATGACATACCTATTAATTATGTAATTGAAAACTGTATGGTGTGTGTATTTAAAATATAAAATATCTAAAATTTATAATATATACATATTATTGGAGGAGACAATTTAGAATAATAAGGGACTTTATTCCAGTTTTCTCACAAAAGAAAAGTGGTAATTGTAAGTTAGTGAAATTTGTAAAAAGTCATGAAAGGGTCAGCACATGCATGCTTCACTTTTTTTAGTTACTGGAGTGGGATATGGTATGCTTGGACAGGAACAGAGTCGATTCTGATGTAATTTTCCATGGCGTTCTGTTTATTTTGACTATCTACAGGAGCATGAGGGCACTGACTATACGAATTGATATAGAATTATGGGTTTCATAATTATTTTCTTAACAAGCATGGAAAAAACAATTTTAATTAAAAGAGTAATTTGTTTAACAGCAAAAATATCATCTGAGAACTAAGCCAAAACTTTGGATTGAACAATGTTGATTGATTAAACAGTTATTAAATCATAAGTAAGAATTACAGTTACTAAATCATAAGCAAGAATTACACATATACAGGAACATAAGATAATGATAATAATATTAATCATCATAATAAAAATGATTAAAAAAAGCATTCAGTATGCACCAAGCATTGCTTTGAGCACTTTAGATACCTCTTAATCTTCTTAGATTCATTTAGTCTTCTTGAAAACTCTGCGAGGAAGGTATTAACAATGCCTCTGACACCTTTTTATTTAGTTTTTTTAAGTTCAGAACAAAAATGTTAAAGCTACAGAGATAATATGAAGCAACAGTAAGAAAAACTAAGACAAAGACAAAATAAATAAGATATGAATCCAATTCTGTCTGATTTTAGTGTGTTATACGGGTATTTAGCACTTCTAAAACATTTTATTTTTCATCATATGTGATAAAATTATTTAAAAAAAAAAAAAGAGAATCATCTCATAATTCAGGATAGTGGTTTCCAGTGGGAGGGAGGAGGAGAGGACGACGTAGGGAAGGAGCAGATAGAGAGGCATTTTTTGCAGTGCTTGCTACTTAAGTTGGATGGTAGATTCACAGGTGTTTCTATATTTACTACCATTATGTGACATTTATTGTTCATATGTATATGTATCAAATTGTACATAATAAAACCATTTTAGAAGTTCCTACAAAATATTCTTAATTTAAAAAATCCCTTTAGGTAATACAAAAGATATATGTTATGTGGACTGGTTGGACCTTTCCCAAACTTTTGTACTCAAAATACTGGGCGTATAGAGAGCAAATGAGATCATCAGTATTATTTCCAGGAAGTTGGCTTAGTTATGCTTACTTATGGAATATAATAGGGTGAACAAATCCAACAGAATGTACATGATTTAACACAGGATCTAATTTTTATTATCATCATACACAATGCAAAAAAAAGGATTTGCCTATAACATCTTACTCACTTTCTCCATAAGCACTTATTTTGAAATGTTCATTGAACTGGCACAACAGAAAAGACAACTAATTTCCCTTCCCTAGCCTTTAAATAGATTGTTTTGTTTTGTCATGTAGACACACACTCACACACACACACACACACACTCACAAATGGCAGCACTGTCTAAACACAGGACAAAAGGATACACTGGTGCATAAGCGAGGAGTAACTGATGTATTACATCACAGTGGGTTTCCTCTATAACTCTTGCTAGTAGTTCCGGAGACATACACAGTAAACAGTGAAATACACAGCATTAATCTATAGGGAAACGCTTTCCTAAGTGGAAAAGCTACATAAACATTCAAGCATGATAAAATATTTAGCTCTTCATCTTCAATATCTTTTAGTAAACTTTCAAAGCTCAAGACAAGATTTTATGGACTTATAAGTAATATAAATGCACAACATTAGAGGATAATTTCTGGAAGTTGGACATAGTCCCTAGATTTCACTCTTAGCTAGATTCATCTCAAATATTTATGTCTTAATTCTAAATATAAAACACACTGGTTTTTTTAGAGATTCTAAAACAGACTCATTGGTAATTACTTAAATGTGAAACAAAGCAAAAATAAACAATAAATTTAATTTTATATTGAAGAATTCCCTACTAGTTAGATAAGAACTTTACAAGTATTTTCTATACACATTTTCACATAATTAAGAAACATTGTCTGTGTTAGTGTCAACTTAATTTTTCAGGAAGTCCTCAAGAGAAAGCAGAATAATTTAACAGCTATGTTTGTGATTTTATTTTTATTACCATAAATCATTTGCTAAATTTATGAGGGTGAAGGAAAACAAAATTTTAATCTCCATAAAACTATTGAAGTCTGAATATTAACTTCAGATTTATACAGCATTCCCCTTTCCATGGCTTGTACTTTCTACCTGCCTGGTGTAACAAGCAGGGTTTTCATACACAACTCAAGGAGAGAACACACTGCCTTGTATTTTCAAAGTAATTCAGATTTTCACATTTCATGCACTTGCATCTTGTGAACTTTCAGATTCTGAGATATAAGCCCTTTTGTAATGCTTTATAACATCTCTAAAACTACTAATAATGTAGAATTATTAATCATCTACATGTTATGAAATCGACTACCTTCTCTTACTCTCTTTGCACCAGGAAATTCTGAGCCCACTTTTTCCAATTTTCTAAGTAATCAATATATGTCTTTAGCTTTAACCACTGCCATCTTCTCATTTTTAATTTGTTGTTATGAACCTATAAAACAAAGCAGAGGTTTCCACATCTCTTTTAACTTCCTTGAAAATGTGTATACCTTTTATCTCCCCCCTAAGATGTTCCTTCAGAGTAGCACTTTGTGTAATAAAACTTGTTCCTCTAGAACTCCACTGTCCAGTAAGGTATCTGCAAGCTACATTAACTACCTAAATTTAATTTTAAGTTAATTACAATTAAATGAAAGTTAAAATTTGGTTCCTCAGGGCACTAGGCACATTTTAAGGGCTCGGTAGCTACATGTGGCTTGTGATTATGCTATTGTACGGTGCAAAAACATTTTCATAATTACATTAAAACAGCAAAAAAAAGGAAAGATGTGAAAATATATATATATATTTATATTATTAAATATATAATAAGATATTATATATATGTATATATTTCTTTTGGTTTCTTCTAAGGGAATTAGTATTCTGTGTACCTCCTAAAATTCTGAAATTATGCCATCAAGAGTAAAGTGATGTGAATGTCCAGAAAGTTTGGAGTTGTCATAATCCACCAAAGCCATCCAAATACACCTAGAAATTTTTTCAGATAGAAGTTAGTTTCATATTAAAATAATGTTCACATCATTTTTTCAATTTTCTTACTGGTTTTAAGGCCGTGTCTACACATAGTTAGTGGATAATTTATGCAGTTCTCTCAAAAACCAAACAAAATATTCATCGTTCAAAATGCTTAAAAGTTTGGAAATAAGAGTGGAGGGTTTTTTTTGGTTTCATTTCAGTTACATAGATCATTGCCTATACTATCAATTCACCGTTTAAAGTTTAAAGCATAGCCCTATTATTCTTTTTAATTAGGTTGAATTATATATTTTTTCCTGATTAGCAACTCTAATAAATGTGAACATTTAAAGTTTTATAGTCTTTATAGTAATATTCCTGCAGTTTTGCATTTTAGTGAGTTTTTCGTTATCCTCAAATTAAACACCTATTTTACTAAATAAATAAATACTTATTTATTTTTTAGTTAGTGCTTAGGATCTGTGCATGTTTTAAACATTTTGAAAAATATAAAGACTTTTTTTTCTAAGTTGTTTAAAACCTACATAGTTTAGTGCCCTGTATTCATATGTAATACATAAACCCCTTGAATTAAACACAATTTACAGTGGCTATTTAAGAATGTTACAAAGAGATAATACTTATATAACACAGGAAGAAATAAACCATAGGTCCAGAGAATATTAGCTTCTTGAATGTTAAAGTTTTTCAGGAAGTAGAAATGCCAGTCCAACTTAAAATATCTTTATAGGTCTCTGTAGAGTCTCTCTAGTGATGGAGATTTGGTCCGCGACATTTCAGAGTATTTCCAGGTTCAGTAGTCATGCACTTTGACAAGGCTTCCTAGTGTAACTAATAACATAGTGGCTCTGGTGGGTCTCTGGCATCTGTAGGGAATCATCCCTATGTTCAGATTTACTATAAGGCCTGGTGAGCGCTGAAGTATTATTTAGGAGTTACTCAGCATCTATCTACTATTACTTGAAATTTTATTTTTGGAGTTTATTGAGCTAAAACTACAGGAGGGCAATGGGATGAGATTTCCTAGCAGACTATCTTAGATTTGTCAGTATTGTTGAATACATTGTTTAAATTAAATGTTATTCTTGAAGAGCAATAAGTAGACAAAAATTATTCATCAAGCCAGAAGAGTTTGAAAATGGTTTTTCTAGACAGGGATGTTTGCTGTATTTAAGGAAAACATACAAACATGGTTATTAAATGTGCATATCTAAGGGGGAAAAATCTCTTTCTGATACGTGGAATGAGAAAAATATTTGATGACAAAATTAAAATATATTAGATATATGCGGAATTTCTATCAATGGGACTTAAAAGCTTTATTTCTTGACACGTCTCTCAAGCAAGAAGGGTGTTATCCAGTTTGTTCTGGAAGTATTGCTTTAAGGATGCTCTAAATCAGAATAAAAGTGGAAATCTGTATCTTTGGGCTATTTTCTACGGAAACTGGCTGAGTCAAGTCAGTTTTTGATTGTGTGCCTAAGTGTTTATTCTATTGCATTTCCTAGCTTTACAGTCTTTCATTCGTTTGGTTAATTATGCCCTTTATGCTCTTTTTTTTTTCCTGCCTTATTTCACTTTGTTGATTGGGAAACACCATTGTTAAGAGCCAGTCTTTCTGTGTACATGGTACATGTTACCATATGATCCTAATATTGTAAGTGAGAATGCTAAATCCTAGGACTGACTTAGACCCAGAATCCACTGTAACACTCTGCATCATCTAGAATCCTTTGACCATTTTTATTTTATTAATTATTAATATGTATTTAAGAGCTGAAAAGAAAGAATGAAAAATTGCTTTTTAGATCGAATGAATAGCTCATGATCATCTGCTAGAAATTTAGCAGGTATTCCTGAGAACACTGTTGAGTTTGAAAGATTATTCTTAAGTTAAGCATTTTGCTTAGGAACAATTATATGTGGATTATAAGTATTATATTTAAACAAACCACAGTTTATTAGGAAGACCACCACCGAGGGGATTTTAAAACATAATAAACAAAAATAAACTGTGTAGAAACCTCAGAAAGTGAAGGATAAAAAAGATTAAAATATACTGATTGTAAAAATAAAGATAATTTTTCATTTTAGAGGAAGGGGCAAAGCAGTATTGTATACAGAACAAGTACAGAAGGGGAGTTAAATTATAAGAATATATTAATATTATCAAAATATACTCATTTTCATTATTATTGTCATTATTGGATCATATTGGAATTAATCTGTAGAATCGCATTTAGTCATTATGCAATAAAAGCCAAATGTTCAGCTTATCGATTTTCTAAATATTTTTAAAATAACCATCTAATATTAAAAAAGAATGATGATCCTGCAGTTTTTAAAGAAATATGACTAAGAATTTCTCTATATGTTTATGATAAAATAGTAAATGTTCTATAGATATTTAGGTAGACTTTTAAAATTTGACAACACATGTCACCTAATCTTTAAGAAAATAAAACAAGGAAGGAAGGTAAGGAGTACAGCAGATTGAAATAGGGTAACCATGAGGGACCTCTTTATTTAAAAAGTGTATTTGAGCAAAGGGTTAAAGTGTAGATGAAGGAGCTAGCCTGTGAATTTGTGAAAGAAGAACATCATGGACTGAGAAGAGCAAGTGCGAAGGCCCTGGGGTAGAAAGCCTAATTGGTAAGCTCAAAATTCATCAAGAAAGCCATTATAGCTAAAACAATATGTAAGGTAAGAAGTCTGTAGGAGTGTACATCAAAGAAGTAATGAACAGATATGTGGGATTTTTCAGAATGCTATAAAAACATTTTTTGTGTGTGCTAAATGATATGAGGAAGGCATTGTAAAACTTTTGAGAAAAAGAAGAAACTCCAATCTAAGCATATTTTACAAAGGATCATCTGGCTTCTGTATTAAGAACATACACTAAGGAACAGATGATGGAATTAGGAAGATCTTTAAGAGGCCTTCGCTACAGTCTAGACTTGAACCAGAGAGGGAGTACTGGAGGGGTGACAAAATGTCTAGTTCTGTATATATGTGAATGGATTTGACATGGTAGTGAGAGAAAGGAAGAAGGCAGAGAAGACCCCTGGACTTGGGCCTGTGCACCTAGAAAGATAGAATTGCCATCAACTAACGTGTGTAGAAGACTGAGACAGGAGCAGATTGGGATGGGGAAATTGATGTCGAGGAGACCAGGTCTGAGACGTCTCTTAGCTATCCAAACAGAGATGTTCAGTAGGCCATTGAGTAGACAAATGTTGCATTCATAATAGATGCAGATATGGGAGACTTCAGCATATAGGCTGCATGAGATTACCATGGGACTTAGCACACACAGAGAAGAAAGGTCCCTGGGCCTTGGGTCTCTCCATCTTTAAGAGATTGAAGCTATGAGGAGGAGTCAGCAAGTGGGACTAAGGAGGAATGACCAGTGATGACTGAAAAATAGTAGTGGTGAGGAGTGGCCCTGGAAGCCAGCCATTAAAATGTTCTCATGGGAAGGGAGTAATAGATCAATGTGTCCAGTAGTGCTGCAATTTGATGAGAACTGAGAAATAACATGAGGTTCAGTACCACAGTAGTCATCGATGGCCTTGGCAAGGAAGTTTTCAAAGTTTTAAATGGGGAATAATCTCACTGGAGTGTGTTTAAGAAAAAAAACGGAGGATGAGGATCGAAGAGCAGAAGCAATCCTAGTACAACATAGGAATATTATAGCAGGACACATGATAATTCTGAGCTCTTTATATATACAAGATCATTAAATCCTCATAGAAATTCTTGAGGCAGGGATACACCTCTCTCCCCTTAGGACAGACTGAGTGACTTTAAATTTACAAAGGAAGGTGTGCAAGGGTTAGACACAGATGAGGTTTATCCGATGCCAGATTGCAAGAATATAGCCTGACTCTATTTCACATTCTGGAAGAACAGAAAAGAGAGACTATTGAGAAAATGCCATCTGAGTTCAGTTTTAAAGAACAAAAAGTGGAAGAATATGCCTAGTATAAGTAGTGATGAGATAGGAAAGAGAAATAAATTCCTTCTAAGCATCACTTTTGCTGCAATCTTTACCGTCTTTTCTGCTTGATTTTCTTTAGCTCTGTTTAAATTTCCTGTAGATTTGTGACGATGTGCTTATAATAATTTACAGTCTATGCTACCATTCTAAGAAATGTTAAAAAAAAAAGGGAAAAAAGGCAGAGAGGAAGTGTTTGATTACACTGAGAAATAGAAGACACATGGAAAATAAGCTAAAATTAAGGCTATTTTTAGAAATTTACAATGAATTAAAAATAATTCTTACTCTCTTATATTAAGTATTTATTGAATTATTTTGCTTGTTTTGTGTTTAGGAATTTGTTGGTGCAAGCAGGAACCTGAAATAGGTAAAAGATCTGTAAAATCACACATATTCTAAGAGTCTCGTGCTCACATGCAGCGTACAACACACTGCAAACACGTAGAAAAACTTTATATTCAGTAATTTACTAACCAAACTATTTTGAAGAATAATACTATTTAAAACTAAACCATTTTTTAAAACTAAATTCTGATGGCCAAACTAATGCTCCTTTTGGTAAATTTTCATATCTTCTGAGCATTTTAAGAATCCTTCTTAACTAAATATAATTCCTTTACAGTTACTTGCTATCATGCCTTATAATCATTCTCTTTATGGAGAAAATTAAATTAAAAAATTTTCAATTTACTACTTGCTTTTTAATTTCCCTACTTGCCTGTATCTCTCCTTATAGGATATTGCATAATCGTCAGATCTAGTGCTGAAGGGATCCCACTTTAAAATGAACAGTCTATCTTGAATGTCAGAGAGCTACCACTGAATTCTTACAAGACATGTTTTAAAGCAAGATTGCATTTGTTTTTATTTGGGTAATTTTAAATTACTGGGTTGAACCTGTAAAGAATGATTACCCATTAGTGATGGTGAGATGATAAGTAAATTCGAAGTCTCACCCAGTATGGCCTGGTCTAGGAGACCTGCTGAGTCACCCAGCGCTCCACTTGGTACCTCTGGTCCTCTCCCAGAGAACTGCACAAGATGCAAATCAGCATCAGTGTGCCTGCTCTTCCTGGTCTTTTTGAACCACCAAATCATTTCTCTCCCATGTTTCCTTATTCAAATCCTAATTACCTGATAAAGCCCAATTCTACAGTCACATCCTTCTTCAGGTATCCCCGAGCTTTTGCTGCAGAAAGAATTTTCAATTTCCTATGTCAAATTGAACTTTATTTGTACATCATTTCTCCAGGGACATATACTACTTACTGTATTTTAGTTATTTATGTGCATGTCTCGCTGATCTTATCTTCATGTTATACTGGTTTCATTTTTCAGTGTCAATTGTATTACATCATGTCTTCCAAATCTGGATTTATTTCAGCCCATCTCCTGGTCACTTAAATTACATCTTGATTAAATTTTCAGTGAGGGATCATGGGTATTTTTTCAAAACCCTTGAATATCTGATAATATCTTTTTTGCTGACATCACATACGACAGGAGAACCATAGAAAAGCTAATGGCATCCAGTCCTTGATGTGTATTTTAGTGAAAATTCATATCTAATTAATCATTGTATCCATTAAATAGCAATCAGTATAGTGACTGTGACTTTTACTTTGTACGCTGTCAGCTTTTAAAAATGATCATTTCCTGAATGAAGGGCATGATTTATATTTCTCATTCTAGTATATATTTCTGGGCTCTAAACTTGTATATCCAAATGCCTATTTGACAGCTTTTCATGTAATAATTGTCACAACAAACTTCACCAATACTGTCCTTCATAGTCATAATACCATCCTGGGTAATGGCACCATCTCCATGCAGTCTCCCTCCCTAGATATAAAAATGGAAGTCACGTTTGACACTCCCCTACATCAACCACAGGTCAAAAATATGTTTTAAATATAACCATTTTGTCACTGCCATGGTAAAAATGACTACATTTATCTTTTGTTGTTTTCAATGTAATAGCCTCTTAACCAGCCTCCTTAATTAACTCCCCTTCTAATTCTTTTTCTATGAGAATTTAAAATGCTTTAAAATAATCTTATTTTGCTTGTTTTCCATTTTTTATTTTTATTTTTTGGTGGGGGGAACTACTTAGATTCATTTATTTATTTAATTTTAGAGGAAGTACTGGGGATTGAACCCAGGACCTTGGGCATGCTAAGCATGCGCTCTACCACTTGACCTAATATCCTCCCACAATAACCTTTTAAAAATAGTATCAAATTACATAACTCACCTGCATAAAACTCGGTAATTTTTCATTTCATTTTATTTTATTTTATTTATTTTGGGGGGAGGAGGTAACTAGGTTTATTTATTTTTAGAGGAGGTACTAGGGATCGAACCCAGGACCTTGTGCATGCTAAGCATTTGCTCTACCACTTGAGCTATACCCTGCCCCTTCATTGCATTTTAAATTCATGTTTTAACTGTTGCCTTGATGTGTGAATATTATACTACCTTAGTGCTTAAATAATGTCCTATTATTAAAAAAAAAAAAAAATTGAATGGTTGACACCATCACTAGAAGCACCCTTTTCCCGCTTCCCTTTGTATGCCCAGGCCTATGTAAGGCAAATGGTAGGAGAAGAGGTGTTACGGAGGCAAAGTTTGCTTTAGGCTCGAAAATTTAAACATTAACTACAACAAAGGAGACCACAAGCCTAACTATCTTTCTGGAAATTGCAGAAGTGAGGAAATGGCAATATGAAAGGTAATTCCTATACTTTCTGATTATATTACAGCTATTAAAGCTTACACGCACATGCAACCTTTAGTATATCAAGAAAGTATATGTACAAACAGTATATAACACTCCTCATGGACTGCCAACATTTCTCCATAACCCATTATTCTCCCCTTACTTTCTATACTTCAAGGACATTGACCTTGTATCTCTTAGAACACATTAAGGTTTTTACTACAGGTAGGACTTAGACTTTTCTGTCTGTCCTGCTGAATGAAAATATTCTCAGCAAGTCAGTGTTTTCAAACTTGTATTTGAAATGTGTATCTAAATGACATTCTTATTAAAGTAAATACTTAGATTTATTCTGCTAAGTGTAAACTGATGCACAGTTATCATCAACTATGTGACATTCATCAAACACAAAGAAAAATTTTCCTTCATTTATACTTTCGTTCACTGGAAGAAGCTGAACAAAGTTAACATTTTCCTCCAAATATAATAGGAAGTTTTGTAAAAGGGCTGTTTTCAAATGTTAATACAGTGTCAATCTGTAAGTTAGCGCATGCTTACAAGAAAGAAAACAGAATGTTCTGAAAATAAAAGTTTCTTTATCATAAAATGAGGCCCTAATCTAAATTCAGAGATACCCATTTTTAAGACTGTTAGTCTTTAAAAATAATTGGATTTAGTAATTAGATACTTAGTAGCTACCTTTTCTGACACAAATCTCTTTAAAGCCTCTGTAGAGGATGGAAGACCCAGCTTTACTGTACTAGGACTGTACACTGATAAAGGCTCTTCGTGCTTAACACACATTCATTACCACCTCTGAACGAAGACTGTGGGAGGGGTGTTGGAAAGGGAAGAAGAGTGTCCTGTTTTGCACATGTAAAATTTGTGATTCTTTTTATTTTCAAACTTTCTTTGATAATTATATTCCAAGCAGAGTGAAAGTTGGTTTATATTTATTGTATCAGTTGTCTGTCTTAACAATCTCTTAAATTTAGGGTGATTGTGATTCTCCTTTTTGGGGGAGGAAGCTGAGACATATATGGGATAAGTAGTTCAAGGTCACGCATGTAGTATTTAGGAAAAGGAAATCAAGGACTTAGGTCTGCAGACCCCAAAGTGCTCTCCTGTGCAATACATTATCCATACTACATTGTGTTCAAATCATCAAATCCAGTAGACAAGGATGCATTTTTAGGCATGTATAAAAACTGGTAAACTCCTCATTATTCTAACCAGGATTTCCTAGAAAGCTTATCAAATCTGAACAGGAATGGTTTTGTACCCTACTCTGAATTTTTTTAATTGCTTAATAGTTGAAACTTTTCGAACTAGAGGATTAAGAGTAAAATAATTTTTTCCCACTACTTTGCAAATGAGTTAGCTCCTCCTAGCATATTTGCCCCAACTAATTGTTATCATAAAATTGTAGCTCATACAGAATTATATATGGTTTAGCCTTCTTATGCAATAGCTGGGGATAAATAAATGTAATGAGTCTAATATAATATGATTTTATAAGCACTGTAGTAATTAGTGTGAAATATACCATATGTTTATATCCCCAAAGGCAAAGCCCTTTGACAGAAGCAGTGAAGCCAAAGGGAGTGGAGAGGAGGGATAACTGCAGACTGATTTCTTAGCTAACATTTAGTAATTAAAAAAAAAATATATTGATACAAAACTGCATTAAACCAAAAGGATTTGACTATTCCAACTAATTTTATTGCTGAAGAGAAATTGCAGGCTTTGGCTCTCCAAATGAAACTAAACAGACCAATACTGACTAACTGTTAGTCTTGTTTATTGCAGTTTGTCTACAGTGCAGATTTTTGTGGAAAGAGCCAAAAGATACTTGCCTGGTGTTAACACAATTTCTCGTGCACTGTGTTTAGCTCTGGTTTGTGCTTTCACTTAAATTTGTTTGGTTGGCACAGGTTCTGCTACAGTTTGTTCTATTTTATACACAAAATGCAGTTATAGTACTTCTAATATTTTGAAATAGAAACATTGAAAGGAGAGGAGAATTGTTTTTATTTAAGGACACATTCCTTCATCAAGAAAAATTGGTTTCAATATAAGAACAAGGGATTCTGGGGAAAAGATGACAGTAGAATAATATTTAATCTCTTCAAATACCTCTAAAAAAGCAGACAGAGCAATTGAATAGTAAACCCAAATCGATGGACCACATTTACAACAAAATTAGATTACAAAGTTTCTCAACAAATGCAAACCCAAATACGAGGGGTGGGGAGAAAACACGACAGTTACAAGCCCTGCATTGTCTCAGCCTTCGTACCGATGGAGGCGTGGGGAAATAATCAGGCATCTTAAGACATGATATAAACCGGGAGCCAATTTGAAAACAGCAGCTAAAATTAGGAGGGGTTTTGCCTAATCCTTAGTTGGTCAGTGCGGCAATCTGTAGGAAGGTCTGACAGGGCTGGAACGGTCCAGCCCCTTTGAATTCTTAAATTGATTAAGTATGACCACCTTCCAGAACAAAGTTCCCACACAAAGGGAAAAAAAGAAAAAAGAAAACTGAGAACTGAATAACTGAATTCAAACTTACCAGGACAAGGGCAATAGAAATGAAGAAAAGAAAAAGTCTAGATAAAGGGAGAGGAGGGAAATTGAGCTGGAAGAATCTCATATTTTTAAATACTAAAGAAAACATGACAGAGCTCTGGGAAGTTAGAAAAGCTATTGTGAAAGAAACTTTCCTTTAAAAAATTCAAGAAATTTAGAAAAATCTCAAATTTTCCTATGAAAAATAAGCCTTGGATATATAGCTAACCATATAAAACCAAAATTAAATGAGGATAGAATATAGAATGAAGTAGTATATGCTAGGATAAAGTAGATTTAGTAAAATTGGAAATAACTGAGGGAAAAAAAGAATGCATTTGCAAATCTTTGATGTGTTCAGTAATTGCTTTAGTTTTGGAAGTATTTGCATTGTTTTGTGGAAATAAAATGTGAGCACGATGTGGGATAAGGCAATTGAATAATTTATTGAATAGTGTAAATGTGAAAACAGAATTCTAAAGGTGAAAGATATAAAGTAGAAGAGGTTAAGGAGTCTTGCCCTCCTAAATCTGAGTTGGAAATTAGGATGAACTCTTTAGGCATTTTATCCATCCATTCTCAATTCATTGTTTAACAATGCTTATTTTCCTCTAAGTTCCAGCCACAAAATTCTATGGGAAAAAGTCAGATAAAAATAAGCATTCATAGCATTCAAAACTTAAAAATACCTTTTCTCAGTAAAGATAATGAGGGCTTCTTGGAGGAATGGCTGATTCCAGTTCTGAGGCTGGAAATGACTCAAAATAAGCCAGAGTATCTTGGTGTCGCAAAGTTATCAGGATCACATCAAGAGGAGACAGAATCCAATGTGAAGAGGTGCTGTCACTAAAGATAAGAAAATCTGAGCTTCAAAATGGACTCAGTTGATACTAGAGAAGTGAAACCCATCAAATATGTTTAAACACATAAGTTCTAAGGAGACAGTCTAACTGGTTACTTTAGGGGATGTGAGGGAACAAACTGTCTGGAAATCTGTAAAATAAAGGGAAGAATCACAGATGTACCTTGTTTTTTCCATATAAAGTATTACTTTTTAAAAACATTTTATGAATTATTGTCATGATTAAGTTAAAAAGAATTAATACCTTATTAATATAACAAATAGCAAACACTAATAATTAACAGATAAGGGAAAATGAAACTTTATCGCACTACTCCTGGTAATAACTAAATAAGAAGAGAGAATATAATTCTCAATGAATTAATGGATTAAGGCATTAAGCATAAAAAGAGAGAGACAAGCTAGAAAACCAAAATCATGTATGATCTTTGGAAAAAAATAAAAATTCTGAGATAGATCTATTTTCTTCCAAGTTGCAGAAAATACAGAGGGCAGTGGAATATATGAATTGCAAAATGAGCATATAATCAGCAAACTCCAGACAGGGGAAAATTTGCAGTTTAAATGGCTTGTGATTTTCAATTTGATATGATGTAAGGAAAAAAAATAGAATTTGCACCTGTAAATTAAGAAGCTGAAGAGACTACCAAATGTTAAGAAAATGGGTAATACTAAACTATTGTGTATACAGATGTATATTTAGATAATGAAAAAATAGAAATACACAAGGAAATAATTGCATAAAAGACAGAATTGTGGGAGGTTTGAGAGTGGTTATTGAGAACTGGCAAATGGAAGGCGTTTCTGGGCCTTCAAGTAGTAGAATATTTATAATTCTATAGATATGTTATATCTAATTATAATAACTAGGTGTTTTGTGTCTAACCAATATAGATAAATGCATATCTCTAAGTTTATAAAATAAAATGGCCTTTTACATTTAGTGTGTAGCATGATTTTTATTTAAACATTGTCTTAAATGAGTTTTACACCAATAGTATATAACTAAAAGGTATTTAAAATACATGTAGTAATCTATTAAATTGCTACAGCACAGTTATTTTATTGTAATTAAATTCAGTCATCATTGTTAGACAGATTATTCATTTCAAACATTATAAACTGCACCATAATAACCATAGCTAAAATTTGCAAAACATTTATATATATATAAATATATATGTGATTATTGAGCTACATTATGTGAAAAAAACAAGGACTTGGTATGTACTGATAAATTGCTCCCCTAGAAATTTCATGCCAATTTACACTTTATGCTATTTTCTGTTTTCTCCAATTTACCAACTGCTTATAATCTTCACATTTTCATAAATATTTATAATCTGTAAATATTTCACAGAACTTTAAAATTTTTCATCATCTTTTTTTTATTCACATGTTTAATATAGTCCCACTGATAAAAGATTTAAAACAAAGAGAAAGTTATAATTAAATTTTAAAACTAGATTTTTTGATGGGTTACTGAGACACTTTCCTGAACCTTTATCATCATAGAATGTCACGCTTCATATCAAGTTTTGGTCATATGTTGTCCTAAATTATATCTACCTGTTATTTGATTATTGGGGTGAAGCTAGATTTTTTTTTAATGTTTTATTGTGGAAAAAAACACTTCACATGAGATCTGCCCTTTTAGCAAACTTTTATGCTCACCATACATTATTGTTAACTATAGTTACAATGGTGTACAGCAGATCTCTAGAGTGTATTCATAAAGTTTTGACTGAAACTTTATGCCCATTAATTAGTAACTGCTTATTTCCCCTTCCCCCAACGGCTGGCAACCACTTTATCATGCTTTGATTCTATGAGTTGGGACTATTGTAGTTTCCTCTTACAAGTAGAATCACGCATTATGCGTTTTCCTGTGACTGGCTTATTTCACTAAGCGTCATGCCCTCAAGGTTCATCCATACTGTCACATGTTGCAGAATTTCCTTCTTTATAAAGGCCCAGTAGAATTCCATTGGATGTATACACCTCATTTACTTCATCCATTCATCTGTTGATGGAAATTTAGGTTGCTTCCACATTACAGCTTGATTTTTATAGATGTATTCTATTTTGTTAAATTTGTTCCCTTATTTTGCCCATTTTCTATTAAGCATTTAATCTTTACCAGTTCATACAGAGACAATCAGAGAAGTCTAGTAATCATAGGTCTGAAACTAAAGAGTTGCTTCATTCAGTCTTCTTAATGAATTCCATATTTGTCACAATTGGATTAAGTTTTTGAGGCATCTCTTTATGCCTAGTATGAACACTTTCATTTTTTCATTTTCCAGTAATTCATATAAAATAAGGGAAAATTCAATAAAATATTAATTGCACAAACCACAAACACTGCTATGAGGAGAAAGATGACGATACTATAATAACTGGAATTTTGGCTCTCTGACTGCATGACCAAATTATGAAAGTCCAAATTTGGGAGTGACATTATATAATGTATAAATATATGGATTGAAAAAACAATCAAACATATAAAAGGCAAGATTTAGAAATAAAAATTCTATTCCAAGTGTAATTTTAAGGATCCAGTAGAAATTTAAAATACATCTTTGAATACTATATAATTATCTGTGAATTATTAAACTGTAATTTAAGAGGAAAATAAAATCCATCCATTATTTCTATTGTAATGTACCTCTTCCAGCCTTCTCCATTTTAAGAAATTACATCATCATTCTTTCAGATGCTTAAGCCAGAACGTTTAAGTTATTCTTAATTCCTTACTTTTTCTCACACTCCATGTCCAATGTACCAATAAACTTCATTGTTTTCACATTGAAAAGTGCCCAGAATCTGGCCACATTTCACTATTTCCCCTGTTCCTACCCTCCTTGTCCCAACAACTATTTTCTTTTTCATCTACTACGTCTGTTGGCCACCCAAATGGTTCCTTGCCTTTGTTCTTGCTTTTATACCACAAAGTTCCAATGTGAACACAGCAGCTAGACTGATCCTTCTAAAAAAGATGAAGTATATTTTGTCACTTCTCCGTCTAAAACCTTCCAGTGGATTCCTTCTTCATTCAGAGTAAAATCCAAATTATTTACAGTGGCCCACAAAGCTGTACACAGCCTTCCGTCCAGCGTGTCTCTGACCTCATCTCTCGCCCTTGCTGACTCTGCTCCAGCAACAGCGGCCTCCCTTCTAACCCCTGAATGTGCTGACTCGGCTGCCACATATGTGGTTACTGTCTCTCCAGCCTGGACCCATCTTTCTTCTGACACACGAAAGGCTGCTTTCTCCCTGTTTTCAGGTTTTTATTAAAATATCTGCTTTTTAGTGATGTCTCCCACACCAGCGTATTTGAAATAAGAATACCTCTTCTCTAGACACTCCTTCCCATGTGGCATCACCGCTATCAGACGTCCTTACTCTGCTTACTTGTGTGAGGTCTAATTCCACAACAGGCATCTAAGCTCCACAGAGAGCAGGTATCCCCCTATCGTGCTCACTGTGGTAGCAGTCCAACACCTAGATTAGTGTTTGTATTTATAGTCTCTATAAATACTTATGGAATAAACTGAGGACTATAAATTTGCATTACAACTTACTCATTTGACAACTATTCATTGAGTAGTGGCTGCCAGGACTTCCTGACACTGTGATGTCACGTGATCCGGACCTTCCACACAGGGGGCCCCCTTTCTCTGCATAGCTACGCTCTGGCAGTTCACCTGCACCCTGGAGAGTAGGTTCCAACTTACCTGGTGACACTGAACCACCTATAATCCAGGAAAACCAGCAAACATCTCTTTCATCGAATGAGCTGGCTGCAAGTACACCTTATCCTTGGATATGCTAAAATAAATTTCTAGGCTCCTGCCAAGCATGCTGCATCAGCAAACAGAGACTTAGATAACTCTCATGTCCCTGTGAATGCTTTGCTTGTCATGAAACTGAGGATATCCACCAGCCAATCCTCAAATGCTACGCCATCTCCAGGCTCTATACTAATTTCATTGTTCCTTCTTACCCCAAATAAAGTTGAGTATATGGTTCCAGACAAGCAGGTATTTTCTGTTTTTCTCTTCCTGGTCTTTGCTCTTTATTCTATAAAAGTTACTGTTGTCTGTCCTATTTTGCAGTTCTCAGAAAGGAGACTGTCCACTTCAGGAAGTGTTAAAGTTTATTCTTATCACCTAAATGTTTTCTTTAATCATTTCTTAACAGTTTTTGTGATGAAGAATGGGATCCTAAGCTGACCACTAATGGCCTTCGGGGCAGTGAGATGCCCAGGCCAGACACCCTCTGAACTCTGAATTCACTCTTCACTCGTCATTACTGAGGGCCTTGGGTAAGTCACTCTTGGATTTAAGCTCTACTCTCTTTGTGCTTAGCTGTTACTTAAAAGGTAAACTGAGGCACGTTAAAATTTTCAAGAGTTCTTTTGAGCAAACGTCAGTTGCCATGGGGCAGCACCAGACTGAACGTGGTCAGGAGCGTTCCTCTGACGGGCGCTGAGAAAGGTGTTCACGGAGCACGTGCAGAGGTGAAGCAAGGGGATTGTCTGGCCCCCTGCCAGCTTAAGCGGTTGCTTTATTTGGGAAAACCTAATTGGCTGTTTGTGACTGGTTGTTCTTAAATTTCATTGTTGAGGATTTACGGGGCTTTAATCTGCTTAGGTTTTGGTTTGCTATGTAGGTGACAAGGCTCAGAGCAACTTCGGTCTAAGGTCCTCCTGGTTTAATTACTTTAGCAGCTACATCGACAGCTGTCTATGTGCATTTTCATTTTCCTTCCGTTCAGTGTATTTTCTAGGGTCAATTTGATCTCTCCTTCTGGCCGTTGGATTATTTAGAATTGTCTTATTTAGGCTCTACATGTTTGGAGGTTTCTATGTACCTTTACCTTTCGGTACCTTGTTTTTATTTTTATGAAGTTTAAAATATCTTCTGTGTTTGCTAGGGATAGTCCTTCTTCATTTATTTTTTATTTAGAAGTTCTTTCAATCCTTTGAAATGTGTTGGGACTCATTTTATGGATTAGCATGCGGTCTACCTTGGTTAACGCGCTGCGTGGATTTGAAAATGTTCATGCTGCAGTTGTATTACCTAGTGTTCATAAATACCAGTGAGGCTCAGTATGTTGATAGTATTTTTCAGGTAATTTATGTTGTTACTAATTTTTAAAACATACTTGTTCTATTCAATCTTGAAAGATGGGTTTAAATGCCTATAACTATGATTGTAGAATTGTTTATTTTTCACTTTAATTAGAATGATACTACCTGCATATCTGTTGTATACACACATTTACAATTTTGATGTCTTCCTGATGAATTGACCCTTTAATCACTACATTAATTTATTCATTCATTCTTTCTTTCTTTCTTTCCCTTTGATCTAAGTTACTCATGTTATCGTCCCTCGGCAGCCCTGAGAAACTCCTTTAGCATCTCTTGCAGTACAAGAATACTGAGAACCACTTCTGTCGTCTTTATTTTGTCCGAAAATGCCCTTAGTTTGCCTTTATTCTTGAAGATTGTTTTCACAGGACGTTAACTAATTAGTTGATTATCTTTTCCTAGTATTTTAGAGTATTCTGGCCTTCGTAGTTTCTGATGTAGTTAAACACTTTTTCTAAGATTCTATTCTGATTATTAGCAAGTCTAGGACCTTTAAACAGACTTTAGATTTGATATCTATGAATATTTTCCCACATTTCTATAAGTTGTAAAGATAAATAAATCATGCTTTGTTTTTATAAACTACTTTGTATGTGTGAGTGTGTTAAATGTACATGTGTGTATGTATGGGGGAGAGAGGAATAGAAGAGGTAATCAAAGGAGACTAATAACATAAGAGAGAAAAGAGGAAAAAAATTAGTAGATTGTGCTACACTAAATTATAACTACAGTTTATCCATCTTCTTTTATTTTAAAGCAAAAATATTCAGAACTTGGATTTTTGAACATTTAAAAAAGACTTAAACTATTTCTACATAATGGTATGAACCTAAACTACCAAGTTAAATAGCACAATAGTGCTGCTAACTCAACTATTTGTGTATGATGCATTTTATCATTATCTTGTCAACTTTTTCCAGCATTGCCTCTGAAGTTATTTTATGTTTAGAGGAAGAACACTAAGCTTGGATACTGGAGAACAAGATCTCTGACATTTGCTAGTTATAAAATGACTTTGGGAAAATAACTTAGAGTCTGTGAATCTTAGTTTAATCATCTGGGAAATGGAGATTCAATTAGAAAGATGATTGAATGATCACAAACAGGACTCTAGTTCTGAAGTTTGAGATTTTGTGGTTAAAGTTCAAGGTAAACATATTTTATATACACATGCACATATATGTATATGTAATACAGAGAGAAATTATATTGAATTTGCTTTTGATTTGCATTTTATATACAAAAATGTGAAAGAATTGTTCTTGATTTTGACCATTTACCTAGCTAATTCAATGCAGTGTTTGTTCCACTAAACCCCAGTTGCATGCTAAGTGGTCTGGTGATTCCTTTTCTCCCTCCATGAATCTTCTGGTACAGGTGATGAAATATGAAGGGAAAAATATCTTCTAATAACCCCTCAACAATTATGCAAACAGGCTCTTAAAAAGATAATTTATTCATCTCTTGTTATTAGTATTATCATTGTTGTTATGGATACACTTACTGCATATATTCTCTCATGGTCTATAAAAAATGACATTAAATAGACTGGTTTGAATAGCAAGTCACTGGTTGGTTGATTTTGGACACAACAGGCATACATTTATAACGATGTGTTCTCAAGCTTGCAATCCTCAACCCACTGACAAATAAAGGTGCCAGTTGGCAAAGGCAGCTTTCAAAACATATAGCTATTTTTTTTTCATTTTCTTTATTTTAGTTTTAGGTGGGGTTTTGTGAACTCATCACATTTTTGTGGATTATTTTTCTGTGCTAAGTGCAAGAAAGCAAAAAATGTAATTGAAGACTCCAGAACTCTCCAAAACCAGTGTTGCCATTCAAGAAAATTATGATAAGCCAAGCTCTTCGGTGTTTATAAAAGCATCGGTTAGTGGAGCTTGAAAATCAATATTTCAAAATTTCCATTCAAAGCCGAAGTGAATGATTTTATGTCATATTAGTCAGCATTATTGTAAGTCCCTGAAAATATATAGGGCCATAAAGGATGTCAAATGAGATACAGGGGGAATACACATAGTCTGAAAAGGAAAAATTTTCTTAAAATATACAGACCCTACACATAGCTTCACCTGAATATATATTCTACTTCTCTGTTTTTAGGGTTTCCTTACTTCTTTTTTCTTTTTTCCTTCTTTTTTTTTTTTTTTTTTTTTTTTGCCATTATCTTATGGTAATTCACGTAGCTGTTGTAAATTAAAACTCACATCTTTCAGCATTGGTATGAAAGAGGAGTGACTCGTGATAAATAGCCATTGACGTGCCGTGTTTCCCAGATGATTTACTAATACAGTTCTTGCAAACTGCTGATAGGAATAGTCATTCATTTTTGATGTAGATCTTCCTTTGAAATTTTCATGTTGCACAAATGCTATCTAGAAGAGGCCTGAGGAAGTAAAAAGAAAAAAAAAAATCCACAACCATATTGGCCAGTATTTTTAGGTAGATGGTAACTTTGTGTGTAACAGCTTTTCACCTTAATAGTTATGAACTGAATCCTGACATCAGGCTTCCTGAGTATAAATCCCGCCTTCAGCACTTCGACCTTGGGCAAGACTCATAACCACTGTAAGCCTCCGTTTTCCTGCCTGTAGTGTAAGGACATGTTAGGACAGATCTCATGTATTCGCTGGGAGATAGGAAGTAAATGATACCTACAGTACCAGGTATCACACCTGGAGTAAATTAAGGATTAAAAATGTTAAGTTGCCTTAGTCTGTTCTGGCTGCTGTAACAAAACACCACAGACTATGCAGCTTATAAACAACATTTATTTCTCGTATTTCTGGAGGCAGGAGGTCCCCGTTCAGGGAGCCTGCAGGGTCGGGGAGGTGCCCTCCTCCCAGTCACACTTCTCATATCCCCATGTGATGGAGGGAGCTAAGGAGCTCTGTGGAATTTCTATTTCAAGGGCATTAATCCCTTTGATGAGAGACCCACACTCATAACCCAATTGCCTCCCAAAGGCCCCGCCTCCTAAAATGACCACGTTGAGCATTAGGATGCCAACATGTGAACTGGGGGTGGAGGGAGACACAAACACTCAGACCTCAGCCCTTGTATTGCTGCTTTTATTCTCACTTTGTCACATCATTGTAACGAGCAATATGTTACTTATCAATTATATCACTTACTACAGAGAGCAATTTGTCACGTTTGGTAAGTAAACAGTGGTAGTAATATTTAGCAGACAGTGTATTTCCAAAATGTTCAAGATTAACTTAATTAGCACAATTTCTTAGTTAAGTTTGTGATACAATGCTCCACAAAAGTCTTAAATCCATACATTTATAAAATGTGAATAATAATATAAGTTCCACAAAGGTGATAAATGTATTTTTATGAAGTAAAACAGAGATTTCTAAATTATCCAATTAAATCTTAAATATATGTGCTAATGGAACACAGTAGCTTTTAGGAATGGGCAAATTATGGGTCTAACCCTAACAGAAGAAAAGTGAGGCAAGGTAGTTGAAGACACACTGGAATGCCATGGAAGCAAGCCAGAATAAGGTTTACTTAAGAGCAATTTAGTCCACAGTGTAATCACATTACTGATTACAAAGAAAGCAGAGTCAAAAAAGACCTCTGGAGTCCACTGGGATCAAAATCAGGACCAGGTCACCCTGTGTTCTGCCCTTTAAATGTTAAGTATGGTGAAAAAAAAATTGTTCTTGCTAATATGGCATGAAAACCCAACATAAGTAGCACAGAACCCAAAGATTAATCTGTGCGTGTAATTACTAACTTTACCAGACATTTCACTGTCCTGTGTTTATATATTTGTTGAGGCAATTTTAGGTATTCACTCTAAGTACAACAGTTTTTCTGAAATGAGGGCCACCTTTCTTTCAAAGATTCTCAAGATGATCTATGCAGTTACACTGAAAGTCCTTTAGAACTAGAAGACGGAGACGAGATGCCATGATGAATCGTAGAACACAAATTTCAAAGGAAGGTAGAGGAGTCATCCTTACATCTGACCATTTTCATCGACTGAGATCACAAACGAAACCTGCGGGGGAAAATGAGCTTTGTTAATAACTAAAGGCAGGGTTTTGCTGTTCCACTGGCCCCATTCCCTTGATGAGACAAGTTATTTCATAAATATCCCTTTACTCTTGTATCTCAGAGTGGGAGGTATGGGGATATTAGACACTGAGTGCAGTAGGTGCACTCGATTGGATCTGTAGGGGACGGATTGCTGTTTGAGGGTCTCTGATTAAGTTGTCCAGGAGAATTGTTTTCTAGTTTTGGCATTGCAATGGAAAATCTGAGGCAAACCTAATTTTTTTTCCTTTTCAATCGAAAATTTTTGAACTTTCTTCTTCTCTTTTGTAGATTTTTTAAAGTTTGATTTTTTTTTCTTTCTGGGTTTTTTGTTTGTTTGTTTGTTTGTTTTTTTTTTAGATGTTCTTTACCTTGGATTTCCTGGAAATGTTACATCTTTTCAATCTACTTGTTTAGGTAATGTTTTAGTCTGGGAAATAATTCTGATGTTTGCTTCTTTTACTAGCCACCGTAGTTTTTTTATTTGTTTGTTTTTGTTTTTGAGATAGAAAACTCAAGATAAAGACCAGTTTGGCAGAGAAAGAATGAAGCTGGGGAAACTGTGTAATTAATTATGGGCATAATGACACTTAGTTTCTTGTGAAACACTCTGGGGCAAGTGTCCGTCAGGCAGGTAACACTAAGCATCTTTAGCTCAGAAGCAGAGTTTTGTCTGATGAAAAAAATATGGACGCCTCCAACCTACGACAGAATCTGAAGTCATGGGAGAGAAATCACTACAGGACAGTGCACAGTGAGAAGAGTGGGTGACAGTGGTCAGGAACTGCCACTTAAGGGACTGCGTGATGGAAAGGAGCTGATAATGGCAGGGGTCGGGCGGGGCATACTAGTTACATGTTTGAAGTGAGTCAGTCACATCTTTTGGATTTATTTGGCATCTTTGTTTCTTACTAACATTATTTTGTGGCAGGCTAGTTTCTTCTCTGCAATGAAATACTCACCCAATAGAGTTATTCAGAAAGTTAAAGGAGAAAAACACATTTGGAGTACTCATTAGTGTATTCTAAAATTGTTATGTATCTAACGGGTAGCAACTATGATGATTTAAGGGGAAAAAGTAGGAAAGATTAGAGAGGTACAAGGAGAGTGTGGTGTTAAGGAAACCAGGCGAGTACCTGTTTTTAAAATGCGCTTTTTTTCACTTCTTATGGATGTGAACATCAGGTTGAAGATGGAAAGAAAAAATGGAATACATTTTATTTAGCCTCTGTCTCTCAGGAATAGTCTGTCTTTGCACTTCAAAGACAGATGATTGCAAAGAAAATAAGGCAGCTTCTAATAACAGTGATTTTGTCATTATTAATGAGTATTGTTATATAGGGCAAAATTCTTTCTCTCCTTGTGCAGACACATATTCTTCTACCTTATTCATGTTGTAATTTTTTTTCAACAACCAAGCGAACATTTGTGAACTGTGGGCATTCATCCAGAAAATGTTTAAGGACATTTTTCATAACTGTACATCATGAAATCATGATTAACACTCAAAATAAAGGCATAGTTATGATTGTTAACAGATATACTAACAGTAGTGAACTCACACCTGGAAGAGATCAACTCTGGTCAAATTAGTAATGCAGGGGAGACTCTTATGTTTCTAGAGACAGGTGGGGATATTATCTTGACAGTTTTGCCACTAGTTATTATGATAGTAAATGCAATTGCTGTACAAAGAAATTATCCATATGTTTTAATTGTGAAATATAACAAGTGGCACCATCAAAATAGTAATTGACAATCAGTGAAGTGCAAAAGCTATGTATATTATCTCATTTTACTGCATTTTTAAGTTTCATGATACAAATCTGTCATTGTAAACATCAGGTACAAAAGATGAGCAAGTAGTAAGAGAATCTAAAAAACTATTGTAATTACTATAATTTAAATGTCTAAGGAAAGCATTTTTTCTATGGAAAGCTCAACGTTCATTTTAACAGGGATGCGGCTGAAGAAAAGCCATGGTTTTCTAGTATTTAATAGAGTTTAGCATGGATTTAGAACTAAATGATAGACACATATTGCTGAAATACTTCCTTTTAATAAATTTTAATGCTCTCTACCATTTAGTTATTTAATGAACTTACTAAAATTTTATTAACTCTTAAGATAGCGTTTTAAAGGAACAAAGTTCCAACTTAATGTTTAGAATTATTTTTCTTTATTACTCAGAAGACAGAACATAAAGAATGCTGGGAATCTCTCATTCCACTAACAATAATTTATTCTATAAAAATAATCTAAATGGATATATCCCTATGTTCAAAGATGCTCACCACAGAATTATGTAAAGCAAACAAAAACAACAGAAAAAAAGTTGTTTTTTTTAAATTAGAAACTTTCTGAATGTGTACAGTTGTTTTTCCTAAATGTCCATTCAGGGAAAAAGAAAAAATTACACACATTTTGTTACACTCTATATGCTGGAATATTATGGAATAAAAAAACAATATTTGTAAAGAAATTTAAATAACAGAAGTCTTAACATTAGAATGTTAAACAAAAGAATTTTTTAAAATTCATATTCTTTAAGCACTCAAATATTTTTGAATAATAACAAACTACTTAACTAAATACCAATAATGTTCAACATGAACTTCAAATATTAACTTATTTAATCTTTACAATGACCTGTGAATGAATATCATTATTATTTTACCCCTCAGTGACCCTGTGAGTCTAGTTTTAGTATTGCCATTTTAAAAAGAAGAGTCCGAGGCAAAGACATTCTTGCTCTTTGTCACACAACGATTAAGTAACAAGGTCAAGATTTAAAGGCAGACAATCTGTCCCAGAGCCTGTGCTGTGAACCACTAAATTCCATCAGAAATACTCAGCAAAAAGAAAGACTAAAAAGAAATACCCCAGACCTAGAGTGTTAACGGCAATTACTCATCTCACATTCTCAAGGCCTTTATTAGTTCTGTCCTTCGCCTCCGTCCCCTTCAGCGTTAATCTCTCCATTTCCGCCGATTCGTTCTCCATTATCTCTTACAGAACCATATTGCTCCATTATAAACCATCTTGTAGGACAACGATAAATAAATAAAAACCTAAACAAAAAAATCTGCATTTTAATTCTGTTTCAGCAAACCCTTGAAAGAGCTCTAGTTGTTTCTTTGCTTCCCATCTACTCTTCAACCCTTGGGAGAATTTGCACTGTGTCAAGTTAGCTAAACTGGAATGAGTGTACCTGAGTTCCCTGTCCCACGCAGTTCCCACGTGTGTGGGTCACAAGAGACATTGTGACCAAGATGTAGGCAATGGAAGTGAAACCATGTACTTTATTATTATTTTTTTAACTGCAGAAAGGACTGAGGAGGGGATAAGGTGCTGCCCTTCACCTGTGGCTCAGCTGCTTTAGCTGCTGCTTCATCTCCTCCTTAAGGGTGTTGGACGCTTCTGCCTTTTGCACTCTCAGCTCATTGACAAAAGCCACCAGCTGTTCCTGCAGGACACCCCTACCATTGAACCTGGAGGCCCAACCTGGAGGCAATGGGAGACCAAAGTCGGTTCCATTCTGTGCTCAGAGTCCACTTACTTTCTAGCTGTCCCATGTTTCCCCACATCACATTAATGTCAATCTCCCCTCGGTAGGTTGCACTTCTGGCTTCTGGCCACCGCTTTATACGGGGATAGCAATAATGAGTTCCCACAATTTTTAAGGTTGAATCCCTACAATAAATTGTTTACTTACACAAGTGGCTCCATGTCTCTGATCAAACTCTGATAGAAATCTGTCCAAAAATGAATTTTGTTTCAATTAGGCCAGTGAAACATTTTCAGGTACCATTTATCTCATACCATTTCTTTCCAGAAATTCAGCATGTTTGAAACACTCTCTTTTGTTTATAGTCACATTCTCAGGATGTTCCTTGTACCATCTGGCTTTTCCTTATTCTCCTTTGCTGGCTTCTCTTTCCCCCCCAGTCTCTAAACGTTGGAGCATTGCAAGGCCAAGCTCTCATTTCTATCTAACCCATGTCTAAGTGGACTGATACAGCTACTTCTACTCAGACGTCTGTGCTTATGACTCCCCCATTTACAGCTTCTAGCGGAACCCTTGAGATCCAGACTTGTGTGATTAAACTGCCTCCTTGATATTTGAACTTCCTTGTTGAGTTGTATCCTCAAATATAATACGTGAAAACTAGAACTCTTGACTCTCTCCCTTCTCCTCCAAAAATTATCTTGATCATCCATCTTTTCTATCTCAACTAATGGCACAGACTGTCCAGTTGCTTCAGCCGCTTACCTGGGAGTTTTTCTCCATCGTTTTGTGTTTTCATAACTTTAGGTGTAATTCCATTAGATATGGAATGCTTTTGGATGAAAACAGAGTAAATGACCAAAAGCTATTACTTGAAGTCATTAAACCTGAGTAAATATGCTACTAAAGTTGATTTTCCAAGAGAGAAATTTGGTGTATATTTGTAATAAAACAAATTGACAAGTTGCTGGAATTTTATTTATAAATATGTGTTTTGTCAATGAATACATAAAACTGAAATATATAAATATTAAGAAATTTTGTTTACAGGGAAAAGATATGACTTCTTGCCTTAAATCTATTGCTTACATGTGTATGAAACTGCCAACTGAAATAAAATCACACAGCATGAGAGTTGTGGGTTAAGTTTTATCTGGGGCAAAATGAGGACTATAGCCTGGGAGACAGCATCTCAGATTGCTCTGAGGAACTGCTCCGAAAAGGCAGAGGGGAACTCAGTTTTATATATGATTTTAGTAAAGGGCGGGTACGTACAGTCAAGCACACATTTTAGGCAGAGGCTTGCTGCTAGTCACAAGGAGCAGATGTCACCTAATGATTTTAGTGCTTCTCTAGATAGAAGGACATGCAAACATTTGGACTCATAAAATCTTACCCTGAAAATATCCATCTGAAGGCCTGTTCTGCCACTTTTCCCAGAGCACAGAGTGCCTCATTCCTGATCTCCACTCTGAACTCCTTCCAGGGAGTGTTGGAGGTCAGTGGCTGCAGCAGCTTGTGATTTAATCCAAGACAAGGTAGATGGCAAGTGCTTTGTTTCTGGTTGGCAAGAACTAGTAAGTCACTTTACCTCTAAAAGTCAGTTGTGTCATCTGTCAAATGGAGAAAGTATTTTCTCTAGCTAGGTCACTGATTGGTTGTGAAGATTATGCAAAACTATTTATGAGACAGTGGTTTTTAAATGGTACAAGCCATGTTGTGTTGTAATGCTGCTGAATGAAAGCTACAGTCTTACTTCCATTGTTAATTCTGTGTCCTAAAGTTGTGTTTTTATTAATACTTCTAGTTTCCCATGTTAAAAACTTGGTATCAATTTCTGCGTAATTCCAGGTAGACCAGAAGAGCCCGTCCTCTCCTCTTTCCCCATCCTTAGACCAATGGAAGCACAAGGCTTAAAGATGTCAGTTTTGACCACTAGTAAATACACGGTGGGTAGAGTTTTCTGTTACCTTATGCCCAAGGGGAAAATGCAACTCAGATCAGAGTATGGATGGACTTTGAATGTATAGGGCATGACGTAGTGACCTCCAGTTGAGGCAGAGGAGCAGTCGAGGTGCTTATTGGAGACACTTCTCATCAGAAGAAGGCCCAGCCTTGAGTGACAGACACGTGAAGCCAGCTTTTCACATTTACCTTCATAAGCCCATTGCTTAGTCTGAGCATGCTTCCTGATCTCAACACAGCCTTTCTTTCCTAATTGTGGACAAATTTGCCAATATAAAACCCTCTGCTAGATCTGATGCTCTGATGATATGTGAATAGCCACAACAATAATGATATCGATGAATCCATTCCTTCAACACTTGCTGTGTGTTAGCACATTATACATATTACTTGATTTCAACTTCACAAAACCCTAGGGGGTAGATCCAATCATGATGCTCCTTATGCAGGGGACAAAACTGAAGCAGGCCATTTTGTATGAAGAAATAACTATGGACATGAAAAATGGAGGTCCATATATATAGTATTTTCTAGACCAATTTTTCGACCAATTATTAGAATCATTGAGCTTAAACAGATTATAACACTTGATTATGGTTTCTCTAATACAGAGAGAGGAAGAACAGAACAAGGACACCATGTTAGATTTATAAAGAAATAATGTCAAAATGGTTAATGTAATTCCCCAGTTCAATAAACTGGATTACATTTTAGTAGGACAAAAGATCAACGAAAGCCTATTTATATTCATTGGCTGTAGGCTGAAACAGCGGCCAGGTAAAGCTCTTTCCATCTTTAGATCATTAGCCTGTGGCTATCATGTTTGTTGGGTCCCACAACAGCCAGGTGTTTCTGGACAGCTCAGCTGATTTCTTCCCCGATGTGCACATTACATAGTAACAGATAGCAGCTGAAAAAATTCAATCACTAGTCAAGGTTGGAGGCTTATTTTTTTGGTTGCTCTCTTTTGTCTGTATATTTTTCAAAATGTTGATATCTTCATACGACAAACCTTGACGACACAAGACACTTCTCTCAAGGATAGGTATGGTACAAGAATTAGCAATGCTACATATTTCTTCCTTGCATAATGTCCTCATCCATTCAGTCTACAGGCTTGGGTGATGCAGTACATGCTCTCTCCCTCTGGTTATTCCTTAAGCAAATCCAAAAGTAAGGACTCTAATAACATTATTTTCTCATTAACTTGCCTTTTCTTGGTTCTGCAATAGTCAGTATCGTTTTCCTGAAGAGAATAGTGTAGGTGTAAGTAACACGTCTCCAGTAGAAGACTGAGTTCTAATATTTCATTTTTTAGGTCATTAATTGAATAAGAGACACACATATTTTGTTTTATTTTTTTCTAATGAAAAGTCACACACATATGTACATATACATATATTAATAATACTGAAGAGTCAAAATACATATGGAAGAAATAAAATTAAGGTATATTTCCACATACAATTATATCATTATACCACTATAAAGGGTTATCAGCAATATTACATTCCTTTTTGTTGGTGGTGGTAATTCACAATTTTACATTCTTTTTTTAATTATGAAAAGCATAATGGTGGTCTCGATAGATCTTGGAGATAAGGTAAAATATATTATTAAAGATCCTGTTTATTTTGTGTATGTGTGTACGCACATGTGTACGTTTGAAATGGATGGCTTTAAGTCTGTGTTCTTTCTACACGATATAATTATACTTCAACTAAAATACAGGCTTATAATTATCCTCATCCTGACATGAAGCATTGATAAACTGGCTGATTGCAAATGCAACTTTGGTGGCTACTGAATGATGAGAACTGATTGTAAGTAGTTTACCTCCTAGGAGTCTGCAGGCTATGGCAGACACCTCTCTGGATACATATGGGAAAGAATCGTAGGGTGTTAGAATAGAAACATCAAATCATGGATGGCTTGTGAAGTATCTCCAGAATAGAGCAGTCAACAGCACATGAATGTCGGTACATTTTATAGTCAGGGATCAAGACAAGGATGTCATTAAGGTGAAGATCAAGGCAAGTAGCTGAGGGAGCCTGATGTCTGACAAGGGGATGATTTACTAACTTAATCATTTCAGAATCTCCCTAGATAAACAGGGGTGTCTGCTCTTTAATAGAAGCTACTCTCAGATGTGCCACTGGGTATTTGCTGACATACACAAATCTATATCTTATTCAGTTTAAAAATATGTCAGGATACTGGATGGTAGGCTCCAGTAAATGCCTTTGGCCTTCCTTTGCTTAATTAGAAAATTTGCATAAGTTACTATTTTTTTGTCTTTCTCCGCTCTGGCAGTCAGACAGCCAAGTTTGGGAATACTGACTTTCTCTAAGATACTTAATGTCAGAAGCATGCAAAAATAGAGTTGAAAAAAATGCTGGCACTCCTCATGAGATTCAACCTTGATTTTAAACACAGATAGTATAATGAACTAAATAAAAGTGATTAGATATTTTATGTTTGATTAGAAAAGGGAATATAATGCTAAGCTTTTATAAGAATGTACACATAGGTAGAAACATCTGTATTCAGCAAATTTTAGCACATGGAAGATTGCTGTTTTCCATCTCAAAATTAGTAAGAATATTTAGATGCTTTAGTAAATCATACATTTGTTTTTGCAAATGAATGAACAGGAAAAGTGAAAGATTCAAAGATTTCTCACCAAAAGTTAGCTTCCTCTAAAGGAGAATAATAATTTTCTACCATATTCGTTTCACTCTAATTCTACTTCCTTTTAGAGCACATGGTCCTATAATTTCTTCTCTTTTCCTATATCTCTTAGCAAAAATATTGTCAAAATAAGGAGTTTTTATTTCAGATCAATTATTCTGAAAACAAGAATAATGGGAAAGATTAGGTTCATATGCAGTTAAATCAAACTATGATTATGCAGAAAACATGGTTATTTCCCACTGGATCATTATTTTAAATGCTAGTTGACTTCACTTATACTGTTCCAGTGATCACTTCAGTAACATTTAAGGAAACAGTTCTTTCAAAATGTTGCCCCCTTTAAAATAACAGACTTCTTTTCTTTTCCCAAATTCTTTTTTTTAAATAAAAATTTTATTAGTAATCTAGAGCTGCAGCCATAAATGGATTAAATTAGACTGAAAATTAATTAAATTGGTTTATACATATAAAATGTTTAATTAATTTCTCTGTTCCTAACAAAGAACACAATCTTAGCATCAGGATAACTGAGAAATACTAACGGACAGAGTGACTTCATTGGGCCAGCTGGCAATTCTGGCTTGGTTTCTTACTCCTTTTATAGTCTTGAGCCTTCTCCATAGATGTACCCCTCCTGGTAACCATAGGAACAGTGTCCACTATGATTTCTGGAAGTGGAAGAACAGCTACTGCCTAAAGACATCTATGAGGAAATACATGAACATAATTACATCCTAATTATTATATATGATATCTCACATTGTGTATTAGATGTTAATGTCCTCCATGCCTGAATGAAGAATTAGATCTGTGACCTTTCCTCCACAGATGATTCTGATGGATGATATTGAAAGCAAATTCTCAAGATTTGGGGGGAGGAAAACTAATGAAGGCAATAGAGCCTTTTAATTTTATTCATGATGGAGCTTGTGAGTTTAAAGCTTTCTTAAAAAATCCTGTCTTACTTCAGCTGCTTCAGATACATCTGTTGGTGGATGAAAACTCACCTGCCAATTTTTTCTTCTCTAAATGGGGACTCTATTTTAGAACTTTTTTTTTTAAATATTTGCTGCACCATATAGGGAACAATAAGTACCTTGAAAATAATGTGCTAGGCAAATTCGTTTATAAATATTCTGTAACTTATTATTATTACATAATTTGTTAATATTTAAGTTAAATTTTAATGATTCATTATATTTTTTCTCTACTGTGTATTTATTCCATACATTAAAATGTCACGCTTCCTTCAAAAAAGAAAATATTAAGTAATAATTAACTTTATAGTTTTAAAGAAATTTATATTTAATAGAGTTTTGTAGTAGCAAATTCTTAATTACTTCAGTATTTAGTGAAGTTTTACGAATTAATGTAGATCATAAAATTACTTCAGGATCTGGAAGTAATTTTTCCTGCTTATTACATAATTTTCATAGCATTCTTTAATGGGTATAATATAAAGTAATAATCCATAAATTTAAATGTTAAAATGTATAATAATTTGATGAGCATTAACTGATACATCTCTTATGATGTGAGCTTTTGTTGATTATTACAACGATGTAAAAGTCACAATTTTTACAAATTCTCAAACATTATTTTAACTAAAACATACAAAAAATTTTCTTTAAACAATAAAAAAAAATCTTCAAGAGAATTGTTATATTCAAATTATCAGAATGTTATAAAATGCTATAAAATATAATGTGAAGTCGTGTTTCCTGTTTTGGTAGAATAATAAGGTCCTATTCCTGGTATTAGAACTCTGGCCCTCCACGGGACCAGACGACCAGGGAGTGCGTGAGCTTTCTGACACCGCCATCTCAGTAATATGAGGAAATCTGGGGTGCTGGGCATGAAGGCTAGATCCCTGTAAGTGTAAGAAATGAGGGTGTGCTCACTCCAGGTTGAATGGGGCATCCAGGTTTTACATCTGTTCTTGAGAAGCAGGGAATAATAGTGAACTGTCACGTCTCTATGGGAAACAGTTTTAGAACATCTTCAACAAGAAAGGTGCAGACTGCTACAGAACTGATGGGTTTTTTTAGAAATTTAGATGTGGGAAGCAATCAAGATGAGTGATATTTAGTAAAGTACACGGTGCTTCCCAGAATTCCTTGCATCCATTCCTAAGCCACTTCAAAGATGAGCTCTCTTTTGTCCACTGAGACATAATTTTTATTAGAGCAACCAATTTTTCTAGTACTTTATGGTTTCAGTACTATTTTCCACACAGTATTTCCTTTTGTTCCTATAACCCTATGAATTCAGTATTATTATGTCTCATACATAATAAAAAACACGGTTTAGAAATATCAGTTGATTAGGCCAGGGTCATGCAGATAGTAAGTGACAAAGTCAAGTTTCTGATGTGAAAGTTGAAGCTCAAAAAGTAATGCCTGTCATGTTTACAATTATACTAGTACCCAGGCACATAAAAGTAAAGTGACTCACAGCCTTTGAACTGTGAGAAGGTATAATATTTTGAACGGTTGAGTAAGAAAAATATAAATGCATGCAGTCTTAAAATACTGTTTAAACATTATGAACTAGTGTATAATATCAAACTTGTGTATTGCAAGAAATAGATGCCTTATGGGTTTGAAGAAATAGATCATATATGTTGAAATATTCAGGTAAATATTCACGATGGAAGTGAAACTTACACAGGACCTTGGAAGCTGGTTAAGATTTTAAGAGATGTGGGAAACAAAAAGAATCATGGCACCATTTTATTTTATTTTTTTAACACCTTTATTGTATAATTCCTGTACAGTAGACTATACATATTTAATGTGTACAATTTGATGAATTTTGATAGATGTACCCACCCCCATCAAGATAGCTAACATTTCCACTACTCCCCAAGAGCATGGCACCATTTTAATTGTGTCTCATCTAACTCTTGGAAAGTAAAACTATGTGAGTTAATTATCCCGGATATTCTGGATGAGGGTCTCAAACTAAGAACAATCTGAAACCATATGAAAAGTAATTTGTAGTCTATAGCATTGATAAGCTGACACAAAGTTTATGTGATGTGCTAGTCAGTAAATATATCGTATGAAATGAAATAATTTGACATTAATAAGACTAGTTAAAATGAGAAATTAACAAGTTACGAATCCATTATTCTCAAAATCCTCTTTCTGGTTTTTTTAGCCTCTAGTTTTATTACGGAAGCTGTTTTTCCAGAACTGCTTATGACTTTAACTCCTTCTGTTGTCAAACTCAGGCCCTAAGTACTTACACCTTCCCTCATTCACTTCCCATTCGTCCTCCACTTACAAGACAAGAAGACCAAAGAGCCCCTCCAATAGATTGCTCATGAGAGTTGGCACTTTCAAGACAGCAAGGGATGGGTCTTTCACAGGTCACAGATGAAAATGTTGCACACAGAAGGGAAGTAAGTTCAGAGAGCCTCTGAATATATTGGCAGCACTGAGAGTAACTTTCCTCCCAATTTTTTTTTTTAATCAGAAGTTTTAGCTCTTCACATTTTAGTATCTTTAAGAATTTAAATTCTGAGCCCTTTGGCTTACCTCAGTTTGTATAGATGGATTAACCCATAAAATTTAAGTGCTTATCAGATTTTAATCCATCACTAGAGTTCAATAATTATGCCAAAATACACGATTTATAAATGCAAAGAATTTAAAATTACATATCTTTGCTTTTCTTTATCTGAAGACTTAATTTTAGCTGAAATGACTAACACCAACATTACAAATGACATAGTGAAAATGTCAACTTTATTAGCCCGAAAAATAAATACACATTTAAGGTAAATTCCAGCTATTATAGTGATGTGTAATGAGCAATAGTTATAGTATAGTGTTGCATTTTTTCACTTTTAGAGCATCCAAGTAATAGAGCAACATAAGTGAGGCAAATAAAGCAACATGGTATGTCAAACTGTGAAACTATGTATAAGCTAGTGAATACATCAGATGCAAAAGGATAGGGTAAGTCATAGAAAAGTAATGACACAAATAAGATGATTCCATTAAAGAAAGACTTAGAAAACTTGCATTGTGAGCATGATTTTGAACATGAGGTAGAGAACATGTCTGAGAGGGTCTCAAAAGCCAAAGCAAGGCAGCCTAGGACAGCGAGAGAACAAGAAGTCATACTTATTGTTACAAATATAGCAGGAATGGCATACATGCTTGATTGAATTAAACAGATTTGTCTAAGGTACAGAGACACTCTGAGATTTGTCTTGCCAGAGCTATTACAACATATCAAAAAATCATGATATATTCAGATTCCTGACTTTTGTAAAGTCATTGCTTTGTGACATTAGAGTCAGGAAATACATCACATTTTTCATGAACTAAGAAAGCTATATTAGCAAAGTGTGTGTGTATTATATATGTATGTATATATATATAATAAAACATCTATATATAATATATATATAATATATTGATGTTTTATTTGCTATGGTACCATAATAATATTCAGAAATATGGATTTACTTTGCTGTACCTTATTATTACAAAAGTAAATATTTTTATCTTAATCTAGCTCAGCCACATATGTAAGGAATTACTAAAAGTATATGAGAAATGTAAAAAGATTTAAAAATAAAAACAAGATTTTTTTCATAGATTCTTTACTTTGCAGGAGTCAGCAGAAAAGTATTATGATATCATTTGACAATTTGATTCAGATTTAATAAATAATTATGGAAAAGCAAAACACTGAGGGCAAGAGCATTGCTGGTGATAATATGGTTAGACTAATGCAGTGATGAGCATGTAGTGGTCAACAGAGTCAATTACATTCTTTGTCATTTTCTTACATTTTAACTTTAGGAGTAATTTGCAAATGGAAAAAATAAGCTAATATTAGGAACCTGTTTTTAAAATCCTGAGACTAACTGGGGCTTAGTACATGTTTAATTGACATAATTTATAATTAGGTATGTTCATTAATCTTTACTGCTCGTGTGAATAGTTGATATTCAGACAGATAAACAGTGATGCTGCAAATATTATATAATTTACAAAAGAATGAAAATATTCAATTTATTAACCTTGTTTGAACGTGCCATTTATTTAAAGTTTTCCTTTGTTCTTAGTAAATCTAGCATTAAAATCTTCACTCAAATGTATTCAAAGTTTTTCAAAATGAAAGAAAGATATTCTATCAGCTTATGTCATAAGACTTACATTGAGGGACAGATAATGCGAAATTACAGACAACTTTTGTAATGACTTTCGGGAACATCTGATGTCTCATCACCATCCTCATCACTCATCACTCCCACCGCCGTTATTTGGTAATACCTTTATACCTGCAATACTTGTGATTAATATCTTGTCTATTTTCACATTTTATTTCCAAGTTTGAAAAATTTGTCTAAGATCACATACTTTAAAATGGTGAAATTTTGGTTTGCTTGTCCAATCCCAGCATCTAGTCTCTGAGCTTTTTACTTAGAACCCACTTAGGAATATCCTGTGTGACTATGGGTTTCAACTAATTCTTTATTCTGAATTTGACTGTTTCCTGGTCAGAAATTCACTGAATTTTGAGGTTGTTTTTCATCTCTTCTAGCTCCTCACACCTGCATGCGGGCTCCTTTTTCCTCTGTTGAAGCCGGTGGGGGGAAAAGATAAGGGTGCATCCGTATTTGTAGGTGTTTGTGGCAGCAACGTCAGTTACAGTGTCTGAGACAAATTCACATTCCACAGTCCTGGAAAATAGGAGGCGCCATAAGGGAGTGTGGGCTGAAGGATGAATTGAGAATGTCTTCCTGCTTTTTGCCACTTGGTGTATGTTGAAGTCTAGTAGTGACCCTTGAGCAAAATCAAATGTGTGTTTTGTGTCGTCGTTTTTTGAGCCTGAAATTTGACACGAGTTTAATCTACTTCTGTATGATTACTTCAGCGTCTTCCTCATCATTTCTCAGAGTTACTTATAGTTGCACTATTTCATTTTTATATGTCCAGAAAAGGCGTGCTTATTAATGCTGATTATTATATTAATAAAAAATGTAATGGCTATTTCCTTTGCATAATACTTGACAGTGTTAAAGGTTTTTCACTTGAACTATTTTTAAATTACCAAATCTTCAAAACAATTCTTTGAAGTAGAGACAAATAATTACATCTTTCTGCATGAAGAAAACTGGGAAAGGCCACATCATCAAAGGGAAGGAAGAATAAGAATTTCTTTTTGTCTCTATTGATTTGTTGTCTATTGGTGAAACGTCAACAAACTTACAAATAATACATGGATGTAAAGTACGTGAAACTGTACTGAGCATTAATGCATAAACAACGCACACAAAACCAGTGAAATCAAAGATAAATGAATCATGATTGTTGAAAGTTTTATTCCTCAGAATGCTTTAACTGTGTATCAATTATTGTGCTATCACCATTTTAATACATAATTTGTAGTATTAGAGAAAAAGATAGCATAAAAAGTCAATGCAAAACAATGGTTTAGCCATAAGGGTTTAACAGCAAGCTTTGTTTTTCTTCTCTCTATGAGACTTTTCTGAAACATAGATTTTTTTCCCAGAAGCTTTTAAGAACAAAGCTTTGCCAATATCATTACATTGTCATTTCTCCCCTTCTGACTACCTTCGTTCATAAACTTCAGATATTATTGAATTTGTTTATTTTGCTATGTGGTTGAATTACTTTTAACTAGGAACCGGGGATTTCTAATCCTCTTAAGCCAAATTATTTTCTTTCTCTACCATGCACTAATGCACTCATGATTTCCTGTTGATAATACAACATGCTCTTTAATTGGCACTTCCCCTAATACAGTAGGGCTTATCTGGTTTCAGACTTCTGCTTAGCTTCTACTTTCCCCGAGGTATGAATTACAAGGGCCGTCAACGCGTGCCAGAGTGGAAAGGCAGACCAGCTTGCATCACCTTATTTCAAATTCTTATTTTTCTCCCTGCTGAGCAAAAAGTTTCACCTTACATATATTATAGAATTCACCAATGACATATTTGCATCAGGCTTAGAGATACAGCATCAGATGGACTCCTCGGTTCATTTCAAACCCACGTTCACTTACAATTTATATCACACATTAGCCTAAATTTTGGTTTTGCACAAAAAGTGGAGGGGAAAGATGATAACGTCTAACAGATTTTTAGCTGGATTCACAAAACAATGGCTTTTGGTAAATAAATGCTTTTTTTAAATAATTAAGCTAGGATAGCCTAAATCTTTTTTTCTATTTTATGTCCATTTTTTCCTGTATTTTCATGATCTTGGTTTTATTATGATACATTGGCATTTTATCATGTGTGAAGTTACACTGTATTTTATTGCATTCATATATATGTGAATGTAATAAAGTAATACATATATTCTTTTAAATGTGCATAGAAATCAAGGCATCAAAGCTCTAACCTATATAAATAAATAGAGTTGTTTTTATCAAGGAGTTATTTTTTACAGCCCTTATAATCAGACATTGACTTTGGCCAAAAAATAAGAAAACGTTCGCTTTTGAGCAAAGCAACTTCCTGGTGAACCTATTAAAATCATATGTTCTAATTGTACATGATAATCAAAGAAAGTTAACTTGTTCTGATAGATTGCTGTTTACAGTTCTTGGGCTAAGTTATAAAAAGCAGTGGCTTTTGTTTTAGAATAGTTAGTTACTGGCCTTCAGACTTGCACCTGAGTCAGTAATCACGAACTAAGTAGTGCACAGCTATAAAACTCCCAGTGACTAGCTCTGAGTCAGATGATACCCTCCAGACTAGAAGCTCCGTGAGGACGGGAGTTTTTGTGCGCTGTGTCCCAGAGCAGAGAATAATAATTCCTTAACACTGGGGAGGTGCTCAATGGACAACTGATGAAGGAAGAAAGGAAGAGAGGTAACAGCTCAGAAGACATGCACCAGGGACTTCCTCTCCTACCCACTGGGAAGACTTTGCTTCTCAAGGTTACACTGGTTCTGGCTGGCAGTACAAGGATGTAAGGGCAGGTCTGGCATAAACACATGTACCTTTTCTCTCCCTTATTATTAATTCAGCGTTGGGCCCTCTTTCCACTGATCATCCGAAATGACATTTCTAGTCATTCCTTTCTGTTCTTACTATAATCTTCACATTTTCTGCAACTATCTAATCTATTTTTAACTACTCTCTGCCTACAACACAGAAGGAAATATGATGCTTCATAGAAATACTATGTAGACTTCATAAAAGAAACACAACACTTTTACAAAACTACCTAATCTTTCCACTAACACTGGATAGCCCAGCACAGAGCTCACTGTTTAGTGCAGTGTAGGTGCTCACTGGCTGTTTCTGGAACAAATTTAAAATTACATAGCTAATATTACCATTTCTGACATGTTAGGTTAGCGCTAATACAACCATACCATCTGCATTGAGCTATATATAGGGATATGTAGATATCTGTCTATATATAGATATAGATATCTCAAATTGAAGTGTGCCTTACAATATTATATTAGTTTAAGGTGTATAACATAATGCACTGAATTTTGTTTGTTTTGTTTTTCGCTTTCTAGAGCATTCTAGCATGTATCCGGTTGATCTAAGGTACTATCAGATTATTAACAAAGGAGATTTTTTTTAAAAAGGAAGGAAGAAATATATTCCTGTTTTGACTTCACAAAGGTTTAACTGATTCATCAAGAGAATGATTCTCATAAATTTAATTCTCTCTGTAGTTTTGTGTCATGGATTCTTCAGAAAAATTACACTATGAAGCATTAAGAGAGGTCATGCAATCTAGGTCAGAACCGATGCATGTCAAAATCCAAAGGCCAAGAAACAGAAAATATAAGCTGCATATTTTCTAATACCTTTTCTGAGCCTAGCAATGGTGCCTAGCACTGAATAAATACATAACTTTAATGAAGAAGACATTGTTCCTAAAGACGCTTTCAAGAGAAGCATTCCATTGCTTTTTTCATCAATGGCAAAATCTCTAGCGTAAATATTTCCATAATATACTGAAATAGAGCAAAATGGGTGTAAGGAAATGCTCCAGTCTATGTGTTAAAATAACCATCACCTTACTCAGTAATCCTTCAAGTTCATTACTTAGTACAGCATTTCCCAGAATGGTTGGCATTATTCAGTTTTCTTTGTTCAGTTCAAGAATAGTTCTTGGTTGCATGATGTCTATATTAGTCCTGAGAAACATCTCTGTTCATTGAAAATATACTTGTTTATTTGTTAAGATAAAAGGAAAAGGCATGACTTCCTTCTGGTTAAAATTTCTGTATTACTAAGACATGAGCAGAAATTCGGAGACATTTTGGTATCCAGTTGGGTAGAGAGTGGCTCATTTTGTAATTAGAAAGTTGGAAAAGTAAAGCCAAATGAATCAGGGTATGTGTGGATGTATGTGTCAGGAGGAAGCAGGCATATGGTTTAAGATAACATTGATGAAATTTCAGCACATGGAAACAACGGAACAAGGGTACCCTATATTTTAATATCTTAGCTCAAAGAAGTTTGCATCATTTGCTTTTTTAACAAATTAAGAAAGCGTAAATTGGGGTAAAATATTTCTGGTGGCAAAACTAGTACTGTAGTAAGTTTATGATGTACATTCTTTGACTCTCTGCGAGGTACCCTTTTTACTCTACCCTTTAGAGAACCACAGAATTTTACCCTTACCGACAATTTAAAAATGCATGGAAAATAAGTTGTCGTGTCTTTAGAACTTTTTCCCATGTCCTTAGACAAAAATTAGTTGGGGAAATATATTCTCAGCTAATAAGCACATGAATTTTACAGCAAATTTAATCTTGGAAATTTCTCTTCGTAAGAAACAAGAGAATAAAGAAAAAGCATAGAGTTTAAGAATACCAAAACGTAGCTGAGTATCTGCAGGACAATCCCCGAAACGGACAGATGGGGTTGTAGGGATGGGTTCTAGCTGCTCAGCATGCTGAGTTTTGGTGACAGCATGATCACTGTAAATATTCCTGTGAAACTAGGTCACAGCATGCAGTTGTGGACCATCCGGCTTCCAAGATTATTTGAGACAGAAAACACTAATTGTTATTGTTGAGAGAAAGCACGCTCTACTGTTAGTTCTAACTTTCAGGTGCCCGAAGCAATTCAGCTATTTTTCAGGCCGCACAGCAATGAGTATAAGAAGAAAGGTAAAAGCTTTTTAGGAAAAAGAAAAAAATGATCTGTATGACACATAATGAATGTTAGCTGCTGTTACAATGGCCCTTCTTTGTCATTTAGTGTTTATGAACCTTTCTCTCTGTTGGCAAGAATAGAAGACTCACAGAATGAGTCTGGGTCAGTCAGTATGGTGTTTACGCCAGGCATTCATTCTGTTATCTGACCCTAAGAATACACAAAGCTCCATGCAAAAATTGCAGAGATGGTCAGATTCCCTGTCTCACAGTCCCTTTGTATCTCCTAATGGTATTGTAAAGCCAAGACAGAAATAGCAAAAAAAAAAAAAAAAAAAAAAAAAAATCAATTTCTTAGCATTTCTCTAACCAAATGCTTGGAATCCATTAATTCTTTAAAACAAATAAGACCCCAATCAAGATGTTTATATACATCCTACATTATTAAATTTTCATCACATTATGTAAAATGTTGAATGATAATAAGATAAATATATACTTATTACTTTCATGGTCCTGTATTCCTAAACACCTTGCCACTGGGTGTTCACATGGCTGTAGAACTCTTCCAGTTTCAACTTCAACATGTATAGAGCTTGGAAGTCATCATTCCTAACCTCACAACAAGAAAAGAAGATAAACAAACAGAAAATCAAAGATTTTCATGGACCCATCAGAGAATTGCAGTCACAGGACAAACCATCACACTGAAATCTGGAAAGACAGACGAGAAGATGAATAAAGAGAATCAGTGGACACTTGTTTACTTGGATGTGAAGCCATTGGAGCCATAAATTCCAATGATAATTTTGACAAATTGCTGGAGATTGAGTATGGACTAGTATGAGAGTGAGATCTCCTGAGACCTGCAGTTTTAGGAGTCTCCCTAAACTTTTGTGAATTTTACTTCCAAGAACCCCACCAGCTTCTTAGTGAAGAGACACGGAGATCCTCTGTGGCCTTAGCAGAAGGGGGAAAATGAAACCATTTTGAAATATTTCTGGGGCTCTCTTCATAACAAAGGGCTATTCTCCAAGAGAAAAAGACTTTATTAGATCATTACCTGACCTGCAGGAAGGGTAATTACCCGACTACAGCACCTTTTAACCTTCCTGTCTTACCCAAGGGGAGAAGAAGAGTTAAGAAATATTAGTGGAGGTCAAAGTCCGGGGATACAGGCCCTCTAAAAGACTGATAGCTATAAACAAACAAGCTAAACTAGACTAAAGCAAACACATATACAGAGAAAACAGATGGGTGGTTACCTGAGGGTTAGGGGTGGGAGGAGGGTCAGACAGGTAAAGAGGATCAACTGCGTGGTGATGGATGGAAACTAAACGTTTGATGGTGAGCATACTCTAGCGTGTATAGAAGTCAAAACAATGTACGCATGAAACATATAATATTATAAACTACTATTACCTTTATTTTTAAAAACTGTGTAAAACAGGTAAATACAGTTGAATGTTACCATTAATTTGTGTTTTAGTTTATTAAATCAGATAATTCCAGTATTTTTAACTTTTAAAACTGAAATTAATAAATATACAGTAAACTGTAGAGATCTTAAAAATAAATAAATAACTGATAGTTAATGATACTGCTATAGAATGCTGTCCTACTCAGCACCTTACCATCACATCGCCAGTGGATTTACAGCTAGAAATTGCTGAAAGACAGACTCAGTTGAAGAGGTTCTTATGGAAACCCAAGGAAAACAGGGGAGATTGAAAACAAGGACACTACATCAATTGGAAACCTCTGGCAGCTGCAACTACAGTAAACATTAAACCTAGCCCAGCCAGCCCCTAGTAAGTTTAACAAAAAAAAAAAAAAATTAATGCTCTATGACTATTATGGTTGGAGACATCAAGATACCTCTTTTAGTAACTGATTGATTCAGCAGGTAGAAAATCAGCAAATATATAGGTGAGCTAAACAGTAGCACCATTATTAGTTAATTGAATTTAATTGACATTTATGGAATATTTAGTTCACAAACAGCAAAATACACATTCTTCTCAAGCTTGTGTGGAATAGTCACCAGGATAAATACACTTAGAAAAATGTAAAGAAATAGAAGTCATACCAGTATGTTCTCAGACTACAGTGGAATTAAACTAGAAATTAATAATTGCTAGAAATACCTGAACATTTCAGAAATACTTGGGGATTAAATAATACTTGTAAATAACACATAGATGAAAGAAGATATCTCTAGAGAAATTTAAAATTTTGAACTAGATGAAAATAAAGACAAAACTTAAAATTTGTGAGTACAATGATAGCAGTGCTTAGAGCCAAATTTATAACATAAAATACATACATTTTTAAAAAAGAGAGATCTTGCTAAAATCTTTCTTAGTGAATTCATCGTATGAAACTAAAGGAAGAAAAGTTTAAGCCTAAAGAAAGTAGAAGAAGTAACAATTAGAGCAGAAATTGATGAAATTGAAAACAGAAAATCAGTAGAATCAACAAAACCAAAAGCTGGTTCTTTGAAAAGATCAATAAAATAGATTAACTTCTAGATAGGTTAATTAAAAAGAAAAAGAATAAGATAAAAATTGCTAGTATCAAAATGAAGGAGGGGTCATCACCATTGATGCCACAGATATTTAAGAAATAATAAATAAATTTCAATGCTCTATCAGCTTTTTAAGCTACTAAGGATCACATGAGAACAGATGAGCCTTTGGACAAGCACTTTGAGCGTCTTTAATTACAAGTACTAAGGGGAGGGATGAATGACTTTGAAATATAAAATGAAGGAAACAGATATTTGGGGGAGCAGAGGACAAGGGTTATCCAGAGAATAGAAAAATGTGGACAAGTGAGCATAGTCTTGGAGCAAATCCAGAGCTGAACTAAGTGCCAGGAGGTTGGAACCTGCAAAGGCAGGTGGACAGTGAAAAACACCAAAAGAAAAAGTAGCCAAAAGACTTATATAAAAAGAGCCTCGTATTTTTTAATTTAAAATTTCTACATTGACCGTGAACTTAAATGAAGTGTTGTACAAACCCAATGACTACTGGGAAAATCCAAGGAAAGGGGTTTATTCACATCTCGCTTCACAGTGCAGGAAAGTTAATGAGCAGACACGAAGTCTGGGACTCGTTGCCATAAGACGTCTCAGGTAGGACAGTAGATATCAGAATACCAATCTTTGTCTCAGTTAGTATTTGATCAGAAAAGCAGGACAATTATGAAAGATAAAATGGATTTATTGGGGGGATTCAACCGTATGTGATTGTGGGAGCTAGTTAAGCATTCTGCAGAGATCAGCTGCCTGTGGATGAGCTTGTGTTGAAATGGAGAGACATCCGTGAAGGAGGGAGAACAAGAACGAACCAGAAAGCTGGAGGAGCTGCATGGGGTCCATGAGGAAAGACACTGTATCAATCTTTTACCACCTCCAGCCTGCAACTGTGTTCATGCAAGTGACCTGCAGTAGAGCTGGGGTGTTTCTCTATAGTGTTCCATGCAAATATGGCCTAGAGAAACTGAAAGAAAAAAAAAAGATCTGGTGGGAGCTGAAGGAGCTCTGGGCCTGGCTGCAGCCTCAAGGGGATCTGGCAGAAGCCAAAGCTACTGTGGGCTGACTACTGCTTTAAGTGACTGAGGTGAGCCAGCCCATCCATCGTAAGACATGCGACGTGCAAGAGCGCCTGATCTAGTCTGATCTCCCAAGCGTAAAACACAGCCACTGCTTCGCTTCTTTCTTTCAGATCTTATTTATATATAATCTGTACCTTCACATCATTCAAGGAAGGGAATTCTGAAAGGGGGTTCTAATTTAGAGATTTCGACGCCATAGAAAGCCACACCCACACATAACGGTATGGATAAGCCAATCTACAGTCTGTTTTAAAGAGGCAGATGAATAAAGTCCAATCTGCAAGTAATCGAATTTCACAGAATTGCTGCTAAATGAAAATCACAGTCACTGCTTTAGTCACATCCGTTTTGAAACCGAAGTTCCTGAGGAGAACCTTTAACTGGCTCGTTGATACATAGGTACTACTATTCAGAACAAGTTAATGAGCCACTTAGGATGAGAACAGAAGGGCAGAGCTGACATTTGCAAATGAGTTTAATCTGCTTGTCCTGGAGATAAGAACCTTGATGTGGCAGCCCACATCACGCTACATCATGTTAATTTAGAAGGCATGGAAAGCTCCCCGGCCATTTTCAAATCACCAGCTAAATAGCTGGATGAGAATGTCTTGTGGCATCGATAGAATCAGATACTTTCCCCATGTCCGTCTGTTTTTATTTCTGTGTTGTTTGGTTTTGCCTAAACTTGTATCTGTCACACATAATTTTCCTCTTCTGGGTTCTCAAAACAACATTCTTAAAATAATATTTATAAAGAGAAATCTAATTAAAATAGATGAAGTGGATTAAAAACTATTTAACTCATAAAAATTCTGACTTCATGTGGAATAAATTAAATGAAGTCTTGGGTAGAGATTTGTTGATACATGTAAGTTCTTCTTCACTGCTGATCACCAGCCTTGAAGAGTCTGTTCTCAGACCTTTAGATAACAGATGGCAAGATTCAGCCAATGACTTTGTGTAAAACAAATTCAATGATTGAAAATATTGAAACTGGATATTAATTTCTAGTGAACTGATAGAGAGGCTTTTTGTACTTGGTGAGATGATGAGTTATATACTCTTATGAATCCTTTTCAGCCCTCAGCATTCAGAGAGTTTCTCCCAGAGAGTGCTTATCCTAGCAAAAACATGTGAAATATAGATCTAAATACACAGTGCCCTGTTACGTCTTTGACGTTACTGTGAAGCCTTCAAACAGAACATTTGTTTTCAAACTTTCTTTTCTAGGGAATTTAATACTCATAAAATAACCTTTTTTGTTAATTGTACAGTGGTCCCCTGGTTTAAGAAATTAAGTCAAAGACCTCCAATTATGCAGCATTACCAGTGAAAACCTGTGAGTTTGTCATACAACTTAGAATTCTACATCATAGCATGGTGTAGAATTTTTATTTTTATTTTTGATAGCTGAGACGACTTCCTCCTGGTATACCTCCAGGCCAGGGGGTGCTTCCTAGAGGACAGGACATGAATTTCAAGCACCTGTTGAATACTCAGCTGACCAGGAAATAGTTTATGTGGGAATTTGTTGAAACATAACTGAGTTACTTCTGATTTTAATGTACTGAAAGGTACTTTAATGGTAAGAAATATAAGCAAGCTATTAACAGATTTAGCCAAGAGAGTCTGTCTTTAGTACTGTCTGTCTGTATTAAGAGAATTCCCACTTACAAGGCATGGAAAGCAGGAGAAGGAGACTCACTGTACTCTGTGCCAATCAGACCACCTGCCACAGTGGGAACCACCATTTTTAAGAGTGACATACGTGCACATAAGCGAGTTATTGGACGTGTTCTTGGTATCGTGTACTACGATAAATAATGGCAGTTCTGGTGCTGTTTAATCTGAAAAAAATTTGTTGAGGATACATGACAACACTTCTCACATACATGAAGGTTAGTCACAGGAAAGTGAGCTAAGACACTGTGAGAGTAAATCTGTAGAGCAAAGCAAGAGAGTAAATATTACAGTGAGGATGGTTTTGCTTAATATAAGAGCAATTAGACCTGCTCAACTAGGGATATATCTCGTAGGAGGTAATGAAGCCTCTCATTTTTCTTTCCACTCACAATTTTTATTAATAAGAACAAAGACACTCACCAGATCACCTTTTCAGCAACTCTGCATACATTAGCAAAGAGTTTAAGTGTCATTGTAGCTCAAGAGGAAATGGACTCAGAAAGGTCTTTTAAAAAACTAAGCTATTTATAAGTAGAAGCATGTCAGTAGCTATTACCCTATGATTGAAAATATTGGAACTGGATATTAATTTCTGGTGCACTGATTGAGGGGCTTTTTGTACTGGATGGAATGTTGAGTTATATACTCTTAGGAATCCTTATGAAAGGCTAAGATTTTTACAGCTTTAATAAAGCTCACTAAAGTAGATTCAAGAGAGCTGCGCTTTACGATTGCCTTTTCTTCATTTGATTATGGAAAATTACTTAGCCTCATTGGTTTTCACGCTGCCCAAAAGAGAGGATGGCGCTACATGATAGTTAAGGTTCCCTTCAATTCATTTTAATGTTTTTTTCCCCAGCTTGACTGAGATATTATTGACATACAACATGTATAAGTTTAAGGTGTTCAATGTGAATGATTAGATAAATGAATATATTGCAAAATGATTGACAGTAAGGTTACTTAGCACTCCCATCTCCTTGTATAATTATGATTTTTTATGTGTGATGATAACATTTAAGATTTACTCTCTTAACAGCTTTCAAGTATATAATACAGTATTATTAACTACAGTCATGCTGTGCATTAGAACCCCAGATCTTTTGTATCTTATAACTAAGAGTTTATATCCATTTCCCCATTCCCTTCACCTCTCAGCCCCTGGCAACCACCATTCTACTATCCATTTCTATAAGGTCAGATTTTTTTTAGATTTATTATTATATTATTACTAGATTAGATTATTAGATTATTATATACTATGTCTTCTTTATCCATTCATCCACTGATGGACACTTAGGTTATTTCCAGGAACACTTTGCTACTGTGAATAATACTGCATTGAATATGGGGGTACAGGTAGCTCTTTGATATAGTGATTTCATTTCCTTTGGATTTATATACAGAAGTAGGTTTACCAGGTCATTAGTAGTTCTATTTTTAATTTTCTGAAGAACCTCCATACTGTTTTCTATAATGGCTGCACCAATTTGTATTCCTACCAGTAGTGCACAAGGGCTCCTTTTTCTCCATGGCCTCACCGACACTTGCCGTTTCTTATCGTTTTGATAATAGTCATTCTAACAGGTGTGAGATGATATCTTATTGTGGTTTTGATCTGCATTTCCCTGAAGATTAGTGATTTTGAGTATCCTTTCATGTTCCCATTGGCCATGTATATGTCTTCTTTGGAAAAATGTTTATCAGGTTCTTTGCCCATTTTTAAAATTGGATTGTTTGTTTTTCTTTCTTAAAGACAGGATTCTATGTGCACAAATAATGAACACTGTAAGTCAACAGAGAGAAGATTGCTTAATGGGTGGAATATTTATGATAGTTTAATATACTCAAAATAGCATGCTCACTGGAATTCTCTGATGAGATAGGTTTGCAGAGAGATTTGAAGAATGGCTATGGTTTAAATATGAGGGCAATTTTATACTAAAAAAAAAAAGAGCAAAGACAAAGGCTGATTATTGGCAGTGAGTAAATTTGGAAACAGTGGGAAAAAAAAAACCTCCAGTGGGGTGGACACAGGTGAAATGGATGGTATGGTGATGCTCCCCTGCATGACAGAAGCCAGAAAATGAGAATCAATGGGTCGATTCTGCCCTGTTTTCATAAATGAAATGTTACTGGATCCCAGCCATGCCACGTGTTTACTGACTGTTTATAGCTACTTTCCTGCTACAATGGTAGGGTTTCGTGGTTGTGACAGAAGACCCTGTGGCCAGCAGAATTCTAAAATAATTACTGTCATGCCCTTTAAGGAGAAAATTGCTGACTCCTGCTGTAAGGAATCATTATGTGACCTTAGAAAGGAAATACAGAAATACCTTGCTTGTGAGAGATCTCCAAAGAATTTTCTCTACAGCAATGACTCCCTGTTCTTTATTATTTTGGAGAGGATTCACATGATAGTTGTTCAAATAGAAGAGACAATAATGGTTTAGTGGAAAAGCAGGAAGATCCTACCGATTTACAGCAGCTAAATCTCTGTCTGATGAACAAGAGAGTTGATTTATAATTTATTTAAATGATAGTAGTTTGATACCTGCAATGTATGATATTTTGTGTAACTTCAAGTATTATTTCATCTTCAGTATTCAACAATAAATCTTGCCATGGCTTTAAGGATCGGGAAAACTGTTAAATATAAAAGTAACTATACTGTACCCAGTAGATGGAAGATATATTAGAAAGTTTTCATGTCTCCAGTACCTCATTTTTCCTTTATTCATCTACTCATTTATTTCTTCTTTGCCAAAAAAAAAAAATCACTTCAAAAAGCTATATTGCTGAAAAGTATGGTGAAGGCATAACTCACCAAAATTGGACAATTCAAAGATAAGGCTGTGTCTAGCCCACCCCCAGTTTTCTGTTGATTTGTGCCTTTTTCCTTTCTACATAGCAGAAGTCAGGATGAGTTTTGCCGTAAGTCAGGTTAACTCAGCATCTGATGATTAGTTCCAAGTGGTTGGTGAAAAGTATTGCTACCCATAAAACACACCTAGCTTCAGACCTGTAAACATAATGATGCCATTACTACATCAGTGTGAGTCTAAAACTGCTTTTTTAAGCCTTTTATTATTTAGTGCTGAGATAAAAATTCTCAAACCAATTGGGCTTTCATGGAAATTGCTTGGGAATCCTGAGTAAATCTTTTCACTAAAATACTGAGGACAAGTTGAGAAAGCATTGAGTTTATTTCCCGGAGATATGAGGCTGACATGATGGGTTTTTTTTTTCTCCCTCTTCCCACTACTTGTTTGAGAGAATTTAAAGTCTTCCCAGTGTCCTTGAGAATGACCTGGAATCAGACAGATGGGAGCTTAATTACTGGCTGGTGTTTGGGAGTCAATGATTTTCCCAACCTCTCAACCTCAGTTTTCACATCTGTAAAATAAGGCTAATAATCTTTCGAACAGCTGTTAATATGTTTAAGTAGAAGCCTACGAAAACACGCAGTAGGCACTCTTTCTCATACACACAAACACTTTTCTATGTGATGTTACAAAACCTGACTCTTCCTTATTGCACAGCATTCCACTTAGAGCCAAGTTCCATCACTTGAATAAGTATCACGTGTTCCAGAACAATTTAGGGAGTGGTGACAGTGCCGCTGCTTGGAAGGTGACTGTGAGCAATTAAACAGCTGCTCTGGTTCTAGACAGGTTGCTGGTCTGATTGGAATGACATGACACATTGTGTACACAAGACAGGTGGCTGATTGTAGAGGGAACTCCCTAATATTGATATCCTCCCACCTGTTTGTCTAAATCACTTCTAGAGATAAGCATGTCAACTTCATACATACACAGAAAATGTTATTTGAGACTGTAGTCCAGATAACTTTCTTATCCCTTTACTTTCCTTCTATTTGTTAAAATATAAAATAAAATATCTCTAAAGTAATACAAACACACAATTAATTTTCTGCTCTACTGATGTGATCACTATCTGTTCTGGGGGCAATAACTTGTCTTCAGAAGCTATACAGTTGACATACGTTGTACAGTTGGGAGAGGACGAAAGAGGGAGTAAGTCTCTTTCCATAACGTGTCGGGTGTCAGGTATTCTAACAGTGAGCCCTGTTGAGGATCTGTGATCCTTGCTTTTCCCTGAGAAGGCACTAGAATTGTTAAATGCTCTTACACAGACGGGGAGGGTATGTGATTGGAAACAGTGGCTCTGAAATAGGTCACAATCTGGTCTTTAGTCAACTGGACGATCAGCAATTGGCTGTAACAAACCTTCATGCTCGCACTTCTGAAGATACCCAAAATGACAACTCAATGTAAGAAGAGATTTAAGGATTAAATATTTAAATGAATTGTTTGATTATATCTGAAAGTTCAACCACATTAGTTTTAAGTAAGGCAGCAGAAATCATACTATAAAATCATCAAGTTTGAAGAGTTTGTGTGTGGAATGTTGAAAATGGTCTCCTATCTCACCTTCCAAAAATATATCATATAAACACAGAAGAGAGAATTTAGGAACTTAGTAGATGTTTGTCACTGTTATAAATTATCCTGATTTACAGATTTTGTCATCTTTTGTTTCCTGACATAAGTGACCTCAAGCCTAGAATGCACTGTGTAGTTTAAAATACGCTCATAATTTTTTGATAGGTATACAGACATTGCAACCATCATTTAGAGGCGACATTGTAGATATATACAATCACAAGAAATTCAGTCAAAATAAATTCACTGTAGTGTGGCCAAAAATTGACGAAACCTTAACTGAATCAGAGTTTAAGCTTTATAGTTCATTGACAATGCAGTAATGTCAGAGGATTAAAAACAAGTATTTTATAGATGTAAAAAACAACCAGATTTTAATGACAATTTTTTAGACTATACATCAAAGAAGTTGTCACATTACAAAATTTTTATATCTCAGTGGTAGTTTGTCATAAAATGTACATGACCAGTGAATTAATTTATAGGATTAAAAATAAAACAATTAAATGTTATGGTTTTATTACAACTACTTCCAGAAAGCGAGCCATACAGAAAGAGCCTGTTGTCACTGCAACGGGAAGGGGGGTGCAGAATAGCTCCTTCTGCATGGTCCTGGCAATTCCGTGAATTAAGACTTTAATCACATACTGGCAACTGTTATAAATATAAATATTTGTGGATTACTCAGTGTGAAGTAGGTACGTTTCATTTGGTTATTTTCACATATTTCTGCATTCTCCGTTATTTGGACAGTGCTTTTCCTTGCCTTTAACAAAGTTGACGAAGGACCGTCTTTCCCAGGCCTTAGATTCCTGCCTGCAAGAATTTCAGGCTGAAACTATACATTTCCTGATATTATTGATATATTAAAGATGTTATATTTTTATCATTAGGGTATTTTTGATTATAGTACTGTGCTGATCGGTCACATTCCTCCTGTGCTCATTTGTTAAAAGGATACAAATCTGAATAATGAAATAACTATATACAAATAGGAGTTATTAAAAATATTTACTGCTAAGCATCTGTAATATTAAAAATATTACAGATGCTTAGCAGTGTTCGGTGCTTTGGACCTATTGATTTAATCCTCCTTTTCTATGTGTTTTGTTTGTTGCAATTTCACATAAAGAGAACGGCTACATGGTTCTCATCATTTACTAAATTTTGAGTTTGTGTTTCAAGCATTTAGCTTATGTTTATGTTAGCTTATGTAAGTTGTCTGACACGACCCTTGGGTATATCAATTACCTGATCTCTTTCTGAGTAAAAGCATCTTCTACTTCAACTTCTGTGAATTAGTGGGAAAAAAAAGAAAGAAAAGAAAGGAAAAATACAACTGTAAAATTAATTTGCCATTTCTTAAAACACAAAATATTTTTTTAAAGAAAGCTCTCAAAGAATCACCAACTGTGTTGTTCGTAAAATTAACAAACATAAAATTATGGAAACGTTTAACCTTTAGATTGAACGTAATTAGCAACATTAATAATTCACCATTTAGAAGAAAATAATAGTAGAAAGCTATGGTGTTATAAATGCTCTCTTTTTCTGTAAAGTGGAACCCAGTATATCTTTGTATAGGAATTTATCATTAATTTTAAAATAAAGGCAGTATATCAGGACATTCAATTAATCATTTTTTAAAGAAATATGTAGCCAATTGAAAGAAAGGTAATAAATTCACGGTTGGACATCTTATAGGTCCAATGCTTTAGGCTGGCTTACTTGCAGCTGAATCTTACAATGTGCTGTTTGTCTGCTCCTTGTGTTGAATTCCTTCCACACTTGCTTTCCTACTGTCTCCATTAAAATATATTTATATTAACATTTTCAAAACGAGAACTGAACAAATAGAAGTTAAATCTAATTTATGACAGTTAAATGTGTGATAGGTGGTCAAACATACCACAATTAGTGTTAGAAAAATTTTTAGAACTTAGGCAGCATATTAGCACGAAGCGCTCTTAGAGAATATCAAAGATATAATCTTTGGAAGTCTGTGCTGTTCTCTGGAATCCCAACTGCATAAGGGTCAGATCAAGTTGAGAGTAAAGTGATGCTGTGTAAAATATTAGACCAGTTTGATGGGAGATTATGTGACTCTTATAGGTTACACATCTAGAGACTGACCCAAATAAACCTTAAATCTGAAATCATGTCAAGACGTATGACTACCACCCTAATACACCAAGCAGATGTGTAATTATGTCAAATTCTGATACTTGCGTCTTTTTAAAAGGCAACATTTCAACAATTTGTGGGGGCTTAAATACACTCCATGAATAAAAAGATTAATGTAGATGGTCTGAAACACCCAGTAATAGATAAGTGACTTATCCTTGGTTGTGTTACACATTGCAATTCTATATTTTTCCTAAAGTATCTGCCGTTGTAGTTAAGCTTAACTATTAGAATGAGTGTAGATCATATAAACATATGGAAGTAAAATATCTGTAAAATTTAAATTGACAATAATCAGTTAATTCCAGCCCTTTCCTCATCAGCGACCCTTCAGATTTTTTTTTTTTTTTAAACAGGCAGTTTTTCAAGACTTCTTACGGAAAGGGGATATGAAAATAAAAATAACTTGTGATGCCTTTGGAGGTTCTGCACACTGAGCAGCCCACCTCCCTTCCTCCTCCGGGATGTTCTGAGTTCTGAAGTTAGTTGTATGTCAGGCTTACCTGCAGATGCAGCTCTTGCTTTAAGACAATATGAAGTCCTTACCATCTGCACTGCCCTTGATAGCTCCACAACTAGTGTTAACAGAAGGAGCATGGAGGAGGAAGTGTTGCTGACAAGCACTCTCATTTCCAGTGACATCTTTTTAGGGTTAATTTTGCTAAATAGTTGGATTTCCTTTCCAGATGTTGTTTATATTATTGACAGTGGTTCGGAGAAGCTTATTCTTATTAAAACATGAATATTTAACTTACATTAATATATTCTATGAGCAGAATGTCTTGAGACTGATAAATAATTTAGAATAAGATTTTGAATAACACTCTGTGTCATTTGTCTAATTTATGGTGTCCATCCCAGTGTTTTAAGCTACTATCACATTTTTTTAACTTTCCTTAGGATTTGTAACCTTGAAAAATATCTATACTCCAGGTCGAATTTTGGACTACTTCTCAACAGCTGCATTTCTCTTACATCAATACTTCTTTTAGGCACACACACGCACACACATACTAACTGTACTACTATATTTGTATAATCTCTCTCAGAAATGATAGTTCAGTCTAGTTTAGATGTGAAACTCTTCTCTCTTCCTTTTCTCTTTCTGACGCCCCTTGAGCAAGGTACAGACAAAAGTAGGCGTGATCGGGAGGAAGGCTGTACGTGTGAACATCTGTCATGCCAAATTCTAGTGTTCGCACTCATGTTCATATTTTCTCTCTCTCTCTCAAATTTAGGCCTTGGAATTCAAAGGGATATCAGAGTGAATTAAATTAATCTGATTGCCCTCAAAATGTCCATTATTGGCACAATTTGCATTTGAAGGAATACTTTCACTGTTACAAAATTTCAAACACATTTTGAACATAACTCATGGCTTTGACCATATATGGATAACTCTACTATTTTTTCCACGTCGTCTAATAAAGACCTCTATAAATTTTTCAACTATCTTGTGTCTCATCCATGTCATCAGTTTAATACCAAGCATATTCTTTTGATTTCACAGTGCTCCTTTCTGCCAAAAAAGCCTTTCTTGGTTTCTCCCCCCTTTGCCTACATGTTTTCTCTTCCTCCGTCATTTCCCTAAATATTTCCCTGACTTCTTTGACTTCGGCACTCTCTCCTGTTACAAGGTATATCTCTTATCCACAGTGCTTATCACGTTTGTAACGTTAACTTTTTTGTACAGTTGATTAATGTCTGTTTCATTCATTCAGCAGATTATTAATGTCTGTCACATTCAACAAACCAAGGGTCCTTGTCTCTTTGTGCTCACAGTTGTAATTCAGGCACCTGGCATATTCATTTGCACGCAAGAGGCTTCTGATACATGGTTTAGAATGAATGATTCTCAAGTCCCCAGGGTGTGAAGCAGGTGAATTTTTAAATCAAACTGACACACACTTCATCAAGTTAAATACATAAAAGTTATCATCATTGTATACAAAATACAGGGGCAAAAATGTAAGAAAGAAAAAAGAAGGTTGTGGAAGGAAACTCATTCATGGTGCCTCTTACTTTTCAACATTCTTCTATGATTCCCACTATGACCCCACACCCTTTCAATTACTTTCCTTTTACAACTGAGAGACTTGCGATGCAGAGTTTAAGTAACTGCTTCAACTCCCGACCCCTAGAAAGGGTATGTGGAATGACATGTCATCATCTCTAAAGCCCACTCTCTTCCCACCACTCCATGATCGAACTACTTGTAGCTTCATGACCTTGGGTTCCCTCTTTGATCCTGTTCAGACTTGGCTCTAGTCTCTCGTCTGAAGAGTGAGTCATGTGGAAATGGTGAGTTTAAACCTATCTTAGACTCACACCTTCTTAATTGCACTTTCTCTCTTTCTCCATAAATACAGCCACAACTTAAATGCTTCTGCAGTAGTTGATGACTGTGCTTAACAATGTGCCAGATGTTGTCCCGTTTGAATGGTGCCCACACACTGCAGGTGCAAAAGGGAGGCCACAATTGAGCAAATTTGGACTTAAGCATCTCTGTGTTTTCGTTTCATCTGTATGCTTGGCCATGTAAATCATTTTCTTCTGATTCTTTTCAGCTTTCTCTTTGCCTAGCAGACTTATTTTATATTACTTTAAGATCTCTGAAAAATGAGATTGCTGTATTTTACTTTTTAGAATAAAAAATTCTCGCCTCTGAGATAACTTTGCACTTCCCCAGACTATGAAGAGGGCACCCTTACGTATTTTTATTTCCACAAATATGATCTAGCTAAGCCAGTCATGCTTTCCAGAGAATAGAGCACTTTGTGGGACATGGCCATAAAATGTCATAGGAGAATGAATCTTGTATAATCCCACAATTGTTCTTCGTTTGTTTTAAGCAGAGAGTCCCTTTACATTTCCTCTTAATTGTTTAAGAACGTAATCTCTGTTTACTCTTCTATGCTATCATGTCTGAAAACGCAAAACTCGTAACTTTGTGTGGCATCCGCAGTGGTGTTTCTGTTGACCGCTATTCCTACTCAGTGAGGAAGTGCAACGGAAACTTCAACATATTTATAAAAATGCTCATCTTAGGACACATTCTAGGTCACTATCTTCCAGCATCTGAGCATCTCTACTGTATTTCATTAAATCCAAAACACAGTCAGTTGTATGACACACTGTTATGGAAATTACCATTATGAGAGAACAATAAGAAAACACTGCCAATTAAAAGCTGACTCAATACATTTTTGTTTATTTTATACTTAGGGAAATATATCTTTCAGACTCAGTTTAGACTTTTGTTTCCTATATCACTCTTGTATATACATTAAAAGGAAAATATAGGAGAAACAATTTGACTGAGTTATTCCTAAAACCTTCCATTCAGAGTCTGACTCTTTTGAATCACAGAATCGTCATTCTCTGTATTTTACCTAATAGTTTGCCCTGTGGTGATATCAAGAATATTAGTGACACTATGATGCACAATTCCTTTATAGAGAATTTGCTACTTGTGTCTCCAAAATATTTTTTCGTGTCACCTATTTCCATTCAGCATACTAGATTTTGTCACTCTATTGAGCTTCCCACAGGATTTCAAGGCTTTTCTTTGGGCAACAATGAGAAACCATATTGTTTTTTCTCAAATGGTTCTTAAATACCCTGTTGATTTAAAAATGGAAGGGCAATGGTTGTCCAGTCATGGCACCAGAAATAATAACCATATCTCCTCAACCCCAAGCAACCTTCTATTGTTTGGTCTATGACAATTTTAAGAGCCATTAACATTTCAAAGAACTTTAACTACAAATAATTTAAAAGAGCTTCTTCCTAAGTAAATAAATGTAACGTAACCCAGCAGCAATCTATATTAGCCTAGTGTTACACCATGCCCGGTGTAACGGTATTAATAAGATAACTGTTGTCACGTTTCTGCTACATTAATAGGTTCGCTGATCCAATGAATTAGCACACTGTAGATCTCCTCTCTGGAGATTTTAGACTTAAACACTGTGTTCCTAGTTCTTCCTAATCTGTGTCACTTCGTCTCCATCATGCCCTCCTCATAGTATGCTGCAATTTGTTTAAATAGTTGGAGAAATAGTCACTAAGGGCTGCCCTGGGACAGAAGGGGTTTGCAGCTAACATTTTATGGGCACTTACCTATTATGAACAAGCCACTTTGATATGTGATTTATCTATTTTTGTTTTTAAACCCCTAGAACAATTCAGGATTTGAAATTGCCATTTTTAAAATGACATAACAGGCACTGGTTTTGTTATATAATTTAACCCAAATCACCCATATAGTAGAATTTGCATGCTCGAACAGAAATTTTAACTATTTTTTATGCTATTTTTTTTTTAATTTTGGGAGGTAGGTAATTGAGTTTTTATTTATTGACTTATTTTTAATGGGGGTACTGGGCATTGAACCCAGGACCCTGTGCTTGCTGGGCAGATGCTCTACCACTGAGCTATACCCTCCTCCCTTTCTTTTAACATCTCCCCTTCTTATTCTGAGTTTTAATTTCATACAAATTAGCCAACGTGTATTAGATCTTTTTCTGTTTTATTTTTCATGATATTTTCTCCATTTAGAAGATGCTTCCTTTAGCATCGCGACTACCTCATTTATACTTATTGAAATGCAAACCACATTTAATGTTTGATTTGGGATTTTAGATATATATTCACTTTACCATGGACTGATTATATGCTCATTCCAAACAAGTCCTGCTTAATAAAGTCTCTTTGATTTTAAAACCTGTGATTTATGAACCAGGGAATCTGATCAAGTTTCTTGATTAGAGCTAGGATTTAAAGTTTGTTGGAAATAGGCAGCAAAGATATAGGACCAAGATCAGGGGCTGCAAATCTGGGGCGCTGTCTTAGTATTTTCTTAGAGAAGTAAAGTGGTGCATAGGGATCCACAGTCGCTGTAGCAGAGGTGGACACAGGAGTGATTGCTCTGACGGGCAGACGGGAGTGTAATGCTGAGCTTGACCGACCGTGATAAATGTCAGACTCACTTTGAGCTGTTCAGTTCTCTGCTCTGAATTAAATATAGCATTAGGATATACACACCCACACTGCTATGGAGTTGATTTGGGTAGAACTGTTCAAAAGGTAAGACAGAAGAGACTATGTGCCCAGATGTATTGTATTTCCACGGAAATGTGTGGGAAAATTTTTTTATTCAAAACCTGTGATTTAGGAACCAGAGATGAGTCAATTTATTTTAAGTTAAACGAGCAAGTTCACCTTATTGGATCATGAAGAGACTGCGATCTAGGCCTCCGTAATTCTTTGTTTTTTCTTGAAAGAGTTACTGATTATTTCCTCCGGGGATACATGGGTATATGCCTAGAGGTGGAGGATGGAATTTTACCCAGAGAGCATCCTCCCCATGAAGCCAATAGGTCCAATTTCCTTCAGTTTACTGTAGGGTCTGGGGCATATTTTCCTAATAGAGTGCCCAGGGATATTGGGGTTGCCAAATTCTACCGTTTAAAACCTTGTCATTATAGCCACGAAAGATGGAGGAGGATAAGTTTAACCAAGACTGAGCCAGGACTCTGCAAAGCAGTCGTTTTTAAACTCAATACCTGCGAGCTACTGTTATACCATTAATTCCTCCTTTTTTTCTAACAGCTGAGAGTTGAAAAAAAAAATCTAGTTAAATGAGGGGTTTCAGTACTTAAGATTTTATTGCGTACAAATAATGGCACAATAAGAATAGACAGATTAGCCCAGCAAATAGAAAACTTCAATTATTTTATGCCTCATTGGAAGACAGAAGTTTCAAGGAAGGTCCCCGGAGATCAGAATGCACATTGGTACTATTCAACATATTCATTAAGCAGTCAGTGGAAAATGTAAACGAGTGCACATCCAAATCTGTAATAATAAAATACTAGAAACTAGAGATAATAAATCAGCTTGATCAAAAATACAGATGGATCTGGACATCTGGGGAAATGATTCAGATGAGAAAGAGATGAGTTTTAATGGAAAGAATAGTACAATAATGCATTTGAAGGAGAAGAATATACAGCAGAAAAATACAAGCTAATAAGAAGTTAAGATACATACGAAGTAATTATGGAGAACATTATTTTAGTGTATTTGTTGATAAACTGTAAAGCTCAGTGTCACAACAATGAAGGATAATTATATTCTAAATCCTCTAAGTTGAACAATTGGAAAAGAAGAGGAAAATTAAAATACCACTTAGCCAGACAATAAAATTCTGTCTATAATCTTAATGGAGTTTTTTTTTTCTTTTAAGTTAGCCACTTTCATGGCAAAGTAGCAATTGTAATGAGTTGATAATTTCAACTAGCATGGGGTTAGCTGTTTGAATAGTTTTGTGTATAAAATGTTAAATTCCCTAAATGTCCCCAATCTTGTAGATTAATTTCAATTTTTGTCCTCAGAGCTTTCCACTTGGTCACACTCGTGACATTTTTCCAGAGTCTTAACCTCAAAGCAACATGCCAACTCTTGCTTTGCACTTAAGATGCAGTGAAACTTATCAAACAAAAGATCCACAGCTGACTGTTATTGTTGTTGTTGTTGTTGTTTTATTAAAGTATAATTGATTTACAATATTGTGTTGGTGTCTGGTGTACAGTTATACATATATGTGTATATATATTCCTTGTTACATTCTTTTCCATTAGTGGTTTTGACAAGATATTGACTATAGTTCCCTGTGCTATACAGTAGATCCTTGTTGCTTATCTATTTTATATACAGTAGTTAGTATCTGCAAATTCCAAACTCCTAATCTATCCCTGCCGCGACTTTCCCCTTTGGTAACCATAAGCTTGTTTTCTATGTCTATGAGTCTATTTCTGTTTTGTAAATAAGTTCATTTGTGTCATTTTGGTTTTTTAGATTTCACATATAAGTGATATCATATGATATTTGTCTTTCTCTGTTGGATTTACATCATTTAGTATAATAATCTTTAGGTTCATCCATGTTGCTGCAAATGGCATTATTTCATTCTTTTTTATGGCCGAATAGTATTCCATTGTATAAATATACAACATCTTTATCCAGTCATTTATTGATGGACAGTTAGGTTGTTTTCATGTGTTGACTATTGTAAATAGTGCTCCTATGAACATTGGGGTGCACATATGTTTCCAAATTACAGTTTTCTCCAGATATATGCTCAGGAGTGGGATTGCTGGATCATATGGTAAGTCTATTTTCAGTTGCTTTTTGTTTTTGGTTTTTTGGTTTTTTAAGGAATTTCAATACTGTTTTCCTTAGTGATTGAAAAATTACATTCTCACCAATAGCATAGGAGGGTTCCCTTTTCTTCACTCCCTCTCCACCATTTGTTACTCATGAACTTTTTAATGATGGCCATTCTGACTGGTATGAGGTGGATACCTCATTGTAGTTTTGATTTGCATTTTTCTAATAATAAGCAATATTGAGCATCTTTTCATGTGCCTATTGGCCATCTGTATGTCTTCACTGGAGAAATGTCTGTTTAGGTCTTCTGCCCATTTTTTGATTGGGTTGTTTGGTTTTTGGTTATCGAGTTGTGTGAGCTGTTTGTATATTCTTGAAATTAAGCCCTTGTCAGTTGCCTCATTTACGAATATTTTCTTCCATTCTGTAGGTTGTTTTTTTCATTTTGTTTGTTGTTTCCTTTGCACAGATGACTATTTTTACTGAATGAAACAGAATTGCAGTCTCTCAGATATATCACACTCTTACTATAAATTGAGCCATGTCGTTTCCAATTTTATAAATTTTTGTATTGCTAAGGGTAACAAGAAACTATTACTAGAACACATTCAGTATCAGTTTTTCCTGAAGGAAACAAGTAATAACCAATATAATAACTAGTTGGTTTACATAGAATATACCCTGAATTTAGGAAATTGATGGAATTATACATATTAGTAAGGCCGACTGAGATGGTAGTCTCTGTGTTACATGTTTACAGAATTTGGAAAAACCTATTTGAGACGATGTAATATGATGGTAGATTATTTGGCTGAGCATTTAGAAAATATAAATTTTTGTCCCAATTTGCCTTATTGTCTTGACAAGCCTCTTATTCTCTCTGGGACTATCTAAAAACATGGTATTAAGAGTTTATGAAAAATGTAAAAGTAATATATCATTAATAATATTAATATCAGCTTTAATATTATTTATTTATAAACATGTTTCAAATAAAATAGAAATGTTTGTTCTAGTGAGAGTACTTAAATATATTTTATTAAACTTAAGTTTAATCCTTCAAACTCCTGAATACTTAAATTTTAAACCTTTATTTCATGCAACCTCCTAATTTTTCTCCTCCTTCCATTTTTTCTTTATTTTAAGAAAGTAATTCTATCGTCTTGAGTCTCTTTCTTTCACGTTCTTTTAGTCTTTATGTTTTGTTTAACTGTCCCTCCTGTCCTGGATAACCCTGTTTGTTTATCCTCACCAACGATAATGATTTGAAACACCTCCAATAAGTCATAATTACTGTCAGTTCTCATTTTGTAGGAAAGCCTATTCTGTCACTTGCCCAGAAAGGAGGGAAAAAAATTAGTATTCACTGTAGCTGCTTTACTTTTATAAATGGTGTTTCCTCCTGCACTGCTTTCTGCTGCAGTCCCAGAAGCACTTACTAATTCTGAAACCCTCTCTTGGGTGATTCTCTGAATTGAAAATTGTGACCTTGAGGCTATACTGATAGATCACTTCTTGTGTGCTCTGATTCCATGACTACGTTGAATTCCAGAGAAGAGCATCTTTCCTTTGCTCTGGGAGAAGTCATTTGTCTCAAGGGTCTGTGTTTCTCTTCCCTCGTGGGAAACGTTTCATGTTTGTGCACACTCTGGGCGCTGAATGCAAGTAGAAACAGATGGCCGATGATATACTTATGATGTGTTCACACAGGAAAAAGAGTGGGAGAGGTCAGGTAGAACATATAAATCAAGCCGTAACCCCAGGCAAATAATTTCATGACATAGCCCGTATGAGTCAGAGAGCATCTTTTTGAATGAATCACATGTCTTAGAAATTATTACTAAAAAAATAATTTGCCTGAGAATTGGACTCATTTTAGATGATTAGTTTTACATAGGACTATAATACTCACATTGATACTAATAAATCACATTTTGTGGACTAATCAAGACTATCTAATTTAGTAATAAGTAACTACCACCCAATAAAATAGCCTATTAAGATTATCCTTTAAAAAAAAAAATCCTAGTTTACAAGGGAGGAATCTAAGTCCAAAGGACTTCCAGATAGGAAGCACAAGAGCCAGGGTTAGAATAGTGTCTTTATCACAATTCAGAGGACTCTGAGATCTTAAAAACTATCTCCACACATTGGGAAAATACTCCAGTTGGCAAAAAGTTATCAGTCCCTGTGTGCGTTAATGAGGCCAGAGGCATGGAGGTAAAAGTAACTCTAGGTCTTATTCCACACTGATCAATTATAGAACAAAAAGCCTGGGACCCAGACTTTGGACAATGAGGGAAACTCTTCTACTCCCGGGGTTCGCAGGTATACACTGAAGACCTTGATAAAGTTATTTGGGAAAGTCTCTACACTGCTGACTCTGCCCTGAAAGTACACATTCAAGAAGACATGCAATAAATTATGGATTGTTTAAAGGCTCAGTGTAATACAATGAAATGACAATCATCCTGGAAACCAAGGTCTTGCTGGGCAAATACTACACTTGGCTGCAACTCTCTCCTGACCTAGAGCTGTCATTGGGCTCTGTTACTACCGTAGCTCATACTGTCTCCACTACACTGTGTTATATTTATACACCAGCTTCCTGTTAAACAAAATTGGCTAAATTAAAGAGGGAAGATCACTAAATACCATGAAACCAAAGTAGCTATACGGTACTTAGATAAACTGAGAAGATAACCAAAAATGAAAAGAAAGATAAGAAAGAACAAGCACCTCTCATATTTGAATGCATATGCACATCACATCAAACGGCTTCTTAGCAGCAGGTGAAATGTTAGGTATTAGTGCCAGTAAAATACAGTATTTACTAGTTTATCATAGGATAAACCATTGGCTTTATGCTAAAGTCTATGATTATATCATACTTTTGTTGTTTTTATTTAACTAACACCAGTGTTTGGAACTAGGGATATTGTTTTAATCAACGTACTTTACAATACAGTTTAGTTGTGGGTGACAGAAACCCAGTTCAAATTGGTGCAAGCAAAAATGGAGTGTTTGGTATAACAGAGAAGACTAAGTAGAAACAGCTTTAGGCGTGGTTTGTTATAGGTGTTCAAATGAGCTATTCAAGGGAGCTCTCTAAAAGTAACTCTTCACCACTGCTTTGCTTTTGTCTTTATCAATTTTGTTTTTAGACAGCTATCCTCAACCACAAGTAGTGCCAAATGATAACTAGTGTCACCAAAACGATACTGTATCAGTTTAGACATAAAAACAAACAAACAAACAAACAGAAACCCTTCCTTTCCCTATTGACAGTAAAAGCCACATGTCAGGATCTCACTGGTCCAGCTGAGGTAATGAGTTTAGTGAGGAGATTGAAATGCCCTAAATGGCCTAAATGGTCACATGTATTGCCAAAGTTGAGGTTGAATCAGCTCCCCTCAAATCACGTTGATTAATATCTTCCAAAAAGAAAGGCAAAGTGCTTTTACCAAATGAAAGGGAAATTGTTATTGGGTGGGCAAAATAATAGATCTCCAGTATAAATGGCACCCATGGAGGCAATGAAGATTAACACAGACTCTAAGAATAATAATGCATGCTCAGAGCTTAGAGAATCCTTGAACATTATCACTCCCTTTGTTCAGTATTTGGACAGGATTTATTGGCAAGCACTGTGTTAATGTTGTCTTCAATTAGCAAAATGGAGCTGAAATTATCAAGATCCTGGACCAAAATGCATCAGTGGTATTATAGCCATGCTTACTAGACCTGCTCTCAAATGAAGCCAATATATTTTCCAGCCAAAAGAAAGACCGGACCACAGAAACTCAGCCTGTAGAAGTGGAAAAGAGTTGTTGATTGCTTGAAATAAACAGAAATAGGAACAGGCAGCTGGCAGGGAGGAATTAGAGATGAGTTGATACCATTTTGGGGGGGGGAAAAGTCTCTGCAGATCTGTATTACAGAGATTAATAGACAAGAGGTCGTGCTTCAAATACAAAGGCATGCCATGAGAGCAGCAACCTCACCTGCTAAGCAGAGGGCAGCTTTCATAATTGCCTGCCTCAGAACAAATACTGGCCTTTTCAGCCTTATTCTCCACTAGCAGAGTCTGTAACAAATATTAAAGTATATTAACAACGTTTTTATACCATATGGGTGTAAATGTCACACAAACACAGCTAGTGCTGATCGAGAGTACCCATGGATCCATACAATATAGTGAGTCTGTCTGAAAAACAACCAGCCAATCAGACAAATACACAAACAAACTAGCAACAAAATTTTCATCCCTAAATCCCAGTAATCAAAACAGAGACTCTATAATTAAATCACAGTTAAATTTGAGGCTACTTGAAACAAAGGGTGATTAAAAATTTAGAACAAGTGCATTGTGTAGTCTACTTGAAGCCAGGAAAATTGAAAGTTTGAATGATGTTTTATTCACATAAATTACATTAGCAAGCTCTTGGGTATATATGTGCTATATCTGGTTTTTATCTCATCACAGTTTATCAAAATGTGTGACTATATATGTGTGTGTATCTGCATGTATGCATTTGTGTGTGATACTCCCTTCAATGGGCCAGGTGTTTATTTTGACTCTTAGGGACATGCTATAAAAAGAGCAATTCTTATGGTCTAATTTAAATGTAAGAAGGAAAGGATTAAGTGCATGCACTTTCATTTAGCAGGTTCAGCTAGCTTATTTGTGCATCTAACATAATCTCTTAAAAATTACCATAAGCAAAATATAACAGATTGTAAACGGTTGCTCATATTAACTTAGCTAAGTACTTGTAATCTGCCTAAGCGTTATTTAACAGAACATAATTGCAAAACAGTATGATACCTCCAGAGTTTGAAAGACTATTATGTGATTAAGTCATATGTAGCAATCAGAAGGCTAAAACAGAGAATATTTAAACGCTGAATACTTTTCAAATACATGCAGATGGATTTTTTGTTTGTTTGTTTGTTTTTCCAAATGAATAGGTACATTTGATAGAAATAAAATCTTGTTCTTCCTCCTGGTATTTCATTTCATTAATCTTAGTTGGAAACAGATCCAAAATATAGTAAGGAAAAAAGAGAAAACCACTGGTCTGAAAGACAAAGCGCTTTTGATTTGTAAAAACTGGACTTTGGTGAGAGAGTAAAGGTTTTTCTAGAATTTCCAAAGTTCCACTTGAAATGTTAAGAGCCAATTTTGAAAGACTGAGAAATACAACTTATATTAAAAAATATAAAGATGGGATAATTCACCATGATGTTCTTCCAGCCCAAAAGGAAATGGTCGTCTGCGTCTGTGGTTTCCCAGGTACTGTTCCTGCGCCAGCAGCGTCAGCAGCACAGGGAAACTTATTAGACGTTCAAGTTATCAGGCTCCATCTGAGACTTACTAAATCAGAAACCATGGGTATAGTGCTCTGCAGTCTGTGCTTCAAAAGCCCTCCAGGTGATTCTACTGCACCCTTGAGAACCACTGATCCAGGTTCAAAGAAATTTGATAAGAATGATTTAGACATCGTTCTTTGAAAAAAAGTCCTTACACCTGCCCCATCCAGAGGCCAGAAGCTAGAGGCCAGAGCCCAGAGCCCAGAACAGGTCAGGGAGTAGCCAGTGGATCCACCCTGAGGGTACAGGAGGAAGCCCTGGGTTTGGACTCATGCCTGCCTTCTGAGCATGTGTTACGGGGAGGATGGAAGCCTTTCAACCTTGTCCTGAGTGAGGCTGAAGCCTGACAACTGCTTCACATCCCAAGTAGACGAGAGTTCCTGTTACCCTCAAATGGGGTCAGAAATGTTGGGAGGATCTAAAGTCAGGACAAGGAGGTCTCAGAGTCTGAGGATCTTGGTGACCAAAGGCTGTGGCAGAGTATAGAGAGATTTCAGAAAAAAAAAAAAAAATACAGACCCTACTCTCTTTCCTTACCACTGGATAATCCATAACATTCTGCCTCTGCTCCTAAATGTAGAACACCTGTAGAAACTATAGAAAGAGAATTCTCGAGGTAGCTGAGTTCTCTTGAAAAGGAGGTCTTTGGGTTAACTTGTTTTTATTTGTAGAAAAGTAATGGCAGCTATTTATTTTTTTTCTTATCACAGTCTGTAAGCATTTTAAAAAATGCTACCACTGAAAGAAGTGGAAGGCTTTAATAACTTTAAAAAAAAAACTAAAAGTGCACATAATTGATACTTTTTTAACTTGAAAGACTTGACCATGCATTTATTTTAACAATTTCAGTAACGCATTCAACAAGTGTGAATTGTGTTCCAGGCATTATTCTCGGTGCTTCTTCATTTATTATTACAAATATTATTTTATATATGAGGAAACTGGAACCCAACTAAATTATGTAATTTCTCATTACACATCGTACTACAGTGAGACACACACGCAGGTGTATTACATCGAAACCTAAGCTCTCGAGCTTTATGCTATGCCAGAGTGGCAACAATTAATAATGCCTGAAGAATGCAAGAATACTAAATAAAATACCTGTTTTCCATCATATATAAGTAGCCAATAAATGCATGTTGAATGAATGGATACTTACTCAATTTATACAAACTCACTTTTATATTTGATTCAGATGAGCCTTACTTAACTATTTCATGTAAATAGCACGACCCTTTTCCCCGAGTGTCTCTTTAACCTGATTTACATTCCTTGTTAACACTTACCACCACCTGACATATATGTCTTTGTAAATATACTTGGCTTTTGTCTTTCCCACTCATGTTTTAAGCTACATGAGGGCAGGGCTTTGCCTCTGGTCCATTGCTGTATCTTAACTGCTTGGAACATAGTGGAAATTCAATAAACTATTTATAAATGAAATGACACTATTCTTGCAATTTGTAAGGACATAAGTATCTGTGAATAAATATTAACCTTCAGCTAATCCCTTTCCCTTCTTTCCCTTTTCCTCCTTCATAGACACTGAATGCTGATAAGACATTCCAGAGTCTTACCTGTGGGATTTAAGGAGACAGTTTCTAAATGTTTGCCAGAGCGTCAATATAGAATTTAATTGTTGAATCCCAGCACCCCCTCGTCCCCCCAGCCATGGTCACTTTGTTTTTTGACACATCTGAAGCTGACAAAGTGACACTGAAATGTAAGCTTGTAGAATGGCCTTTGTAGGTATTTCTAGAAAAAGATAAGACATGAAAGACTGAGAAAACGGAGACTGATTTAAAAGGGGAAGTGGGGTGGGGATTAAAACATCACCTGCCTTCCACAGATCTGTACCACCCTCTTGTGGTAAAGGTCATCCTAAACTCCACTGAGCTACACTCAAAACACCGAAAGTCCCTCATACCACCTGCCCATCATGGTTAACCCAGCAGGGCATAGCCAGTTCCCACGTAGGGAGCCAACTGCAACAAAAACACAACTCAGAACAAGTGCACAAAATGAAGGGTTTTAGGATGGCTAGCTAATGCTCAGCAATGCCCAGGAACCTTTTATCTCTGCAGGCTGGAAAGAATTTTGGTTCTTACTTGTTTTCACCTAGCAAAGACATCTTATTGGCACTAGGAGCTCCAGAAAGTGTCTGCCAAGTCCCTGCCTGTCTTGGCCAATTTTCAGTGATGTGCTGTACACTGCATTAAACTTTTCGCTACAAGAGAGCTACCTGTGAGTACCTCCATCCCTGTGCTAAAGACCCAGCTAAAGTGTAGAGGTTTCCTGATTGTCTGACAGATGGGCTTGGGATGATTCAGTGCTTCAGTCCTAACAGTGGTTGCAGTAGCTGTTAAGACGCCATTGTTTTGCTCCCTTAGCTTACAGAAAACTAAGGTACACTTTTTTCTTTCTTTTTCCTTCTTCCTTTTATTTTTATTTATTTATTTATTTTTTGGTCATTGTGGTTTTTATTCTCTTGGCTGTTAAACAGGCAGATGATGGTGTTCATTTGTTAATTCTTTTACTTTAAATCAGTCATGCCCTTTTCTTGAGCCTCTCATCAGTTTACTCTTATTTTCTTGGTGCCCCCAAACAAGCCAGAAAATGGAGAGAGTACCCAAAAAGACACATTTTTTAACAAGTTGACTTCTATTAAAATCAGAAATATTAAAAAATAATAATAAACTATTATTTTTTAATCTCTAAACATAGAATTGAAGCTAAGTCTTATGCTCACTCAAAGAAGTAGCCATGTGCTTGCATTTCTGATGCTGGGAGCACATGAAACCCCTCCAGCTCCTATACCTTTGATCATGGACATAGAGAACTATTGAAAGAAGTGACACTGAGGAGGGAAAGAAATAGGAACCCAGCAGCTATTTCCACAACAGCGCAAGAAATAGGCCAGAGCTTCAGAGAACACACTAGTCAAAGGCTGAAGACTTGCCACCTTCTCACTAGCTTGTTTGTCATTTGGGGGGAAAATATAAAACGTCTTTTCAAGATAAGATTGTTGCCCTTTGGTGCTAAATAAATACGCTGTTGGTCTAAATGAATTTCACAGGCCCTTCCTCTCCCTTTTCGATTGAATATTCCTCTCAGAATAGGGGATTTGTATGACTGGGGAGCACCAAGGCTGAATTCTGGAGCACAATGCAATAAACAGAAAAAGCAGTGGAGTGTCTAAAAATTATGACAAGGGAATTCTTAAAATGTGATTCCAAGCTAGAGGGGAAAAAAAAAGATTTCCTCTAAAGATATAAAGTCAGGTTATCCCAGCTAATACATTATCCCTTCCCTTAGATGATTTTTTTTTTAATTTTTAAATTTTGCTTTATGTAGTAAAGAAGAAAACTAACACATCTTTTCAGATTAATTTATGTCATAAAAATAACAGTGGCAAGTGGGCATAATCAATTTCCATTATATGTAGAAAAGCTCAGTTTTAATGAATGGTTTTATACGAATGAATAGACAGACAGCCTATTATTTCATATAATGTAATCAATGGATTGGAGTGGTGCTTGCTAATGAGCTTGCCTGGCCAGGATATTCCAGTGTAAGGAAATCTTTCATGATGACCAAAGGTAGAGAACTCATTATTCCTAGACCTAAGGAATAACTAAATTCCCCAATTACTGTATCTGAGGACTGTCAGAAAGAGAAAAAGCTCATTAGTTCAGCATAACTACCTGATTATCCCCACACAGTAAAATCTTATTTTTTATGCAAAAATGGGTTGTATTTTGGAAAAGCACTGTTGCATGGAAAATGTATTAAAAGAGCTCCGTGATACGTGCCTAATGTTTTTGTATCGTTGAGGAGTTTGGAAGACAGTATTATGCATACAGATGTGCTACAGCTCATTAAAGATCAAGAGCTTTCAGTTTGCAAAGTCAACAGGCTGATACAAGAACCGAGAGGTACTAGCAGCATCTTCCTCATAATAGGAGCTTTGAGGAGTAGAAGTAAAAGTGATATTCTAATCATCACCCCACCCTTTCCAGCACTCTGATTTGCATTGTAGATTACAAAAAAAAAAAAAAATTTAGTGCACACTTTATTTTAAAATTAGTATTTACGAAATAATTTACCATTTTTTTTTTTTCCCAGAGAGTAGTGTTGTATAAGAAAGGGTTGACATCCACATCTACACCGGTTTTCAGAGAGGCAATGAAAGTAAGTAAAAATGTATGCTTTGACAGACTGGCTTAATAATGGGGTCTCTGCAAAAGAATGGTAAAATAAGGCATTTATTGAAAATATTATTTAAGAAATTTTGACGGATTTTTTTTCCATTTGAAAGGAATATTTAAAATGTGATGTTTGTGTAACAGGGCAGTATTTCAAGTTTAAGGATATTCTGTATTTCTTGATTTAGAAGATGTGACCTACAGTATGACATGGCTGAGATAAACATTTTAACAGCAAACTCCCTGTGAGTAGACATTTGCAAACTTTGAGCAATCAAAATTGTCTTAGGTTTAATTTATTGTTAATACTGTTTAGTAAAGAACAAAGAGTATTTTACACATAATATGTCCTCAATAATAATGGGGGACCTATTACTAAAAAGTTCTATTGTCCCTAATTAAAGAACATAATTAAAGACTACTGAAAGTAATGTGTGTATGAAACAGGTCAGGTATCCACAGCATCAGGATCTGGGTACTACTTCCCTTTTGCCAGATTTCTTGGCATTAAGCTCAACCTTGCCATTGCTTCTAGACCCCAAATTCTTCCCTGCCAGCAAGAATTTAATTCACTGCTACATGGTCAGCAACAAGTTGTCATTGCTACCAATCTAGCCTTGACCATACAGGCCAGATCAAGAAATCATGCTTCTGCTTTGTTCCTGTAACAGTTGATTGTCGCTGGTCTCCTGCACCAAGGATCCTCCTTAAATTGCCTATCTTAGAGTGTCTCCAGTCCCTCAAGCCTGAACCCCTGCTTTTTCTCTCTCATTAACCACTGTGCTTCCACCTTCCAGAGACTGCAACTAATCCCCTAATGTCTGTCACCCTGCTACTTCATGCATTCTTTTTTTAGCTTATCCATGTGGATCTCTGAGCAGTGACAGCTCTTAAACTGTTCGCTGCCGTGCTCCACTGGCCTGACCATCGGTGGTACCCTGATACCCCTCTTGGAAAGCCCCTGGCAACAACCACTTAGCATGTCTGTCTTTTGTCACGTATTCTCTAAATACCTTATTCTGCCTTTCAACCCAACCCAACCCTTTTTTGGGGAAAAATGAATAGACTTTGTTTTAAAATGGCATTTGGGCAATAGTTTAAAGGCAGATTCAACCAACTCTGGAAAATTTAAAAAAACAAACCAGTAGCACAGTGGAAATATCTCTTAAGATAATGTAGAATAAAGTAGGATAGAAAGTTGGGGGAAATTGAAGACAAAAATCTTGAAGAAATTTCATCTGACCACAAAATACAATTTAAGACATAAGTGATCTAGTTTCTTGAAAGTTTGGAAAAAATGCACATTAATCTGATATATTTGGAGGGAGAGGAGAATTTGACCACTTTTGGTCATGTATCCACTTGAGAATGCTTTCAAAATGCTATGAAAACTATTGATAATTTATTTCATAAAAAATGCACAAATACATATTTGCTCAAAGTTTTGCACACAACTTCAGGTCTCTTTTAGGAATTAATTGAATCAAGTGTAGAAACCACTGACTTCAGCACACTTTGAGCTACGTGTCAGAATGCTGTCATGCTTTATGGAAAATTACCTTTCTTCTGTTCCATTCGCTCCCTTTGGTCTTACTTTGTTTATGAATATAATAATGGCTCGTTTAAAGATGCTGGTACTTTTTTTCTATCAAGCTTGTTTTAATGTGGAAAAATACCATCAAGAGATGTTTTAAGAAATTGAAACGTCATCCCCATTACAAGGAGCACTAAGTCACAAATGAAGTTACGGGCGTTGTAGACTTAAAATAACAAAGCATAACGACCAAAACAAAGAGCCCTATGAAAAATTAGCCAAGCAAAAGTCAACAAACCAAGTTGTTTTTGAATAGGACTTGATTTTATTTATATGAATCAAGAGTAGATAATTTACTAGCTTGCAATGGCTGCAATTTTTTTCTTATCTATATTTAGACGAGATGAATCACCTTCATGTTTACCTGAGCTGGCCGAGCTCAAACGGCGTGTGTGCCTAGCTGTCTTCTACCTTCAGCTTCACCCCTTCTTGCTTTATGCACATGCATGCAGCCTGACAGTGCATCTCCTCATGGATAGCTAATCAGAGTGCCTGTCAACATGCTGATCATTTCTTGGCCAGCAAAATTGTTGGTGAGCAACACACTTCCTGGCCTTCAGCTTTTTTTTTTTTTTTTTTTTAAACCCCAGGCAACCTCTATACATCATGTGTGCCAAATGGCCTGAAGAGGGAGCTACTGACACTGGGAACTGAACCCATGTCTCTTCTGGCATTAACAGTGTCACTAACGAGCTACTGTTTGGGCTCTTAACCAAGAACTGAATTCATAAGACTCCCCAAATGCCTGAATTAAAATTCCTTACATGCCTAGACCATACTTCAGTCCCTTGACAACGTCCCTGCCACAATCTGCCCTTTCTGAAAATACTCCCCAGATGCGCGTTCACCCCTTTAAGCAAACAGAAGTAATAAGAAAACACGCTTCTGAGTCACATTTCCTATTGCGATGCAGGGTGAAGGATTCTTGTCTTATTTTTATCTCCATTTGGAAATGATCCCTGTAATATTACCTTTTAGCTCGAGTGTGGGACTGTGCCGTGGGGACCGCTATAGTGCAAGTCACTTGAAACAGAAGACATTCTGTTTCAATCGTGTAAAAAATTACACAATTCCTGCAATTTTTTCATACTCTGTAGAGAAATGAAATTGAGAATCAAAATCATTTGTACATAGTTTTGAAATCCCTACACTCGTTTTCTCTTTTATAGTGAAAAGCAGACCTATGTAATAATTGAAGAGAATGCAATTTACTGCTGAATCAATCATTTGTGGGACGTATGTGACAGTGACTACAGGGGACAGATGCCTGGTTTTTGTTTTCCTCTGTACTACTGGCTTACTGTACAACCTTTATCCATGTAATTAACTTTTTTATTCTTGATTCACACCTAATTTAACTATAATGGCCATAGTGGAGATCACAACAACGTGTGTTTAGTTTTTTCTCACTTAGCCTTTTGTGTTTCCAGCAGATGTAAAGAAATTCTTTAGGGAACTTTGTATTATTAGATATTACATCATCTCTCCACTATCTGTGCTCAGTTTCCCCCTCTGTCTTTGGCAATATTCAATCAAAGCTACGAAGGAAAAAAAACCTTTCTTTGATTTCCTCTGTGATACATAGTAAATTAGAGCAGTCTATTGAAACTGCAAGTCATGGCATATTAGTTGATTGTAAAGTGAATTTAGTAGATTAAAAGCAATTAGAGAAAGAAAACAGAGCATCTTATTTTTTCAGTTTTATAGGTGTGTATGTCTACTGAGGCATCATATAAATTATATACATTATCATGGATTGAGGTTTCACAAAGTTAGAAAAATCTGCTCTTTGAACTTTATATTTTGATATGAAATACGTATTACAATTTTTCATTCATTTCCCTATAAATTTATCTTTATTTACTAGATAATGGTCATTTCTGAGTAACAGTTTTAAAACCTTCTTCCCCTCTATAATGTTCAAGTATATACTAGCCCAGTCTTACCGTGAGAAAAACATCGGACAAATCCAAGTTCTGCAAAATACCTGGGTCAGTAATCTTGAAAACTATCAAGTCACAAAAGCCAAAGAAAGTCTAAGAAACTGTGGCAACCACGAGGAGGCTAAGTAGACATGGCAGCTCACTGTAATGAGTTGTTCTAGATGGGGTCCTGGAAAAGAGTAAGGAGATTAGGGGAAAACTACAGAAATCTGAAAGCATGGACTTCAGTTCATAATGTGCAGATATCAATTTATTAATTGTGGCAAATGTACCATAGTAATAATAGGAGAAACTGAGTGTGGACTATACAGTGCCTGTTTGTACTGTCTTTGCAACTCTTATAAATCTATATTCTAAAATAAAAATATTCAAGTATAGATGGTCCTAATTTTAATTAAATGCAGTGTAAGCCGCCTAATTCTCTACTTCAGTATTAACAGAAACCACCAAGATTTAGATCTAAATACCTTGAGACATTTAAAAGTAAGGCTTTTTTTAAAAAATCAAAAATTTTATATTGTCATATTAGGAAATGATCTAATTCCATACAATAATGAGACTCATCTCTGGTTAAAATTATAACACCAGAATTAATCATTAAGTGATACATTTTATGAATTTAAATTTCAAGGAAGCCAACAAGTTTCTGACATGAGAAAGATAAAATAGACAAAACACTGTCCATCTGCTTTGGCGTTAGTTAGCAAACAAAGGTACCCAAGACTAACACATCAAAAAGTCTTTTGGGGTAGAATTTTGGGGATGAAAATAAAATTTCATCTTCTACGTTGACTGTGTTTCTCAAAGCCATCAACTGATTTCATTCTTCACTAAGAAATATAATATTATTTTGCTTATTTTTCAAGGCTCTAAAATCCTTCCCTTACTTCTAACACCATGTTCATATCCCTCCATCTTACTGTCCGACTGAACATCATTGTCAGCCCCGCAACCTTGTAACAATTGCCCTTTTCTTAACCCCACTTACTTGTGTTCTCCCATTCATGCAGTAACACAGTAATTTTAGACAAGTATGACATTCGTGGACACTCTTAGGTCTCCGTTCTTTCGTGGTTTCCTATATTTCAAATGATGATACACTTACAAGATTCACAATCTTTTCACTTAAATTTTGATTACAGTCAGATACATGTATTTCTGAAGATCATGAAATGAGAAGAAAAATAAAATATATCCTGTAGGAAAATGATACTTGATGTACATAAATTGGTGACAAACGTTTATTTTTAAACAACATTCTAAAGAAAGAACAGTAAGTAGTTTTAAAATATTTAAAATCACAATAAGGGACACTTTGTTTTCACATACTTCTTTTGTACTTCACAAATAGTTTTCTCCAAATGGTAAGACTAGATGGTATAATAATTATGCCCCAATATTTGTAAACAAGAGCTTGTCTCTTTGGAAAGAGCTTCTCTGTGGGGAAAGAAAAAAAGAATTTTGTTCTGTTTTTCTCATTCCATAGTTATTCATATTTACTTACATTAATGATTGTTGGATGACTTGAATATCTAGTCCGGAGAGGCTTTAAAGCACAAGTACTTACTTAATCCTGTAACAGAAGGAGAAGGCATCAGAACTGAGCAGACAGATGAGAGAGTCATTGCTCATACAGAAGCTGAGCAGGCTGACCCACTTTCCTTCAGAGTGTGAGAAGAATGTTTTATTATTAGACCTGACTTACCTATCAGTTACCTTCGTAATCATGCCTGTGAGCAAAAGTGGTCAATATGTCCTAAAGATCTAGGAAAAGCATTGCTGCTTAGTTTATTGGCAAGATCTTTTGAGTTGAGTGTGTCTGTGTGTGTGTGTGTGTGTGTGTGCGTGCACACACATATATGTGTGTGTGATCGTCAACTTGGAATTGCCATCACACTTCCTTCTTTGGCCAGGACATACTTTCCATGGAATTCCTTTCCCTGTATTAGCACAAGTTAGTTTCCCATTAAGAAGAATTTGAGTAAAATTAAGAAAGTGAAAGAAAGTGGGGTCAGGTGTGATGGCCTAGAGATCTCTCTGACTTGCAGGTCTAGGGAAAAGCAATCTTGTCAACAGTCCCTGTAATGTTGGGGCTTCTTACCTCCTCAGTCTGTGTTTCAGCTGACATCATTAATAACTCTCTTTCTAGTGCTCCAGCTCTAGGTTAAACTATTTTTCACTCCCCTAATTTCTGCCAGAAATACATAAGCTGAAATCCCTCGATTAAAGCCTATTATTCCAGTTATACTCTTTTTCTAACCACACTCAGATTAAAATAATCCCTGAAGTTAGCAAAGGGAGAAAATATCGTTTGGCAAAAGGCAAGTAATCTACCCACAAGTAAGTCTAAATCTAGGGAAATTAAAGTCGCAGAAACAGTAAATTTTAAAAAACTAATTTATATGATTGATTGTATTAGAATACCTTTTTCTGATTTGAAGAAATTCTCAATACTTTGATAACATTGTAGCCATTTGAAAATACTTTTTTGTAGATCAAAATGACTGAATATGGATCATTTTTCTTGTGGCTCAATCGAATAAGTTATATCAATCAGGAAGACACAATTATTTTTAAAAAGTAATGGCAGATTAACATTTCCTTCTAGCACTCAAGTGGGAAATAAACACACGGGGAATGGTGCACAGAGCCCTAAGGAGTATACTTGTGTGGAACATTAGTGACTTGAGAATGTAAAAGGGAAATAAGAACCGGGGGAAAAGTTTGAAAACAAAAGACTTTTCCAATTTAAAAGTGTTTTCTTTCTGTCAAGCCTGAATGATTTTCTAGCATGTAAGAGCATCATGTGATTTTGGAAGAAATTGCATTTAATGCTGGGTTTTTTGGGGGGTTTCTTTTGTTTTTTTGCTTGGTAAACTGTGCTGAGTGAGACTTTACCTTTCCATTCACTAAGGGAATCACACTATAATGAGTTCTGAATTTAATTAGTGTGTTTCTAACCCATGCACGTATTTAGGGAAGGATACAAGATTTGACTTCCAAATGACATGCTCTAGTATAGTTTTTATCATCTGTTTAAGAAGGAATTAAAGGACACTTACATTGGAGCACTTGGTTATTGTTGTATTAAAATAACAAAACTGAATTTAGCTTTATGATCACTTTGCCTTTCTTCTAATTATACCTAGGAATAAGAGATGTGTAAAGGGACAATTTTAGAAGAGTTTCTTCAGGTACAATCAGTACGAGAAGTCTGGCAGGTGTTTATTTTTAAAAGTGGTGAGATTAATGTACTCTGAGAGTAATGTAATGAGGTATACTGAAAAGATTGCCTATAAGTCAAGAGAGAAAGAAGGTAAGATGCAGTTAGGAGAATGTAAACCCTCTCCTATAATTTGTAAGCCATTTATAATCCAGAGTCATTGTAATGATTCAAACCAATATAGTCAAATGAAATGCTTTATTTGCTGAATTCCTACTAGAGAGAAGTGCTAAAAATAGGACAGAAGCAAATGCAAGTCTCTTACCACATTATCAGATACATTTTCTAAATTTTTAAATTGTGTAACACAATTTAAATTACACAATTTTCATACATCTCAGAATTACTTTTAGTCAAATGTGAGCTTGTACAATTGATTGTTTCCTATTTTATCCTCAGATGCTTTGAATTCCATCGATTCAACCATTCTGGTTGCTCCTTTGGGATTTTCAGTTTGGGAGGCATCCATAATTTCCAGATAAAGTCATTAACTACATAATAATGATTAAATATAAATTCAGTTAACATATATAAATGTAACAACCCAATTTTCATTAAATAAAAAATTTTCTTCTCAGATTTATTTATTTTGCTCCTTACATTTTATCATGAGTATTTGGAAGAATAGTTCCAGATACATATTCTCTGTTAGATTGAAGTATTTCAGCTCTAGATAATGAAAATCTCAACTTAAATTGTATTTTTAAAAAAAGAAAATGTATAAACTCACATAATTAGGTGGTCCAGATTTAGGTCAGGCTCTTGGGATACTTGATTTGCTTTCCAAAGGACTGTATGAAAAGCCAAGGTCATTTCTGTGTCTCTGTTCTGCCACCAAAAGTTAGATTCGTCTTGAGGATGCTCGTCTCACGAGCATGAGCTGCCTGCTAGCAGAACTGGGATGACAGGCACTTCTCTTCACATCCAACAGCAGAGGCGGAACTCACTGCCGTAGAAGTCCAAAGCAGATATTTAGTCACATTGCATTGGTCTTACGTTGTTAAACTTGTCCATCTCTAAACTAAGCACTGGCAGATTTAAAGAAAGTATTAAGGTTGACTTAGGCTAATTATTTCATGGGGAATAGATGATGGTTAGTTAACTATAACTGCTACTGTATGCTCTTAAAACTGGTTCTAGTAATTAATAAGAGGATAGTTTTAGTAAAATAATTTGGTCATTGTATCTATTGAGAGTCTCAAAGGAATATTGTTCTGTTAACACTGAGAACAACTTATGGTCCACAACTTCAGCTGTATTCCAATTACCATTTCATTTTTCTCCTCTGTCTTCCTATTTAGCATCTTTTTTCCATTTCCAGACAATGGTTATGGCAAAACTTTAATAATCTCAACTCTCCTCACAGGTGAGCGAGTGAGGTCAAAATAAATCTAGATTAAAAACTGAAAAAAAAAATAATAATAATTTCAACCCTCCTATCCTTAAATTATCTCTTTCTTCAAGTGATTTTTACCTATTATAAAACAGTAATAGAAATAGCCAAAAGAACTGAATTTCTTCTACCTTCCTAATCACTAATGCCATCATCCATCAATCCATTACTTAAAAATATACCTGAATTAATCTTAATCATTGTTCTACATTGTCTACTTCAGGAATAAGATTTGTTTATTTAATTTAAGAAGATTAATCACATTCCTTTTTATTTCCATTCTCTTTTTCTATCAGTTTTCTTATTTTACTTTTGTGTCTTCAATTTTAACATTTAACTGGCTCCTTAATTCAGCATCTATAGTATTAGCTAACACTTACATAATGTTTACCAGGTAATAGCACAACTCTAAGCTCGTCATGGTATGTTAACTCAATTAACAAATCAGAATACTCAGTGGAGAACAGGTAGTTTATTCAATCAGTGGTGCTGGGAGAACTGAATACTCGCATGCAAAAGAATGAAACTGGACCCCATCTTATACCACTCACAAAAACGCAGTTGAAATGTATTAAAGATTTAAATGCAAGACCTGAAACTGTAAAACTCCTGAAAGAAAACCTAAGGAAAAGCCTCCTTGACATTGGCCTTGGCAACAATATTTGGATATGACACCAAACACTCAAGCAACAAAAGCAAAAATCAACAAGTGAAATGTCACCAAACTAAAAAGCTTCTGCAAAGCAAAGGAAACAATCAACAAAAGGGAAAGGTAACATATGGAAAGGGAGAAATATTTGCAAACCACATATCAGATAAGGGGGTATGTTTAAAATATGTAAGGAACTCATACAACTCAAAGACAAAAAAAAAATCTGATTTTAAAAAATGATCAAAGAATTTAAATATATATTTATCTAAAGAAGACATACAAATAGTCAACAGGTACCTAAAAAGATACTCAACATCATTTATCATCAGAGAAATGCAAATCAAAGCCACAATGAAATATTACTTCACTTCTGACAGAATGGCTGTTATCAAAAAGACAAGACATAACATGCTATCAGGGATGTGGAGAAAGGAAAACTTTTTTTACACGGATGGCGGGAATGTAAACTGATGCAGTCACTATGGAAAATAGTATGGAGTTTCCTCAAAACATTAAAAATAGAGCCACATATGATCCAACGATTTACTTTGGGGTATATATCCAAAGGAAGTGAAATCATTGTTTCAAGGAGATAATCTGCACTCCTAAGTTTATTTCAGCATTGTTTACAAAAGCCACAACATGGAGACAAGACATATAAAAAAGAAGGGAATCCTGCCATTTGCAACAACATGGATGGAGCTTGGGAGCTCTGTGCTAATAAGTAAAGTAAGTCAGACAGAAAATACAAATATTATATGACCTCATTTATATGTGGAATCTAAAAAATCTACTCATAGAAACAGCAGACTGGTGGTTGCTGGGCTAAGGGAGTAAGTGTTGGGAGTAATGGTGAAGGTGGTCAGAAGGTATGAACCTCCATTATAATATGAATAAGTCCTCAGAATGTAATGTACAGCATGGTAATGATTGTTAACAATAACGTCTATTTGGAAGTTGCTAAGAGAGTAGATCTTAAAATTCTCATCATGCACACAAAAAATTATAGCTATGTGAGGTGAGCGATGTTCTAACTAATCTTACTGTGGTAAGCATTTTGCAATATATACATATTTAAAATCATTACCGTGTACACCTTAAACTTACTCAAAATTATATGTCCACTGTATCTCAGTAAAGCTGGGGGAAAGGAAAGTATATTAAGTAAAATTTTTAAAAGATTATCACTTGCATTTTCTGTAATTTTCATTATTAACTTCCTCCTCTATCCATCAATTCATTTTGCCTGGCTGAATTTTCACCCGTTTTCATGACTACATACTCTCAAGTCAGTATCCCTGACCCAGATTGCTTCCCTGAATTTTAAAAACATATGTTTAATTATTCTCCTGTCTGGTTAATGTCTTGCGTATCTCTGTAGAAACCTGGGATTAAGGCCAAAGTGACTCCTTTCCCTTTTTCTGACATTACCTTCACGTAATTCCTGTGCTTTAACAATTGTCAGGTTGCTTTTTTCCTCCTCAATATATATATACATATTCTTATTTTGTTCGTGTAGCTACTATCTTAGCTTTAGCACAAACTAGTCCTTTCTTGTCTTAATCCAGTAACTTGCTAATTCTTCTTTCTGTCTCTTTTCATCAATTAAGTTTCTATATTTGTCAGTATTTCATATTATCAATAGAGTTTTGGCGGGGGCATATCACTTTATCACTTTTCTGGTTAAAAACCTTCAGTGTTTAATAAGAAATGCAAATCCCTTTATAATCCTCTCCCTGGTTTTCTAGCCTCATCTCATATAACTATTTTTGAGCCAAACTGAATGTGTTGATATATATTATCTGTTGATATATGTATGCATATAAGAAAGAACTGAGAAAAAAGAGAAAGAGAAAGATAAAGAACTTGAGGATACAAATTGCCATTAAACAACTTTTGGAACCCTTATATTCAGGTCATTTTTCTTTAATTCAGAGGTTTGTATGTTGACTGGATTTTGTCTCAATCCCCATTTGGATGCAACACTAGTGATTCATCCATTAAAAAGTGCAATGTTTGTTTTAAACCGCTTTTGGACAAAGGAGATGATTCACTATGAGCCATTTACACTTCTCGTGAGTCACCGGGTGGACAATAGCATAAGTCTGAAAATGATTGATGTGCTTTCTTTTATCACTAGATAGCCCAGAGGAGGCAGAACTGTTCTTGATAATTAGTATATCGTTGGTTACTAAGCCACCTTTCAATAATTTGCTAAATTGATTTGATAAATAACATCCTAGTTGCGTAAAAGTTCTAATGAATTTCAAGAGCATAATGTTTCCTAGCCACCTATTTATTCATGTAACATCGAATCCATCAAACAATATATAAATCATTTTGTCTTGTATTAAAAGTTGCATGAAATGAACAATGCTTGTGTGTTATAAGCAAACTATAAAAGTGAAAGTCTATTTTGAAAAGAGAAGAAAAATTAGTCCATCGTAGATCTTTAGAAAAGTCCAAAGTAAATTAATCTGATAGTGGTTTTTTTTGGGGGGGTGGGCATTGTTATCTAATACTTTTAGAATATTTTCCATGTGCCGGGTCAGGCATTACTCATTCATCCGCGAATCCAGGTAACAAGTGATCATAGAATCTCTTCTGTGTGGCTCTAGCAGTGAGTAAAAAAGACAAATGCCCCTTGTCAAGGGTAGCTTACATTCTAGTGAAAATTACATTATTTAAAACTTAAAGCAGCCCGATATATTAGTTCTTATTATCAGCTCCGTTTCATAGAGAGATAACAAGTTCAGATCATCTTAGTAACTTGCCCATGGCCACGTAGAACTGGATATAAATACTTGTTTTGTTTTTTTTCCCTCAACTCAGGAACTCTAGTAATTAACCACTATTTCTATTGCTAACATGTAAAAATATACAAAGTGTTATGTAGTAACTATATGAATTAGATCACCAACATTATAACCATGAATTTGTCTTTCAAAAATGTTGAAGAGTTCCCACTATCAAGATACGTTCGATGCTGACTCTAACCAGGATCCTATATAAACGGTATCATTCATAATATTACCTTCAAAAATCCCTTAGGAAGGATCCACATTGACTGTCTCACACTAAGGAATTAGAGCCAGGATTTTGTTGTTTTTGTTTTCCTCTGGGGCTTGTATTAGTGTCCCAGGTCTGCCATTAAAAAAAACTACCACAGTGTAGGTGGCTTAAGTTAACAGAAGCTTATGCTTTCATAGTTCAGGAGGCCAAATGTCCAAAATTAAAGTATCGTCAACATTCGTTCCTTCCGGGATTCAGAAGGCAAACCTATTCCGTGTTCTTTCCCAGCTTCTGATGGTTGCTGGTTGTCCTTTGCACTCGTTAGCTTGTGGCCTCACAACTTTATTCTCTGTTTCCATCATTAGATGGCATTCTTCCTATGTGCAAATTTCCTTTTTCTTGTATGGACATCAGTCATTGGATTCGAGCCTGCTGTAATCTAGTGTGACCTCATCTTAATTTGATTACATCTGCGAAGAACATATTTTCAAATAAGACAACTTTCACAAGGTACTGAGGAATAACACTTGAACATATATTTCAGGGGACATAATTCAAAACACAAAGGAATTGAACAACACAACAAAATGTGTAAACCAAAGATCGTGCTTGTGGAAATAGTTGTCTTTAAAAAAAAACACTGTAAGTTTAAAACAATAGAAATATAAATTCTGGCCACCAATAGTAGACGAGAATGGTGCAAGATATCCATATCCTAAAAGGCTTGTAAGAAATTTAATTGAATGAAAAAATTTATCTCAGCTTATGCTTGCCCTGGAGTGTGTGACCACTGAGTGAAATGATAGGAAAAAGTGTCTACTGTTTGTTCATCAACTGTTTGTTGTTGTATTAATGCATATTAAATATGTAGGTAATGTGACTCCATTACTCTGTGCTTTGAAAAGTGAAATTGAGACATTTTATTTTGTCATTTCAGGGAGCATATCTTAAATTTGAAAATAATCCTTACCAATGTGCTGCTCTGAGCCAGGATTCTTTGACATTTTTCTTGTTGGTCCTTAATGTTTGTGAACATTCTATCAAATAAATGCATACAAAAGCATATGAATACTGCGTAAGTAGAGACCAAAGATGCAATGTAGACATGATTCTATTTAAGTTTACACTTCAAGTCCAACGTGCAAAGTTTCAGTGATGATGCTGAACTCTCCAACAATATAGAGAAACCACTGAACACCATCTAGAAGCTACATGGGGAGACAGGCAGGTGGAAGACTATATTGTACTGAAATTAAGTTTCATTGTGTGAGGATTGGAAACATCAGTGATGACTGAGGAAAAAGAGGACCATCAATGTCTTTGGAGAGAGAAAAATAACAACATTTTCTAGGTAATTTATCCATTTTGTACAAAATAATTTCCAAATTGATTTTAATTAAACCTATTGTCTTACTAAAGCCGTCCCTTTATTCTCAAAGATGCCATCAGAAAATACATGAAACTAATATTGTGTCCTTTTTTATCCAAACTTGTAGCTTAAAGGAATGAAAGGAGAAACATGTCTTATCAACGGCTATGTAACACTGTTCTCAAATAATGACACTGTAATTTACACATTGTCCTGATAACAGACAATAATCAGAACAGAACTAAAAACATAGCCGAGTTTCCTGGCACTGTGGCTCAGTAGATAGTATATTCAGTTATGGATCAATACACTCTAATCAATACCTTGACAGTATTCAATTAAAGCCCAGAACTCTGGCCAGCATTTATATCTCTACATTAAAATACACCACAGACTAAGCAAACAACTTCAAATACCTGTGTAAGACATGGCTGAGCACATAATGACCCTGACACTTTCCTGCATGAATTCCTCTCGCCTTCAGTGAGCAATTAACTCCTATAAAAAGAGCTTCAAGATTGTTTAGAGAGAAAGTGATGTCAGGTCTCAAAGTAGCCTAACTATGTGGAGGTCAGTTTTATCATGTACAACATAAATCAAAAGAAACTCTGGTTACTTCAAAGTGAAAGGAATTTATATATTATCACATTATTATATGTAGTTGTAGTTGAAGTAATAGTAGATCTGACATAAAAAGATAGTTTAATCATAGTTATAATAATAATAATAAATTATGTCCCCAGTGCTTCATTAAGTTTAATTTAGCCTTCAGTTATTTTTAAAAGTCATTTAAAATATATAAAATAAAATATATATCTACCTCAGAGTTTGACATTGTTTTCCCCAGTAACGTATTAATTTTTTTTTCAAATTTGAAAGATCTTAAGATTTTTGTCCCACCTACAATGCACATGATGGTAGAATGAGAGTCATCAATATATATTACGACGTTAAAGTTATTTCACGTGAGGAGATAAAGTCTTCTGTACATATTTCTATTACACAGTCTAATTTCTAGTACACAGAAAACTAGGGGGGAACTAATCTGATATATATAACATGAATCAACTGAATATTTATCATATAAAATGAATAGTTTTCAAAATTTAAAACAAAAAGTATATAATGGTAATTAAATTTTTTTAAACGAATAAAAACAATTCTGAAGCTTTTTCTCAGATATCTGCTGGGTACAGTACTCTCCGTTTAATGTAACCCTAGCTTTAGCAAGTGGGTAACTTTATTTATTTATTTTTAATTTATTTTATTATTTTTTGGTTTGGGTTTTTTTTTTTTTTTTTTTTTGAAGGGGGAGGTAATTAGGTTTATTTCTTTCTTTCTTTCTAGAGGAGGTACTGGGGATTGAACCCAGGACCTTGTGCATGCTAGGCATGCGCTCTACCACTTGAGCTATATCCTCCCCCCGCAAGTGGGTAATTTTAAAAAATTAGAAACAGAGTTTAAAACAAAGAAATAAATAATTTAGGGGAAACTTGAAATGAAATAGATATTTCCCTTCTGAATTAATTCTGCTTTATGTGTCTAGCTTTTCTTTTTCAAATTTGATGTATATATTTTATTTCTATATTTTTCTATACCATGTATATCATAAGAACTATAATCTTTACCTAATTACATTGTAAAACCTTTCTGTCTTTTTATGCTTTTCCTTTGAAATCTTAACAAATAAAGCAAATCAACTTTTGTTCATGTCAAACTGATTTTAGCATTAGAATGTTTTTAGTTTAACAACAAAATCAGTTTGTTTAGCTCCTTTGCTAGGTAGACTTACATTTTATAAATATAACAGAATTCATTTATCCATTCTAACGTAGATGACCATTCAGTCATTTCTAGGTTAGGGCAACAAGGAACAATGCTGCTACAAACATCTCTATGCATAGGTCCTGGCGCACCTTTACTTGTCATTCATTCAAGAATGGAATTATTTGTTCTTACAATGTACATATCTTCAACTTCAGCAGATAATTCCAAAGAGCTTTCCAAAATGGTTATAAAAATGAATATACAAGCCAGTAGAGTATGAAAATGCTTGTTGTTCCACAAATTGTTTAACACATGGAGTTGTTAGATTTTCCATGTTTATTGAAGATGTTGCCCAACTTTTTAAGTGATGCTGTTGATACGATTTGCATTTTTGTTTGTTTTGAAGTTCTTGTTCAAGAATTTTGCCAATTTTTAAGTGGGTTGTCCTTTATTTGTTTCCTTATAGCTAAGTAGAGTTTCTGGACGTTCTGGATATGAATTGTTCATCAGTTACTATGGATGGAAAGAAGCTCTTGATTTTCATGTAGATAAATTTATCAATTTCTTCTCATATCATACAAAATGCATGTTTTCTCCATAAGGAAACTTTCCCTAGCCATGTTCTTGGTCCAAATTTTATGTATCTTTTTCCTCTTCTCAATAGCTTTAACATTTTTAATGGCAAGGTCTTATTTTATAAAAGCACAGCATCCTTGTAATATAATGTACAAATCTTTGGTAGATAGCTTTATAAAATTTTGCAAACAAGTTTGTTTATTTGCCACCCAGATCAAAACACAGACCTTTAACAGCACACTAGAAACTTCTCCAATCCTCCCTCCCAATCAACCTCCACCAAACACAATTATTATTCTGACCTTTAACACATTATTTTGTTTTTTTCTGTTTTTAAAATTTGTATAAATGGAATCATGTGGTGTATACCTGTTATGATTGTCCTCACTTGCACAGCATTATATGTAAAAGATATATACGTGATATTTCAGGTAGCAGTAGTTTGTTCTTTTTCACTGCTGTATAATTTTCTACTTTCCTTTCATTGAAAAATAGACAATGCTTCACTTGTATGTGATACACATTTAGGTTGTTTCCAGTTTAAGGCAAATATAAATGAAACTGTTATGAGCATTCTTATATGTATTTTTTGTGTACATATGCATTTATGTTTGTGATATAAACTAGAAACAAAACCACTAGGCCATAGAATATGCTTATGTTCAATCTGAGAAAATACTAAACAGTTTTCCAAGTGTATTTTACCCTATTTGTCATGCTAAGGATTTACTGGGCTTCTCAAATTGGTGGACTGTTGACTTCATTAGTTCTGAAAAATGCTCAACCGGTTTATCTTCAAACATTGCTTTTGAATTATTTCTTCTATGTGCTTCTTTTGAGACTCCAGTGATACCAATTTCAGAATGTCTCACTGTATTTGCAATTTTCTTATCATCTCTTCTCCAATTTGAGTCTTCTTATCTCAGTTCTGTATTTTGAGTGCTTCTTCAGATCTGTTTTCCAGTTGGCTGGTTCTTTCTCCAGGTATGTCTGACCTGCTCTTAGATATAATATCTGCCTCTGAAAACCATTTAGTAGCCTCCTGCTTTTGCTGTTACTATTGGTTAAGGTACGTTTTTTCAAAAATTTTTATTTGGCTCATATAAAACTACTGTGTCACATTTTATAGTTTTTTATTCCTGACAAAGTTTTTAAGCACTTTTTAAATCTCCATGAGCATGGTAAAGTGTGTGTGTGTGTGTGTGTGTGTGTGTGTGTGTGTGTGTGTGTTTAATTTAATTTAATTTGTGGCTGATAAATCTAAAGCTGAAATCATTGTTGATCTGGTTCTGAATTCTCCTCCGGTTTTGCTACTTCAGCCCTTTCTTTGCTTTTGTTTTCGACTATTTGTTACACATATTTGTGTTTTTAAAAAAAAAGAATCAGAAGCTAAATTTTATGCCTCATAAAAAGCTTTTTTCATTCCTAGACTTAGTACTTTGTGGTCTTATATTCTTTTAGATTTTTGACTCTGTGTCCTCACTCTTTTGATAGTTTTTGGTAGTTATAAGATGCTTTTTTGTTATCTATTTTGTTCATTTTTAAAATTGTCTCCATGGAGAGAATTAAGAAAGCTGTTTTACATTATTTTATCAAGGGGAATAAGAATTATGACTAATAATTTTATCAGAAGCATAAAGCCCCATAAAACCCCTGTAACTATGTCAGATTGTTGAGATAGCTTAACTTTTTTTTGTTGTTTTTTTCTGCTTTTATATAAGAATTGCTTTTTTTGGTAAATATTCTGCTCCTAAGTCACAATTTTGGATCTGAAATATTTATACAAAACAAAGGAAATGGTACTATTTGACAAGAGTTTTATATCTATAAAAGTTTAGTGCATTGAAGATCCTCAATGCTTAATACAGTGTTGCATTGTAAAACAATAGTGACTTTATTATTTCAGAATATTAGTAAAACATGCTTTATGATTTTGCTAAGGACAGTCCATATTAAAGCCTCATAATATAAATAAAATTTTAATTTCAGTAAATAAATAATTATTTTGGAAGCCTTGTGCACATTTTGCTGATTTTTGTTGTTTTTTTTTTTAATTTTCCTGTAGTTTGTTTCATTTCTCATTTATTTAGTTTTATTTCTCATTTTCTTCATTGTGTAATCATTCCTTCTCTTTTCTTCATTCCTCTTCAATCCATATGCCCTTATACGACTCTCATTTCTCAAAGCATCTCATTAGTTTTTTCATATCTTTCTTCATTTTATTTCAGTAATTAATTTATTAGTGTATTATTTAATCATTTATTATTATTATTATTTTAAACATAATAAGCATTAATTAATACTGCCTAAGAGAGCTCCTTTGTAGTAGATTTAATCTTACTGAGAAGCAAATTATGTCTCTTAAAAATGTATATGTCCAATTAATGCCACATACCTCCTACATCCTAGTTCCTCAAAAATATTTGTTGATTATATTAGTTGGTTTAGCCCTTTTAATTCAATCTTTAAATATCTGAGACAACTCTAAATAACATTTAATTAGCTTCTTATCACTTATTTTCTATGCACTAGGGGAAATATAAAGCCTTAAATTCATAAAGTTTACATAGTCTAATAACACACATTTTTGGAAGTGCTTAATCTTAAATGTTTTAGGTACAGTTAATCACTTCTTTCTTATGTATTGTTACTGTGTAAATTATGCCTCATGATTATTTTTGTCTTTACACCATGCTAATTGCCCAGCCATTACAAAAGAGAAATGATATGCAGTTCACATGAGAACCAGTGCCTTAAGATCGTTGCTATGAATCATGAAAGTAATATTTGAAAATGCAAAAAGTTCTCTTCCAAGTGAGATATATTAACAATAGAACAGTGATCCAAACTTGGTTTTATTTTCTTTTCAATATGATCTTGAACAGACAAAATTAACTAAATTATCTTAGTGATCTGTTGATTTAGGGTGTAATGGGAAATGGGATGAGCACATGGCATAACATAGATACTTCTGTATGTTGCAAATTGACTAAAATTTAATTGATGGACAGGTATAATGAATATCACATGGCTCTGATTTCTCCTCCATTTTCTGATAATAATAAACTTATTATGATTCTTCTTATAACCACTATAAGAAGGCCAATATTTCTTTTGATTCAAAAGATTGGTGGTGTATCTGGCTGACCCTGAAGCAAACAGACTTAGTCTTCACTGTTTAAATAGGTCTGTTAATTTAAGCGCTAGTTATCAAACAACAGTAAGAGTTCATCTCACTGATTTTATAAGTAAACCTAAGATACTAAGTCATGAGTAAATATGAATACATTTGGTTTTCAATATGGGTCCTCATATTCAATCCCTTTGCACATATTATTTTGATGTGTAAATCTCCTGGGGAAATACAAATTTTCTTTATTGAAATACCTTCTGAAAATGTATTGATGATACATAAAAAGATCAAAAATATAATGAACATTTATGTATTTGCTGTGGAAAGGAAAATTTCCAAGTAATTATTTGAATCTAAAGATGTAATTCAAATGTAAGTATAACAAGTAAGTATAAATTTTTGTGAACCTTACCTATGTTCAGTTATCAGATTGAGCTGACAGATTATTTTCTCCTTGTTCAGACATATGTAATTAATTACTGGATAGAATAACAATCAATAGCTTTGGGTCCTCAAAGGAGGTTGAAGGCATGTAAGTCATAAAATTGAAGGTGGAAGAATTTAGACTTGGTATAAAGAAATTATAGCTAGGATTTGAACAGTCTACAAAAGGTTGAAAACCTAGATTCCATGTATATTTTCAATATGCCAACAAAACATTTTTCATCTGCTTGTGTAAGGTTACTGCACCAGATTCTGAACAGAAACAAACAAGTATCTGAGACTGCACATGGGAGAGTTTTGAGGTTACATTCAAGCTAGCTATATGGAACAAAGCTCTATTATCAGTCCTGAAAGGAATATACCTAAACCAGAACACTGAGCATACAAATTAATGGTGTAATTTGTCCCAAATTGATGAAATCTATAAAGACATGGTGCAGTGTGAAAAATGGTCCCACAGTATAGCCTCTATAATTCCTGGTACTTTTAGGAGTTCAGATTTATCCCACTAAGATTGGTCAAGAAATTAAATTATAAGATTCATAATGAAGTCCAGTGGAAGATGACTGCAGACAGATCCACAGTGGCAGAATTGTAAGCCAAGGAACTAGAGATAATGCAACAATTTAAAGAAAATTTAAATTGACTCTATAGTATGTTCCAAATATTCAAAGAGATAAAATAAGAGGTGAAATCTCAAAAACGATCAAGATTTTGAAACAAGAAAGGCATATTTGAAGAGAACCAAATGGATTTTTAAAAAGCAAAAAAAAAAAAAAAAAAAAAAAATCCGAATCATAACATAAGAAATCTCAATAGACAAATTACAACATAGGCTTGATCAATTATCTTAAGGTAGATAACATGATAGATTTAGAAGGTCCAATATAGATCTATTTAGGTTAGCAGAATAATGAATAGAGGCATAGAAAAATAATTGAATGGAAGAAGTGAAAGAGGCAATATTTAATGAGATGAAAGCCAACAATTTCCCAGGATTAAAGAAATATCTAAATCCTTAGATTGAAAACTTAAAGCTTAAGTATATTTCTATGAAACTGTGGAATCTCAAAGTTTAAGAAGAAAAAGCAAAAGCTATCAGATTTAAAATCTAAGAGTCTCCAAAAGTACACCAGTCAAGCATATTTCTCATCCTATGATAACATGAAGAAAAAGAATAATATCTTCAAAGCACATAAGAAAAATATTGTCAATCAAATATTCTATACCAAGCTGAACTATAATTTAAGAATGTAAGAAAAATGAAGGAGTTGGCAAAAAAGCAAAAGTAGCTGTGGAAAAAATAAACTCTTATAGAGAGAAGAAAATAAAATAAGGAATATTTATGAATTCAGTAAAAATGTAAAAAGAAAAAGAAAATGAACCAAAGAAAATATGTTGGAAATAGAATCCACAGAACAAGAAAAAAAAAATTTAAGGTATACATAATCATGTAAACTGAATAAACTCACCAATTAAAGCCTGTTATAGCAAATTTTTACAAGAAAAATTCCAGCTTTATTCTGTTAAAGTGAGATCAGTAGGTCACAATATAATATTTATAGGATGGAAATGCAAGAGTATAAAAACTCTACAACCAGATAAAGGAATGAATTAAATATATCTATCCATCTGTCTCTCTCTCTCTCTCTCTCTTGCAATACGGATAGATCTCAAAAACATATTGTTTAGTAAAATAACAAATTGAAGAATGATATACTCTTACAACATTTACACAGATTTAAAAGCAAATATAATCCATTATATATAAAAAGTAACAAACGGCAGTTGTAAACATATGCATACAAAATTCATGTTACCAGTTGCCTTTAGAGAAGTAGACAGCTGAATAGTACTTAAGATTGCATTTAACAGAGACATTATTTAAGTAGAGAATTAGCCGTGTAGAATGTTTTATATTTGTTAAATAAAACAGTGAAGCACAAAAACTAAATATAACGATGTTAAAATGATTGATTCTTGTTGGTGAGTAAAAAGGCATTTGTTATATTTTTCTCTGTGTGTGTATGTGTGTGTGTTTAGGCCTGTGTGAAAATTCCTTACTCTCTTATTATCAAGTTAGTTTTCTGTTCCTAAGTTTTATTATTTGAAATCTAGTAATTAAAATAAATGAGAAAAGTAATAATTATAATGAAAGGAAAAAGAAAGGTAATACTACTGGTAAGTTCTTAATTAGGCTTCTTTTTAAGTTTGTTATTACCAAAATGAATATGGAATATTTTCTGAAAGACATAGCATAGGATGTTAATATCTAACCATTTTACTTTCCACTTTGAACTTCTAAAGAATGTTCTTTAATTTTTTATCATTGTTCTCTTGCAGATTTCATGCTGCCCTAGTTAGGCTGTATTCCTATCAAGTAGTGAGCCAACTAAAACTCAGCAAGGACATTTTTTTTGCTTTCTTCAATTATCTCCAATTAACTATTTAGAAAGAAAAAAAAATGCCCTGATAAAGTTGCCATAATCGAATACTACTCTTCACGAAGTCTAATTATAGCAAAAAAAAAATTGTTTTAGAAAATGTCCTAGTAACAAAAAAGCAATAGTTTGAGTCTGCATGTATTTGTGTATATGTGTGTGTGTGTGTGTGTGTGTGTAAAAGTGTGCAATAACAAATTATAGTAGTTTTTAGAATAGTAGTCCGTGTAGACCTGTAAAATGAGAAATGTAGACTAACATTTATTTAAAATAAATATTTGGACACATTGACTAGGGAGTGTGTAAACACTTTTTTGTGTGTGATTATTAGAGCTCATTATTTAAATAAGTTTTTTGGCTTAACTTTCATGGTTACACAGACAGTAGTATACCTTTTACAGATAAAATCTTGTAATCGAGGAAAAGTTTAAGCTGGCACCATGCACTGAATTCTGATATTTAATTTACTTTTTCCATGGAGGAAGCATAACCGAAAAATTTATTTTGATTAAAATGTATTTTTTTGGCTTGTTACTGAGGCTAAATCACAATATCTAAATTTTCTCTCTTTCTCTCTTTTCTCTATATTCTCCACATATATTTACAATAAATTAAATAACCATTACAGTAAGTATATTCTTTCTCAGATAAATTCACATTATTACTAGAGATCTACACATTCTAAATTGTGTTCTAAATGAAGCTTAATATGTAATATTAACCAAATATATAATAGATTATGTGTCTTTTTTTTTAATTAAGGGCATTAAAGGAAAGAATGTATTTAATAGGTGAGCAGTCTTGAACTGGCGTATTTCCCCACTTAACTACCTTCATGTCATTTCACTACACTAAACTATATAATCTCACATAAAAATATTATAGCAAAAATAGTTTTTTTAATTCTCTTTTTATTTATTTATAATCCATATCTCATAGCCACTATGTCTATGATCTTTCTAGGGTAACTATTTCTCAGTTTACTAGCAGCATATTTTTTTAAAAGTGGGATCCCTAAAATATCACAGGATTTAAGCAGATCATAATTAGTATAAAGCACAAGGCAATTGAATTTATTTTAAAATGATAACAGAGCCATTATTTATTATTTTAAATGTCTCTAAAATAAAAAAAAAAATCTAGAATTGGCAAGCATTTCTCTTGATTACTGTTGTGTAGACTGATCATACTTTCCATATTTTGCATATGATGTTTTCCTAAGATCTTAAAATATCATGCAATTTGGTGAATCTATTTTCAAATATAGAGATATATTGATACAGTTCAAGATAATAAAAATAATGGGAACATGTAAGAGTCTAGTTAATGTAATTGACATTTATGCTAATTTAGAGGTGAGAGTTTGCAAATTTCGAAGGACAAAATCTCAGGAGAGAGCCACAAAAGTGAACCCCAGTATCTGAGTCCAATTTCCCCTGAGGTATTTGTCAGCTCCTAAGATGAACATGCTCAGAAAGATACTACAACAATTTGCACAGTAATTAGCAGCTGGGAAGCTACAGGACTGTTGAGAGAGTGCATCAGCAGTGCAATACCAAGGAGACAGAAGCTGGAGTTCAAGATCTGCTAAGATGAAGAACACAGGCAAACCACCCTGGCTTGTAGTTAAGACCTCAGAGGAGCACAGCCTAGGGGTAAGGGCTGTGATCTAGAAGTAAAGCCAAAGTTGAACATGTTCTACCTGAAAGAAAAAAAAAAAAAAAAGCTTAAAATAAATCCTCCACGGAGTCAAGGGAATCAGCCTCTACTCTATTTGCCCTCCAGAAAATTATTTAACCATCTTTGAAGAAGAAAATACCATCCAGAGCTTCTCTGACTTTTCATATATAATATCCAACATTAAACAAAAAATTACAAGGTATGCCAAAGGAAAAATAATGACCAAAAACCAAGAGAAAAAATAGCTAGGTAATTAAGATATCATAGCTATCAGATAGTAACTTTAAATAAATATGTTAATATGTTGATAAGAATGGAAAAGAGATGGATGATAACAGTATAAACTTCAAATCCTTAAAAAGAGTCAACTTAACATTCTAGAAGTTAAAAATCCAATGGCTGGCTACTTCTGGTTTCAGCTGCAACATGTAAAGAAGAGCTTTGAAGTTGCCACTCCCATCCTTAAAACAAGAAGGAGCAGAACAAAAAAAAATCAATGGCTTTTGTTGAATTCATCAAGTGCCTGAGATTGCAAGGCCAGTGGCCACCATGAAATTCAGAGACAGGCAAATCAAGAGTCACAGTCAAGAACTGCTTGCTTAAAGCAGGAGCCACAGAAGCCATAACGTGCAGAAAGGCTGACATAGGCGTTTTGATGAATTACTGGAAGCTGTGTGGACTAGCATGATAATAAGAAAAACCTGGGGTCCATAATTCTGGAAATAGCCCCACATTTGGCAAGCCCACTGTGTTTTTAAGGCAAGACGCTAGAAAGATCCCGTGTGGTTCTGACAGGGAAAGGGGGCAAGTAATTATTGTCAGATGCCCCTAGAATTGTCTCTGTAAGTACTGCTTATTATCCAAGAAGAAAAAAAAAAAAAAATTACCAGATCCTTATCCCAGGTGAGGGAAGTGATTTGCTCAGACCCTGACATCCTCTAACTTTCCTATCTCATCTAAGGGAGATAAAAAAGCTATACTACTACGGAAACATTTATGAAGGTCACAACCGGGAGGCACAAACTCACAAAAATACAGAGATTTAATCAAAAGATTATAGAATGCATCTCTTTCCCATACCTCTTCCACAACACCAACAGGGCTCCATTATAATAACAGTGGATTATAGGTGAAATACTTACAAGAATCAGAATCTCTCCTAAGGAGAGATTAGGAGTACTTAAGGAACCTCAAAGGGGATAACAGAAACAAGGGCACTTAATTAATTGGAAGCCTCTGGGACATACAGCTGTGAAAACTTTAAGCGCAGACCAACCCCTAGCCAAATAAAAATAAAATCTCACAAAATAATTTTGTTGCAGACTATAACTTCTCCACTGAATTGTCTTTGCTCCTTTGTCAAGGTAAATTGACTATATTTGTCTGCATGGAAATGGAGGCAGAAGATCAAGTTTACAGTGGAGGAACTTGATAAACTCTACCTCAGCCTGATGTCAAGGTTAACATAGGCGCTAGATTTCACTGATAGGTGTTCTTGGTATAATATGATGAGACTGGCACTTTAGCTTTGTGAAAAACATATAACCTCTTCATAAGAAAATCACCAGATACATCTTAATTAAGCGATATTTTAGAAAATATCAGATACTTCAAAACTGTAAAGATCGTCAAAACAAAAAAAGTCTGAGAAACTGTCACATTCAAGAGTGGCCTAAGGAGACATAGGACTGAAAGTAATGTGCTATCACGGTTGAGATCTTGGAACAGAAAAAGGACATTAGGAGAAAAAAGAAATCTTAATAAACTATAGGCTTTAGTTAATAATAATTTATCAATATTAATTCATTAATTATAACAAAAGTATCATACTAAATTTGATGTTAATAAAAGGATAAACTAAGTACGAGATAGATGAAAACTCTCAAAACTCTTTACAATTTCTCTGTAAATATGAAACTGTTCTAAAATTAAATGTATATTAAAATAATGCAAAAGCTGGAAATAAAAATCCAATAGGTGAGTTCAAAGTCATATTAGACATAGTATAAAAGAAGATTGATATCAGGAGTTTAGGTGAATTCAGAATATTAAGGTTGAAGTACAAATTGGAAAAGCGATGGAAAACAGTGAAAAAGAATGCAAGAGGCAAGTAGAAAACAATCTGAAAAGATATGTGTAACTGTAATCTCTCCAAAGAAAAGAGGGACAGAAGCTATATTTGAGAATTTTTCAAAACTGACAAAAGAAATTGCAATTCCTCTACAAGTCCTATAGAGGATAAAAAAGGATTGTCAGAAACTCTCCAAAGGCCAAATTCAAGTTCTGTATCATAATATAAGAGGAGACATTAACTTAAATTGGTGATTCAAGAAAAGTTTTCCGTGGTAGATGTGAATAATTATAGGGCTATAGCTAGGAGAAAAAGATAGGTAGAAAAAGAAGTATGCAAGGTAAATATAGGAGGGAATATAAAATTCTAAAGCAGGCAAGCACGTGGTAAAAATGTTATCCTAGGTGGACCAAAATTCTGAGCAATTCTTAAGGAGGAGACAGACAAATCTGGAGAAAGAAAATGAATTTTAATATCTGTTCTTGAACGAGCTGATGTACAGTTGGGAAACTTCAGGAAGGTTATGAACCTTGATGTGCTGTGCATCAGGAGCAGAAGGGACAAACGTAATAATAAAATCACCACACTAGTATCTGCCAGGTAGATGAACTTCGTCCCAACCTCAACTACTCTCGTCTCCAGCCTGCGGCTATGCTTCTTGAGACAAATATTGATCACAGAAGTGTCTGTTCTAACTAAGAGAATTACATGTTTATTATTGCTATTATTGAATAAGATATTGAGCAGCTTTGCATGTCAAGGAACAGGGAAAAAAAGAGAGAGAGAGAGAGGCCCCATATCCGGAACATTAGCACTGAAACCCACTGTCTATGAGTCCATTCCACATTTTCGTTACAAAATCTGGAGACAAAGTCTGATAAAATGATAATGACAGATGCAGACAGGATAAAGCCTTTCAAAATAAAATGTTAGTGATGTGGAACCAGAGTTGATTAATAGCTGGACTAGGAAAGCTCAGTCTTTATATCTTGGGACTCCTGGACATCTGGTTTTTGACTCTTGGAAAGATCAGAGTCGTGGGATTTATGATGTGATGTTTAAGTCTGAAACTTCCCTGTTGACCCACAGAATCAGTTTCTTTACAGCTGGTTTGCAACAGGCCCGACCCATTTGACAAGTGTGGCTTCATTATTAAAAGGGATACTGAGAGCTTTTTTGAGGCACCCTCCCTTAGCCAAGATTTTTTCATACAAATCTAGAATTTCAAGCTAGAAACACAGCGTAGTCCACGTGTATGTAAAAAAGGAGATTCACTGTGAAATGTCTCCTTGATTTCTGATATCTATCTGCATTCCCTATCTCACTTACTCATCTTTAGTCTTTAAATAAAAGCTTATATGAGTGTACTTTGTGGAGAATGGTGAATGCTTTTAAATATCAGAACTGAGACAAACATTACAAGGATACATCCAGAAATGACCAAATATTTGGGGAAAGCCAATAAAATAACAAAGCATAATTTATATTTTCAAATATGTGGGAAAGTATATAAATAATGGAGTTAACCATGCAGAATTTTAAAGCTTGATTGCTGAAGGTAGAATAAACTGTTACTAATAATAGTAATAGTAATAATAATCTCAATAGATCAGGTGAATTTCTGTATACTACACTTCTGTGTAGTGAATTAAATGACTGAAATCTAATGTATGAATTAGCTCAACATACAATTCTAAATAGTAAGGAATAAAATGATAAAAATTGATGAACAGATCCAAAAGTTCCAGTATCTATCTACTAAAAGAAGAGAATCAGAAGTAGAGAATAGATGGTATGGTAGTCACATTTCAAGTAAGAATGACCAGACTAAAGAAAGCAGTTAGATACTCTCGCATTTTCTTTCTAAAAAAATGCTTCCATGGATTCCTGATAGTCTCATTTCATAGGGGAACAGAAAATAGTCCACTTTTTGAAGTGGAAATCCATTTATTCAGTATTCACCAAACATGTTATGTATACATATACATACACATGCACATGTACATTTTTGTGCATGTTGTTTCTCTTCACCTTTACATTTGCAGTAATTTCTTTGCTCTTTTAATGTTTATCTCATCTTAGTCCAAGGAATATGTCAAACATTGTGAATCTGTTTGCTCTAGTCACCTTAAAAAACTAGAAATGGAGCAGTAAATTAAATACAAAATAAGCATAAGAAGATAAATAATAGGAATTAGAGAAGAATAGTGAAAATTGAAAATAGGAAATCATGAAGAAATATCAACAATACTGAAAGCTGGTTCTTGGAAAAAAATCAATAAAATTGATAAGCCTTTAGCCAAGCTAACTAAAAAAAAAGAAGAAATTATTATCAGAAGTGAAAGACAGGACATCACTACAGATGCCATGGGAATTAAAGGTATAATAAAAAATTAGTGTGAACAACTCTATGCATACAATTTAAAAACCTAGATGAAATAGACCAATTCCTTGAAAGACATAATCTGCCAGAACTCACATAAGAAAATACAATCTGAATAGGTTTATATCTATTAAGTAAATTGACTCAATAATTAATAACTTTCTAAAACAGAAAGCACCAGACCCAGATGGATTCCCTGGTGAATTTTACCAAACATTTAAGGGAGAAATTATACAAATTTTCTACAATCTCCTTGGAGGATAAAAGCAGAAAGAATACTTTCTATCTCTTTCAGTGAGGCCAGACTTTTTCTAATAACAAAATCAGACAAAGACATTATAGGAAAACTATAGACCAATATCTCTCATGAACACAAATGCTAAAATCTTCAACAAAATATTAGCCAATCAAATCCTGAAAAATGTAAAATGAATCATACACCATAACCAAGTGAGATTAGCCCAGGTATTCAAGACCTGGTTCAATTAAAAAATCAATTAATGTAAATAATCACAATAAAAGACTAAAAACAAAAAATACCCATGATCACATCAATAGGTGCAGAGAAAAACATTTGACACAATCCAACATCCATTCACAATAGAAACTATTAGTAATTTAGGAATAGAGAAGAAGTTTTCTCAACTTGATAAAGGCTACAGTCAGCCCTCTGAATCTGTAAATTTTGCATCCACAGATTCAACCAACCACAGATTGAACGGAATAGATTTAATTTAGTTGAATTCAACCATGGTTGGTTGAATCAACTAATGTAAAACCCATGAATACAGAGGGCTGATTGTATTCACTGTACTGTGCCACTTTATGTAATGGATTTGACCATCTACAAATTTTGGTATCCATGGGGCTTCTAGAACCAATTTCCTGTGATACTGAGAGACAACTGTATTTATTTTTTAAAAAACCTACAAAAAAACATCATACTAAAATAATGACAAACTCAAAACTTTTCCAGTAAGATCAGGTACATGGCAGGGATATTCTCTCTCATCACTCTTTTTCAACATCCTACTGGGAGTCCTTGCTAATACAATAAAGCAAGAAAAGGAAATAAAAAGTATACAGATTGGGAAGGAAGACATAAAACTGTCTTTGTTCACAGATGATCATGTATGTAGAAAATCCAAAAGAATCAACAAAAACTCTCTGGAACTAATAAGTGACTATAGCAAGGTTACAGGATACAAGTTTAATATACAAAAGTCAGTTACTTTTCTATATACCACAATGAACAAATGGAATTTAAAATCAGAAACACAATACATTTACATTATCACCCCCCAAAATGAAATGAAATATTAGATGTAAGTCTAACAAAATGTGTACAAGATCTATGTAAGGAAAACTGTAAAGATCTGATGAACAAAATGTAAAAAAGGAACTAAATAATGAAGAGATATTCTATGTCTATGGATAGAAAGACTCAATATTGTCAAGATGTCATTTCTTCCCAGCTTAATTTATAGACTCAATGTAATCTCAATAAAAATCCCAGCAAGTTATTTTATGATTATTAACGAACTGATTTTAAATTTATATGGTGATGCGAAAGACCCAGGAGGGCCAACACAATACTGAAGGAGAAGAATAAAATTGGAGGACTGATGCTATTGGACTGCAAGACTTACTGTAATACCACAGTAATTGGTGAAATTGGTGAGAAGAATTGGTGAAAAAACTGGTGAAAAAACAGACAAAAAAGTTAATAAAAAAAATTTTTTGAAAAGCCAAGAAATCAATCCCTATAAGTGTAATCAACTTATCTTTGACAAAGGAGTAAAGGTAACACAATGGAGTAAAAATAGTCTCTTCAACAAATGGTTCTGGAACAACTAGACACTCACAATTGAAACGAATCTAGATGCAGACTCTTCACAAAAATAATTCAAAATGGATAATAGGCCTAAATGTAAAATGCAGAAGTGTAAAACTCCTAGAAGGTAATATAGGAGAAAACCTAGATGACCTTGGAGATGGTGATGCCTTTTTTTTTTTTTTAACATCAAAGACATGATCCATGAAAGAAATAACTGATAACTTGGACTTTATTGAAATTAAAAACTTCTGCTCTGCAAAAGACAATGTCAAGAAAATTAGAATATAAGCCACAGATTGGGGAAAAATATATTTGCAAGAGACACATCTGATAAAGGACTATTAGCCAAAATATACAAAGAACTCTTCAAATTCAACAATAAGGAAACTAATAATCTCATTAAAAATGGAGTGAAAGATATAAACAGACATTGTACCAAAGAAAATATACAGATGGCAAAAAAAAGCATATGAAAAAGATTCTCTACATCATATTACATCAGGAAAATGCAAATCAGAGCAACAATGAGATACTACTGCATACCTACTAGAATGTCCAAAATCTGAATTGCTGATAACACCAAACCCTGATGAAGATGTGGAGCAACAATAATCTTTATACATTACTGGGGAAATGCAAAATGATACAACCACTTTGGAAGACAGTTTGGCAATTTCTTACAAAATTAAACAAACTCTTAAAATACAATCCAGCAATTGTTCCTTGGTAGAGGAGTTCAAAACTTATGATCACACAGAAAATACTTCACATAGATGTTTATAGTAGCTTTATTTAAAATTTCCATGATGTATAATATTTTTTTATGTGCTGTTGGATTCTGTTTGCTAATATTTTGGTGAGGCTTTTGGCATCTATGTTCATCAGTGATATTGGGCTATAATTCTCTTTTTCAGTAGTGTCTTTGCCTGGTTTTGGTATCAGGGTGATGGTGGCTTCATAGAATGAGTTTGGGAGTATTCCCTCCTTTTCAGTCTTCTGGAAGAGTTTGAGAAGGACTGGTATGAGTTCTTCTTTGTATGTTTGGTAGAATTCCCTGGTGAAGCCGTCTGGTCCTGGACTTTTATTTGTAGGGAGGTTTTTTATTGCTATTTCGATTTCATGAAACCGACAAAGGCTTGATCTCCAGAATATATAAGCAGCTCATACGACTTAATAAGATAAAAATAAACAACCCAGTCCAAAAATGGGCAGAGGACCTAAACAAGCAAATTCTCCAAGGAAGACATACAAATGATCAATAGGCACGTGAAAAAATGCTCAATATCACTAATTATCAGAGAAATGCAAATCAAAACTACAATGAGGTATCACCTCACACCAGTCAGAATGGCCATCATTCAAAAATCCACAAATGACAAATCCTGGAGAGGCTGTGGAGAAAAGGGAACCCCCCTTCACTGCTGGTGGGAATGAAGTTTGGTGCAGCCACTGTGGAAAACAGTATGGAGATTCCTCAAAAGACTAGAAATAGACTTACCATATGACCCAGGAATCCCACTCCTGGGCATATATCCAGAAGGAACCCTACTTCAGGATGACACCCACCTCAATGTTCATAGCAGCACTATTTACAATAGCCAAGACATGGAAACAGCCTAAATGTCCATCAACGGATGACTGGATAAAGAAGAGGTGGTATATTTATACAATGGAATACTACTCAGCCGTAAAAACTGACAACATAACGCCATTTGCGGCAACATGGATGCTCCTGGAGAATGTCATTCTAAGTGAAGTAAGCCAGAAAGAGAAAGAAAAGTACCATATAAGATCGCTCATATGTGGAATCTAAAAAAAAAAACAAACAACAAAGCATAAATACAAAACAGAAATAGACTCACAGACATGGAATACAAACTTATGGTTGCCAAGGGGACGGAGGGTGGGAAGAGATAGACTAGGATTTCAAAATTGTAGAATAGATAAACAAGATTATACAGTATAGCACAGGGAAATATATACAAGATCTTGTGTTAGCTCACAGAGAAAAAAATGTGACAATGGATGTATATATGTTCATGTATAACTGAAAAATTGTGCTCTACACTGGAATTTGACACAACATTGTAAAATGATTATAAATCAATCAAAAATGTTAAAAAAAAAATAAAAGAAAATTTCCAAAACTTGGAAGCAACCAAAGGTGAATGATTACATAAATTCTACTACATAAAGAAAATGGAATATTTTCCAACACTGAGAAGAAATTAGCTACCAAGCCATGAAAAGTCATAGAAGAAACTTAATGTGTATTGCTCAGTGAAACAAGCCAATCTGAAAGGGCTGCATACTACTTGATGACAACTATATGACATTCTGGAAAAGGTGAAATTATGGAGATAGTAAAAAGATCAGTGGCTTTGGGAGGAGGGTAGTGTGCAGGGAGAGGTGAAAAGGCAGAGAAAAGAGGACTTTTAGAGTAGTGCAGATTTTCTGTATAATATTATAATGATGTACGTATGTCATTTTACATTTGTCCAAACCCATAGAATATATAACAGCAAGATTGAACTGAACCCTAAGGAAAACTACAGACTTAGGGTGATTTTGATGTGTGAATTCATCTTTGGTAAAAGATGTATCATTTTGGTGATTGATGTTAATACTAGGGGAAGATAAATGTGTGTGTTGGGGCAAGGAATGTATGGCAAGTCTGTATCTTCCTCTCAATCTTGTTGAAAACCTAAAATTACTCTAACAAATAAGTCTTTATAAAACATCAATGAAAAAATAAGCAAAAACACAAACAGGTTGAAAAACATTTGTTGGCTAGAGTAACCAAACTGAAAAAAAATTAAAAGGGTATGACAGATTTCAGAGAAAAATGGATCCAAAGAATCTTGTCTCTACTATTTTTTTCAGGCTTACTTTCCCTAAGTCTAACATGCTGACTCCAAGTATTCTGACTTACCTGTGAGATGCTTATCAGTCAGTTGCAGCTGGAAGTCGTAGACAATGAGTCTGATCAAATGTGGCTCAGACAAGAGCCCATATAGAAACAATTGCTATGGCTAGGAGCCTAAATTCTATGGTTGGCCTAACTGGGTCATATTGTCACCCCTGTGGTCAAAGAGAGAGAACACTGTCATCAACAGTCTCCACCCCCTGATTTGAATGAGGGGAGAAGTATCTCACTAAATAAAATGGTGCAGGGAAGTTTCTGGGTGACGAAGGTCCATGACATGGAAACATTCTGTTCTATGGGTATCTTTCCCACTAATACCCCACTTTGGGTAATGTGGGTCAAGCTGTTACCTCCTCAAGCCTCTTTCTGTCTACAAACTACTTAGCAGAGAAAATTACAATTTAAATTTCTTGATGTCACGTTTACATCACTTTCTCCTTGAATGTATATTTCCTTGTCTTTTCTTAACCTGCTTTTGAAGTCAAATTGTTAGAGCAGGCAGATAGCTAGATATGAACAGAGAAAGGGGGACACAGACCAAATAGCAGGAATCGGGTATAAAGTAGGGGCACAAGCCAAATGCAGGAAACCACACATCATGTAAGCAGCAGGGGTCCCTGGGCAGAGAAAGAAAAGCAGGAACCTTTGGGCTGATAAGGGATCATGCTTTCTGGGGTGACAAGTGGCCTGGAGAAGAACAACGAGAGGTGAGAAAAGGCAGGAATTTCCAATGTCTGAATGTAACCTTTTGCTCATTATGCCTCATTTCAATAAAATTAGCCTTGCAGATCAGAAGTACCCGTCATGCACTGATGCCGTGACACTTTCGATCCAGACTAAATAAGAACAAAAATCCCTCTTCCCTTTGGGAAGGTGGAGTTGGAATGATAATCAGGGAATACGACCCCAAACCCTTCCCTCTCCAGTGAATATTCTGCCCACTTATTTTTGCACCCTATGTAGCTAACTTGCTAAAGAAACTCAGGGCAGCCGCTCACTGAGCCTGCCCTCTCTCCCCTGAGAGTGCACTATCCATCCTTTAATAAATCCTCACTTTACCTTTTTAACCACTACGTCTTGTCTCTGAATTCTTTCTGGGACGGGACAAGAACCTGGAACACTGTTTGCATCTTTCAGCAACAAGATGATGTAACAGAGGGAATATATTTGGACTTTTATTAAAACTATTATTTTTCCATAAAGTCTCCCCAAATTACTGCCATAGAAGATGCTGCTTTCCTCCAGTATCCACTGTACAAAATGCTGTCTACTCTAGGATGCAGCACCCCTTAACAGGCAGTCTTCCTGCTGAAGCGTTCTGACTATGGATTAGTAGAGGGTCATTTTAATCCCTGTTAGGCAGCGATACACACTTCCAGCTTGAAATCAGCTGAAGAGAGATAGATGCCCTATTTCCTAGCACCAGAAATTCCCTGTGTAGAATAATTTGATACAGTCCTGGAAGTAATAGCTCATGGGCATTTCTGCTTAATCACTTTATCTCCAAATTTGTGTGGACAACATCAGCTTAACATGAGCCTTTCTGACACCAGGGAAACGAAACATATGGGGATTAAGGCTAATCTCCTCTCTAACTATATGGGAATAACTCTGCTCAAAAGGCTGCTTTTTCAGAATTGCTCCAGGCTTCTCCCTGGTCATACCACACAAAAGATTAGGCCTCCAACCATCCTGTGTTGCTGTGATGGAAGCAAACCTACGTGATCTTGTCAGTATCTCTCACTACAGTATAAGAGGAATTCCACCTTAGGGCCACTTCTGCTTCAGGTCTTTTCAGTTACAAATGTAAAGACCTTTCAGCCATTGTGTGGAGCTAGAAGCATTAGTCTTTAAGCCCATCAAAAAGGATGCATATTTCGGAAACAAATACATCCCCTCCCCTGTGATTGAAAAGGGGAATTTTCCTTTAAAATGTTACCAAAATATACTCTCCAAAAACACATGAATCTGCTGTCATTTGAAATTACAAGAGTGCCTTAATATATTACCTTTGTAATTTATAAAAAGGTAAACAATCTTGACAAAGAAGAATAAAGTGGAAGGAATCACTCTACCTGACACTAAGACTTACTGTATAGCTAAAACAATCAACACGGTGCAGTATGGCAGAGGTTAGATACATGTCAATAGATCAGAACAGAGAACCCAGAAATAGGAAATTTCTGGGATCTAGGGCTAGGCAAAGAGTTTTTAGACCAAAAGCACATTCCTTTGGAGGAAAATTGATAACTTGGACTTGCTCAAGAGCTCTTGTTTTGCAAAGACCCTGTCAAGAACATAAAAAGACCAGCTACAGACTGTGAGACTTGCAAACACATATCCAACAAGGAACTAATATCTAGAATATATTAAGAACTCTCAAAGTCAAAGAAAAAAAAAATAGAACAACTACTCAATGAGCTGAAGATATAAAGAAGTACTTAATTGAAGAGGATATACAGATAGCAAATAAACACATAAAATATGTTAATATCATTAGCCACTAGGGAAATGCAAATCAAAACTACTCGATGATATCACGAAACACCTAGCAGAATGGTTTAAAAAAAAAAAAGTGAAAACATCAAATCCTGGAGAGAACGTGGAGAAACTGGATCACTCACACATTGCAAGTTAGGATGCAAAATGGCACGGCTATTCTTGAAAACAGTTTGCAGTTGTTGTTGTTTTTAATACCAACCACACAACTACCATAAGACTCAATAATTTCACTCCTGGGTATTTATCCCAGAAAAATGAAGACTTTTATATTCTTACAAAAATTTATGCCTGAATGTTTATAGCAAGTTTATCAATAATAGCTAAAAACTAGAAGCAGCCAAGATGTCCCTCAAAAGGTGAATGGTTAAACAAACACATTCATACTAATGGAGCTTGAAAGTCATCACTCCCATCCTCACAAGAAGAAAGCTGAACAAGGTGAAAATCAGCAACTCTTTTTTGTTTCCATTAGAGAATTCAGGACATGGGGCAAACCACTGAGACAAATAGGAAGATACCGAGAATCACAAACTGCTCTTTCCTAAAATCCTAGGCTCTCATCACAAAGTGTGCAAAGAAATACGGGAAACTTCAAGTCTTGGTCAACAAAGAGGTTAAAAAAGTTTCTTAATAATTGTAACGCAATCTTTAAGTGGATTGATGACAAGTTGTCCTCTTAAAATGAAGAATGTTTTCATCAGTAAAAAGAGATGGAAAAGCTCTGCCACCCCAATATCACAAAGCTGTGCCAGAGCGAAAAGGGCAGGCGAAGAGGAGTACGTGGGGCCCACCCAGGAGACGGTGCATCTCCGTCCAAGGTTGTGTCCTCTGGAACTGTCATCGCAATAACTGAAGAGTAAACTGGAAAGGAAGCACCTAGTTTTTCCACCACGTTTGAAAGACCTAAACTAGTAGACCAGCAAGGTGAATGGCAGTTTTAGAAAATGGTATTTTGGGGGACATCAGGACTGACTGTGGAAGTGAGAGTGGAAAAGGTGTTAGTAAGTCTGTGGTTATAGTGGCCTGAGAATTACAAAATAGTGCTGAAGAGTGTGGCCCTGCAGTCCTGCTGCTGAGTGTGCAAATCAGTGCTGCCCCTCCTGGCTGTGGGATCCTGGTCAAATCTCATAATCCCCCCTGCATTTCACTTCCCTCATATGTAAAAGGGAGGTAGCAATAGTATCCCAAGACCTACCTCTTTAAGTTTCTGTAAAAATGCCCCGGGAGGTAAGTGCCCAAGAATTAAATATGTTATTTGTAACAGTAGCAGTAGTTATAATTATTCAGTAGTAGTAGTAATTATTCATAGATAAGAAAAAATCAGGAACACACAAGAAAAGACAAATACATTTAAAAGGAGGTAGGTAGCCAAAATGTTTCACTTTAATCTGTTTTATTTCGAGATGTTCTGCCTGAGTGAGATAACAAAGAAGAGTAAAAGGGATATCTGCTCTTGCCTTTCACAATAGTGATATCCGTTCAGTGCTTTCACATTGACCATACAAATTAAGGGAGAAATTGATACTTACACTGACATTATAGGTGCTCCAAAAACAAAGACAAAAAGCAGTGCATTAATTCGTATTTTGTTTTTCCTTAGAGCTCAGGTATTTTTTTAAACCCAATGCCAAATCTTCACCTTTAAATAATACACATAATAATTATTCTACTGAGTCAAAGATGGCACTTTAGATCATGGTTTTATAATGTAATAGGATGGTATTAATGTTATATTCAATTTTATAATTTCAGACGTCTGAAAAGAAACAATGATTTTACATCATTTAAGTACTTCAGTAATCACAGAACAAAATTCTATGCTATTTCAAACCCACTGATATTCGTAATTGTCTCTTACTTACATCTACCGGATGCAAAATGATCGTCCTTATTTCCATACTCTCTTTCCTTGCCTTCCTTGTGTCTTAGTTTTTTTGTGAAGTTTCTACTTTGTTGGATGCTCATTTATTAAGCAAACACCTATTGAACTTCTCAATATGTTGGAGAGTCTACTGTGGCCCTGAATAAAAAAGATAGGCCCTGTCCTTGTGGGCTTTGGTCTAGTGAGAAAGACAAACATTATACAAATTATTACAAATAAGTAATTTAGAGTTACAATTTCCATTATATTTTGTGAAAAATGCAGAATGCAAATATAGAGCATACAACTGGTTTACCTAATCTATTTTGGTAATCAGTAAAGAGCTTCCATGGGAATTGTCTGTTAATCTGAGAAGTGAAATCTGAAAGAAGGGTGGATATTATCTAAGTGAAGGGGTACAAATGGAGGAGGTGGAGACTGTTCCAGAGAGAAGGGACAGGTTGCATAAAAATTCTGAGTTGGTAAAAATACGTAACACATGGAAGAATTCTCAGAAGGAGGCTATTGCTGATGCTTAAAGAACAGGCTGGTGGGAAGCCAGTAAGGGAGGCAAGTACAGGAACCCAATCATATACCAGTTTTAAGCCAGATTAAGAAGTTTGGAATTTTTCCTATTGATAACTACAGATAGTGGACTATTTTTTTCTTAAAGTGATGTGGTGATATAAATAACTGTGCATTGTAAAAGATACATTGAAGCTGTATGGGGTGCAAGAAGTGATGAGGGAATACCACTTAGAATGTGGTTGCAGTAGCCAGAAAAGGGAGTGAAGAAGGCAGAAACAGAAGGGTAGCAGTGAGAGTTTGGAGAAGTACAAGGTTGGTTGGGTATGTGGGGATGAAGGTCATGAGGGAAAAGAAGACAGAATCAACTTCTCTCTTGTGTCTTTCTGACTGAAGCAATTGAGTATACCATACAGCTAAACAAAAGCAGCATACTGAAGGAATAGTCATGATATAGGAAAGAAAGAACTGAGCTAAGCCTGCTCTGCTCTTTTTTTCCAAAAATCAATCCGATAACTCCTTATTCAATCAAGGAGTGATTAAGAGGTTAGAGAGAGAACAAGAGTGCTATCTAGAAGAAATCCACACTTCTGGTAGCTTGTGAGAAATGGATAATAAGTCCAGATTGATAGATGTTTTGCTTCTTGAGTTTAAATTGTGGGGGTAGGTAGATGGTAGATGATGGACAATGATGATAGACAGATAGACAGGTAGGTGATAGATAAATAGACATACTTGAATCTCAAAAAAGAGTATTAGAAATACATATTTACAGGCTTTGACAAGGCATGGTAATATACAAGAGTAAGAGTAAATTGAAAATACAGTTGGAAGAAGACGTGGAATTCCAACATTTAAAGATGGTATAGACCATTGGAAAGAATTGAAAAAAGTAGACAAAATACTTGGAGAAAGTGGAATCAAATCTGAAGAGAAGATAAGTATTTTAATAAAAATGTCACTTACTCAGAAGTGTAGTGTAAGCAAGAAGATGGAGAAGTGGCCACTGATTAGAGTGACTTTGAAGACATTAGTGCCACTTGCCAAGGTGGTTTCAGCTGAATTGTAAGTGTACAAATAAATGAGACATGATGAAATAGAAATAAAGATTTTAGAAACTTCTTTATAAACTATAAAATGCAAGAAATAGAATAATAGATGAAATTGAATGCATCTTTAAGAAAGGGCATTTTTGATTCATGTTGAAATGTTTTTAATATGTATAAATACGTATAGGCAGAGATAGTTGAAAAAGTTGGAGGTACTGAATATAAAGGGAATTGGAATGAAATAACTTAAAGGACAATTTAAAGACTGATTTCAGAAAGGAAGAATGACAGCCCCAGTATTGTGACAGAAAGGAAAGAATAGAGAAGGGGTGAAAATGTACAGTGGTTTGTAGGTTGGTAGTGGGAATCTGAGAGAATCTTTACTGATATTTTCCCCTTTTCTCTCTGAAAGTAAAGTTTTCTGCTGAGGACAGCATGTGATGAAAGAAATGGGAAGTTTGACAAAGCTGAAAACAATTGTTTAAGTAATCGATTGCCCAGGTAGTCAAAAGGGTCCCTGATGCTGGTGATTACAAATGGTTAGTTCTATCACTACCTGGTACTACGATGCTAATCCAGGGCTCCGCAATCCAAGTGCAGACATGAAGAAAGCCAACATTACATTTTTCCGGGTTTTGGGTTTCACTGGAGAATTTAGGCACATAAGTAGGAGGGGGGAGTCCCAATGAGATTATAATGGTAGGAAACAAAATATAAGGAGAAGGGTTGCAGGAGTTATAACTGAAAAGGAAAATGAAAGGATTGGAGATTATGTTGGGGGAGTGTAATGTTTGTTGTGCTTTCAGAGAAAGATAGAGGTTTTAGTGTTGATGAAGTGTTTAGGAGGAGTTGATGAAGTGGAGGATAAATCTATCAAAATAAAGTTTCCTGAAGAATTAAAAGGACAGCATTTTGAGCAAGGCCTTTCACGTGGCATAAATGTTGGACAAAGTTGAAGTAGAGATGAAGTGTAATCACAAATGGTTTGCATCATTACAATGACCCAGTGTGGAACCTCAGTGTATTTATGGTTAGTTTACATTACTGAGCTCCATTTTAACCCTCTGCCAGTGATCACCTGTCTAACCTAATGGAGTCCTTTCTCATCTGACCAAAATTGCTTTTATACAATTGTTATCTAATTAGATATGTGAAACAGAAAACTAGATTCTTAGAAATTAAAAGCTGCAAAATTTTGAGAAAATCCAGTTTAATAATTCACTGTATCAGAGAAAGAAACCAATAATGTTTAATTAAATACTGATTAAAATTCAGAGGAATAGTAGCAGTTGAGGGAAGCCCATTCTTTTATGGTGCCTGCCATTTCATCCCAAATGTTTTAACAAGTGAAAAGAATTATTTAACAGGAAACAAACATATATTCCGCCTATAAATAAAGTAATGCAATATCCATAAAAAGGTATAATTTCACCATAAGTGACATCATTAAAACAATTTGACATGTCATAAACTGTGATGCTTTATTATCAAGCTCTTAATATAAAAATCAATGTTTGTACCTGTAGAAATAACATCAGAGAAAGTTAAGTCAGAAATTAAGTGTGAAAAAAAAGTGTGCAGAAGGAGATAATGACCTTAGATATCTGACTATAAGAATAGTCATATAGAAATCAATACCAATCGAAAGCCTATGGTATCTGCATTTGCTACTGCTATGTAGATAGTATGATTTGTAGCAGATTATTGGAGTCAGAAATGAGAAAACAGATGTGAAATAACCATAGCAATTCAAGGGCTGATGGAGGCTCCATGTTTCTGTGTATTTGAAGTTGAGGAATATAATTTGCAAATTTCTCTTAAAACTTAGTCTAATGAAACAATTCTTTAGATATTTTATCTTTTCATATTATATTTCCATATCTACTTTTGCTATCATCATCTTTGAGAAATAGAAAAGAATAAAAGAAAAATTTTAACATTGAGAAAAAATGCTTATTAAGTGAACATTTAGAACAAAAAATGTATTTTGACTGTTTAATAATAAATATAAAAATTGATTATTTATTTGCTATGTACTTTGAAATATTTTTTAAATTATATGATCATTGCAAGATTTAAAACAAAAACATCCAAATTACCTGTTATAGAATTGGACATAGGAAGTAATAGAGATGACTACATCTTATAGAAGGGAAAATTTGATTTTAAATTAGCTAAAATGGATATATTATACTTAAAAAGATCGTAACATTGATCCTCATGTCTTCATAGCTTTTTACTTAACCACAATAATTTAGATCAGATACATCGAAAAATGGAAAATGCTGTTGGTCTCCTCTATGGTCAGAGAATGACTAATCAAAATGAACCTACAAACCTACAAAAGTGACATTTATTTTAAGCAACATATGTAGAAGTCCTGAATTTAATGTTGACAGGATTTCAGAGAGACGTAGTTCCAGATTTTGTATTTAAAGGAATGTCAGCCAAGTGAAATGCCATGTCATAAAGAAAAACAAAATTGGACTGGCACAAGTCTAACTATAAAATATTTATTACTTAATGTTATATGTTAAAATCACAACAAACCTTTTCTAACATGTATTAAAAATGCCTCAAATAATCTTATTGATTGCAAATAAGATTACTGTATAAGCAAATGATCTTATTGATTGCAAATAAGATTACTGTATAAGCTGAGGAACAAAACGAAGTAAAGGTTTTTTGAGTAACGCTCTTTGATTGTCCTTAACTAATTTATTTTTTCTAATAAGATAACCACAAAACAAAAAGTGAACAATGCATTAGATAATGATGGCATCCAATCTCACATTAACTTATTCATATTTTAATGATATTAATGTAATTATCAAATTTATTGACATCATACAAATCAGAGTTGTACAATAATCATATTCTTCAAGATTTGTAAATTTTAGTCAAAATACAGCTGCTCTAGTCATGACTGGGAGAGAATAAATACATTGAGCTAACGCGCGCGGGCGCATACATACACACGCGAGTTCTAACCTAGGATTCAAATAGAGTACAAGTCACATAGGATAATACTGCAGAACAAGGGGAAAAATGGCATTGGAGAATGCAAACGAAATAGCTTTACAGCCATCTCATTACAGAGGTGACTTCAAAAATATGGGATAAAGAAAATGGGAGAAACTAAATGACTTTGTTGCAATCTTTCTGCTTGCCAAGAGCCAGTAATGATGACTCCCACCAGGGAAAGCTAAATTGAGAGTTGAGAAACAGCATCAAATAGACATAAAAATGGAGGATACTGTGTTTTTTAAACAAGGGAAAGTGCTTCCATTAGGCCATTTTATATGAAACATTTTCTATTTGTCCATTATATGCAACTCAATCATTATTACATGAGAAAGGAAACTAAGTCTTATATCCATCATATAGTTACTGAAATGGAAAAAATAATACAAAACTTTAATGCTGTGAAAGGAGTAATTTTCCAACTATCCTCGACCTGAAATGAATCAATAAAAGAAGAAAAGAAGCAGCGGTATGTGAACACAGGCGGGAAAGTTCTGAATAAACTCATTAGCCCAGAAAAGTGGTGAGAAGAGGAGGAAATGGGAATTATACCATTAGGCTCAAAGAGGAATTTTTTTTCAACCTAATGTCAAGTTGATGTCCCAAAGCAATGAAAGAAATCTGTAAAAGAAGTAGCTGGCCAGTCCTATCACAGTGCAGAGATGAGAGGGCTATTACTTACATTTGTCAAGAAAGCCCAAAAAGCATAGTTCTGAGCAAACATAAAACAACATATTAAGCAAAAAACTGACTGTGACCTCTCAGTGCACCCATGATTTACTCAGACTCCCTAGGAAGACAGTATATGAACACAGAAAAGATGGACTATACACTAGCTGAGATCAAAAAGGAAGACAACCCCAGTTGAAAATAAATTGCAGGTGTAAACATGTAAGGAGAGTGCCTGTATATGAAATTTTTCTATTTCTAGTTTACTGAAAACGGAGCAGTGAATATCTTTCTTTATAAAATATGAACTTTTCCAATATGATTTTTAAATAGAGACTCTTAATTCACTGAGTTCTTTCCTTACTAATGTTGTAGATGAAGAGACAAACTTCTGGACACCATCGAATAAGAAGGACTGAATTTAACTTCCCATTGTAAACAACCGGGGGAAAAAAAATGAGAAAATGTACGAAATGTCTTTCGGTTACTGGACAGCTGTCAGTACAGGACCACGATCACTGAAAGAAGAGAAATAAAAGAAGTTAGCTCTATGATTGTCCCAGAGTTCTGCCCGGACAAACCAAGGAGCAGGGAGAGTCTTAAGCAGAGCATGCATCCTTGTTTAACTGAGGAGCCAGAGACTGGACTTCATGGATGCTGAGACAGCTGGAAGTTGCAGCACAGAAATCCAGAGAGGAGAGAGCTGCAAAGAAAAACAGTTTCAGAAATTCTCAAGCAGCTATCCCTTGAATATTTATAGATTATCAGTCAAGGGAATCAGAACAAAAAGGAGATAGATGACAGATGGATAGATGATAGATAGATAGATAGACAGACAGACAGACAGACAGACAGACACACATTTTAAGGAATTAAGGAATTGACTGGTGTGATTCTGGGGGCTGGCAAGATTGAAACAATAGGGCAGCCTGGCAGACTGGAAACTAAGCAGGAACTGATGTTACAGGCTTGAGGCAGAATTTTTCTCCAGAAAACCTGATTTTGCTCTTTAAGCCTCCAGTTAATTGGTTGAGGCCCATCCACATTACCAATCTCTTTTACTTAACATCAACTAATTGTAGATATTAACCCATCTATAAAATACCTTCACAGCAAAACTTAAACTAGTACTTGGTTAGATAACTGGGTGATACAGCTTCACCAAGTTGACATATAAAATTAACCATCACAACTACTAAAATGTACATACCTGGGGTGAAATGCCACAAGGCTGAGCAACCAAAAGGGCTATGAGTTGACCCAGAACCCACACAAGGAAGCACTGGAATTCTGTCAACCAGAGACGGGGGTCCCTCTTGACCACTAGACACATTGAGTAGAGACCACGGAAATACCACCTAAGTAGTGGAACTGCATTGTTTACATAATAAAAGGCTACTCAGGATCCACCAAATAAATATTAAGAACAAATCTCAAAAGTAGCAAATAGAACCACTAGTGAGTTAACTGCCTACAAGTTAAAATTCAAAGCCCAAAATCCTTTAAAGGAAGAAAACAAAGTCCAGGCACAGAGTCAAAATGTTCAGCTTACAATTTAAAAGAATGCTGGTCATCGCAAGAAGCGAGAAAGGGAGGTGGCAAGGAAAAAAAAAACTGTAAATAAAAATAGACCCAGAAAGGAGAGGGATAATAGAATTGACGGACAAGAGCATTAAAATATCTACTACTATGTAAAAGTATTTAAAAGGAAACGTGAATGTACCACTGAAGATAAAAATGGAAGGGATAAAAAGTCCTAAATGGACTTGCTAGCTATGGAAATGACAGTATCTGATGTGAAAATTTGCTGAATGAGCCTGATGGCAGAATAGATGATGCAGAACGGAAGCTTACTGTACATTAGGATGTCGAAGTAGAATACACCCACAGTGAAGCAGAGTGGGGAAAAGGCTGGATAAAGAGGAGCAGGGCCTCGGTGACCACTGCAACAGAATCTTCTTAGGAAGAAATATTAGGCTCTTACAGTATTAAAAGGGAAGAAGAGGGGCAGTTGTCTTTTGAGTTTTCAAACCTCTACTCTCGGTTTTATGTTGAACAAGCAGACAGAAAATCAGTAAAACTATAGAAGACTTAAAGGACATTAAAAAGAAAATTGACCGAACTGATATTTAAAGAACGTGTCACTCAGTAACAGCTGAACACAGCTGTTTTCAAATGTTCAATTAAAAAAGAAAAAAAAACCTCAAATTGTTCAAAGCATGCTCTTTGACTACAAGATTAAACTAGAAAACAGTACCTGAAGGATATCTGGGAGTCCCCAAGTATCTAAAAATCCAGCAACACGTTCTAGATGAAATTCCAAAATAAATTAATTAATCCAAGTGAAAGGAACAAAGGCATACATGTGAAACAAACACTAAATAAACAGGAAGGTGGTAGATTAAATCCCAACCATATAAGTAATTAAGTTAAATATAAATAGACTAACTACTATAATTAGAGCACAAAAGTTGTCAGACTGCATGAAAAACACGATCCAAACATATGCTACTTTAAATGTGCTTTAAATGTAAAAACACAGGTAGGTTAAAAGTAAAAGGTTGGGGAAAGATATACAGTGCTGACCACCAGCATCAGGAAAATACGTCTTATCTCCTCCCCTTCCCATTAATTGCCTCCATTTACAGAATCAAAGCAGAATCTCATCGCAACCGGGAGAAATGTTTCACGAGGGTGACGGTGGAGCTGGGTCACCACAAGGAACCAGCACACCCTCATGTCAAATGAGTGACACAGTGAGGAAGGTCTGCGTGTAGAGAATGAGAAGCAGCCAAGGGCAGCAGCTGGGTGCTAATTTCCTCATCTTATGAAGCAGAGACAAGAAGCAAATCCATTTAAATATAGAATTTAAAAGATATTAAAAGATTTGGAATAAAAAGAAACAGAGATTTAAGAATAAAGAAAGGCTTGGAGGGCATTATGGTAAATGAAATAAATCAGACAGAGAAAAATAAATACTGTGTGATATCACTTATATGTGGAATCTAAGAAAACGCATAACAAACTAGTGAATAGAACAAAAAAGAAGCAGACTCGCAGATATGGAGAATAAACTAGTGGTTACTAGTGAGGAGAGTGGAGGGAGGGGCAATATAGGGGTAGGGCATTAAGAGGTACAGACTACTAGGTATACAATATGCTACAAAGATGTATTGTACAACACATAGAATATATTCAATATTTTATAACTAAAAATAGAGTATAACCTTTAAAAGTTGTGAATCACTATATTTTACTTACATAAATTTTTAAAAGAGAATAGATGGAGATAAACATCAGAAAAAGTTTAAAATTTAATATCATCAGAAACAAAACTTTGGAAAGTATACAGATGGGCAAACTAGTGCAGGGAAACACTTCGTCAAATCTTTCAAAGCATAGAGAACTGACGACAAAAAATACAGGTGAACGCACTTTAATTAGAATTGTTGTAACACTCAGAAACTGAAAACAAAAAATTAAAGAAGATAACTTCTGAGGATTAGGACTTGAAGTGGAGGAGGGGTAATGAGAAACATTTAAAGTCATGATAACTTTATTATTTGTCTAGTACATTTATCATGGGCATTATGCCAATGGAATTACTGAGGGCAGATTTCTAGCTCTTTTTTTCCCTTAATAATTCATTCATAAAACAAGTCTTCATTGAGTTACTATGTCCTAGACACTTTTTCAGTCACTAGATAGATGGATGGATGGATAGATAGGTAGATAGATAGATAGATAGATAATAGGTAGGTAGGTAGGTAGGTAGATAGATAGATCCCCAAAAAAACAGATGAGATCTCTTGTGAAACGTTATGATATTGCTATATACTTCTTTGATTCTATGTTAAGGAAGCCAAATTGGCTAACATTCTGGGAGAAGGACATGGACTTCCCAGTGGAGCCTGTGATGAGATAATCCCTAAGAATGTGTACTTTAAGAATTTCTGATAAAAACCAGGGGGACTAAGGAACCCTCCACGATAAAGTCAGTCACCATCCAGATGAAGTTAAAATGACCAAATCCTCAATTATCATCTCCTAGAAAAACAGAGTGTGGGTCTTAAAAGGGACCTAAGAAACCACTGCATCAATTTTACAGATGTGGAAACTGAGGCCCGAAGAATTAATTAGACCATTAAGTGAATGATCCAGTTGGTTATTATGAAACTTCAGTCAAGAATCCATATGCCTCACAGACTTATTTTCTTTCCATCCTGCCACGGGTGTGAAGTACGGCCTCTATTTAAAGCATTGGAGTGTCGCTTTTCATTATATTTATCGTAAATGTGCCCAACAAATGACTAAGCAGAAGGTGAAGTCAATAAATACAGTGACATAAATAACTTGGAGTCAAGATCTTAGGATCTATTCTTGGCTTCTTTACCAACATGTTTGATGTTCATTGGCAAGTCACTTAGCCTCCTTGTACTTCAGTAAAAGTGAAGACAAAAGCAAATCCACAGACATATTGTAAGATTCTATGACTAATGGTACTAATTAATTCAGATGAGTCAATATCCATGTGCATCTACCAAAGATAATAGGCATTATTAAAGAGTCCCCACACGAAGCCATAAATACACTTCTTACACTAACAATTTAAAATAGCTCCTATTAGATGCATAAATACATAGATTTTATCTTTCTTATAAATTGTATCCAGCCACAAGCTAGCCTATTTCCAAGTCATTTTCAACAGAGTTGCACAGAGGTAAAAGTTTCTCATAGTGGTCAAATATATAGAGCCCCTGAGGGTATCTCCATCCTGATAAAAATGCCTCTTCTACCCTGTTCAATGTTTTGATTTTTGGAAGGATTTCACTTAGACTATTTCCCACTTGTCCCCTTTTAGATTATCAGAATTTTTCCTTCATCGATTTTTAAAAAGTTATCACATGGACATACTATAATATCTCCTATCACAGCAAATAAACTTCCCTTGAAACACTTCTCCTCCACCTACAACCTTTTCCTCTACTTTCCTTCTCTACAAAGCACTTAAAATGATTTACCTTTGCTGTATATTTACCACTGCCTCATCTTTCTTCTAAATCTACTCTAAACAGACTTTCCTCTCCACGACTCTCTCCAAATTTCATTCTACCACCATTGAGCTCTGCACTGGCAAACCCAATGTCAATAATTATCCACCATCTTATGGGACCAGCATTTGACAAAACTGACCACTCCTTTTTGAAATATTTCCTCCTCTTGGCCTTCTCTTTTTTTCTTCATTTTCTCCCCTCTTCAGGCATTTTCCAGATCCTATTCATTTATTTATTTATTTATTTTAATTTTAAAGTCTGGAGTGCTCCAAAGTTCAGTCTTTGGACCTCATTTGTCAACTACCTTACTCTGTTAATGACCTAATCCTGTCCTGTGCCTTTGGATGCCATTGATAAGTTGATTATCTTGCAATGTTTTCCCAGCCCCAACATTCCCCTGAACTGCCACTGCCACTGCCACTTGGTGTTTGAACAGGCATTGATACTTGGCACCTGAGCTCCAGCCACAATGACCTCCTTATGAGTCGCCAGGCATACCGCGTAAGCTTCCACCTCGGGGCGCGGGCATTTCTTCTCTCTGCCTGGAATGCCCTGCTCTTCGCCCTCTCCGTATTCTGGGAAGGATCGCTTTCCTTGCTTAGATCTCTCTACATTATCACTTCACTTGAGAGCCCCCTAATCACCCGAAAACACAAAACCCACTGACATCACTTCTTTTCACCCCATCCTTGTGTTTAATTTTTTTTATTTTTTTCTTTTTAGGGGTGATAATTATGTTTTTATTTATTTTTTTTTAAACGGAGGTACTGGGGATTGAACCCAGGACCTTATGCATACTAAGCATGCTCTTTATCACTGAGCTATACCCTCCCCTCCCCCGTATTTAATATTTTTAATAAGATAAATATGGTGTGCATATTTCAGGTGAAGCTCTCCTCCCTAACTGAACTCCAGGAGACCTTCATGAGCAGAAAGAGCACTGGTTTGGGAGTCATCTAATCTTTATTTTTGACCTACAATTTACCTGAGGTGCTATCTTAGATGAGGTACTTGGTTCAATCTCAAATGTAAAATGAAGACAGCAATATGTCATATGTTCAAATAGTTTTTTGACTGATATTTTAGTCATTATAGAAAATACCAAAAGAAAGTCAAAAACCCTAACCATCTAGTTAGATTTTTTTGGCAAATTCATAATTCAATAATATCATTATTCAGCATCTTGTACCATACATAAAAGTTACAGCCAAACCATATAATTAGAATTTTTAGTCAACTTGTAACAATTCCATTACTTAGCATTTTGCTCTAGGTGAACACTGGAGTCGCCTCTTGTATAAAATGAAAGTATAAAAAACACTTTGTGGGTTTTTTAAAATTGTTGTCCTTTTTTATTGAGGTATAATTGACATTATATTAGTTTCATATGTACAACATAGTGATTCGATATTTATATGTATTTTGAAATGATCACCACAATGTCTAGTTAACACCGTTACCATATGTAGTTACAGAATTTTTTTCTTATGATTAGAACTTTTAAATTTGTTCTCTGAGCAATTTTCAAATATTCATGCAGTTTTATTGACTATAGTTGCCATGCTACACATTACATACTCATGACTTATTTATTTTATAACTGGAAATTTGTATCTTCTGACTCCCTTTACCCATTTTGCCCACCCCCAGCCTCCACTTCTGGCCACAGCCAATCAGATCTCTGTATTTATGAAGTTGGTTTTGGGGTTGTTTTTAGGTTCCACATATAAATGAGATGATACAGCATTTGTCTTTCTCTGTCTGATTTATTTCACTTGGCTTAATGCCCTCAAGATCCATCATGTTGCTGCAGATGGCAAGATTTCATTCTTTTTATAGCTGTTTAGCATTCCATTGTATATGTACCACATTTTCTTTATTCATTCATCTGTCAATGGACATTTAGATTATTTTCATATCTCAGTTATTGTAAATAATGCTAAAATGACATAGGGTACATATAACTTTTTGAGTTGGTGTTTTTGTTTTCTTCAGATAAATACCTAAAAATGGAATTGCTGGATCATATGGTAATTCTATTTTTAATTTTTGAGGAAGCTTCATATTATTTCTTCATAGTAATTGTACCAGTTTACATTTCCAGTAACAATGCACAAGGGTTTCCTTTCCTCCACATCCTTGCCAACGCTTATTATTTCTTGTCTTTTTGATGATAGCCATTGTGACAAGTGTGAGGTGATATCTCATTGTGGTTTTGGTTTACGTTTCCCTGATGATTACTGATGTTGACCATCTTTCATGCACCTATTGGCCGTCTGTATGTCTTCTTTGGAAAAAATGTCCATTTAGGTCCTATTCACACTTTTACTCAAGTTGTTTGGGGTTTTCTGATGTTGAGTTGTAGGTGTTTTTTAAAAATATTTCTTGGCTATTAACTCCTTATCAGGTATACGATTTGCAAATATTTTATCCTCTTCAGTAGATCGCCTTTTCATTTTGTTGATGGTTTCTTTTGCTGTGCAGAAGCTTTTTCATTTGATGCAGCCCCACTTGTTTCCTTTTGCTTTTGTTGCCTTTGCTTTTGGTGTCAAATTCAAAAAAATCATCAGCAAGACTGATGTCAAGGAATTTACTGCTTATGTTTTCATCTAGGAGTTTTATAGTTTCATCTATTGAGGTATGGTTGATTCATTCACTATCATTTCCTCCAGCCTCTCTCCTTCGGCAATACAAATTTGTACAACTCTAAGCCAATTTTTTCTTATTTCACTGATTTCACAATGTATCTCTTAAGGAAAGTCCATCAGATTCTCTTAAGCCATCAGTACATATGTTTTCTTCTATATACATCCTTGTCCCTCTTTTCTCACAACATGATGACCTCAAAATATATTTCAAATTTTTAAAAATCATACAAAATAATTCCTAATATTTCTTGAACCCTGATTCTTCACAACCCATTATACCTCGTCACTCTTTACACGTTCATTCTTTCAGTTAGTCACTTCTATTAAGTGCCTGCCGTGTGAAAGAGATTAAGTATTTTCATTTCACACGTAAAAATGTATATTTTTCTCTCATAAGTCTGATGTTCTTTGTGTTGAAACCTACAACTTTCCCAACTGGTATGTTTCTTACCAGCCTAGGGTAGGCTTCAGAGGAGACTAAAGTGATCCATAATTACCTAGAAGTGAAGTTCACAATATTTCAAAAGCATTGGAACAGAATGGTGATTTTGCATTTTTTTTTCTTTTTACCCCAGCACAGATATTTAAAATTTGGCTGCATAGTATTTCAACATTGATGACCCCACTTACAGCACTATGCAGATGTAAAAGCACAGACAACCAGAAAAGGAAAAATAAAATTAACAAAGAAAGTAGAAACTCATCCTTCTCTGGAGGAAATGCTGTGCGAAACACCCAGCATCATATTTTGAACCCCCCCCCCATATATTTAGAGCAGATCAGTTTTTTTAAAAAGAAGGAAAGCAGAGATAATGGCTTTAGGATTTTAAAAATTCTATACCAACCCCTCTCTTTCCACATGAGCCAAAATGTCCCACTGCTCTGTTTCAATCCCACTGCTTAGCTCCTTTCTCATTTCCATTTATCCTAGTAGCTTCTAAACAAGCCTCATTCAAATCCCCTTTCCAAATCTGGGTTTAACTGTGGCTATTTCAGACTGTGGTCCTTCTCTTGGATCCAATAGAGTTTTTTTCCAGTAGTTCTCTAACACAAAAAAAGTATGCCCTCAGTCATGAAAGTCTCAGACCAGAGTTCTTATTTTTGTGAGAAGATGAAGTAGCCTAGATAAAGTCAACAGCAGAGATTTAAAACATCTCTAGCACATTTTTAGTAAATTTTCCATTTAATTATACCTTACTTCTGAATGTAATTTCTAAAATAGATCATTTCAAATTTCAAAAGGAACAATTAAAATAATTACATTTGGGCCTTATTTACCCAAATAGTTAAAGCTTAATATTTTTGTTCGAGTCCATATATACTTCAGACTATTATCTGGGACCTGAGAGTCAGGTCACAAATGGCAGTTAAAATCACAACTAAAAAATCCATTATATAAGAACATCAGAAATGTAGATATTAGGTTTCCCTCCTTACTGAATGAGGCAAACACAGCCCAGGCACATTTCAGCATATCAGGTATCCAACAATAGCTTTCCAAGAAATACCCGTTTGCCTTTAGCAAAATCACAGACATTGTCATAGAAAACAGATAATTAGACGACTATAAATCTTTTAACTTTAAATCACCTTATTTAAACTTTCCCATTTCTATTTGAGTGCAAGTATTATTATTTCCAAAATTTAAATTTCGAAAATGATTTTAGTGATAAAAACATTTTCTTCATTCAAATTAGCATCATTATCAAATAATTCCTTTCACTCTGAGGAACATGTCTGATTAGACTTAATTTTAGATCTCATTGTTTTCTCCAGTTTATTGAGTAAAGTTCCGAACTCAACTAGATCTATCATACCTTTTTAAGATGTATCAAAAGTTATATAAACCTAACCCATAATTTCTGAGAGCACAGTTACATCTAATAGCTATTTTGTTCTAACTTTAGTACAACTCTCCAGCCCATGATAGTTTTGCACCCTTAAGGTTAAACTTTGACCAAATCTGGATAAGAAGCATATCTGTAAATTTATGGAAAAGATTTCAACTCAGCAAACATATCTTATCTAACTCCATTCCAATGTTCTCTCCTATGTAAAACTTCATCAGAAAGTAGTTTGAAGGGAGCTAATTTTCTCTTATTTCATCAGCCCGCGGGGTATCCATCTCAGTGCCTTCGTTCACCTAAGTAGAACCAATTTTCCCAATAAAATAATTTAAATTATTTACCAAAAAATGCATATATTATTAAGTATGTAGTTTTTAAAGTCCCAAGATTATTTTTCTGACCATTTTAGAGCAGTTTCTAGAGACAAAGTTCCCCACCTGATAGACTTAATCCTCTCTTCGAGAAGAAAAAGGTGTAAACATGAAAATCCCAGGAATATCCTGGCAATAGCATTCTTCTTATCTTTTAAATCACTTGCCAACCCAGTCACCATCATCCTCATTTCCTATGTGCAAAATGTGACTTTTTCAATTTAATTTCCAATGAAAATCATAAATTAAGTTCTAAATAAGCGTTTTCTTTTTATTGTTTTATGTCTGTATTCCCATTCTGATTGGAGAGTGGTTCTTAGTGGCAGCTTCCAAAGTAAGCCCTTTCTGCTGGCAGGTGGAAAGCCTACGGAGGTTTCTCACAAACTGTTCCTACAGGAGATGCTCATTTATTTACATCTTAGTAGGTCTTTTATTTCTTCTTTGAAAAATGCTCAGCACAGTCAGTATCTGTGAGTTTGTATCTGCTTTGATATGTTTGTTCATTTGTTGCATTTTTTAGATTCCACATGTAAGTGAAAACAGAGTATTTGATATTTCTGTCTGATTTATTTCACTAAGCATAATACTGTCCAGTTCCATTCATGTTGTTGCAAATGGCAAGACTTCATTCTTTTTTATGGCTGAATAATATTCCATTGTGTGTGTGTGTGCGTGCGTGTGTGTGTGTGTGTATCACATCTTCTTTATGCATCCATCTGTTGATGGACACTTGGGTTGCTTTCATATATAGAAAATGGACTGGTGGTTGCCAGAGGAAAGAGGGGTTGGGGGAGGGACAAAGTGGGTGAAGCAAATTAAAAGGAACAAACTACTAAGTATAAAATAGGTGAGTCACAAGGATGTAACGAATAGCACAGGGAATATAGTCAATATTTTATAATAACTTTGCATAGAGTATAATCTATAAAAATTTCAAATTACTACTCTGTACCTAAACTAATAGAATATTGTAAGTCAACTATACATTAATAATAAAAAAGAATTAAAAATACTCAGTACACTCAAAACTAACGTAATAGTGTAAATCAACTATAATTCAATAATAATTTTAAAAAGTCCTCAGTACACTCAGATAACTGCGGTGGGAGTGGCCTTTCTTTTCTTACTTTAGCCAACAGATGGCAAACATCTGCATGCCTACCATTTGTTAGTCATACATAATCAGACCCTTTCCCCTTTGATCAGCCCCCTGGCCTGTTTCTTCTTGGAACCTTCCAGTACTAATTATAATTTTTAGATACAAGCAGGCAGTTTCTCCCATTGTCAACTCCCCACCCCCCAGAATATTGAGAAATGCCTCACTCTCTAGCTCTTCTGCCTTTTAGGTCCATTGCCCACACCACTTACTGCCCCAAACTGTGCCAGCAACAGAGCACCTCCACTGCCCAAGGACAGACTACCAGTACTATTGCATCCCCATTATACGGATGAGGAATCATGTCAGAGAGAGTGTAAAATCCTGCCACACTCGCAAAGGTACTGTGGCTGAGTCAGCGAAGGGCGTATTCCGGTCGTACTGACCTAGTGTATTCTCAGCCTGGTCTTCGTGTGAGAAGCAGTTCCAAACCATTTGCTTCATTTTCTCCAGTATAAGTGATGGGATAACCCATTAGCATTGGCTTGATCGAGAGATAAACTTTTTAAAATTCAGTTTTGTTCAGTTGGTAGGAATATTGGATTATCTATTTTCTATGCATGAACAGCAAGAAGGAGTTTCTGTCAGTCTCAGAAATGAAGGGGAAAATGTGGCTTTTGTTATGTTTCCTAGTTTTTTAATGACTTGCATTCATAACCAGGCTAATCAGTTTTATAATCCAAATAATACTGGCCATAGATTTGGGTATTTGATACTTATAGTTTCAAGATCACTGAAGTTCAGTTGTGCAAAATGTGGACTCCAACACGGCATATTTTAACTTACTGGCTGTTTCCTATGTAAGTGTTTTGACATCCTTAGATTTCAAAGCCCCATAGGTCAGAAATTATATTTGCTGTTTTCCTATTTCCCATAGCTTCTGCTAAAGCATCCACGTGCATAAACTTATTAAATACTTCTTGTGAATGAATACAAATGTCAGGGTATGGCCAGAAAAAACAAGACAAAATTGAAAACGTCTATCCCACCATTACTTCTGCCCCTTATTATAAATCTAGTTACTTCCCACAACTACCAGAGACTGAATCTTTGATTTTAGAAGTACCTTGATGGATAATTTTATGTGTTGACTTGACTGGGCTGAGATGGCCGGGTAGCTGGTAAAATGCTATTTCTGGGTTTGTCTGTAAGACTGTTTCTGGAAGAGAAGCACTGAGTCAGTAGATTAAGTAAAGAAGCTTACCCTCACCAACGTGGGAGGCATTCTCCAGTCCTCTCAGGCCCTGAATGGAACAAAAAGACTTCTGTCTTTTGCAGAGCCAGTCTCCAAGCTGGCCCCAGAGGCTCCCATCGCCAGGCGCACCCCAGTGGCCACCAGCGCCTGGTCAGCCCTGACAGACCCAGGATCCGGGCTGGCCCACAGAGACATGGGTCCCACATCCATCCCCGCAGACTCAAGTGCCAAGAGCACCTCAGTGATCTCAGGCTCCAGGTCTGCTCGTGTGCTGACCCGGGCACCAAAACTGCCCGCCAGAGGACTGACTCTAACAGGAAGCCAGCCCAAGACAACACGGAGAGTCCTCTCAGAAACCGGTAAAGGGCTTTCCCTGCCAAAGCCAGTCTATAAAGTCTAGAAGAGGTATCTCCTTCCTCAAATGCACAGGCACCAATGCAAGACCACTAGGATCATGAATAACGGACGCCACGAAAAGAAACTAATGAAGCTACAATGACTGACCCTAAAAAAAGATGGAGATCTATGCACTGACTACAGATCTACCATACAGCACAGTGACTACAGTTAGCAATACCGTATGTATACTTAACAGTTGCTAGAAGAGTAGATCTTAAATGTTCTCACTTTGTGCAAATTATACTTACACAATGCTATACAGTCTATTATATCTCAATAAAGCTGGGGAAGGAAAGAACAAAAAGACAAAAGAAGGGAAAATTTGTTCTGTCTGCTTGAGCTGAGACACCATCTTCTGCTCTGCGACATCGGCTCCCATAATTCTCAGGTTTGGACTAGAATTCCACCGCCAGCTTGTCTGGGTTTCCGGGTGTGAGAAGGCAGACAGGGGTACTTCTGAGCCTTCATAATTGTGTGAGCCAATCCCTCATAATAAATCTCTTTCTATATATCTATTTATATATTCTACTAGTTTTATTTCTCTGGAGAACCCTGACTCGTATGGATTTTGGCACTCAGAGTGATATTAGAGGAACAGAATTTTAGGATTAAGTTCAGAGATTCAAAAAGGCTATTTCCTACTTTTTCACTTTCTTTCCAATCCCTCAACAACGTGTACACATATACACACAAATCACTTAAATTCCTGAGTCATACTGAGCTCTGTTTTGCATAATATTTTATGAGAATGCAGTGCTGAATTAAAATATAAACATTTATCCTGTGGCGGTGCCATAATATCTCTTTCAAGTACTTGGTGACTTATCATTTACAGTTGTTCCACGCCTTTAACTACAAAGTCATCCCTCATCTGGGAGCTGCGTACAAGGCTCCTTTGATGGTGATTAAGCAAAGGACTTTCTGTTAAAATCCATTATCATCTTACATCAATGCTGCTTGAAGAAAGGAGACATTGTCAGTTTTATGGACTACAACAAATCCTATTTTCTGATTCAGTTGATGGGATACAAATCAAATGGCATAGCTCCAGTCTGGAATAGAGGGACATATATAATTTTAGATCATGAAACATATTTACCCATACATGGAGGAGTAATACTGCATATAAAATTGTCACAAATCTTCAATGGCATACAATGATAACTATTTAATGATGTCACTGCTGGGTGCAAGCTGATGTTGGTTACACTTGGCTGGGGATGGCTCTGCTTTAAGCCATGGACCTCTCTGAACAAGAATACTCTCCACGCTGAGATCTGGTGTCGTGTCTCCGCTATGTGCTTATTCTTGGGTGAAGCCCGAGGGAACAGTAGCTACCAGGGGAAGCTCCCCACAGTGGTGATGGCAGAGATGCAAAGGAACAAGTGGAAACACACAGGGTCTCTTCAGGGCATCAGCACTTGTCACTTGTGTTTCCTTATATTGACCGACACAAAACACACATTTGAACCTAAAGTCAAGCAGTAGAAAAATACACTCTGCTCCATTCCCTGGAAGGAAACACAAAGTCACCTGGCAAAGAAAATGAGAAGGAAGAGCCAAGAGTTAGGACCAATTATTCAAATGATCACAGACAGAAAAATGCTCTGCAGTGGGGGCCTTATACCTCACCCCAGAAATGGAATTTCAGAATTATTATATTTGACTGAATTTTAAAATTTAAATTGATGCCCAAAGTTGCTGTAGGCCTGATGCCATGTAATGGATGTTCAGTTTGTACTTGACACAATAAATTTTGGGAAAAAAGCTTGACAGTAAATCTCTATGCTGAAGTTTTCTAGGAATAGACACATTTATTTTTATTAACCTAAAGAGAAGCTATCAAATATGCAGAAATCCTGAGTTAAGCAAGCAAACAGTGGTAACATGCTTAAACGTGTCCATATTTATGTTTACAAATTTCTATAAAAACATATTCATTTGGCCTCCCTCCTATCATCCAAATATTCAGTGTTTTAATATGAAATAAGTGCTTTTACCTACATTTACTTACAGAAAGGAATGTCCAGAAATACAGGTTCCTCTGATATGGTTCAAAGAAAATCATCCACTTCTTGAAATTGTACAATGATGACACCTGAACATTTATCACATAGCATCCTAGTATTATGGCCTCACATTTCATGGTAGTTGAGAATGGAATTTTTATAACCTATTGAAACTTCTTTGCTGAGATATTTTGAATTTTTTTTTTAAGTAGCAAGGGAGAAACATTTGTTTCTCTATTTGAATGGAGTAATTTAAATAGACCATGCATTGTAATGCAAGTCACTCACTAGAAAAGCTCACATAACGCACTCAAAATACCCATTCATCATATCCTCTGAGCCTTTATTTCTAACACCAGAACCATGTAATTTATAGTGGCTTCCTGACTACCGTATTTGAATCTGAGATGAACAAAACTTAGCTGAAGTGCTTCTTATCACCTGTGATCAGGATCACCAAGGGATTAGAACCTCCAGAAATGAAAGTTTGAATCATTCTATTAAGGAAAGAACAGCATTCAGCTGAAATGCTGAGGACAAAGGGAACATGGAAGGGGTATTGCAGAAAGGAAGTTACAGATAAGACCCAAGGCCGTCATATGCACTGAAAAATGGAGCTATTTTACCCTTCTTTCCTTCCTTATTCTCTCTCTCTCTTTCTTCTCTCTCTCTCTCTCTCTCTCTGCTGTGTGTGTTCATGTGTTTGTATGTGTGTGTGTGTGTGTGTGTGTGTTTGTACTTAATATTAACCACGCCTTTAACTACAAAGTCGTCCCTCATTTGTGAGTTGTGTACAAGGTTCCTTTGATGGTGATTAAGCAAAGGACTTTCTGTTAAAATCCGTATCATCTTACATCATGCTGCCCTTCCCTTTCTCCCTACAATTTTTGTATAAGGGGCTAGTAGTTAATGTTAAAGTGTAACATAGGTTACAGAATATCAAAGTGAGATTATGATTAAATTCAAAAAGAAATGAACAGCACCCCAAGTTTGAAAGAGTAACTAATGAAACTTTAGCACTTTTAATATTGGAGGACAGTGAGCAGATTGTCATTTGCACATAGGATTATGTATGTTATATAGGGAACAGGCATGATTTTGTATTTCTTTTTTGGTTTGGACTCAAGTATGAGTAGAAGGCTGATTAAAAACTACATTCAGATTCAGTAGACTAGGAGTAGATGCTAAGATCCTCATTTCTCACGTCAATACTCCAGACAATATCAATCAGTGCTGTTGGTCCATGGGCAACGCTTTGATTAGCAAGCCTTTAAAAGCTACTTTCTTAGAAGAGCATTTAATAAACAAGCAACAGAAAATATATTTTAAAGCAATTTATGTGTAGGGGCAAGGCCTAACTTTCTTTTAAATCTATTTTGATCCTTCCCTTTTTTAATTTTTCAATTTCAGAAATACAATTCAATTTTTTTTTCCTTTCCAGAGAATTTAATATAAGTGTTTTTTTTCCAAATAGTTTTATAATGATCCCTTAGGGTATATAAAGTTAAAAAAAAAAATAACAGAACTGATGGAAATCTTTATAAATAGGCATAAGATTTGTCAAACGTGATTGATAATTATAAATAAATATAAATGTGTATATTAGAATAACATTTGAATTCGTTGAGAATAACCCCTCAAGAGGATACTGCACAGTTTTAAATCATAGGTGAGCTGTAGGCTGTAAAGGTAAATACAAATTAAATGGAAAAAAGTTAATTATCCCTGCAAAAGGGAAAGAACCCACACACACGTACAACTTTTTCTTATGGCATTGACCTTAGAAAACTTGTAATTGTAAATCCTTTCTCTGCTCCCTTTGAAATGAATATAGATGTGGTGTGTTTAAGGGAGAAACAAGCCTCTTGCCAGTTTTACAACCCAGGGATACTTCTGTGAACTGGAAACCATCTCTTTGAAATGCAGTCAATCAAGGAAGGGAGCACTCTCATCTCCCACTTTCCTGAGGGACAGGGTCCCAAATTCAGCTGGTACCTGACTCCAAGTTGCAAACCTACCTCTGATCATAAAGGTGTAAGTTTTTTGGGTTTTTTATTTTAATAAAGGCAATTAGCAAACACAGATGGCTACCCCAGTTAACGAGTGATCTTAGTTCAGAATGAACTATGTTTGGCAAATGGTAATGCCAAGTCCCTTACTTGCAGACTGGTGATTGTTTATTTTGAGATTTTGTATGTAATGGGCATATATTTTCTTGGCCATATAAGAGGCAAGATTTCTGTCTTTGCAATCTCTTCAGAGAATTGCCTGTAAAGTGCAATACATTCTACTTTAATGCTTGTTCAATACTATTTTTTTTTTAATCTCCTACTTTTATGGAGAGGTTTTTTGAGTTGGAAGGAGTTTTTATTTTCAACAGTATTTCCCCAACAAAACCTGAAGGAAACAATGGAAGGCAGGGATGGCTCATAGCACCATCTGGGACTTCTCCCCAATTTAACTCCAGGGTTAAACTCCATGGGGCAAGGTTGGAAAAGCGGTAAAGAGAACTACTGTTTCCTGCAAAAAAAAAAAAAAACAAAAACACTGAATTGTACAGACAAACACAGGCCAAAAGCCTACTTTATGTACCTTTCATCTGAAAGCCCAAACCTATAATTACAAATATTTTACTCCAGTAATAAAAAAAAAAAAGCCAATCCTAAGTACACCAACAACAATAGAAAGAAGATATGCAAGTTCCACAGGAGCATTTGTTAGGTGCTGAGGTCAGCAGATTTGAATTTCTTGTCCTTGGCCTGTCTTAGGTACTGCAGAGGGAGAAGATCATTCAAAGAGTGATTCCAAGAAGATTTTCTTGATTTGTTGGAGTGAGAGAAGAGAGGAACTGGGTTTTTAAGGTCCTTGGCAATTTTCTTCCATCCACCTCTGGAATGAGGTTATTCCAAACCAACATATAAACAGAATTTGGAAGTGGAAGAATTGAGAGAAAAAAAGGATAGGAGGTCTTGCTAGAATAACAAAAAGAAAAAAAAAAAAAGAGAGATGGTTAGCAAAGAAAAAACGCACTAAAATAAGGCAGTATAGGAACTACAAGAAGGCATAGGAGAAGGAGTATGGGATCCGTCTAGTTACAGAAATTGGAAAGGAAAGCAGGGGATGCAAGTGTGAGGGAACCTCTGATTTCAAGTATCTATTAATTATCCCCCTGAAAAGTCCGCAGAAGATGATCAGTTTCAAATGAATTATTCATATTGTGAAACAGTATGGCTTTTTTTTTCCCTATGGACTTTTTTCCCTGCCTGGAAATAACGTCTTCTTCATATTGTGCTTATTCAAATGTTAAGGTATTAACTCCTGTTTGGTCCTTGCTCGCCGCTTTGCTGTTGTTGCATACACCACACTGCTTTTTTTTTTTTTTAATGGAGGTACTTACTAGGGATTGAACCCAGGCCCTCATTCATGCTAAGTATGCACTCTGCCACTGAGCTATACTCACCCCCTTACACCACGCTACTTTTTAAAAAATTAATAGACTATTTTTTAGAGCAATTTTCAGTTTGCAGAAAACTGAGCAGAAAGTAGAGAGTTCTGGTATACCCCTTCTCCTGCACGGTTTCTCCATCACTGATATCTTGCTTTATTGTGCCATTTTTATTATATTTTCCTAACTGTTTATTAACTCTTTAATGCAAAAATTATAATGTATTCAGCACTAGGCCAAAGCCAATAAAGGCCAATTTGAAAACTAAATTAAGCAGATTGTAAATTGGGTAGTAAAATCATGTATAACTTATGTTCACTATAGCTTTTGTAATCAGGGACCCTTCTAAGTGGATGATGACAACCATGGATTCTCTTCAGAAAAAAATATGCAAATTGAATACAAGGGTTAAAAACAGTAGGATCTCTCAAAGTCAGCACTCTTGACATTCTTTGTTGTGAGGGGCTGTCAGGTGCATTGAGGGACGTTTAGCAGCATTCTCAGTCTCTACTTACTAGGGGCCAGGACCTATTCCTTCTCCTACAATGACAATAAGAATGTCTCCAGACATTGCCAAAAGTCTCCTTTGTGGCAGAATTACCCCCGCATGAGAATGTCTAAAGATAACTTCACCAGACCTCAAATAGGAAAGTCTGTAATAGTATAAAAATTGATTTCAAAATAATAGAAATAGTAACTGGGAAAGGAGAGACAGATGATAAAAGGATAAAATGATTATACATAAAAAGGAATCGATCACATATAGTAGACACTGTTCCGGTGAATGTTGAGCATACATTTGCTACAGTTTTTCTAAGACACATAAAACAAGTGCTTATTCAGAGAAATTTTCAGTTGCTAATCTGGTATAACAATTTGACATTTGTTGTTTCCAGCCTTTAATTTATTTAATTAATTAGAATTTCAAGTGTTTATTTTAAAATTATTCCTTGAGAAAATGCGAGACATTAAATTAGTAACAGAAATTGCCTATAAAACCAGAAACCTAACCCACAAGGCTGTTTACTAGGTACCCAGTCATTGATCCACATTACTAAAACCCTCTAGGTTATATAAATATGCAAACAAACTGAGCTGGCGTCTGCTATTTGTAGAACCCTTGGAGCTATGAGAAAACCCTAAAAAGTGAGGGGAAGGCGTGATCTTTGTTTTCAAGTAAACCATTGTCCACCAATATTTGCAGGAACAGAGTTTAAAGTTTAGTTCTGGATCAATTTACTTTCTAAGCAAAAATTACGAAGCAAAAAAACCCAAAAATCTCATTTGCATAAGCTCATACTAAAGTTAAAAGGGCTTAGCTAGTTTCAAGAATAGTTTAGTTCAGACCAAAAAGAGGTGAATCATAACATCTCTGTAAAGGTAATTTGGTCAAATCAGGTAAGAAGCATCTTCACGTGATAGCTAAGACTGTAGACTCTGGAGGCAAATAGGCTTAGGTTGGAATTCCATCCCTGTCCTTTCTAAATTATATGACGTTAGGAAAATCAAATTCTTTCAGTCTGTTTTCTCATAGTATAATAGAGATCATAGACGTTTAATGAGACTATGTGCTGGGAATGTAGCAAATACTCAACTACTTAGTTAATTTTCTTTATATAAATAACATTAGTAATGTCAGTTTTACTATTGAAGAAACTGAACTCTCTGTAAAAGAAACAAATGCTGTCATATTTTCAGTGAATGATAGAACCCTGATAAGTATGGTACCCAGAATGTGAATTTTATAGACATCTTAATAAATTATTACTAAACTGATTAGATACTGTTTCAGTCTTAAATATAAAATATATAAATGATTAAAGTGACTTTTAGCTAGTCTAACAAATTTGGATATTTCTGTGTATTTACCACTGTGTACATTTTCAGTTTTATTAGTGAAGAAATTCCTGAAAATTTCCTTCCCAGGTGTCCTGTTTTTGTTTGTTTGTTTGCTCGAGGACAAAGATTTGTATTTTATCTGTGTATACTCCAGTGCGTCCAACACAGTGCTCTTATCTGGTTGATCTCTGAGAGTGAAGTTTCAGGGAAGCAAATTGAATTGAATTGCTTTATTAAACTGAAAGCTCCTTTCAGCACTGCTTACTCCGTAGATTCCTGGAGGTAGCAGGGACTGCAGTGCTTCCAACAACTATTTTGCGTTACTATATATAAAATCACGGTGAGGTTGGCATAAAGAAATGAAAATGTCTTGACACAAAGAGTTAATGTGACTGCCAAGCTTTACACTATTAAAAAGCAAAATGTCCTTCTAAGGTACCTGGCTCAATTCCAGAGCATTTGGTTTCATAGCCTGCTGCCTTCTTTGTGTGGATAATTATGATTTTTAATTGAAGTGTACATCAGCTTTTATGTACTGGTTTGGCCACTGACATGTCAGATGTGTAGTAAATCTTCAAGTGAACTTGACGTGTGGCTCTAACCCCATAAATTTAAGTTCCAAGATTACATTTTAAAATCTTCTCTTGGCTGCCACCTTGTGGTGGCTTTTTCAAGGTAACAAAATTCAACATGAAAGAAATCACAGGTTTCCAACCTGAAGGCTGGTAATTTACCTATAAATAATAGATAATTATGTAATGAGGTGAATAAAGTTCTAAAAATATCTCTGATTTTAAATAAGCACTTAAATCTGTATTTCCCACTGTTTCTACAATTGGTTTGACATTAAACTTGAAAAAAATAAGAAAAATACTACCGCATTCCCTACAAAATGTATGTGATATCATGAGATTAATTCAAAACCTTTCTCCTCGTTATTTCTTTTCTGAAAATTTTAAAAGTAGGTTTCACTGGTGAACAGATATTACTGTAATAAGAAATTGCATGTATTATAAGAATTTACAACATACCATCAATTTTTTAAAGTATACAGTTATAATGGACTATATAATACATGATTAGCTAATTTGATAATTATTCATATAGAAATTATTAGTTAATAGGTAGCATCATTGAATAGAGTATTTGCAATAGGCATGTTCATATTTTTTCTTATCTTGATGACAGTGGGTCATCTGGGAATATATCTAACATGCTCTAAAATTAATTTCTTGTCTAAGCAAAGGCTGTGAGTTTTCTCAAAAGAAATAAAATCATTCGACTGAGATTTACCATTAAAAGATGAAGATAATTGCTAAATCTAATAATAAAGAGTTAAAAAGGGAACACAGGTTAACCACACTGCCATCAATCATACTGACGGAAGGAGGTTGACAATTGATTACCAAAGCTTCAAGTTCATAAACCAGGTGAACTGTTTGAAGGTGAAATTAGATGGTATGTACTGGGTTGTAAGAACTCTGCTTTTTAATGAATTAACCATTCTCACAGACTCTTAAGATTGCCAAGGTGAGAGTTGTTGGTTCCATAGAACAAATTCAGAAATCCTGCCTCAGACCTGTTTTCACAGCTGAAGATGGCTGAATTCAGCCCGCGTCTGAGTGAGGCACTGCTCTGATGTAGCTGTGAGCACGTTAGTCCTCCTCATCCTCTGTTTAGGGAAACCTGGCTCGCCGGGAGCTTCCACACCTGAACCAGAGTCAGAGCTTCTTTCATTTCCTGTTGGCCAAGAAATAATCCTTGCTGAGATTCAAACTCAGATGGAAATTGTAACTGTTTTATCTTTCAGCTAGAAAACCACTTGGATATAATGCAGATCTCTCACTGCAAAAATTTAACGTGAGGGTAAAAATTCCTAAGGAAGCAGCATCAAAAAGGGCAATCTCGGGTAACCTTTTCTCAGTCCAATTCAGTACCAACAGCCCCTCAGTGCCTGCAGGTTTATGGACACTCACAGGTATCCCCATTTATCATCAGTTCTGGGGATTATATTTTGTACCTGCTACCATACAGGATAGTTTTTCATTATGTTGTTTTTAAAATCATGCACCGAGATGTGATCTTTGTTCTAAGAAAGCAGTGGAAAAGTTGCAAGAAGACACTTTTATTTGAATAACTTTTTTTTTTAATTTATTGAACATGTGTGTTTGATTTAGGTCTGGTCCAATTTTCTCCCAGTTTGTGCTTTAATAATTTTATGAATTTTTTTCCATTATGCCTTTGAAGTGGCCCCCTTTTCTTGATGGGAGAAATATATTTAAATTGTCTGAGAGCCATGTTTTCTCTCCTTGCTTACTGCCCTAGGATATGTGAGACTGGATACTCTATCAAAAATAGTCTTAATTGACTTGCTCTCATTCACTCTCTTGGTAGGAATAATCTTGATTAGTAGGGAAAGTGCTTCCTGTTGTCTTCTTTCACTGGCAAATAACACATTGCATGTGTGTCTTTCTTTACTGAGCCTGGAGCCTTTAGATTCATTATCCAATTAATCCTCCTAACATTGCTGTAAAGTAAGAATGGGGAGTAAATTTCCAATCTACATGTAGGAAGATTAAATGTCTTATATTATGTCACCAAGCCAATAAAAAAGCAGAATTAAGAAAACTGCTTAAGGCTTGCCTTTATTGCAATATTGGGTCATTATTTCTCATACTACAAGAACTTCTTCAGAGGTAACTGGTACTAAGGGTTGAGAACTAAACAGATTTCTTTATATTTAATTGTAACAATGTTCTCCAAAATGGCCTTTTGAAATAATAATTGGGAACAAAGATGCACTTTTAGTGCATGGTATTTTAATGATATATGGATTAAAATCACTTGTTTTTCTAGTTATGTAAGCTAGTTAACATTCATTAATAAATGACAATATTAATGTTTACTAATAAGTGAATGTGGAGCTGAAAACATTTTTATTTTCTCCCTTTCATTTATTATGAATAAACTAGTTTAATCTGTCATCTTAACACATGAGGATTATGCAGCTCAACCTCATTTTTATTTAATTATTTTAATTGTGTATTTTTGAGATTTTTTTTGTATTCCTACAGAAGCTATTCAAAGAGCACCATCATTTTTATTATTTGTATTTTAAATAAGAATTAATTCAATTTGTAAAAAGACAGAAAAATCAAATATTATATATCTTACTTTTCTTGATTTCCCATCATTCCTTGCTGCATAAGAAAACTAACAAAATGACTGTCTGAATGGTACATTTAACTATACTCTGAGTATAACCCCCAAGCTGTAATGTCAGAAATCCCAGAAGCAAAGATTTCCCTGCAGAATCTAAAGCCCAAGTCTGTAGTCTAAGGAAAACTTGAGATTCAGACAAGCTTCAGCTGCACAATTGAACTTTAGGCTCCTTAGAAGAACACAAATCTGGATTCATTTGAGATTTTCTTTGTTTAAGTCAGTAGATAATAGATCTGAAGGAACATTTTAAGATGTCTCTGAATTTCTCCTTTGCATAAAACTTGAGGGAAAATAAAAGCTGAAGGTCTAAGGGCACCTGAAATATGGTCAGTGGTGTTGCTGCTCGCTCCAGTAGGTTGATGCCACCTTATGGAACTCAACTTTCACTACATCACATGTTGAAATAGCCAGAAAAACTCCAGTTCCAAGAGAGGGCTTATAACTGAAATTTAGTCGGTAGGGAAGCATTTCAATGTATAAATAAAAGGCAGGGAATTAAATACTAAATTCTATTATAATACTTTTTCAAAAACTCTTAAAGCTCTTATATTTTACATTGCATATTACTAATCAGACATAAGACTCATTTTCCATTGGCAATGTAAGAGTTGTCTTTCAAGCAAATGCGCAACCATATTTCAGACATTCAGAAAAGCTTAATTCCTCCGTTATTCTGTTTCTTATTTCTGTCCTACCATTTTATTTTACTTTTAATTTCTTTATTCCAAGTTGGATGTAGACGGACAAGTTATGCAAATGTGGTGAGGAGTAAATATATCTGTCTAATTTTTAAATTATAGTAATTGTGGTAATATTACTACTAAGCAGAAAGACTGGGAATAGCGGCCTTGCAAAGACCTCTTTGTGAGCTTGTGTAAAGAACTTGAACACAGGGGTTGGGATTTCTACTAAATTACATTAGGGAAGGAATGAGGAGGCATTAAGAAGACATCTGCAGCTTTTAGCTTTAAAAAAAAAATGCTGCCTGTAAGGGTGAAGCAGTTGAAATGTGCTGGTCTCCAGAGTGTAAATAAGAAAGAGGAAGGTTATGCAGATTTATTCTGGGACCCAATCCCGGCTTCGTGAACATTGGATATAGGGTCTTGATAAGAGCTTTCTTCCAAATGAATTCAAATAAAGTTTTAATTTTAACATGCAATGAAATATAAAAAGCAGTTCCTTGAACATACTAGGTATGTTATAGATAATTTGAGTGCTCTAAAATCCAGAATCTTTCATTGATCTAAACTCTTATGCTCAGTTGATTCTCAGACATGGCTGATCAATCAGAACTGCCTGGGCCTCTTTTACATGATGCTTGTCTGATCAAGAAGTCTTCCTCTGGTCTGACGCCCAGTGGTAGCCCAGATGGATGTCACAAGTTGGTGGAACCTGCCTAGATTCCCAACTCCAGGGATCTGGATATGTGCGTATACATGATAAAATGTATTATCACCACCGGCCTTGAATTCGCTAAAAGAATTTCAGGGGACTTCTTGACAATATTCCTGTGACCGGTCTTCCTAGTGCAGCTCTGCTGAAGCATCTGTCAAAACTAGAAGGAGGAAGCACCTGTGAGTCAGCCACACCCATGCTCAAAGCTGAGGTTCTCAGGGGTAATTTTCTTGCACCTGCACAGAACCTTGATGTTATTCCTCTACTCCCTTTATTCTCGTAGCTTCAAAGGGAATCCAGCAAAGCATTGCCAGAGACCTCCTCAGTAAAAGCTGAACCCCACAGAGCAGTGCTGAGCGTCTGGGGCTTCCCCCCTCTTGTAAGGCTGCCGTTGAATTTGCCGCTTTCTTTCTGTCCACTGGCATCAGGGTCTGAGGTTCAGATGGACATGCCCTTTCAGTTCCTCTTGTATGATTCCGATCAGTCTTTTCCACCTTACTCTTCCTTGCCCTGCCATCCTCATCTTTATCTCCGCACCCTAAGATGCTAGCTTGCCTTCTTCCTTGCCACATTTCTTGCCCTCAAGTCATCATGACGCATTTTATTCTCTGCTTTTCTCCAGATGAAAGATAGCCAGCTAACTATGAATATTACTCTATTCTTTCAGAGAACTCCTTCAAGTATTGTCTAGGGGGTTGTCTTGTTTTGTTTTCAGCAACAGCATCATTTTGGTTTCTTAGCCAATGTGCTAAGCATTATCAACTCAGAGGGTAAAGGGATCCCCCAGAGACAATTCTCAGGCACAGTTTTCATTGCAAAGATAAGAAGTGTGTTTGTAAGTTGTGATTACAAAATTAATCTGAAAAATAGAGTTAACTAATCTTAAAGATGTATGCCTTAGTCTGCAGACCCTTCCCAAAACCTTCAAAGCCAGTCTTTGCAGTAGACCCCAAACTATCAATTATTCTTGTCATCACCATATATATTTGGGCCAATAGCAATGATGTCTACAACGTTTACCCAATGTCCAGCTTAGAATGTATGTTACATTTCCTTAATGGCTGCTGAGGCATCAAAAATAATGTCCTTTAGGAAAGTTTAGTTTGTGGGTATAAAGTGAATAATAGCAAATACAAGTGTGCAGTCTTTGCTGGAGTATAAGGGTCTGTCTCCTTCCTAGGTACATCTAGGAGAGTATGGATGCTGACGAGGAGGGAGTAGTTACAAGGAAAATAAAGGGGCACAGGAATGAGGAAAGTGTGTAAGGTTATCAGAAGAAGACTGTTGGTTTAGATCAGAGATTGGCAAACACTTTCTGTTAAGAGCCAGAGAGTAAATATTTTAGGTTCTGAGGGCCATATGGTTTCTGTTGGGACTGCTTCACTCTCTGCCCATGTCACAGGGAAGCATCCAGAGATGATACAGCCACAGATGAGCATAGCTGTGTTCCAGAGAGCTTTACCAAAACAGGGGGCCAGCCAGAGTAGGCCCATGGACCATAGTTTGCCAACCCATGGGTTAGATGATAATTAATATTTGATGTAGTTGTATGGCAGAAAGGAAACAAGAGTCATGAGTTCAAGACCCATCTCTGATACTAGCTGTGTAGAGAAAACATTTTTTTTCTAGTTTGCAGAACTTTCACACCTGGAAAATCAGAGGGTTAAACTGAACTTTTCTAAGGTTGCTCTCTTCTCTAAAATTACATGAGTTAATTCATGCTCATTTTTTCCCTTATACTTAAGAAAAAATGTGTGTGATTTTACGAAGACTAAATAAAAAGCATTCAGAAAATGGTGTCAAATCAGGTAAGGTTTTCAAAAGGGTTAGTGTGTCTGGTAGGGAGAAAGAAAGGAAGCTCTTATTTCAAACATATGGAATGTTTTCTTAGTTTCATTCTGCGTGAGTCATCAGCGTTTGCCATGCTCCCTTAAGAAATCTTGACAGAGGGTAGGGCACGTGAAGCCCTGAGGAGTACAGGAAAGAAGCAATTAAGAGTTTTTTTTCTGACTGAATGCCATCTGATTTTCAGGAAAGAATAGCCATTGTTTGCTGATTCCAAGCCATTCCTTTTATTTCAACCCTCACTCTTGACTAATAGTATTGTTTCTGGACCTCATTCCACGCATTTATTGACCCCATTATTCTCAAGATGACCCCTTTTCTGGGCTTATGAAAATCATAGCATCTGTGTTCTGTCAAAAGAAAAATAATGCAAGAGACTACAAATAAGGAAATATGTACTTGGGAGCTTTAAGAATTGTAGTTCAAGGGACACAGATTCACGTAAAACCAAGAGTATTTTGAGGACAGCAAAGAGTTAGGGGCTTATAAAGACAGAAAGTCACACTGCTGTTAAATTTGCCTGGTGAGAATCATGATTGATCGAGTAAGAAAATAATTTGTTCTCAAGGAATCACGAGGTATTTAGAGCAGGTGTCTGATTAGCAGACAGGCTGTCACGGGTTGCTTTAGGGGAAGGGTCTGATCCATATCTTGAGTTCCTGGCAGATGTTTTGGATGCCTTCATTAGGTTAATAAGTGGTTCAGATTCCATCCAGGCTGAGACATACGTAAGTTACGCTTCCTCACCAGCCTCCCAGCTACATTTTAGAGAGAGCTCTCTTAGCAATGCTGACTCCATTTTCATTTTCCTTTCTCAGTTTCTATTATTCCTAATTTTTTTCTCTATGTAAACACTTCATGGCATGTTTAGGACAACATCTTTGTAGAAATTTTTTAAAAATCATTAACAAACCCTCCAGAAACTAATGTGACCCTGCTCTGACTTTGTCCTCTACCAGGTCCAGCCCTGAAGAGCTCATTTAAATGTTAGTCTGCCCCACAGACTGATCTGACCTCTCAGGTGCATCTAACCATTCTGTTCATCCAATCTTCAGTTAGAGTTTTACAAAACCAGAGTAACGTATTTATGAATCCTATGCTCATAAGTTGAAAACTACGGACAATGTGATCAGATAAAAGACCCCACCTTTCCATGTAATAGAATACATATTTGTTGATTGCTTATTTTTTTGTCAGACACTTAGTGAGGAAAAGGGATTCAAACATAATCATTTACCCTTGTCTTGAACCATCCCCTGGCGGCACCGAATGTTCACCAGGGCTTGTGTTTCCCGAGTGCAGTTAGTTACTCTTGATGGCATTCATTCCAGGTGGTCTTCACAGAGGAGCTACATCCTGGCTGTTATTGAAGGATAAGTAATACATCACTCAACAATCAGAGAAAAAGGAGAGTTCAGATGGATGGAATAGATGTAGCCAAGGTGAGAAGGAATTAATGAGAATTTGGGGATAAACCGCAAGCTCAGCATGCAAAGTATTGAGAAACATGACCTGAGGTCGAGAGGAAAAAAACGCAGACTGAAAATGAATCATGAAACCCTGGGAACCTGGACCGTGAAATTTGGATACTTTTACCCCCAAGGTGAAAGAGAAAACACTGAACCCCTTTTGAGAGGAGGACTAACATAATCCGATTTAGAAAGTCAGCTTGTATGACATGGTTGAAAATGTATTAGGTGAGGGAAAACCGGGAAGCAAAAAGGCTGGTTAGGAAGGTAACAAATTATGTTTCACACAGGAGAGGTATTGAACTTCAGCGGGGGCGATGAAAATGGCAAGAGAGACAATCAAGGAAGTGAGAGTTAGTCTGTATAAATTCCTGGTGTTTCTGCTGTTCCTGAACTGTGCTACTAAATACACCCTGCTCACAGAGATGGTTCCTTTTAAAAAAGGTTTTGCTACTTATTTATCGTGTAAATTGATGGCTAATAAGAACTAAATGGGGTAACCCATACCTGTGCTTGAGCTTAACTGATAGTCTCACCCCTAAGTCAGTCATTTACTAGCTTTTGTTACCGGATACATTTTATTCTAAAAATGTTTGCTTCACATTGTGATCGTCTCTGCTCAGTTATTAACCCCCTCCCACCTCACAGATCACATGTTCTCATGTCACAGAGTCTCATGGCAGTGAATTGTTAAAACTTTCTGAGAATTAATGTCAGCAGCTAGTTGTGATCTTTTAAAAGAATAGCTTCAGTAGCATAATGTCTGCCAATCCATAGTTTATCAAAGAGGACATATGGGAAGTTAGGGCCAGTAAGGTAAAATATCTAATTGTGACAGAGCAATGATGTGGTAATTTGTTAGAAAGAACCAAAAGCAGTATTTTGTTCTGATTACATAAGGGGGATATGATCCTTACTTTTTTTATTTATTTGTTAAATTGTTGTTGCTTGTTTTAGGAGTTCTAATCATTTTAGTATTTTTCTGTGATATAAAGAAGGAAGTTGCAGTAAAAATAATGTTTTAGACTAGCAAATTACTAAATATTGTGTTTTTAATGTTTTTGTTATAGAATTTTAATAATCATATGTGAGTAAATTTTTACTTTTGCCATTTTATAAGTAGTTCATGAGATTTTTAAAGAAAATATGACTTGTCTCCAAATGAATTATTATTTTTATTTTTTTATTGAAGTATAGTTAACTTACAGTACTATATTAGTTTCAGGGGTACAAAATAATGGTTCATAATTTTTATGTGGTTGCTTTGTTCTTATTTTTCAGTGTGAAAAGGGAAACCAATGACAATAAGAGAGAGTAATATTAGTATATAAAGTGGTATATCTTTAACAGCTATGAGAATGTCTTTTAAAATTATGTATCATTAAATATTAATAAATAGTTATTAAGCATTAGTAAATAATACATACTAAACTAAGAAATTTCAATGAAGAAATAAATGTTTCAATGTGGTTCATTTTAAATAATTATACTTAACTATAAGAAAATACACAGTTTCTAATATAGCAGATGGCATTTAGGAAATGCTCAATACAGATTTGATGTATGAATTGACTCAACACAGAAACAATTTTCTTTACCAAAAGCAGCCCTCTAGAGCATCCAGTGACCACAGGCCACCTTTTAAGAACCACCATTATACGTTCATTCTTATTTCAATTAATCAGCATGCTTACTTTTATCATCTCATGAATTTTTTCTAAAATGTCAGAAGATGCAACTTAAATAGTTCTAAAATCTTGCTTTTCATGTTTGACATACCCACATATTATGAAATAATGACTTCATCATTGTTTTATGCTGAATATCTTCTGTCATTTCATAGGGGCTATCAACATTTAAAAGAAGTAAAATTCACATTTTTAGTATTTATGTAGCTATTACTGTGTGGCATTATATCCTGGGAGTACAAAGGTGAATAAGAAGAATCTTTACTCTGAATGGCTCACAGTGGAGAAAGGCTTATCAGTAATTATACAATAGGATAATACAATATGAATGCTAAATTTATTATAGGTATAGGTATACAATAGGATAATACAATATGAATGCATAATTTGTTATATATTAAAACATATAAATTTAATAAAACTGTAGCCAACAAACACCTATTACTTGGTATATATTAGATTGTGTGTTAGGCCCATTCTCATTTACAGTTTAAGATCTCTCGGTCCAGTAGGGGCACAGACATGTAAACAAATACATTTTAATATCCTTCAGGAAATGCAAAAATAGAATAAACAGAAATAGTACATAGGAAGGACTGATAACTTCTGTGTTCGTGGAAATCCTCCCAGGAGCAAAGGCCAAGATGGGATTTGATGTTCAAGACATTTATCTGGAAGACCGCTTATGCATGACAAACAGATCAGGAGTGAGAAGTTGTCATCTGTAAAAGGAGAAGGTCAGGTAACAACTGGGTAGAGAGGAGTGACACTGCAGCACAGTTCTAAGGACGTCTTGGCCAGGCTGATGAGGAATTTGAAAGTAGGAGTTTTCCATTAAAGAAATCTTCCACCTGCCAAGAAGGGGCTGGCACTAATACTCCACCATGTTCATCGCTGACTAGCGGCAGCAGCAGGGTGAAGACGATGACGGAGCAAAGAATGGTAGCTGGGCTGTTGGTCAATCATGACTAAAATGGTGGTAGCGCCATTGTTGAGACCACGTTTCCCTTCAAGTTGGAAAGCTGTCCTTCTAGGGTTCCCACTGGCTTCTCTTCCTGAAAATGTGTAGAATGGGGGGTTAGGGAGATGAACTGTGACCTGTTGGTCTTAGGAATGAGGCTAAGACTCGTCAACTCCCTTATCCTCTAGCCACTCTAAATTCCCCTCAGCCTCTGCCATCACCTCAACTTGTCCTAATGGATTGTTTGGAGTGCAACACAATCCTTCATTCCTAAGGGGTCTGAACCTTTGAAAATCACATGTTTCCCAGTGCAGGTTGTTTTGCATGTGTCTATTGTCTGTTAATTAGGTGCGGGAGTAGCTAGGTTGGTGAACGTGGCCGTTGTCTGTTAGGGGAAGGAGTGCCTGGTGGATCACTTGGCTTCGGCATCCATTCTGTCCTGCTTCCATTGTGTGAAAACAGTCCCACTTCCCGCTGACAACATGGTGACCCTTTCCCCGGACACAGGGAGTCCGTCGTGGCTTGGGAGCTGTTCTCGCTTAAAATTCAATGATTCCTTTACTGTGTTGCCTCTCTGTGTGCCCTGCTTTGGGGACTGGGACTTCCCACTTTTAGAGCTATGCGTTTTGTGTAGAAGGAACATCATGTCTGCCCATGAGTTGCAGGGAGTTACAATGAGTACTCCTGCTTCCACCCCGTCCTCATCTGTTCAGGCTACTGTAACAAAACACCACAGATGGAATAGCTTTCTAAACAGCAGAAGCGTACTGCTCACAGTTCTGGAGTCTGGAAGTCTGAGACCTGGGTGCCAGCATGGTCTGGTGAGGGTGATCATCTTCTGGGGCTGAGGGGTAAAACTAAGAGACTTCTGTTTATCCTCACATGGTGGAAGGGGAATCTCTCTGAAGCCTCTTTTATAAGGGCACTAATCCCATTCATGAGGGCTCCACCCTCATGACCTAAGCACCTCCCGAAGGACACACCCTCTGATACCATCACATTGAGTATTAGGATTTCAACATATGCATTTTGAGAGAACACAAACATTCAGACAATAGTGTGTCTGTTGACTCCAGGACCAATATATTCCTCCTACTGGGGGAGCCAAACACATTTAGAGCTCTATGATTTAGTACATGCCCTCCCTCCTGAAGGGTGGCACCTCACCGTAGCAGAGTATCGCTTCCAAGATGGCATTTCAGTTGTGTCCTAGGTGGGCCATTTTGGGACTCTACAAGAATGTCTGCTTCTGGGTGGCATGGATGGTGACAGGATCAGTGAGACCCATTATCCTAGGTCACAGGCCACACCCTCATACTTCTTTCACAGTAAAGTGAGTCCCCTGGTTGTATCCGAGGCAGCAGGATTCCATGTCTGCAGATGAGCCATTTCATAATCTCCCAGACTATGTTGCTGGCTGAGACACTGCACAGGGAAGTCATTTTTATACAAGAATAGAAACATCCATTCCTAGAGGACAAACCACTGGCACTCTAGGGTAGAAATAACACGATGTGGTAGAGTTGTGGTTGAGGAATTAATTTCTCACCTCATGGAAAAGTACCCAGTTGGGGGCCCGGCATTGACCTCTGTAGTTAACGTATTGGACATTCAGTCATTTCTTGCTTGATTGATGTCGGTTAATAGGAGTCCATTGCATTGAACCTCTATACCGGCCATTATTGGACATTCTGTTTATGTGCCCAGGATGCACATGCATTGTGCCCTGTTAGGAAGCTGGCTAAAGGAGAGCCTTTGTCTCCTTGCTGGTTCCGTCCCTCTTCCTCTTCCCTCAGTGATCGGGGAGTCAATGGATCATCATCCTAACACTGACTTTGCTTCAGTCCCTGGGGTTCTTGATGGCTGGTTAGGTCCTGTGTTCCAAGAAAGTGCCCATAATTCTACAAGTTCTCCCTTATCCAATCTTATGTTCTGATCAAGCACCCTCAGAATCTAATCCTAGGAATACTCTTCTGGCTCCTCATGGTACGTGCTGCATAATTATTGCACATACCTTGGTGTGTCATTTCTGTTTCCTTATGAGTCCCAGCGTGTCCTCAGCCGGTGTGTGCTGAAATTTAACGCTAGCCGCCAGCCTAGCAGCCAGGAGAGGGGCAGCCCTGAGGGAACACTTCATGCCTTAGGGTGGAGAGGATGTGTCCTCGGCAGTACATTCCTGCACAGTGAGGTGGGTGGTACCTTTCACTAAGGAAGGGTGGGCTACCATGACCAACTTGGAGGACTCAAGGCAGCCAACAGAGCATAAATCCTCAGGGAAATCTATCCTATGTTTCATGGTCCAACTAGGCTCCTGGCTTAGCCATGGCTGAGCATGTAAGTGTTGCTGGAGTTCTGCAGCGTTCTCAAATCCTGTGTCTGCTCCTCTGCTTCTTGTCTGCAGGTAATAAGGGCTTCTTTTTAAGCCACCAAAGGTGTTCTTGAGCTCTCACACTTAGGCTTTAACTGTTTTTAACATCCCATAGTTTTTCATTATCTCTTTAGGGTGGCATATAACTCAGTAATATCCTGCCAATTCTATTGTCCTTGGAGCCATTGTTTACCCCCCTAGCCTTCAAATGCCTGAATCATCATACGAACAAGGATTTTTCCTTTACCGTGTTATTTGCCAAGTTCACCACTCATGGAATCTTTAGCAGTTGGGCAACCACTTTGTGCTACAAACTATCTGTGCCCCACATTCCACTCACAGTAGGACCTATTGCCATTCCCCAAACCCAGTCTTACTGCCTGCTTCATTGCACAACTCCTGACACCAGTGTATCTGTTTGGGTCCTCTGGAAAATAGTTGCAAAGATATGAGAAATTTACTGGGGGAAATATTGGAGAAGAATAAAGGGATGGGAGCTGAAGTGGGCAGGGAGAGCCTTTAGATCATGATTCAAGTCTCAGAGATGTGAAAACAGAGAGGGAAGTTAAGAACTGGGTAAGAATCCCACTCATAAACACTCATAAAGATATTGTCAGGCAAACAGCAGGATTTTTAAGTTATCCAAAACATGGACCATACCAAAAATATATGAAATGAAAATATATGAAGTTGCATGTATTTTCCCAATCGCCATTTAAAAATTCCTTTTTCCAACCATTATTACAAGTTGTCTATCCAAGGCCCATCCAGAGTGAAGAGTCCTTTTAATCTATGGAATGCAGTGGCACATTTTATTCTCAGGAGAACAGAGCTTCTGGAACCAGTGACACGTGTGGGATCTAGCTTCTTGAGAGAATGGCATAAACGAAAGCAGGCTGAGGGCTGTTCATTTATTTAGAAACATGCCATGTACAGACAGTAATTCACCACTGACATCACCAGAAACCAGCTGAGGGTCAGAAACTTCCTCAAGAAGCAAAAGCCAGAGTGAGATTTCATAATATTTTTTGTGATTCTCTTTTATGTAGGCAGAGTAGTTAGTCTCACTGAGAAAATGCAGTCAGATTTCTTTAAAGTGGCATTCTGTCTAGTGCTGCAAGTAACAACGTTATAAATTTCAACACCTACCAAAGAACGTCTTTATTTTCAAGCTGAGAGCACATTATATACTATGATTTATGAAGTTAAAGATAAAAGAACTGTTCTTTTATGAAAAGGTTTCCAATTTCATAGGGAAATTACTACTATTATAATTTATTTCCCACCAGTAAGATTGCTGTCACAAGTTATTCGAGTACCTCTGCCTTGAAGGTGTTGTTGTTATCCTCTGGCATTTATAGAATATAAGATGTTCCTGTAACTAACACTTTAAGATGTTAGCAGCACCAGCTATTAATTACTTTGCCTATAAATATATGCATATAATTCAACTTCTGGAGAATGATGGGCGAGGAGAGAATTAATATTTATTGAGAGCTAACTTTAAGGCAGGAGCTGTGCTAAGCATTTTATGTACAACTTCTTATGAAATCGTTGGAGCTGCAGGAAACAGGCATTATCCATTTTTTAAAGATGAGGAACCTAGTGGCCCAGAGAGCCTGAGTAAGTGGATCCGGTCCAGTGGCTACTAAATGGCCAAGCTGGGACTGAGGCTTCGTTCGTCGTCGTGCCAACCCAGGATGCAATTTTGCAAACACAAATATATTGTTACCCCAAATACTAATTATAAAATACTATGCCATCTTTCTAAATTAAACATTAATTGACAGCACTATGCTTAAATATGTTAGGGAATGCTAGGGCTATAAATAAGGTATACAGCAGGGTCCTTATCTTCAACGAACATACTTGTTATATGTCAGTTCACGGTGGAGATGATTTGCAAAGTTGCTACCAAGAAGATATATTTAAATGTGGATCTATTCAAATGTGCAAGACCCTATACTATGCTCTATCACTGGGGGTTTTACTGATCCTATCCATGTGGTTTTAGCTAAATTTATGTCTGTAGAAATGTAGACATTCTTTGATAATTATATAGAAGAAAACTCTGTCTCAGTTGTCATTCATCGAAGAAGGAAGAAACACTAACAGGGAAACCATAATGAACTGTTACATAAAAGAAAAGGCAGATAACATTCTCTGTTAGTGTATCTACATACTTTCCATATTTGTGTCAAAATAATGTCAGCATGCTTTCATGCGCATCATTATACTGAGTGATACAGTGCAAATCTTAATATCTTCATTGTAAAGTGAAGTATCAAATAACCCAAAATTAAGTAACTCGCAGATCCAAGCTTAATATCTTGTTAACCCTATTCTGTGTGATTCCTGTTCTGTGTAATTATCTGGTTGGAATAATAATTCCATATATAAAAATTGCTATTCAAATAAAGACTCTCATTACCCTGTATCAGAAAGTGCAGAAAAGTTTGACTTTAGTGTCCCTTTCCTTTCTGGGACAATGTTTCCTTTCATTAGTACCTTTATTTTCTATGGTTTCTACTTCCATAGATCAACATCATAAAGGTTGGTTTATTCCAGTAATAAGAATTTACTTTTAAAAGAAAACCATGCCAGAAGAATAAACACCTGATAGCAGAATTTCTCACCTTGGAGGACACAGATGTGAGCATGGACACTTGTCTTGGCCCCTTAAAGCATACAGTTTACCTCTTACTATGCCTCTGCATAAGAGTGAGATGTTACTATCTCCATTTGGTTATGTATGGTCTTTATAAGGTTATTGTGACAGTTCTCTAAATCATGGTTACCATATATCATTTTATGTGTCAAAATACTGATAACGTCACAAAATCACTGTTTCTTGAACATTTGCTCTCTGGCCTCCTTTGCTGTAGTTAAACCCTCAGTCTCTGCTTTCAATTACTGAAAGAATTTCCCCCCATGTAAAACCCAGTTTCTGCAAAGCTTCAGTGATCTACCTAGAACAGCTGTCTGACCCTGTCATTTTGCGTCTCATAAATTCTTCCGTGTTGCTTCATTCCCCATACCTTAGGGGAAGACATAGCTCCTTATAGTAGATAAGATCTTGCCTGATAGGGTGAGACCTTTATCCCTCTGTGCAGCTGGATCTGTGTGCTCCCATCATGCTACATTGTTTTGAGCTCCTCCATAAAGGATTCTTCATCTGACTGTGGTTCCAGAGGCTTCCTCTTCTTCCTGGAATGTTCTTTCTTTCATCCTCTTCTAACCCAACCTTCAAAACTTTCATGAGGGATCATCTTCTTCCCAAAATTGTTTGGCAGATCCCCATTCAGAGAACGTTTGTTCCTGTGGACTCTTTTTGCTCACCTTTGTACTAAATGCCTGCGTACTTACACGTTGCATTGTTATTATATGTTTCTGTCAAATATCTCTTCCTTCTCTCCAGAATTTTTGTGTTTGAGGGTGAGGGTCTCTTTGAGTCCCCAAAACTTACCACAATTGCTGGTTTAAAGTAAGTACTTAGTACCCTTTATCTAAATGAAGTGCTTTAAAACAGACTATTTCCTACTTCTCTTAAAAATATTATTGCTTGTTTTGTATTGATGTTGGTTTTTAATTAATATGTCCACTTATGTGGGACGCACCTGAGCACATGAACTAACAGAGTTTTTGTCTTGTGTGTTTTACAGCACAGAGCTCCCACTTCTGCTTTCCTTTCTCTTGCTAGCTTTTGTTTTAGAATATATGATGTCTGCTATTTTGTAATGATGAGCTGAAAAAATATTACTATAGCTATTTAAATATATTTGTGATTTTTTTTAAATCTCACATTTTTAAAATGTCAAGAGAGCTATATGTTTAAGACATTAAGGCATATGATTATATCACATAAAATTGTCAACACAGTGAAAAAATTTAGAGTCCTTGAAGAATAATTAATGTCTTATATATCAAAAAAACACTTATGTGTCTTTAATCAGGTACTTAATATATTCAAATAAAATACTACAAATTGCACTAAAACTCAGATCTAGTAAACTTAAATTATTGCAATATTTTAAGTTATGAACAGTGTCAGATTTAGATACTTCCCCCAAGAAGATTAGGTCTCAAAACACACACACACACACACACACACAAACACACACAGACACACAGACACACACACAGACACACGCAGACACACACACACACACATACACACACACACAAACACACAGATACACACACACACAGACACACACACACAGGCACACACACAGACACACGCAGACACACACACACACAGACACACACACACACAGACACACACACACATGCTACAGTCATAATTTGTCTTTTTTGTGGAAAAATCACTCAGAAAATTTCCTCTGATACTTCTCTCCATTACCCCCAAAATATTGACTATTGAATATCCTTCATTGCTGAAAACATACTTGAGGTATAGTTTCCAATGATGATATTTGAAATAAAATTATTTTCAATAAGTGCTCAAGTGCTAGTGACCCTGAACTTATTTCTTTTTACTAAAATTCGGTAAACACGTCAGACCACATGGTTAAACCTTTAGCACTCAGATATACTCACACGGCCACGCAAGCGAGCGCTTTCTGCAAAAGTTTGTAATTAAGCAGAATAATAATAGCATCATAATGTTATCAGTCAAGAACTGGAAAGAGAAAGAAAATGAGGCACAAAACATTTGAGAAAAGATAATAAGAAAATTACCCAAGTCAGCAGCAGCAGCAAAAGTGAAAAACTCATCACTAAAATTCAAATTCAAGGGGGAAGGTATAGCTAAGTGGTAGAGTGTGTGCTTGGCATGCATGAGGTCCTAGGTTCAAGCCCCAGTACCTCCATTAAAATATATATGTATGTAAATAAACCTAATTACCTCCCCCCTCAAAAAAAATTCAAAATCCTCTCTGATTTTTTAAAAGATTAGATGCATTTGAGCTGAAGTGATTTTCAAGTTCTTCCAGGATTTAATTATAATGAATAATTCTAATTACATTACTGCTTCAATTTTTTGCCTTATAAAAAGCCAGAATATTAGCTTTATTTTTATGGTTCCAGTTATCTACTGCTAAGTAACAAACCAACACAAAACTTTACTGGCGTAAGTAACTTTATTGTACTCCAGACTCCATGGGTCAGGAATTTCAGGGTACGGAAGGAGGAGATTATCCCTGACCTGCACCGTTTGAGGTCTTAGCTAGAAGAACTCACAAACTGGGGACAGGAATCATCTGAAGTAGTCTTCACACGCTACCTGGTGGCTGATGCTGTCTGCTGGCTGGGATCTCTGCTGACACTGATGACCAAAAATCACTTCACGTGCCCACTTCATGTGGTCAGGGCTTCATCGCAGCATGGTCACTGGGTTCCAGGAACAAGCACCTCAGGATGCCCAGGAGGAAGTTATGTCATTTTTAATAACCTCTTCTCGGTCACTTCCACTGTAGACACAGGTCCACTCATATTCAAAGGGAGACAACGTCAGCCCCAGCTCTCATGGAGAGCATGTCAGCATCACATGGGGAGAACTGTGTGGGGGAAGACAGATCAAGCTGCAAATGTCTTGCGAAGCACACTCTTCTGTGTTTGCCCACAAGGAAAAATCAAGGAAGCATCAGTGCACTTTACTAAGTAGTTTTTCAAGGAAGATGAATGCTGATAAAATGAACATTAAATAGATTGTACTTTGTGTTTTTTTGTTGTTTTTTTTTTTTGAAGTTGAAGCCAAGGTGAGTTTTAGAGATCCAACCGAAACAAAACAAATGAGCCTATAGTAAACTTCAGAGTCAACGCCAGACTGTGGGAAAGGGTGTGAACTTGGACGCCAGATTGCTGAGTTCTAGTCCTGGTGCCAGCACTCAGTACGTGTATGACCTCAGCCAAGTTATCGTCTCTATGCCTCAGTTTCCTCCTCTGAGGGGCTGTGATAATGTCTGATAATTCAGTATGGGGATTCAATAAATTAATATTGTATAGAGTGGTGCCGAAACCTCACAAGCACTATAACCTGGAAAATTTAAAACCCTACACTAACACCTCCAAATCCAGGCGGCAAAAACCCTGACGAATAGTGTTTGTATTTTTAATCTCACGCGTTAGCTGTTTATTTTCTGGTAGTACAAACTGGCCATCCTGATTTGGCAATGGTGTCATTTTAGCAAATTCCCAGAGACCTCCTCCCCAAAGCAGATACATGGTAGCTAAGGAGTGAACTATAACACTTCCAGGGATAGAAAGCAGAGAAAGAGTTAAACAGAGTGCAGTTATGTCTAGCCTGATTCTCTGATAAGGTTCATAAGTATGCATGCAGAAGTAAGAGGGAGATCATCTATTTATTCTGCTCTAAGGTAGTGACAAGAATTCTTCTACAGGTGAATTTGCAATTAAAATATTCTCTATCCCAGGCACAAATATTCAGCTTTATCTGCTGTCTGCACTCTGTCCATTACATAAACCTTGCAGAAATAAATGACACTCTCTTGTGCTGCCATTCCTACCACATAAATTGTCATTTTAAACGGCAAGAGATTAAGGAACCTCTGACTAGTGAGTTTTCTGATATTTCCAGAGTAAATAAATTGCAGTAAGAAAAATTAACTTCCTCTATCAAAGGAATGGCATCAGTAATCCTGCCTAAATTGAGAGCAATACCATCCATGAAACTACTCACAAACATTACATAATATGTGTAGGATTCAAAAATCCTACCAAGTAATATTTGGAGCAAGCATTTATTGTCAAAGGAGAAAAGAAGGCGTTTCGTCTAGGTGATACATAACAATGAAACTGAAGCAGAGCCACGGCAGGGAGAAGGATATTTTTTGGAAAATGTTGTTCCTTACGGACTCCAACATGCAACAGCAAGAAAAAGAAAATAGTATTTAACACAAGTGTCTACACTCTCAAAAAACACTCATTCTTGAAGCAATACGTATAAATGAGGGCTCTATAATGAGCCATGCAGTAACAAGACGTTGACTATAATGGTGAACTAACACTTCTGTGGTCTCTACCCTCACGGAGCAACACTGTTCCGTGAGGAAGGAATTTAAGAAATCAAATAGTCACATGAACGGTCACAAAACTACAGATCTGGTAAAAATTACAAAGCAATTTAAAGATTTAATAGGGGGATTTGTTCTAGCGAAGGATGTTAAGGAAATAAGTCAAAAATAACTTGAGAAATAAGGTGTGGAAGGCTGCGTTGCTGCAACAGAATGAAGGACATGACCGAAAGCCTGAAGTAGAGGCAGCTGGGTGTTCTGAGGAACTGGGATGGCCAGGGTGCAGGACTCACTGGAGGGGGACGTGCTTGGCCAACGAAGGCTGACAGGCTGGGCGACCGCCAGATTGTGCTGATAGTTGCTGTTTACATAACTTCCTTAATGTAACTAAATATTTCTTAGTTGATGGTGAACTCTGCAGTGCCTTTGGAACAATGTTTCCCTAGACTTCAATTTCTTTTTTTTTTTTGTCTTTTTCTTTGAGGGGGGGGGTGGTAATTTGGGTGGATTGAACCCAGGACCTCATGCATGCTAAGCACACACTCTACCCCTGAATTATACCCTCCCCCTCAGAGTTCAGTTTCTTAACAGGATTTTTTTTTTCTTCGCCTGAAAACAGTTGAAAGTCTTTATAGTATTCTAAGGAGACTGGATTTTGAAAATTCTCTCTGGCTTTTAGGTAGCAGGGAGTAAGAGCAGATGTGAGGAAACTGGTAATGAGATTAGAATCCATGGAGAAGTAAATTAAACTAGTTATGGGGCAGTTGAGATAAAAAGACATACAACCCGAATTATATTATCTTTCCCTACAACTTTCTTGTAAATGGTGCTGTTATTCACCTGGGTGTCAAAGAAAGCCAAAGTCCTTACAAACGCTCTCTGATCCCTCATTTCCAATGTCCCATGGCCTCTTGAAGAGCTCTTAAGTCATCTCTTTGTTTATGCTTTCATCAGTTAATTATCTGGCTTACTGTGAATTTCTTCTAATTTTGTGTCTTCAGACAAGAAAGAAGCTAGGGGTGGGAAGTGGGGCTTGCAAGATAACTGGAGAATTCTGCAAATGACTTTGTGTGGTGAGAGCTTTGTATAGTGGGAGCAGCCCGTCCCACCAATAGCTGCAGATCTAAGCTGAAGAAATCAGCCCCAAATCATGTTACTAAATCCAAAAAAGAAAAATGAATAGTGAATAAATGAGAAATGAAGCATGCTTCTGAATCAAGAGTGGGCAGACAGGAGGCAGTTTGGAGCTTTGATAAGAAAGTAAGTTTATGAGTCAGAACTCTTTGGAGAACAAGGAACTGAAATACACCTCAATCTGGCTTATTTACAAAAAGAAATTTCTCTATACTAGAAAGGCTGCCATAACTAGACTTCAGACATGGCTCTATTGAGGTTGTAAAATTACTTCTTCAGGAAATGATTTTTTCCGGTCTCTTTTCTCTGTTTCCTTCTATATTGGTTTCGATCTGAGAAGGCTCTCCTTCACAAAGTGTAAAAGATGGCCACCGGCAAATAAAAACCTGCATTTTATCATGTTTTAACCTCAGAGAAAACGAGCATGTTTCTTTCCTGATAGTGCAAAATTCATAAGGCTGATTTTTCTTTACTCCTATTGGGTCACATATCCGTCCTTGAATCAATTACTATGAATCTCATTGACCAGACTTGCCAGCCTGACCTGCAATCCACAAAGGAGTGGTGGACACTCAGCGAGAAGTTTGGAAGTGCTTTTGTCGGTCAAAGGGAATCTAGAAAGGCAAAGACAACCTGAGTTCACTACAAACAGGCATAAATAAATCCAGTGAGTAAAGTAATAACAGCTTTGTTGTTTCCCCTCCCGCTCTAGTTATAAGTAAAAGGGGGACCTGATCATTTTGAGGTAGTCACGTCGTGGAGATGAAATGCACGGCTAACTGCTCTCCCTCTCAATTTCTCGAAGAAATCTTCTCATGCAGAGCTATATTAGAAAGCAAAGATTGATCATATCGCTCCTGTACTTAACATACTCCCACGACATGTCAGTTCTCTTATAGCCAAGTCTCAGCGTGACCCTAGCCCAAATGCTTGTCTAGCAAAAAATGCACTTAGATTTCAAATAAATGCTTTAAAAAAAAAAAAAAAAACAGTTCTGTACCATGCTATTTCTCTTACCTGAATTATCCCTCACTTTTCTACTTGGCTAGTCAATCTGGGGATATATTTCAGTAATCACTGTTCATTTCCAACCCCAATATAATCATCTTCAACCTATGATTGTAAGAATTTAATCAGAAACACGTTAGGAAACCTCTGACACATGACTAAGTCAAGAATCTCTCTTCATAGTAGCTTTCCTCAAACTCTGATGCTTCTTTCCCTTGGGATGGAGCCTTGAGTCTAACAAAGTAAACCCGAGTCAAAGGAACACGCTAATCTATTTCATCAAGCCCCTCACAAGCACCTAGACACTCTTTTTATCTCTGCCCAAACAGGAGAATAGGCCCAAAGAAATGTGAATTTGACTGGACTTTCCCCGATCAAGAATGAGCAGTAATAACCTCTGTTATTCATTGTCCTTCCCTTCACCCTTTGTAGCAACTAATAACCTCCTTTTGTTATTACTGTTAACAATTGCCTCTTTTAGGAGACTTTCTATAACCCATTCATCCAGGGAGAATTAGGAGTGTCCTAAATTTGTGCAGAGCTCCTAGTTCAGACTTCTATAAAAGAACATTATTTTTTTTCTGGGTCTTAATTGCCTTTTTATCTCCTCCACTATACTGCATACTCTTTCAGATCAAGGACCCCTTCTTTTATTCCCAGAAATTAGCAAAATGTATACTCAGTAAGTCTTTTGGATGGATGAGTGAATGGTTGGAAGGATGCTGGGTGATGGACAGATGGATGCTACAGTAGATATACGGTTATTGCACTTTGCCTCCCTCTCCCCACGATGCTGCAGGGCTTCCATCCCTTCTGCACTGTTGAAAGTGTTGGTCCAGGTAACAATTAATATCTACCCCCCTTCTCTTGAGAATTGTCTTTGTTTCTCTGCTTTTCAAATCTCAGACCTTGGCCAATGACTGAATAAAACAATTGCCGCAAGGTAGAATTAATTCTGTGGTACAATTTGTGGTACAGAATATCCCTCATTGGTCCGACTGAAGCAAGTCTCCAAGAGAGCCACAACCCTGCTGAGATTTCTCCCTGCTTTGATCTGATTCCTTCCCTTTTCCTCAGAGCACTCTCACACAAAAAATCATCTGAACAAGAACTCTTGTCAGGTTCCACTTCTAGAGAAATTGTCCCAAGATAGATGAATAGTTAAATGAATGAATGAAATGGATGGATGAATGAGTGATGGAAGCAACACTTTGGGGAGTATATGTGAGTATAAAAAAACCTATTAACGTCAGAACTAAGGGCAGGAGTACATCATGAATACTGAAGCTGGAGCTGGAGTTGAAAGACCTGTGACAAAGTTTGGGGAGCAAGGAAATTAAATACAGACATAGAATCAGCGTGGAGCTACCCTTGAAGCTTGGTAATCAAGTTAAAGTATAGTCTGGACCCAATGACAACTGTAGTTTAAAAATACACAGCTAAGTAGGGCAGAGCTAGACAGCATTTCCACAATTGGTACGAAGTATAGAACAGGATGCAGAAGTTAGTAGAATCCAGGTAGATGCGATCCAGGACTAGGAATCTTAAAAATATCCCATCCAGATTAGAAAGCAACCCAAACTATTTTTTTCTGAGAGCAAGAACCAATCTCACCATGCAGTGATGCAACACTTTACTTTTCTGGATATAGTTTTATGTATGTGAACCTCTTATACCCCTTTTCAGTATCACAGTGTTGATCTGTAAATTTCCATATAACCGATGAAATTATTGGTCAAAACCCCTTCTAGCTTAAAAAATATTGTGTTATGAAGTGAAAGGTAAATGTGATAACATGTAGCAAATAAAAATGCAAGGAGAGAGTAATTATTAAAAAATTATTTTGTATATCTGGTGCTGTTTCCCCTGCAGCAGAAGGTATTTCTCATTGTCTATTGGATAAACTTCAACAACCTTCAGGAATGCAGAAGGGTGTGAGGGCTGAGAAATACTGTAACTACCAGACAAAGCCCAAGACTTCCAAAGGCAGAAACACAAGAAATTCCAGTGGAAAATGCCACTCAGTGTGTTGTAGGTCAGATTCCTCCAAAACAAACTCTGATAAGATGGAGATCTGAATGCATGCAGGAATTTCGGGCGGTGCACTCTCAAGAACACCGTCTGTAAAGGAGAGAAGAAACAGAATTGAGCACACAGAGGAACTGAACTGCTGACGTAATTGGAACAAACGGCTCTGGCAATCCCACTGACACTCTGAAACAGCAATAGCTCTGAACAGCCGCATAGTGAATAGACGGGAGAGAGAGGGAACTTTGCATCCCAGCATGGACCAGTCACTGCAGGTGGGCTGCTCCTAAGGAAAAGCCATGACTGTGGGGAAGGCTGCTCCCAATTGTAGGAAGGGACTCAGCTATGACCTATTGGATACTTACATCTTAGCAGCTGGAGGATCTGGGCAGCACCCAACAATACCCACATCTGACGTGTGTGTGTGTGTGTGTGTGTGTGTAGCACCTGTGTATTCCACTGTCTTAGCCTTCCCTTTTAAAAAGACAGATTTTTTTTTTTCTGTATGCCTGCTTTTGCAAGCACATTCACATAATCAAAACCTTCTCAAGGGAGCAGAATCCAAGCAGCCTTTGTGAAATAATGGTGGTGTTACTCTTACAGCTTCCATCCCAGTGGGACCTGTGCAGCCTCTCTTGTAAGATTCTGACTCTACCTGGAGCAGCCGAGGAGCAAGTTTGCACAGATTGCTATAATCCTTTCTCATCAGAGGCTATTAAGAATCGCCAGACTCAGTTTTGCATATTAAACCTTGTTTTACTTTCAGCTAGAAATATCAAACCATTTCAGAAGCAATCTCCATAAAGAAATCAAAATAATGTCTTGTGACAAGCTAACAGATTCAGGCAAAATCCTAGCTTTATACAGAATGAAGAATAAATAACCTAAATTCCCCTTATTAAGATTTTTGTGCAGAATGAATATATTGAATTTATACAGAAACTCTTCCCACTGACTGAAGACATGAAATCCCCAGGTAGTGAATCATTTGATTTGCAAAATTTTAACAAAAATATCCTAAATTTTTGTAACCCAGCACTAGCCATCATTGAATTTAGTTATTTTTACCTGTAATATTTGTCTCTAAAATTTATTTTAAATAACCTATCAGAACAAAGTAACATGTCATCCACTGTATAATTTCACTAGGAGTTCTTTTTATAAATTATTGCTGAGTTTGCATATTCCCTTCTCACAGAACTTCTGGTACCTAAACTTCCGAATTGTCTCTGAAGGCCATAGTCTCTAAAAATAAATTGTATGTTTAAGGTATTGATTGTGGTGATGGTTTCACAGATGTGTACTTATTTCCAGACTCATCAACTTATATATATTAAATATGTTTAACTTTTTGTGTTATCTATCATACCTCAATAATTGTTTTTTTTTAAAGAATTTAAGCTCCACGCAAGCGGAGAATGCCTGTTTTTTGCTACTGTGTTTTTAGCAGCCTCTCCCCAGTAACTATTACCAGGCAGAATAGTTTTTGATCCCAAGATGTAAGCTTACAGGCTTAGAGTTTAAACACATTAAGAGAAAGAAAATTATCAGAGTAACATATGGAGTATGAAGCAAGATTATTGGAACATGTAGATAAATGTATTTACTATAATAAATATTCTCAAAATGAAAAGAGAGGATATTTTTAACCAATACAGGAGTAAGAAGTCATACCAATATCCATGTATAATATGAGTTATGCATATTAAAATGATTGAAAGAAGAGCAAAGAGATGTGACACAATGGAAGAAAATGAATGAACAGAATGATCACTGTGTCTATGTCTCCAAAAAGGTATAAGAAAAGGATAAAGAGTAGATGAGATAAAAAATAAAGCTCAAGAGATATGTAGACTAGAAGTAGAAAGAAGAGGCCAATATACAGAAGATGTAAGTTCTGGAAGAAGAGAAAGATATAAATATTACACAGACATAAATACATACATATATATGCTTACATACATATAAATAGGAAGAGATACATGAGAAAATGATAATGAGTGTCAAATAAGGAAAAATTAAAGAACCTAAGATTGACATGGCTCATAGACTGCAAAGCATTTTATATTAAAATAATATAATGAAATATAATATGTATGATATTAGAAATATATTTAATAAGTATATAAAAAACCTAATGTATACTTATAAACTTAAAATTAAAGCTTCCAGAAAAAAATAAACATTAGCTACAGACTGCACACTGACGTCAGAATTCTCAACAGCAACCAAAGATGCAATAAATAAATAAATAAAAAATTGAGTACTAATTATAAAGTGGTTGGTGGAATATAACTTTAAACTTAAATTTATATATCCAAGTGAATTTAATTTAAATGGTAAACAAATGACAGCCTCCAAAATTAGCCACTCAAAGACCCACTTTGACAACGCTCAGAGAAATAAGGAAATAAATAAATCCAGGAAAATGCTGCAGAAATTATGAAAAGTAAAAATAATTGAATAATTTTATAAAGTATATAGCTGTGTAACTAGTCAAGTAAATATATATATATATATATATAAATTGTTCATATGTATATATGAACACAAAGTATGTTCAAAACAATCCAGAACTAAATTTCTAGACAAAAGAAACAAGATGAGAGATAAAGACAGAAGAATTATAAAATCATGCTAAACAATTGGTGTTCTGGGGAACGTAAGGAGGTAGCAGGATATGACATAAGCAGATGGCAGTTATGAAGCACCCTTTATGCCATGCTAAAACAATATTGGTTTTCACCTGAAGCCTTGGAAAGATTTAAATGGAAAAGGACTGTCATGTGTAGAGACTTTTAAATGATAATTCTTTCTGTAATTGAGATGGATTTGAGTGTTAGTGGGAGAAACTGTAGTGAAATTAGTTAAGAAATCAATTTATTATATCATATCATATGTATTATATTACACTACAATATTGTTATTATATTTTCTAGTTTTGCTGATGGAGACATGGCCAAAACTAGAGCAAGTGAGAATGAGTAGGTGAGAGACTGGGAAACCAGTTGGCTTAATAAATGGATGGCTACTAAAGACACTTTGAGGGCAGGTTGACATGAGAGGAGGTGCAGGGTAAAGATACTGAGTTCTTATTTGCTGCTTTCTGCTTTTACCTGTGGCACATTCAAGCTGACTGTTCACTGAGCCATCAGGAGGCTTATCAGAGTAGTGCAGATGTGAATTGTCGATTTGAAAGTATTAAAGCGGAGTGAATAATTATTATCACGGTTAAGTCTGAGACTGGTCAGTAAGGGAAGTGAAGCAAGAGGAGAATGGAGCTGCAGGTAGAAGCCTAGGGGATGTGTGCATTCGGGATGGGGGTGGCATAGGACAGCTAAGAGGATGGATCTTTGTGTATCACAACATCTGACCCTGCTGAAAAATAAACCCACAAGTTAGAAATTGTATCAGTTTTACTCCTTAGAACCTGGGATAATGCCTGGCACAAATAGCTTCTCCATAAATCCATATGCTGTGAAAGGAAGAAATGAATGAAGCCAGATCCTCATAGGAAATTCTCAGAAATACAGATTTTATTATGATAGATAGGTAGAAGTCTCGTTCTTTGGCTTTTTTCATTGCAGCCCTCAGGAACACACACCATTATGCTGCAGGTATGTAAGGAGTGCATCTTGAATTTTCTCCCTTTCCTTTGATGTTAGACACATCATTATGAAACCAAGAGGATTATATTGGGTACGTTAAGTTTTGGGAAGCATATTATGCATGGGGGACATTCTCAGTTTGGAAGCAAACAGTGAACCAAAGCTTTCTACTCCACACCAGTGCTCATCTGATTTATTTTTGGTTAAAAGGTTTCTTTTACACTAAACTAAGTTATTTGGTTAGTTTTATAATCCTCCCTCCCTGTGCCAATAAGAATATGGCATTTCCCTAAAGGAATGCAAACACTGTTGAAACAATTTCTCTCCTCGACTGAGTTGCAAGAAATAATGTGAAAAGGACATTCGAAGGAATGCACTATAAAGCTTTAGTCTACATAAAAACAGAAAATATAAATATGGTTAGGTATGCCAGGCAGACTAAGTAGTCCCTTTTGAAATATTTTCGGAATATTTTTAAATCTGCTACTATCAGTAGGAATTTTATACAAATATGGTTCTTAAAAATAGAAATAAAACCAATTGATCTCAGGGTATCAATTTAACTCAGGATGAGGATCTTAGCGTTTGTTTACCAGGGTTGCAAATACATGTAGAGATGAATGGCTTCCAGGTAAAGAAAACATGAATATTTAAGATAGCATAGAAGCAGGTAATGTTTTTGCTCTAGTTAAGTATATTAAACCAGTATTTCAAGACTACCATATTGTCTGTATAGCTAATGCAATATTTAATAATATTATTTAATGATTTAGCAATGTACCCATCTTAAATACACAGCTGTTCTTAAAGGTTAATCTTAACCACTATTTTGTAAGTTGTTACATGGATTGTAACTGGGAAAAGAAAGGCATGGTTTGCACTGATGTATGTATAGAGATGCTCAGCATTGCTTCAAGACACAACCAGAAATGGTATAAATCTACAAAGGAGGTGGAAGGATGACTTGAAGTTAATTTGCATATATTACTACAATGGGAGTGTTTGCTCTAAATATTTATGGGCAGAGTTGATCTCCTCCCCTTTCATGTACTCAAACATACTGCATTCCTAGTATATTCATCAGTGTGAAAGACTAGGAGAAAAAATAGGTACCCAAAATATGATTGTAATGCTTTACTGTCATTCAGAGGACCCATGAGAAGGCATGGAGCAAAGGATAATAATTATGAATTCAAAATGATTAAATACTAATGCTGCAAACTTGTAAGTGATGAAATGATGAAATAAATTGCTGGTACTTTAATCCAGACACATTTAGATTAACAGGATGTCTGTAAATGCCAGTTTGATAAATGCGTTGTTCTTAAACAGTACAGCACTGACCAGAATTCAAGAGTGTTTGCCTCTGGTACCCTGTTTATTAATTGGCTATATCTGTACATATATTAGGACCATGATGTGAAGTTAAACAAAAGCTGCTTATTCAGACATACATAAATATGTGGTTAGATAAATTCAGAGTTTTAAAATTCATCAGTAACACAGTAGAAGTAACGGCTGTGCTGTAGGTGTTATTGATAATTTTAAAATGAAATTTTTTTCTTTAAAAGATGTGTCTGCATCAGAGAAAATTATAATTTAAAAAGATAAGATAATAGAAATATTAAATGAACTATTCATTAAACTGTATTTATTTTTCCTAAGTCAAAATATTACATAAAATTTAGATATATTTTAGGTAACTTTTTGCTATAGACATTTTACTATTGAACATACGATGAAAACAGATTTAAATGAAATATAATAATATTTTCTTAAAATTTCCATTTTAAGTTGCCATAACAACTGCCTTACCATAAAATTATTCTGAGATTAATAAACTCCCTCATTTTTGTGCATTGTGGACAAATACTTAAAATATTTCAAATAACCTTAAATTATCAGAGGTTACTTGTGAGGAAGGAAGGATAGATTTTCCCCTTGGTTCAGATGCCTAATAAATACCCCTATTCCACAACCCCTTCATACCAGTCAATAAACAGAGATTAAAATCTTACCCCATTTCATTTTCTCTATCTAAAAAAGAGACCCCAGGACATTGCATGTAATGATTAACTTCATTATTTTATTTGTTGTATTTTTCTATTAGCTTCCACCTAAGTGGAACCAAACGTTGTTTTTAAACAAAGCTCTATATTTATTGTCTAGCTGGAAAGCATAATAATTTTCTTTTCAAAGAAAAAGAAAAAAAAAATCCTCTTGAGATGACCCAAGGAAACTGTGAGGAATAGAAGCTACTTTTACTGCTCTTTTTCCCCTAAATGGAACAAGACACACTCCCCATCCCCACTTCCACACCCCCTGCAGGGAGAAGTACTGATGGTCTCTTGTGTGTTTTCTGATAGCACCGTTATCCTTAGGAACAAGATGCAACTTATAAGTAAAATGTCCCCTGCCTGACTTCTGGAAAACATTCTACCTGAGGTTTTTAGAAATGCTCTAAAAAAATTACCTAAATAGTGTATCGGAACTCGTAATTCAATGGGATTTAAGCACTGTCTGTCACTTGGATGGATTAGCTGGAGAAGGGGTCATACTGGTAGTCTTAGATCTCTTGTATTAATGATTATCATTGATGCTCATTAAAATCATTAATTTTTAAATGATCAATAATTGATAATTTATCAATAAATAATTTTGAAAAATTAATTTCTCTAAAATAAGATAACTGAGACAGTTACTCTAATAAAGACGTGAGACAGTCAATTTTCCCAATGTTCTTGATGCCCAAGGAATGGCTCTAATTTGCATTCTCTCTTTTTGCCAGTATTTTGTCCTTCGCCTCTCTCCTCTACTCCAACTTCTGTGGGACAAATTGGGCTGAGCAGAAACAATGATCAGCTACGTGACCTCTGCACGTCATGTTATTTTCTGAACGTACTTGTTCCTTGAGAGAGGAAATGACCCTGAACAGGGCCAAAAGGGAGGTCCTTGGGTATTTTTCAGAACTGTGAACCTTCTGCTCCTGCTACTCACAAGACTGTAGATCTTTACATCTGTCCTCTGCTGTTTCTGTCCACACCCTTGTCTCTCTGACTTTGTCTATGATTTCTGGCCCCCCTCCCTCCCTCAGGCTCCTCCAGCCCCGCAGACTTCTTACTGTTCATCCTATAAAGACAGGCTAGGGTAGCCTGCCTCAAGCCTTTGAACTTTGAATGATGGCTTCAGTCCAGAAAGCCCTTTGCCTCTCACCACCTTTCAGTAGTAAATTGTCTCACTTCCAAGTCTGCTCAGATGTCACTTTCTCAAGGAAGCTACTGTGACAATCCTATTTAAACCATAACCTCCTCACCCATTTCCACTCCTGAGCCTCCTTACCCTACTCTACCCTTTCCCCTCAGCACATTCTTCCTTACTAGAACTTGACTTTTATTGTATTTATTCTTTATTGTCTATTAGACATGTCTAGGTTGTCTACTTGATATATTTACATTATGTATTTCAAACTCCTAGAAGAGGGTCTGGCACTCTTTCTAACGAAAGCTGAAAAATACTTACTGAATGAATTAATTAAATGATAGACAGTTACCTAGTTAGACTCAAAATAACTCCATGAGCACATCTTAAAGTGAATCATAAAATACTAGAAAGTTTAAAATGTTTCACATGAATGTGGTTGCAGTTACCATTTATTCCACTTGCTCATTTTTGCCTCTGAAGCATCAGACCTTGGGAGGTTAACTGGTTACTAAGAATGAACAAGCATCTGACTTTAGTCTGGGTGTTCAGGAAACCTCCAATTCTCTGAAGCACGTCACCCAGATCACAATCATGTATATTCATTGTTTAAAATAACACGACCTAGCTTATTATTGCAGAATGTAGTACATTTCTGCCCGGATTGTTCTTAAACACCTCATTTCTTTACTCTTTAGTTCTACAGTTCCTTTATTGTTTTTTAACATTCTGTTTTACATCCAGTAAAATCCAAGGTTTTCCTCTCAGATTCTGTGGTCCTCAAAGAGCACTCCCAAATACACACCTTGGCTGCACAGCAAAATCATATTCTCTGAAGTTGCTTGTATTAATTAAGGCCCTTAAACACAGAAGCTGACTTTTGTGTAGTTGACGTAAAAATAATAGGATGGCAAATGGGACTCTGATGGGACATGAAGAGCACCATAGATGCCAAGTAGACCTATAGCTTGCGGCGCTGGGGCGCCTGCTCAGAGTTGCATAGCTGGTTTTTCTGCCCTTAGCTTTATCCGCTACTAGGCTGTAAAAAAGGAGGCAGAAGAAACACTAGAGGGGATTCCTTTGCAGTGAGTTGCAGGAGTGATGTGTAACCTTCCCGAACCCAGTTGGCGAGGGTTGAAGGGGGGGATCCCTTCATCCACGATGAACCAGGGGCTTAAAGGGGACCATTCAGAGACATCCATGACACGTGTCTCCTGAAGACTAAGGAACCTGGGGGCCTGTAAATGACTCACCCATGAGAGCCTGAGGCCGGGACTGTGGCTGAAGCTGACCTGGCTTGAGAGCAGATTGAAGGGAGTTATATTGGGAGGTGCTGCGTTTGCACTGAAGGAAAGCAAAGGTACAGGAGGAGCCCATCAGTGTCTGAGGAAGGCTGCCAGCCTGGGTTAGCTCAAGGGATTGTTCCAAAGCAACCTACCAGGAGGGACAAAGGTTAGGAAACAAAGTAACTTAGATCCTGGAGCTGGAATGAACCGTACGCTCTCTGGCCTGCTACGGAATTAAATGTTGCACAATATATTTCATTCTTATTAATTCCAAATTCATTTATGATTGAAATAATGAGATAAATGAGAAAGTGTTTGGTACATGATTAAACAAAAGAAATTGAAACCCTTATACATATCCTGTTTACAGGCCAGGACTTATGGACATTTGTTACATGAACATCATTTTTTACTTGTGACAATTTTGTGTTTGCTAAGCTGCAACTATGTTCCTGGGTCCTGACACCACATGGCCTTTGGCATTTCATCACAAAAGATAATTTATATAAGACACAATAAAAGAAGAAAAGAAATTGTGCACACTTGCTACCCAACCGTCAGTGTCCCAAATAAGGAAATTACATTTGTGTATCATCAAGTAAAAATCACTTAGATCATAAATCATGGGGTCAAACCATCTCCTCACTTTGAAAGCAGTGATAAAACTGTGTCCACAGAGCTTGACTATGAAATAAAAGTATTTCTCTCCCCTGCCTGACCTTGAAGGAATTTGAAACAAAATGAAAGAAATCTCAGAGGCTGAGAACTGAGAAACAACTGAGAAATATTATCTTCAGTATAAAAAAACAAAGGGATTTTTAAAAAATAAGCACTTTTGACTGATTGTTGACTGTTGGTTCCAAATATTAATCTCACTACAAAATAAAAAGTCCTAAGTTGATTAATTATAAAAAAGAAATATATGGTTATCATTCCTGATATTTGTTAAATTTTCTAATACAAATAAAATATTTTATCATTCTAAGATTCATTCAGTGACTTCTATTTGGTAATACTCTCATATATACAACATATTGGCCTGTTTATAATTTCTGTTCTCGTGTCTTTAGTGACTTTTACTTTTCTCTTCTATACTTGTTCTTTTATGACCAACTTATTTTTTTTTTATTTTTAATTTGAAAACTATTTGCATTTATAGAAGAGTTGCAACCATAATGCAATAACCTTCCATATATCCTTCATCCACTGTTATTACTTTATCTTCTTTGGTTTTTAACCCCTGGTAAAAGTAAATACAGATATAATGGTAAGCATTATTAGTGTGCATGTATGTGTTCTTTTTTTAAAGAACCACCTGAAAAAAAATGTTGCAAACTTCATGGCCATTTATTCCTCAATACTGTAGCATATGTCTCCCAGAAATAAAGATATCCTCCTTACATTTGTAGGCAACAACTGGGCTCCTACCTGCTGAATACCAAAATTAGACAAATGTCCATGCCTAGTTACAGGCTTTGGAAGGAGGTTTTTAACACTATGTTTACAGGAAAATAAAATTCGTCAAGAGTATACACACTCTGCAACAGGTTCAGAGAAGCCAGCTGTGCCTGGCCAATTTCTCCTTCTTCAATTGACAATATTTTAAGTCATAGCTTGACCCCTGGGGAAGAGGGTGTGAAGGTGGAGAGCTGCCAGAAGGGTCATACAGTACATGATTGAGTCACATGGATAAAAACACCAGTAGCGTGAAAAAAGTCTGTGTCCTAAAATGTATCACATATTTGCAATTTTGGGAAGTTTTACTATGTTGAGGAGGCTAGATATATGAACATACATTTCACTTAAAAAAAAACAACAACAAAAATGCAAATTGTCCTTAACCATACATAAACAACTAGGTCTCACTCTCATTCATAATAAAAGAAATGTCTATCAAACTGCACTAAGATACCATCTCACTGATTATTTTGACAAATATTAAAAATTTGAAAACATACTCTGTTGACTCACCAGTGGAAATAAAGGCACTCAGACCTCACTCGTGGCAATGCATCACTCCTCCATCACCTTCTGAGAGAGATTTGGCAATAATGAGACTAGGTATCATGTATGTAGCATTTACCCTGTGCCAAAGAGTTTGGGGTACTTTCCCTATATCTACTAATTTAAAACTCACACTGACCTTGGGATGTAAGCACTACGATTAGGGTCATTTTACAGACGAATAAACTAAGATGCAAACAGATTAAGTAGCTTACTCCAGGTCATGTAGCTAGTAAGCGGCACACCCAGGCTCTATATCCAGACAATCTGAATGTAGAACCCATGCTCTTCCTCACCATTCTGTTCTACCACCCAGCACAGTTCAGTCATGCTTTATGAGGACTCATTGATGCTACACCTGTCATAAGAAATATCCATCACTTGGGAAAGAATGCTTCGAACTATAAAAATGTTTTTACCTAGTACTGTATGTAAAAGAACACAGTTACTGCTGCCAATTTTTTTTTCTTTGCTCACAACGCTCTCCCACCATGCCCACATACATACAAAAGTCTCTTCCTTTCTAAGAGCTTCAAATATGTATTATTTAATTGATAAAAAAAAAAAAAAAACCTCTGGGTCAGTCTTAGAATTTAAATCACTTGAACCTGGTATACAAAACTTTCTAGAAAATAGAGATTAACCAATTCCACCAACTATTCCCAAGAAAGAAATTAATGTAGCTAAGATTTTAATCCATTACTAAAGCCCATCATGTGTTAAAATGCTGCTGCATTGATCTCTGTGAGTCAGTTATATAATCTCTCTTACCCTCAGTTTTCTTACAACATTATAAACAGAAGTGGATATAATAACTCCTTACCTGAAATAGTCAAGTGCATAGTAGCAGTATGTCACCATTTTTACTTTCCCTTTTATCATCATTTTAATGTTCAACCATCCATTTATTCACATTTTGCTTTTTAGCTTACAATGATGATGATGATGGTTAAGGGTCATCAAATTATAAAGGGTAAAGAGAAAGAAGAGAAGGCAAAGAGAAAGAAAAGAGAATAACCTTCCTTTTTTTCTGTTACTTCTACAAGTGATAAGTGTTTCATCGTAAGGAATCAAATAGAGGCTGTAAGTGAGGAATCCAACCGTCAAATGTACAATAATCATGTTCCCTAGCCCCTGAGATAACTGGGCATGCAATTTACTTATTTTAATAGGAATAGAGACTTGCATGTTGTTGCCTTTCTCCAGAGGGTCTGGTGATTTGATTCATTGTTCCTAGTCTTGCACTGTGACAGTGAGGGGAGTAAAAAAAAAAAATCTCTGCTGTTATCTGGAAAAAAAAAATCTCTGCTGTTGTAATAGTATCTCATGAAATAGCCCTAGAGATTTTTCTCCCAAAGTCTACTTCTGTAGCAGAAATATCTCTTAAGAAGTTCTTCCATTAGTTGTTAAATAATTTTTGTCTCAACAGTTTTCTGCAGCTTGAGCTGACCACACTTTATAAATCTAATAAATAAATATTTGTGTAATAATCTCTGCTTACTTTTGGAAATGTAGTTTGAACGGGTGAGTAAATTGGTTGAAAGTTTTCCAGCCCTTATATATCCTCTGAGAGTAAGTGGCTCAACTCTTTTCTAAAATTCATTTGCATCCATTTTGATTACATTTTTACTTTCCATGATACAGAAAACCGGTTTAAGTAGATATAGTCTAGCACTTATGTGACAGAATCCTAATTGTTCCCAAGACTACGCTGAAGCTTCAGGTTTTCTGAGTAACGTTAATGCCACTTATTTTTGGAGCACAGTATTCTTTACAAGAACAACCATCTTCTGGCAGCTTTATTAATGGATTATGTATAGTAATAGTTCTGTCTTTAAAAGATGGTAAATGGGACTGAAAATTGTTGGCATATCTGGAAGGCTATCTGTCTCTAATGCACCTCGGTGATCATAAGCTTATTATTCTCAGTTACCTAATGTGAGACTCCATTAGAGTGTAAATGTAAACGCTGTGGTGCTGTGAACCTCTTCTTCATACAGCTAACGTTTTTAGTTTATCAGAGATGTTAGAAATCTTATAACCATGCCACTAATGTACATACAGGCAACATCTGACATAACCAGCAGGAACTTGCTTAATACGTTTACCGGTCCGTATAGAGTGTGGCTTAGCTGTCCAGCCCATTCTAGGAACCAGGCTCTAGAAATCAGTTATCGATTGGTGATTATCACTTCCAGATGCCTATGCAGAAGTTGCATGAAGATTTTCTTCAGTAAAGTACTTTATAATGAAAGGATTAATTGAAAATCATCGAACCATACCATGGAGTAACGGCATAATTTGAGTAGAGAGTTCACTTAGCATAATTACGTACAAACGTATTAGAAATAATCTCCAGTGTGGTTCTTATATTAACTTCCAAGCCTTTCACATTGGGTTTGAAGAAATATGTGATCAGATGTAACTGAAGAAAATGTCCCAAGCCCTGTTCCATTCATGCCTCTTCCTCCAATCAGTCTTTGACTTTGTGTTGTCTGCTTCAAGAATTTATTACAAATTGTGTTATATTTTCAGATTCTGCCTGTACTTGGTCAAGTGTTTAAAGCTTAGTGACAGTCTGCGTTCTTGCTGTGGGTTTCACTTTCTTTCTTTGTATCACGCAGATATAAAACAGATTATTTTCTTCTAATCCACTGTGTGCTCTGCACTTCCTATTTGGCTGTTTCTGTCCTTCTGTAACACTATGAAAAATTATGCAAACTTCTAGCTTTCTTGACAGATGAAGAATTATGCTTCCTTCTGGCTTTCTTGGCAGTTCTCGAGTTGAACCTAACCTCTAAAATGTTCTGTGGACACAGAATTCAAGGGCTCAATAATAACACGCCCTGTAAGTAACATCAGCTGACTCCCTCATCACTCGATTGCTTCCACACTCTGCATCCTGGGGCTTTGCCGTTTATCGTGTCACACCAATCTTGTGTACACTGTCGACATGAAGAGGACACTGACAAATTGATATGATGAGCATCTGCCATTAGAGGAGTAAGTGACAAAGTAAAAGGGGGAACACTTGCCTTTCTATGGATAATAGGTTACTTTTTGCTCATTTACTTGGAGGTAAATCAAACGTGGGCATGTGCAAAAAATCCACACTGTCTAGTAAGAAATTTAGAAGTTACAGAATGGGTCTGTAAAATAAAGGAATTTATGGAGCATTTAACTCCAGCTGAAGGAGTTGCAAAGTATGGTCAACTGTAACTGGCTTTAACTTGCCACCAGATAGGACCAGTGAAATAAGACAAGTCTGTGTGCATTTAAGCCTGAGCTACATTTGGGCAGCTGATATGAGTGATGTGAGAAAGACATAATTGCAAAACTTAAAATCAATTGAAGTTAAAAGGGCATAAATGGTTAAAATATGCAAATAGTTATATTTAATGATCTGTAATAAAATGATAAGAACATTGTGTAAGATATAAAATAAATATGATAATGGATATAATTAGAATCACCTCTGGCATGAAAAATTACATATGCAAATAATTTTGTTTAATTTGAGTATTTCTCACAGTCAAAATAAATCTTGAAAAGTGAAATGCTAGAAATAAATACTCTAATCAATATTTTCAAAGAAATGAAATAATAACTACTAAGTAATTATACTGGTGTTTAAACACAATAAAATGAATCTCAGGACAGCTGATGAGAATGAATTTTGTCATTTTTATTAGGCAATACATTCACATCAAGTTGAAAGAAAACCTTTTTTTGTTTCAAAATATTAAAAGCTTATAGTTTTGCTATTCTTTGTAATCTTGACAAAATTACTTATTGAATACATATCTGAGCACCTTGCAATAATTTTATAAAATAAATTTTTATAACAGTATGACATTCTCTCATTGAAATCTATTGCAAATTAAATATTTTTCCAGTAGCAAAACTATGAAGTTTAATTTTATATGGAGTTTTGAAGTTATTATTATAATATTCTCAACTACCTGATAATATATGAGAAATAATACTTCTCATCTGTTATAGGGGAAATCCACTTCAGCCAATAGGTCAGAGGAAGGTTGATTTAATCTAAGTCTTGATAGAACTGCTCGGAAAGAATACAGTACGACATCTGGGATTGGGGTGAGCATACCACATTAGAGCGATCAGCAGGCAATAGATTTTCCCCGAACAATCTGAGAGTAAACAGGAAATATATAAACACAAATATTAGGCCAGTGAGAAAAAAATGCATATACCTATGTGACTCACAGCCTAACATTCCCCTTAGGTAAGTAGGATAAATACCGTATGAGCTTTACGAGTGAGACAGAGATGCAGAGTAATTAAAAGCGCGGGCTGTATAACCAGACTGAGTGTGAATCCGGGTTCTACCACTCACTTGCTGTATGAGAAGGAAGAAAAAGGAAAAAAAATATTAAACATTTCTATGCTTTAATTTCCTTATGTTTTAAATGAGAATGATAGCATTGCCTACATTATTGGCTTCTTGATAGAATGAAACATACCAATGTATTTAATTTAAAACATTTAGAGTAATACCTGGCACAGAGTTAGCACCCAAGAAAGATTTATGTGAGAAAAGACTTGTATCAGTCATTCTTAATTTTAAGTAAACAAATTATTTTTGATATTTCAGGCATAAAAGAAATTACTAGAGGAAGTCAGGCATTTACAAACTTGTTGGAAAGGCTAGAAGTGTGAAAACAAGGGGGATGCCACGAAGCATGAAAATTGTGTTTGAGGGGTCAAGAATGTGCTCCGTCACCCAGAATTCAGAAACATTCAAGAATCCACCACCAAAGTCATGGCTGACCAGAAGCTCTGCAGTTGATGACCAGAAAGCCAGACTTGAAGTTTGACTAGCCATTACAAAACCTTTTCAGCTGAAGTCTTCAATAAGCATTAAGCTTTGTCCATTGCAATAGGAATTATCCATTGCTATTGCTAGAGAATGTCTTCTTCCAGTTTTTATGTTTCAGTTTTTTATATTTGTTTGTTTATTTTTGGTTTCCACATGTAAATGATAACACACAGTATTTGCCTTTCTCTGTCAGACTGATTTCACTAAGCACTATTTCCCCTCGCTCCTGACTTCTGTGTCTTCCTTCTTTTTTTTTTCTCTTTTTCTTTCTTTTTAAAGTAGCCACTATATCTAAAGATTCATCTATGTTTTGTATGTGGCTGCATCATACTTGTCTGGAAGTACTTAATAGTCTTTCTACCTATCTTCCTGTCCAAGAATACTTGGGCGTTTTCCTGCGTGCTTTCTCCTTGGAATAGCTCTGCTGTTTCCTGGTCTCCTAGTACAGAAGTACAAAAGCTCTCTCTTATAAAGAGTGAACTCTCTGAGGAATACCATGTGTACACTTTCAGTTTTAAAAGGAAGAACCGGTTTGTTTACTACAGTGATTGTACCAATACACTCCAAACTAAAGAGTTAGCATTCCTATTGCCTATTTGATACAAACTTTTTTCAACAAGGAGTAGTTTTACTTTTTGCCAATACAGTCAGAGTAAAACTGTATCTTATTGTATTCTTAACTTGCATTTTCTTAATCAGTAAGGAATTCCAGCATCTTTAAATATTTATTTGATATTTGATCTTTCTCTTCTGCAAAATGCCCATTCATTCATCTTGCCCATTTTCCTATCAGATTGTCTTTTGCTAATTGAACTTCATATTAATTTTTTATATATTATAAATATGTTATATAGGATATATTTATATATAAGTGTAATATTTATTACCATATATTAAAACATTAATTATAATACGTCTATATATTTATATATAATATCTGAAAGTGTTTTGAATTTATTTATTCTTTTTGTGGCAAATAACCTTCTCTGAGAATGTGGGTTTTATTTTTACTTTTTTATGGAATCTTTTGATTGGTAAAAAATCTTAATTTTGAATTAGTTGACTCTATCAGTATTTCCTTTATTACTAGTAAGTTTGTATGTCTAAAAATGATACATTATTAATGCTTTTGAATATATTAGTAACTTTTACACAGTAAGAGTAGCCTAACATCACAGTGGTTTACAACAGTAAATGCTTGTTTCTTACAAACATTACATGTCAGCATCTGCAAGGCGGTATTGGTTTCCCTCGTCTATATGTCTTCTCACTCTGGATCCATCCTGAAAGAGAAGCCTTCATATGACACAAGTTGCTTTTGTGACAGAAAACAGCAAGATTGCTGTTGGGAACATGTAATGGCTCTTAAAGCTTGGATGAGGTAGTGTATATATGCTCCATGCCATTGGCCAAAGCAGTGTTCATGGACAAACACAATGTCAGTGGGTTGGACGTGTACACTTCTTGCACATAAGGTTTAGCAAGTCATAAGTCAATAGGTAAAGGTGATTAATCCATTTGAAAGAATAAAGAATGTATACTGGGGAGGAATAATGCAAGCTACATATTTTATTTTATCATACTTAAAATAAAAATTTATATATATAAACACACCCAAATATTTTTCTAAGAAAATGGCATGAAATACATTAAAATATTAACAGTTGCTTTTCTTTTGATGAGAAAATATTGGTAACTTTTCTACTTTTAATGCTCTATATATTACAGAATTTCTTAAAGCGCACATACATTTTTATAAATGAAGAAATATAAGTGTTATCTAACAGTGTCATTTAACAGATTGCAAGATAGTTCTGATTAGAAACAATGTATTAAATTTCACATTTCATTGACCATCAAGAATCTTTTTCACTGAAGGTAAATATTGACTCTCCCTTTGAATCTATAAATCACAATCCATTGCTCAAGAGAAGTCAATATCTACTTTATTGTTTCTCTAGACTCCAAATGGAAACTTTGATAAATGTCTCTAAATTTTCTCTCAAGTTTCTGATGAAACGTTCTTTAGCAACAACTATAGCTACTGAAAAGTTGTGCAATTAATCATGAGGTAGATCTTCATTTCTGAGAGGAAATGAACCAATAAGTGGAAAAGAGATGAACTGCTCTGTTTTCTTCTTCAGTCACATACTAATGTATAAAAAGTAAGCTAATACAAAAGAAAGAAATTACCACTTTTAAAGGTTTCGTTGCATTAGAGTCTTTAACATCCTAACGATTTCCTGAAGTCTGATGGTAGAACATATTCTAGTTTTATTTTTATTTTTCTCTTTTTTGATTAATGTAACTACCAAGAATTCCTCTGTGATGATAGGGCATTGGATAAAAGTAAATATTTTAAATCTGTCTATCTCTTTTGATTCCAAAAGTGTTCATCAAGGGAAAAGAACACACATACACACACACACACATGCACAAAGACAATTTCAGATGAGTAGAATTACTTTTTCTAGGAACAGTGTTATAAAGTAACAATCCACAGATTTTACTGCTTAAAATGTAAAAAAGGAAAATAGAAGTTCAGCTCTGTGGTGATTAGTTTGATATTTATTCTTTCAACATTGATTTATTATATTTGTGAAGAGATAGTTGAAGGTTGCTTGTCAGAGGAGTTACTAAAACTCAATTTAAATTACCTTAAAGACATTAATGGTCATATTTTTGGTTACTGTTAAACATAAAAATGTTTGTCATGGACAATTCCTTTAAAAATAATCCTTTAAAAATGTTTCTAGCTGTAGCATTTTAAAATTGTATTATTTGTGTGTTTTAAAGTTATTTATGTCTACAAGTTCTTAAATTCCTTACTTAGGTCATTGTCACCTCCTTCATTTCTTTCTTTTGTATAGCATGAGAAAAAATAGTTCTGCTGCAATCACTTACAGTTCACTTTGTAATTAGTAAGTCAGAAAGGCCACTGAATATAGGAATTAGAAGAGTGATTCACATGAGAACACACATTACTGACAGCCAGCAAAAGAGCTGGTCACACTGAGAATGTCTGAGAACTCAGGGTAGCCCTGTCACACAAAACGTATGGAGGTTAGACCTTCACTTTATTTATTTTATTTTTATTTTTTATTATTTTTTTTAACATTTTTATTGAGTTATAGTCATTTCACAATGTTGTGTCAAATTCCAGTGTAGAGCACAATTTTTCAGTTATACATGAACATTCATATATTCATTGTCACATATTTTTTTTGCTGTGAGCTACCACAAGATCTTGTATATATTCCCCTGTGCTATACAGTATAATCTTGTTTATCTACTCTACATTATGAAAGCCCAGTCTGTCCCTTCCCACCTCCTGCTCCCTAGGCAACCACAAGTTTGTATTCTATGTCTATGAGTCTGTTTCTCTTTTGTATTTATGTTCTTTTTTTTTTTTTTTTTTTTTTTTTAGATTCCACATACAAGTGATCTCATATGGTATTTTTCTTTCTCTTTCTGGCTTACTTCACTTAGAATGACATTCTCCAGGGACGTCCATGTTGCTGCAAATGACATTGTGTTGTCATTTTTTATGGCTGAATAGTATTCCATTGTATAAATATGCCACATCTTCTTTATCCAGTCATCTGTCGATGGACATTTAGGCTGTTTCCATGTCTTGGCTGTCGTAAATAGTGCTGCTGTGAACATTGGGGTGCAAGTGTCTCTGAAGTAGGGTTCCTTCTGGATATAGGCCCAGGAGTGGGATTGCTGGGTCATATGGTAAAGTCTATTCCTAGTCTTTTGAGGAATCGCCACATTGTTTTCCACAGTGGCTGAACCAAACTGCATTCCCACCAGCAGTGTAGGAGGGTTCCCTTTTCTCCACAGACTCTCCAGCATTTGTCATTTGTGGACTTTTGAATGATAGCCATTCTGATTGGTGTGAGGTCATACCTTATCGTAGACCTTCACTTTAGATTTTACTCTGCTGTATTCCTCTGCAATGAACATGCCTATTCTTCTCCTAGGCAACTCGAACTCCTCCAAGATCCCTTGGCTGGCAAATTCCCTTCCTCAGTATGTCAGGTGTACTTCCTGGATGTTTCTATGAGTTCATGTAGTACCTGACACTTTTATTTATCAAGCATTTTCTACACGTATTATAATTGACACTTCACTAATTTTTAACTCTTCAGCCAGCCCATGAAGAATAAAAGTTTCCTAAAGAATACAACTGTAATGGTTGTCTTTGTATCTAAAATATTTAATACTTTGCCATCAACACCATAATCTACCAGTAAGTAATTGCTGAATGTTGCCTGAATAAGTTAAGCTGCATTTCATGGTTAAGAGGCAACTTAGTGACTATAAACACAGATAATTTAGGCTGCTAGGTTTGATTCCCAACTCTGTTTCTTACCAGATGTATAATTTTGTGCTAGTTATTTAATCTTTTTGTGCTTTAGTTTCCTCCTCTATAAAATAAAATTTATATTATGATGATGTTACAACATTATATGAGTTAGCATGTGCAATGCACTTATGTCATTGCACAGAACATAATAAGCTTTATGTTATCATATATGGATTCGATAACTTGTTATGTTAGAATTTTTATAATCCAAAAGGATAAGGTAAACTTGCAAATATTCCAACCCAATCCAACATGGGACAACAAACGAATCTAATTAACATGGTAAGTTGGCAGGTAGATTCAACATTTTTACTATTTTCCCATATGGTTTCCTGCCTGATTCACACTTACTAAGTTAGAATAATTACGCAGTTGATAATATATAATTCATTAATCAGTTTATTTGGAAAATACTTATAGAATGTGTAAATGCACCAATCACTATTACACACCTTGAGTATAGAAGACTGAATAAAACAGATGAGTTTCATGCTCTGATGGAGTTTGTATCCTGGTAGGGAGAGATAGTAGAAATAAAATACATAGATACTTAAGAAATACCAGATATTGTTAAGAGCTATGCAGGGAATTAAAATAGGGTAATTTGAAAGAGATTGTCTGGGTGGCTACCACCATTTGAGAGGTCAGGGAAGGAATCAGGTACTTACACTGATGTTTAAGAGATCTGAATGGCAAGAAAGAGCCAGCCTTGAGAAAGTTAAACAGAAGAATATTTTAAGCAGAGAGAATAATTTTTGCAAAGACCTAGAGATGGGGACCAACTTGCCATAATCAAGAAACTCATTCCAGTAATTTTGGCGTAAAATATGTAGGGAGAGAGTGATTCAAGCTGAGGTCTGAACATTTAGCAAGAGCCATACGTGTATGGATTTTAAGTCTATAAAGATTTTGACAATCATTCTAAGAAAATAGTAAGAAAAAAAAAAGAAAAGAAAAAATTAAGTAGGGATTGGCATGATCTGGTTTGACTTTTAGGCCATTATTTAGATCATATTGTGGACAACAGAAGGAAAGGGCAAAAAGGAAAGCTGGAAAATCAGGAAACTGAATTTTACCATAATCTTGCTGAGAAACCACAGTGACTTGAATTAGGGTATTAGTAGTGGGAATGGTGAAAAATACATGGAAATATACTGAGGTCGGTGGCTTGACTTGCTGATAGGTTAGAGATGAGAAGTGAGTAAAAGAGCCTGATCAGTTAGACTCATGATTTTTTGTTTAAGCTGTAGAGTAGACTGTGACATTCTTACTGAAATGGAGGGCTGAGGCAGAAAGAGGTTTGAGGGCTTAGGGCAAGAGTTCCTTTTTGGTTACACTAACTTTGAGAAACTTGGCATACCTCCATGTACAGATGATATAGACAGTTAGATTATGAGGCTGGAGTTCTAATGACAATTTAGAGCTTAAGATATAGATGTGGGAATCAGATCCAGCCTTAATATTCAGATTTGGGAGTCATCAGCATATTAATTTAGGGCCTAGGCTATAGTTCCTTTATTCAGTTAAAGATGATATAATTAATACCTAACTTATTTCAAGTCTTCATTCTAATATTATGTAAAGTACTGACTTGGTGTCTGTGAGAGTTAATATAATACCAAATTCTGCTCTTCTTTTATAATTCTGGTACTTTATATCAAAGTAGATATACTCCAATTTCAGATATTTTTTCACTATGACATTTTATCAATAGTCATCTGGCAACTAGGCTTTTCCAGATATGAGAAGGAAACAGATAATTCCAAAGTTACATGTGACAGATAGTGTATAGAATTGATTAACGAGCTCATCCTGCTTCTTAGCTCACCATCAGCTCTAATTCATCACCACCGATTGCCATTAAGATTACTAAAAATTCTACAGAAGAATGCGTATATGCAAGCTCAACGATCAGCTCTAGTCCTGCAGGTGTAAAGCTTGAAATATGATGTCACTATGCTGAGAAAATACCTAATTTAGTTTTAACGTATTCTCAAATTAGATAATATCTAGCTCTCATTTTCTCATTAGAATTCCAAACAAATATGCACTTTCTCCACATCCATAAATAAGAAAATGGTCTACTTTGATACAATTTAAGTTGCTGATTTGCAATAAAAATAAGGCTGGCATTTCAGCTAATCACATTTTACTCCATATATTATTCATTTAGCAATTATTGCCATCATCTACAGATTCTTGAGGAAGAAATATGGAAAAATATGTTGGGAGAGAATTGGAAAAGAGGAAGTATTTTGAAATAGAAAATTTAAAAAAGAAAAGAAAAAGGGTTGGGAACTTGCAATGACACAGAAGAAACAGAGGTGATTTGACATAATAATTTGTCTCTGAGGGAGGTTTTTGGAGGAATGGTTGGACATTGCATCAGGGTGTTTAAGAAAGCCAATGACCTGATTAAGAGCTAGGGTTAAGGAAAAAAAAATGAGGGTGAAGAACCCTAGTACTTTGTAAGTTTTGCACTGCAAATTTTATTTATGTATAAAATATTTGGGCTTTAAAACGTGTTTGGATGATTTACACAAAGTGCATTATGTTACCTCATCTATTAGGCTCACTTGCCACCACACACCTGAGTAGCTATCATGGGATTCGTCCATGTCAGGAAGGGCAAAATGATCCCTATTTTTGAGACATGAAGTCAGCACCCCTTTATTTGACTTTAAAAAACAAGGATGTTATTTATAAATCAAATGCAGTGTAAAATGCAATATTTTCATTGTGTTAGCTTCACCATTTTCACTTTCCAACAGCTTGGGAGCTTTACTATATATGCCCTGCCAAAGCCTTTATGAGAATTCCAGTAATTTCAAACAAGAATAATACTCTGACACACTATGTTGTATATTGAAGTTATATTTAGGTTTAAATAATTCTCTTTTTTCCCTCTCCTGATGATGCTTCTGTTAGTGCAGTTTAAAATGCTACAATCTTAGAAAGAAATACTCCCCTTTAGAGAAATACCCTTTTTCATTATGACATCACTCTGTGCATTAGAAGCTAAATCTGTTTGCTTTATGAGAACAAAGGTGGGGATGGCAGAGGGGTATAAAAAATTAACTGCTAGTTTCTAAGCAGTAGCACTAATACCACCATGAAACTCAAACTGTTTAATTTTTTGGCAACTGAATAGACAGTTGCCAGCAAGTGATCCTCATTTTTCCTGACATCCCATTTCTGTCTCTGTTCCTATCACCTACCACTGTGAATTTATAATTGCTCGCAAAGCATTGCAGCACATTTGCCAGATTTAAATGGATTTCATGGCACACTGATGCAATTACATGCCCTTTCTTCAAAGGCTAAATGTGTGTCAGCTCCACAACGCACCACATGGCAACAGACGGCAACATCTGACTGACTGGTCTACTGAGTTAGTGAAGAGTGCCATTCTGCTCTCGGGTACTTCTGCCTAGACTGGGGAAATTAATTTACAATGGGAGAGAGATAAAGGACTTTCATTCTGCCAACTTAGTTGTCTACCAAAGCTGGGACAGGCCACACAATCCTTTTGAGTCTACTGCAGATTAACAAACATCCCTGATTTTAGGCAAGTCATATAAACACTCTTATCTCACTTTCTTAACGTACAACTTGACATGCTAGGACTTCAAGGTCCCCTTTACAGACGCCAAGTTCTCGTGGCTCAGTATTAAAGGTTAAGCAGTCCTGCAGGTCTGTCTGGGAGGAAATCAGTAAAGCAGAGAGCTTGAGCAATTATCTGCTGTCCGCAGGATGTAATATACAAGTTGTTACATTGACTGAAACATTTTAAGAGCTAAATGTGTACAGAGAAGCCTATAACAGGCCTCATTCAATTATATATCCATAAAAACCTCAGAAGCAGGCCCAGAGACCCGTGCTTAGGACAACTCGTCAAAACTAGTTTCCTGATTTGCTCTTCTCTTAGGCAGTATTATTTCCTTGTTCATCATTTCAGGCTTCATCAGAGCCACAAATTAAAGTGTTATTACTTGCATACATTACTCTCAAGGTGACTTTGATGTTAAGCTGGGACTTCTCATGCTGGTATCACTGCCTGAAAAAAGGTCAAACTTCTTCCACCATCCATCAGGGAAATAACACAAAACAGGAATACTCACAATTAGCTAGGTACCAGCATGCCTTCTGGAGCACTGGTCCTGACTGTAGAAGTATGTGCACACACACAGAAATCTCCTGTGTTCCCACATCCATGCCTCCTTCTCTCGCATCAAACCCCTGACAGCTACTCTCTCCATAGTTTTGCCTTTTCCAGAATGTCGTATAGTTACAATCCTACAGTATACAGGCTTTTTATATTGGCTTCTCACACTTAGAAACAGGCATTGAAAGTCCCTCGTGTCCTTTCATGGCTTGATAGATCATTTCTTTTCATCACAGAAGAATATTCCATTGTAGGGATATACTTAAATTTGTTTATCCATTCACCTACTGAAGGTCACCTTGGATGCTTCCACGTTTTAGCAATTATGAATAAAGCTGCTATCAACATTTGTGTTCTGGTTCTCATATAGAAATAAATATTCAGATCATTTGGGTAAATACCAAGGAACATAACTGCTAGACCCTTTGGTCAAAGAGTAAGTTTAGTTTTGAATGAAACTGTCAGTCTTCCAGAGTGGCCGTACCATTTTGCATTTCCACGAGCAATAAACTAGAGTTCCTGTTGTTCCACATCCTCACCAATGTATAGCGCTGTCAGCGTCCTGGATTTTGGCCATTCTAGTAAGTGCATAGTGGTATCTTGCTGTTATTTTAATATTTGCATTTCCCTGATGAGATATGATTTTGAGCATCTTTTTGTATGCTTCTTTGCTATCTGTGTATCTTCTTTGGTGAAGTGTCTATATTCATAGCTTTTGCCCATTTTTAACCAGGTCATTTTCTTGTTGTTGAGTTTTAAGAGCTCCTTGTATATTTTGGATACTAGTCCTTTATTAGATATATGTTTTGCAAAGATTTTTTTCCTTTACCTACTTCAAAGATCAATTCCTTTACATTAATTAGATACATTCTCACTCTGAGATGTATTTGAAAGGATTTCTTTTCACTTCTTCTAGAAATATATTGTTTCTTTTATCTGAAAATGTATTTCTTTTCAGTTATAAAAATGATGTGTTAAATATTTCCTCTCCACATCTTATTATCTTCTTCAAGATCTCCAGGTAGATGCGAATTAGAACTTCTTCCTCTGTGCTTTATGTATTTTAATCCTCCTTTTATATTGTTATCACTTTGTCTCACTGTTTTACGTTTTGTGTAATTTCTTTATATCTATCTTTCAATTTAAGAATCGTCTTTTTGGCTTTGTACAATCTGATATTTCATCCTTTGAGGATATTTGTGCTCTAGGTAGTTTTATTATTTCTTTCTCAGAGCATTCGTTTGTCCTTAGGCAAAACTATCTGGTCATTTTTTATAGTCACCTATTTCTGGTTGTAATTTCAACAGCCCCTTTACTCATATTTTATATTCTGCATTTGATTTCTTCGCTGTAAGATTTTGTTGTCCATTTTTTTCTCCTGGTTCTTTTTTATGGTGCCTTTTTCTGGCGATGACTTTTGACATTGACTTAATGGAAACTTTATCTGAAAAAATTATTTGAGACCTGTTTTAAAAATGAGTTTCTCCAGAGAGGATTTGCATTTCCTTCTTCCAGGCATCTCAGGGGACTGTCAACCTGGAGCCACTCTGAAACAAATTTCAGTTTGAGGTTTCTCAGGATATACCTACTTTGTGAATTCAGACAATAGCTTTAAGGTATGTGGGTCAAAGAAAGTTTTTTTTTTTTTTTAGTGGGAAACATTATAGCAATATTGGTAGCTTTGAAGTTACACATTGTTATAGATTTTTTTTTCAGCCTTGCTGCCAGAGCTAAGTGAGCAAGAGAGAAAATAGAAGAGATTTAGAATAGTCAAGAAGTAGCACAACAGATGACATAATTCTTGCAAGTATTTGTAAGATTTTTTTTTCCAATTTTGAATGAGATAGGAAAGCTTTGGAAAGTCTGGGAGCAGAGATAACATGATCAGTCTTTAATTTGTAAACCCTTGTACCTTTGAAAAAAAACTTACATAAGAGCAAGGATGAAAGTAGAATTACCAGTTAGAATTTTGCAATAATCTTTATGAGGAATAATACTGAATTTAGACCGAATGTCAGAAGGAAACAGGTGTCAGTGGTCAGACTCTGTATATATTCTGAATGTAGATTTTACAGATACTTGCGTTTAGACTGGGTATAGAATATGATAAAGTTTGTGAAGTCAAGAATGACTCCAAGGTTTTAGGCTTGATTACCGTGAAGAACAAATTCACCATTAACTGGGACACAAAGTTGTAAGAGAAACAAGTTTGGCAAAGTAGGACCTCCAGAAAAGATTTTTAGGCATGTTCATTTTGAGCTGTGATTAGATATATGCAATAGGAAATACTGAGTAGAAAGTTGAATATATACCTTTGGAGTTCAGGAGAGCTATCTCAGCTGGAGGTAGAACTGTGCAAATCATCAGAATAGAAACATCTGTAACAATGAGCCTAGACTAAATACTTAGGACATGAAGAAAATCTACGTTTAAAGGTCAGAAAAATAGGAGAGATCATCAAAGAAGCTTTAGAAAAAGCAAAAAAAAATTATGCAGGAGAAAAACAAAGAAAGAATTAAGTCTTAGAAGAAAACAGTGAAGAAAATTTTAATATGTGGCAAGTGATCATATCAGTAGGTGAATAAGATAAAAATGAACTATTTGCATTTGAAAAGAGGGAGGTCATTGGTAACCTTGATGCCTATTTAAGAATTGTAAGAAGAAAAGCATAGAAGTAGGTTCAAGAGACAATGGAATGAGAGTAAGCAGATATTAAATATTAACAACTCTTTAGGAGTATAGCTGTGAAGAGCAGAGAAATGGAACTGTAGCGCTAAGGAATGTGGATCAAGGGAGGTTATTTTTTTAATGGGGACTATTGTAGCATTATTTTTTTGTCACTGAGAATAATACATAAGAAAACAAGAGAAGGGGAAAAGCAAGGCAGGAATAAAAAGGGAACAAATGTAAAACAGCACCAGCGCCAACTTGAGATGAGTAGCCACGAAATTAAAATAAGACCGTTCAGCAGGATTGTGCATTTTTTTCTCCAGCAACTTCCAGCTGCTCAGGCACAGGTTCACAGAAGGCAGGGAGTTCGTTTACTCAGCATAATTATTCAGCATACAAACTGAGTAAAACACGGGGAGAATGGAGAAAATAAGGTGAGGGAGTCGGGATAATGATGCACAATGGAACCCGAAGTACGTGAGGAGGGAGTGGTGATAGGAGGTTTGTGAGGGATAATACAGAATCAGTGATGACGCATGTTGCATAGACAAGGGATCGTTTCTCGAAGGCCTGACAGAGAATTGCTGGAGGTGTGGTACTGAAAAACAAGAGTGACCTGGAAGGACAGCAGGGGAAGCTTGGGAGTGTCCTGCTTGAAGTTATGATCACAGAGGGGGTGGAATTACTAGCGTTCACTTGGGAGTTAGTGTAAGAAGGGGATTATAGTATAAGATCATCGCGGAAGAGAAGAGAGACAAGAAGGACATTACATGGGTATTGAAATGATCAGAATTTATGGCAGAATTGTTGCTAAAATCCAGACGAATTGGAAGAAGTGACCCACTGCTTCGTAGACGACTGCAGTAAGGAGCAATGGGCGGTGGAGTCTCATTGATACCCTGAGACTCTGAAAATCCAAGAAACTATGATTTCTTCTGTAGTAAGACATATAATTTCTTTTGCATATTTTAGCATCTCTGAAATAAGGATTTGTCTTCCAACTTATGGCATCTTACAATCACTGTCAGTTAGACAGCAGTTGTGACCTAACTTTGATTAGCTTTTGCAAAAGAAGGCTGAAACTTGGTTCTTTTTCATGATTGCATGAAGAAACCACTGCAGCAAAATAGTTGTGTACCATTTGAAGAAGGAATGTGATTCCCGGCTATTGCCAGAAAGCCAAGTAATGCTTTATAGTAAGAGCAAGAACACCTCCGTATCAAAATTTCAGAAAAGAGGTCAATACTTCACAACAAAATCTTTCAGAAAATAGTGGATCAGTTTTAAGAAGTACTTAGTCACAGGTGCAGCTCTACCGGTAGGGTGGAGCCCCGGTGCTGTTGAGGGCACACAGGATGACGCCGTGTGGAAAAATTTGGGCTTCACTTTATGTGGCTGGGAAAGTGAACTGAAGATCAAACTCTGAATATAAAAAGTTTAAAGAGTATCTTAAATAATTATTTCACTTGTGTTTTGCCTTCTATGTTTACATGATAATAATACATGATAAAAATATGAGATTAAATAAGTGTAAAACCATGCTTTTAATAACACTAAACTAAAAACTATAACATATAAAAAATTATATCACACCATAACTGGCAGAGAATATTTTCTTCACGACGGTACCTAAAATAGTAGTTTACCTTGCAATCAATGGTCTCTTACATATGATAAAACATGGTAGCACATTTTCATATGTATTGCAGTATTTTTAATTGGCCATTTTTAGCATTTGTTTGCCTTATCATTCACTCAGCTCTTTCCATGAATTCACAGAAAGATATATATTTAGAGACAAATATGGAAAAAAATGAAAAAATGTACCTGATAAGTTCCAGTGCAGATGCAGATTTCTGATAAATGGCATCCATTAGTGGGTCTCAAAGGCCCAGGGATCTCAGAGGCATCCCTGGACCATGCCTGAATCACCATCATTTAGTAACTTATTAGAAACACAAATCCCCAGCCTCTACCTCAGACCTATTGAATCGGAAAATCTGCAGAGGGCGCCCGGACATTCGGTGTTTTAACAAACCCTCTGAGCGATTCTGACGAGAACCACTAGCTGAATCCATCAGGTTTAAGTCTTCTTGCTTCCTACCTTTATCCTTTTTCTAATATGATAAAGTCAGTTCACCCTCCTGACTACCTAGACTTCTGGCAAAGATGAAAGAAGAGGAAGTAGACAGGGAAAGCCTCAGATGCACGTCATGTTTCAACGCAGTGATGTGTCTCACTGGAGAAACGAGGCCTAATTAAATGCAATTGAGTCTGATCAATCAAGGAGCAACAATTCCCTTCTTGAAGGGAAAATCTAGTGAGGATAAAGGATGGAGAAGACAAAGTGGCACATAAGGGCCAGGGCTGGAAAAGTCATCTTACATGAATGAGTAGAATAGCTCGTGCTGAGGCTAAACATTTTTTTAAAATGTGTCTGATTTATGTGTTTTACATGATCCCTTGTCATCCTCAAAATAAACCTACAAAGGAGGTAATATTGTTTTCAATGTAACTAAGAGTAATTGAGCCTTAGAAGAAACTACATCTTAATATTTACTGTTGAATGTGAGTATAATTGATATTTGGAACTGCCTTGCAAGAAAAAATTTTAACTAACACTGTGAATAACTGACTCAGGTGACACTGAAAAATTATTCACATTCTTTATTCTAACTCTCTGTTTCCCTTTTAAATTCCTCTTTAGTTTTTTAAATCAAGCTGTTGATAAATGGAATACCTTTTCTTTGTGTTACATTAAGACTAACTACATCTCCATGTATATAAACTGAGACACTTTTGTTGCAAGCAATAACAATCAGCGGTGTCTAACTTAGCTAAAAAGAAATTTATGGGAAGGAGCGGGGCCTGGCTCATGCAATCAAAGAGGTCAGCAGAAGGACTAGGTTCACAAAAGAGAGCCAGCCAGCCTTAGCATTCGAGGTGGCGGGAGCTGCCTCTTTTGTGGGCGCGTACGGTGTTTTTCTCCATTTTTGTGTCCACCTCTTTTTGTGTGTGTGAGAGCAGGGGCATCTTCATTAAGAGCCTCTCGCAGGTCATACACAGAGGGAAAGAAGAAATTCACATGAGTCCTTCCTGTCAGGGTATCATCCAGGAGAGCAGTGCACGCCCAAGGTCGTGCAAACAACAAGTCTCCAGCGCACAGAGTTTATACCCTCACATTTGTCCAGCTATAGCTTGGGTACTTGTTTCTGGCTTTATCAGAGTGGAGGAGCAAATTCTGCATTCTTTCCTTCCTTCAGCAAAGGTTCACCAAGGAAGATGAGCAACTTAAATTACCATAGGAAACAAAACTTCAGTGGTCTCAGGACCTTGAAGTCTAAAGACAATTTGCAATGACAACAATAGCAACAATATGCCACGGCATTAAGTTGGTAGTTGAAGAGTATGATCAGTGCTCTAAAGGAAGTTCTTATGGTGCTATTACAGACAATGTGAGTGATAGGAAACTTGCTAATAGAGGTTTTTTTAGGGAAGGGTTTTCTGGGTAAGAGACAGTTAACAGAAATTAACTTTCTTCAATTCAATGTTATTTCCTAATGATTGACTATATTTGAGGTAGGAAGCCAGGGAAGAATGTGACCTTCTGATTTTAGAAAACTTTCATCCTTCCAGTCTCACCTGGAATTGCAGTCCTGCCCAGGTGACATAATCAATGGAACAAGATAAATGAGATTCAGAACACAAGCATATCTCTTTTCTATCACTTTCCCAAATTTGAATTCAGGCATGTCCTTACAGTGAGAAGTAGGCTCAGTCTCCGTACAGCATAGAGTTATGGTTGATGTGAAATAAATTCTGGTCATAAAATTATAACATGGAAAGTTGTAGGTAATTTTTTAGACACCTGTCTACTTTTTTAAAAAAAAATTCTTTATCAGTTTAGGTATTTCTTACTTATAATTCATCATGTTTCTTCCGTTCATGTGTTTCTTCCCTCTTTCAAAGCATCGTATAGTTGCTCTTATAATATACATTTGATGGAGAGTAATAGGTTAAAAGTACAAAAGACATTTCTTTCAGTTTCTGCAGAGAGCTCTTGATCCACTGATAGCTGACAGTCTTCACTGTATTGTCGCGTCCCTTTGGTCCCAGCTCTGTAGTTGCAGTCCAAAAAGTGTTTAAATGTGATGAAATACACTGGTACCAAGACAGTTTATTTCTTGGAGGGTTTGTCATTCTTGAAGCCTACTGGGAAGCCAGGCCTTTTCTAGTAAAGTGATGCAATGTCTTAAGGGAAATAACTAGGTTGTTCTACAAAAGTGCGAGTAGAAACTTGACGAGAAGAGAGAAAGAATGAGAGAGAGCTCAAGGAGATTCTTCCATGTTGTAACATGAATGATTATTTTGTTCCACTTTCAATGCTAAATAATACAAGAGGTCCTAATCAAGCTGTTGAAATCCAAAGACATAGAAAAACAGAAAACTCGCAAGAAAAAAATTCTCATCATATACATAGGAACAACAATATATAGGTAACTTCTTACCAGAAACAATGGAGATCAGAAAGCAATGAAATGAAATATGCAAAATGTGAATCCAAAACTCTACATGTAGCAAGATGATTCTTCAAAAATAAAGAATGCTTAGAATGTCATTCTAAGTGAAGTAATCCAGAAAGAGAAAGAAAAATACCATATGAGATCGCTCATATGTGGAATCTGAAAAAAAAAAAAAAGCATAAATACAAAACAGAAATAGACTCACAGACATAGAATATAAACTTGTGGTTGCCAAGGGGGCAGGGGCTGGGAAGAGATAAACTGGGATTTCAAAATTGTAGAATAGATAAACAAGATTATATTGTATAGCACAGGAAAATATATACAAGATCTTATGGTAGCTCACAGAGAAAAAAATGTGACAATGAATATACACATGTTCATGTATAACTGAAAAATTGTGTTCTACACTGGAATTTGACACAACATTGTAAAATGATTATGAATCAATAAAAAAATGTTAAAAATAAATAAATAAATAAAGAATGCTTGGCCTCTCTTGCTCCCTTGTCTTCGGAGATGGCCCGCACTCTGTGGAGTGTGTATCTACTTTTATTTTAACCTGAGCACCCAACCCCCACACCTTGTGGCCTTTCTCTCACCTTTTGAAACAGCCTACACTCTATGCAATATGTATCTCTCTAAATAAATCTACGTTTACTCAAAAAAATAAAAAATAAAAAAATAATGATTTGAATCATTTTGGTATAAAAGGATTTGCACATAGACATTTAATCTAATCATGTATTTCATTAATTCTAAGATACCAATTTATTTAATATTCTAACAACTCAGAAATAAATATATATATATATTAATCAATAGCATCCTAATGTCAATGGTAGTCAGTGAGCAGTTCTGACACAGTAGTTTGGTCATTTGACACTGAACTTAATACTCGTAGTGGCATGATTGTAGAACTACAATCCCTCATTGATTTATTATGGACAATTTAAAGGCATTTATTCACAGGCAATGTGTTTACATTAAAAACATCAGGGAATCAAATATTAAAAATAAAAATATTGGTTAAAATATTAATCAGCTTAAGAAAAATACAGAAATATAACATTTCCATAAACAAGCGTCTGTTAATAGAAACAGATATAAATCATAAAATGCCCATTAAAAAGAAAAGCTCAAAAAATTAAATTCTTAGTTAGAAATTTCATAAGACTTATAGAAGGTGAAAACTGTAAACTTTGCTGAAGAATAGAAAAATTGATATTAATAGAGAGATGTGGCTTTTTCCTGGAAAAGAAAACTCGATCTTACAAAAACGTCAAGTTCCCCCAAAACTAAACAATAGAATCAAACCGGTGTGTCTAAAACACTGACAGAGCTTTTTGGTTTCCTTAGAAGGATATATTTTGAAATTCTGTTGGAAGAATAAATGACTAACAATACAAAAGTCCTCAGAAACAGGAGTAACACTGTTGTAATTAAAGTGTGTGTGTCTAAGTAGAAGTATACCGAAAAAATATATGAACAAGATCGTAAAAAGTTCTTTATGAGAGCCTGCCCAATAAGAAGCAAGTGTCAAATATGTATGTACTAGTAGGAGAAATGATAAATATTGGTTAACCCAAACAATACAAGTCTTAAGTTTTGTTAAATTTTGATGTCACAAGAAAGACTTTTAAAATGTTATGTAGTAAGAAGCATTCCTACTTCCGATTCAGTAGTTGGGGGATATAGAATTTGGCCAAACAGAGTCCTGCTGTTTGCAATTGGAGTCAGAGACATTAAGCTCAAGTAGTGCACCTGTTTCAAGGCTGTAGTTTTAAGGCTGCCATTTCCAGGCTGCAGGTGAGATGGATAGAACACAGGGTCTAACTCGCTGACCCTCCTCAGGAAGCCGCATGTTGGAGAATACAGTTCATCTAGGTCTCCACTTCTAAACTCCTGTGCAAAGACTCCTAGTAGGAAGTCCGGGTCTGCAACTGGATGCTGATGGTATGAGCGTCCTCTCGCTGAACTATTAGAACTTTTTTGCAGTATAATAGACCTTAATCGTATAATTCAATACACACTGTATAATATACTTTCATCGTTCCTCGTAGCCAAGCGACCACTTCTTCTGCTACTAGTGAACAGTTATTTGGACGACCCATGATGCATATTAAATAAACAGAAAAGAGAGCTCAGATATCAACAAAGGTTTTCGAGGGCATTTTGTAGATGATAGCGGTATGTTTAAAATCTTTAGGGATATGATTAATTATTCAAAAGCAGGTGTTAAGACAATTACCTAGCCATTTTGAAAACAAAAGCTGGGTTCTCAATTCATTGTTCAGTTCAAAATAAATGTCACATTCATATAAATGACAAAAATATTACGGGAACACCACAAGAAAATGTTAAACATGTTTATATCGATGGATAGTAAAATCACTAAAATGAAACCAGAAATAATATAATCGAAAGCCAATATATTTAACAATCTAAATTGAAAGACTTTGGCCCAATAAATGGAAGAAATAAAGCTAAAGTACTAATAACAAAATAGTAAAACAATTGCAACATACTATAAATATCAAAGAAAATGTTAAAGTCTCATACACAGAGTTTTCACAAATCAATTCTGAATTTAATTTAGAAATATAACAAAAGTCGGCAACCAGGATAACAGAAGGATACTGAGTCCCAGATGTTCTTGCTGAACTACTGTAAAATCCCAGAACTATCTTGCCCTGACTTCTTGATGAAAGAGGCAAATAAATACTTCTGGCACAAACCCTTACAGATGCATTCAGCTTCCACAGCTACGTGATGATCACGCTCTCAGGTTCAATATTTATAAAGAAGCTCTCCGTTTCCTCTACTTCATACTTGAACTGGATATTCCATTTGTGTATCTCATTTTATTTAATTTTCTCCTCATATTCCTAACAAACCCTAGCAATCTTATTGCACTGATTTGCTTGATTATCTGATTATTGCTGACTGTTAGCAAATAGAAGTATTAATAGATGCATTACTAATGTAAGGTCATATGTGGTAATTACATAATGATTAGTTTAGTTTCATTTCAAATGCAAGAAAGTGCCCAGACCTACAGAACCTTATAAACCTGTCCTCATTGGTTGACGTATTGTATGTTAGTTATTCCTTGAAGTAGGCTTGTAACGAAAGCAAAAATAAATCAAAGCCTAGTTTGTTATAAGATTATGATAACATTTGGTATGTTTACCTTCTCAAAGTCAGTAATTTGAATTATAACAAGGAGGGGGGTCAATATCCTATTGGGAAGTGAAGCCTTCTTTTCATCTCTACTTTAAAAAAAAAAAAGTCATCATCAAAACACATAACTGTAACACCACATTCACACCACAACCTTTGATGCATCAGGTCAGACATGCAATGTGTTAACATTAGGAATTTTACCTCCTTTTAGTGTGTTAATATTATAATGGTTCATTTCTTAAAATTGACATTAGGGAATCATATCTAGAAAAGAAAGTCAACACAAAACTCATTTTTCTGAAATGTATTTACCAGGAAAAAAAAAAAAGCCATGTCAGAACCTAATATGTCTTTGGAAATAATCATATAATACAAACTGAAGTTGAGGAGGGGGCAGTGCATCACCATGTCACCGAGCTCTGTTTTACGGTGTAAGCAGCATGAGCCTTACTACAGGTTAAAGCTTTAACCTACCAACAGTTTCACAGTTTAAGAACTTTTGCTTATTTGCTTCTGAGATACTTTTTTTTGTTGCTACATTAACTGAATCCTTAGGATGCTTCCTCCTTGTACTAAAATTTCCCTAAGAATGTATGTAGTGAGATATAGATGGGAGTTTTCCAGACAGATATTAAACTAGTTTTACTTTCCCAGTCTCATTTTTTTTTCCTGTTTAAAGCAGATAATACACAGAAAAGTGTATTTCTGCAGTTTAATTCAGGACTCTACGAGGCATTAAAGTGACTCTCAGATGGTAGGTGAAGAACATAAAAGGAGAACAAGACATATGGTCTCTGCCCAGGGACTGTAAGCCTAGGGAAGAGACTGGTTTAGTGGGTAATGTTTTGATTTACTCTCTTGTGTATTTTTTTCCTCAGTAATACCTTTATCTACATGTTCCTTTTCGAACTTAAAATAAATTTTGAGGTAATGCTCCCTTATCAAAAATATAACAAAATATAGCAAAAATGGTGTTAATTTCTTGGTCATAAGGTTCAAAACCGTCTTGAAAACATACTCACCTTTCCAGAATTTTGTTCAGTAACAGGTGACCCTTTTATCTCTGGGATCAGGTACTTGTAAAATATAATGACTGTTTGGGATTCCAAAAGTTCAGGCTTAGAATATCAAAATCAAATTTTCAACAAATTTTAGCATAAAGTTTATACTATAAACCAGAGCATTCCAAAACTTTAGCAACAGCACAATTATATCCCAAGAACAGGGTCATAAATAAGCCAGGAAATATTACTGGTTGTAAAGGTTTTAGGGTGATAAATTAATAGTTATACAACAAATTTTTTTTAACCATGCCAACTTTTCTAGCATTGAAATGATAATAAAAATCTATATATGTGACAATTCAATTTCCAACCATCAAAAAAAAAACTGGTATCTTATGTGATCTCCAACCATAAATAACTATAAAATCAGACAAAATATATGAGAACATTTTAAGGCACTGAACAATGGGCAAAGCAGTGCTGTGATTTTTAAGAGAATGCTCTATGTACAAGAAATTTCTCTACTCATCTCAGGGAAATGGAGCCTGAGTGTAGCAGTGGCATTGCTGAGCTGTGGGAGCAGAGATCAGAAATCCATAGTGCTGAAGGGGATGGGATTTTCAGGGCAGGTTCCTGGAAAGGAAGAAGTTGAACAAAGGGACCCAAGAAGTTTCTGTGAGGGTTCACCCTGAGTTTTGGCTGAGGGCTTGGCTGTGCACGCTCGCTGAAAGACCCCACTAGACTTGGCAGAAAGTAGGTGGTACTGGACTAAGATTGAATGGAGATAACTGTGGTCACACAAGGACGGAAGGTACCGCAGTTATGGCTCACTCTGAGAAAAGGCACATTGCTGAGGATTTCAGATATGCACTGATAGCCCAGGAAGGACATCCCTTTGGAATAAAGGCAACACCTTCTAATCAAGGACAAAATCAAATAGACCGTGACAAAGACTGAAACCAAGACTAACAGAATCCATGAGAACCCACAAGTAACGTAACTGACTGCCAAAGTAGGTGACGTGCAGGGGATTTTTTAAAGCCATGATTCTATACTGTAACGTTCTCTAGTGATAAATACCTAACTATCTCCCTGACAAAACCTACAGATCTTCAGTGCAAAGAGTAAACTGTAATGTGTACAAATTGAAAAACAGATCAAGCAGAGGATATTTAAACTAACATCTGTGCGTTTAACTGTGTTAAAAATGTATGATATAACCTGACTACAGGAGGTGGGGGAAAAGAGGTGCTGGTCTAATAACTTTAGAAATGACTAGACCATAAGACCAAAGACAAAGGACAATGTACATACACTTTACTGTAGCTGGTGACATTTTTGTCTCATGGTGGTATAGGCTAACAGTTTTGAAACAACTACATACATGTTAAAACTGAACAAGTAAATGGATGGTGGAAAGTGGGAGCCAGATTTCTTGCTGTTGGAATGGGAAGTTATAGATAAGCAAGAGGGGAAAGGTTAGAATGAACCAGGTAGTCCTGGATGAAAGTCAGAAATATCAGTATGTATTAATATTTAGTTTATATAAGTACTGAAGGATAGACACAGAGATAATTACAGACAGGGTTTTTTAAAATATATTTTTATTGAAGTATAGTCAGTTTGCAATATTGTGTCAATTTCTGGTGTACAGCACAATGCTTCAGTCATATAGGAACATACATATATTCATTTTCATATTCTTTTCAACCATAAGTTGCTGCACAATATTGAATATAGTTCCCTGTGCTATGAACTTGTTGTTTATCTATTTTATATATAGTAGTTAGTATCTGCAAATCTCGAACTCTCAGTGTATCTCTTCCCACTCGCTTCCTCCATGGTAACCATAAGTTTACTTTCTTTGGCTGTGAGGCTGTTTCTGTTTTGTAAGTAAGTTTGCTTGTCTTTTTTTTTTAGATTCCATGTATAAGTGATATCATATGGTATTTTTTCTCTTTCTGATTTATTTCACTTAGAATAACATTCTCCAGGCCCATCTATGTTGCTGAGAATTGCATTATTTTATTATTTTTTATGGCCGAGTAGTATTCTATTGTATAAATATACCACAGCTTCTTTATCTAGTCATTTGTCGGTGAACATTTAGGTTTTTTCCATGTCTTGGCTATTGTATATAGTGGTGCTATGAACATTGGGGCACATGTTAGATAGGGGTTTATACACAGGTTGGTACACATACTTATACATCCTAAATATATCCACAAGGAGGACCTAGAACTAATGACTCAATAGAAATGAGCAGACCTAAAACCCAGATCTTGATTTTTAATACTATTCCCCAATAAAAGGAACCAAGGCTCCCTGAAGAGATAGCCGAGTCTAGAACTGAAGCAGAGAATATACGGAATGAGCCTGGAGCATCTTGTAGTGTCAGAGAGTAATGTTTACCATCCATAATGAAGGGGTTAAGTCAAGAGACCCTAAAAGTTCTCCCAACAGCCAAAGATGGAAATAATTTTAGCAAAAATGTAAATATTATAGTATCAGATTATAACCTAAAACATAAAATAAATATCCATGAATTGATAGTAATGTAAATAATTTAGTAAATAAACAAATTTGGGAGTAAAGACAAACCTACAGATGAGGCCAAATAATTTGTGTAGATTCTCCCTTCTCAAGGAGGTGGAGTATAATTCCCGCCTAATAAGTCACTTACTTCCAAAGAGTAAATTTTGAAAAAGTGTGTGTCTCTGTGTGTGTGCATGAGTTGCAGTACAGAAACCTGACAAATGTTACCTTAGATCGGTGATCAACATTAACATAACCAATGATAAATCACACTGTTATCCTGTACCCTTTATATGATGTGCTGTGGCCTTCCTCCACAAAACTCATAAGCCTTATCCAACCACAGGACAATCATCAGACAAATCCTAATTGAGAGAAAGTTTTACAAAATATTTGACCAATATTTCTCAAAACTGTCAAGGTCGTCTAAAAACAAGGAGAGTCTGTAAAACTGTCACAGCCCAGAGAACCCTAAGAAGACTCGCTGATTAAATGCAGTGATATCCTAGATAAGCTCCTGTATTAGAAAAAGGATATTAGGGGACAGACTAATGAAATCTGAAAAAAAGCAGAGAGGGTAGTTGATAATAATGTACCAATATTGGTTCATTAGTTACGATAAATGCAGCATGCTAATGTAAGATGTTAGCGATAGGCAAGGCTTGGTGCGGGGTACTTAGAAACTCTCTGCACTATCACTGCAACTTTTCTGTAAGTCTAAAACTACTCAAAATTTAAAGTTTTTTTAAAAATATTAAACAAAAATGAATATACAGCAAAAGCAGTGACTGGCCCCAGTATAGGCAGAATAAGCCACACCGTGGCTAAAATCAATGAGAACAGGGAACGGCCCAAAAAGCAAATGCCCCTTCCTTAAGGTTATCTCCCCAGCCCCATCCTGGAATCAGGTGGCCCCTGGAGACTAAGAAAGAGGAATAGAAGAGGATCATGTTAGTCCTAAAACTCACTATTTTAAACTGGAGGAAGCTAAGTTACTTTGGCAAGATTATAATTTCTACTGCTAAAGAAATGGGGAATTCAAAGACATGTCTAATTCACTTATGGGTGATAAAATAATGCTTATGTTGGATTTTGGGGGCATTCATAAATTTGAAAGTGTATAAACCTTCTACCCATACATCAAAGGAAAATTGATGAAGAGTGCAAAAATGGAGAGTTGAGGGTATTATAGAACCAGAACACTGAAGGTTAACCCACTCTGGTAATTCAGTAAAGATCTCTCCTATTCGTCGGATGAAAGAACTAAGGTTTAGCAACAGGTGCACGATAGTGAGACATATATATATAAATGAAATAAGTATACTGAAATGACTCAGAAAAGAATAATTAAATATACGTCTGGTGATATGATTTGGGGCAATGCTCTGCTGATGTGCAGCATCAGAAATTCAAGTCAATGGTAGAGGGAAACAGGATGTAATTTTAAATAGGACAGTTGGCGTAGAACTCATGGAGAACACACTAGAACAAAAAACTTGAAGGAGATTAAAGAGTTACTAACATGGATATCTGGAGAAGGGTTTTCTGGTACAAGGAACAGGCAGTGAAGAGATACTAGGTTGAAAGTGAGTCCGGCATGTTTAAAGAACTGCAATCAGAAGCATGTGACTTGAAGAGAAGAAACGAGAGAGCGTTGTCAGTGATGAGTTCAGAGAGGAGATGAGGGCTGGATACTGTAGGGTCTTGAGGACAAAGAAAGAATTTTAGCTTAACTCCTAGATGGAAACCATGGAAAGTTTTCTCTAGAGGAGAGACATGATCTAACGTTTGTCATAATCATTTATCCTACAAATGATTGGCTTGATTTAAGAAAATGTATGAGGACAACAAAGAAGCAACTAGGAGGGATTCTCTGAGAGTACACATAATAGAAGCATGGGTGTATTTAACTACATGCACCCTAAATGTATAATGTATAATCTGCATTCAAGGAGACACGTTTCCAAGAAACGAAAGCAACAGTTGCTTCTAGGGATAGTACGTTGCCCTCCCTATCTCTCTTTCAACCTTCTCTAACTCTGCCAACAATTTCCCCTCAGTAAATAACCATTTGCATATCATCATTGAAAGTGACACTAGTAAAAATTGAATTCTTCTCTAGAAGAATTTAAACACATGTGTGGTTACACCACCACATATGAGGATTACATAGAAGGAAGTTGGTGACAAATATAAAGCATACGTCAGGTTTATATTTGTGTCCGTATGAAATCACAAAAAATAAAAATGCTCTAACACAATAGCAGATGAGGATTTGGGCAGATAGGAAACATATGAGCCCGCATTCTGAACTAGAAGTCTAACTTGGGATTCTAGCTTCTACCTACCTTGTCAAATCTATTCCCAGTTGAACTGGTGAAATCTTTAGGCAAGACAATCCAAGACAGAGCATCTCTATGGACTGTTTCACGCTGAAGTCCCATGGAGAGCTTTCACGTTCTCTCTTGATGGCCAGAGGTTCAGAGTGAGCACTACTACACAGGCAAGGCTGCCTGCACAGCAGGAAGCAAGCCAGTGAAGAATGAGCTGTTCCCAGTAAGCAGCCATGGATCTCTCCCTTCTCGTGCATTTCTACATGTCCAAGAAAATTAGAGGAAAGAAGGAGAAGGAATATAACCCAAACTTACACAAGCAACAAGCCAGTAGCTTTGTTTTTGCTTTCTTCCTGACTAGTCCAGGGTAAATTGTCTACTATGGAGAAAACTGAAGAGGCCCTTGAAATTCAAATTCGAGACATAGCTATGACCAAAAAGATCTATTAAGGAACACAATTAAATGATAAGATGTATTCTAGTAATGAAAACATTTGTGTAGTGCATTAAAACATATAAATTTTGTTCTAGAGTCTGCATTTAATATTTACCACAACACCACAAATAAGGCACAATAACTAAATCAAATTCAGACGAAATTATCACCACTTTGTTGAGAGATTTGTCTAGATTCCTCCCTTTACATGAGAATGTTCCAGCTATCATTTCTGCCCTAAAATTAAATGTATTTCCATTAATCTGTGTTACTTTTCCAGCTATATTTAGAGGTAATAGATGTAAGTTAACAAGGTTAGCTCAGTATTGTAAGTCGCACCATAATAACAAGCCCCAGCCTCAGCATTTTTCTAGAACATCCGCCTGAAGATCCCAAGAACTTCACACTGAGTCACTAGTTTGAATTGTCTGAGATGGGAGTGATCTTGCCAAGGAACAGCAAAAAGGACACTGTCGATGGAGCATCGTGCGTAAAGAAGATGGTGTTGAAAAGGGAACCAATTGTTACCTTATATGGGCCATTGTAAGCCTAAGTAAAAAGTTGAGACTTTATACTACATGTCAAGGGAAAATATTAGAGTTTTAAGTGTGTGTGTATGTGTGTATCACCCTGGCTGCTCTAGGTCAAATGAACTATAGGGAGGAAGGCAAGTAGAAATACCATTTAAGGGACTATTGTCACAACTGAGGTGGGACATGATGGTGATGTGGTCATGATGGTGGTGGTGATTCTGGGAGTGAAAAGTGGTACAGCTGGGATGCATTTTGATGTTCAGGCCCATGGGATGCCAACAGATGGATACAGACATAATTAACAGAGAGAACTCAAGACTGAGTCCTAGACTTTTGGACTGGCTATCTGGTTGAACAGCGTAAATGAGCTAGGATAGGGGAAAATGGAAGAAACAGTTTGATGAGAAAAGTGGAGGGAAAATCAAAAGATTTATTTAAGACATGCAAAGATGTTTGAGATTCCCAGGATAACCAAGTGAGAATGTCATGCAGGCAGGTAGACATTCTACTCTGGAACTCAGTAAAGGGACAGAAACTCAGGATCAAATTTAGGAAATGTTTGAACAAAAGAAATCAGATTCTTACTCTTAAGTCTTTTAAATACACATGTAAGAGTAGAATATGTGCTTAAATATATGAATAGAGATAATCAGAGAGGAAAAATACAACCCCTATTTGGAATTCTCATGAGTTTAAAAAAATTTTTTTGGTTGAATTCCAGAACAGTGTATCAGAGTAAGTGTGCATGTGTTTATGTGGGGGGAGCTGTTTCATCAGAGTATCTCTAGACACATTCTGTTCCTTCTGATGGTGGTGCCATTCCATTTACAGTATGTGTACTTTATTGTATTATTGTGTTTCCTTATATTTATTCCAAACTGCATTACATTTTACCACAGTTTTAAAAAATATTTTACATTATAATTTTATAGATGTAAGTTCACGTTTTCACTGAGGGTCAATAAAAACAATCTAGCTCCTTTGCTGAACATCATATATTTTAATGAAATAATGTGGATATAAATCCAACAGACTTCTTTGTCTAGGGAAAGCTAGAAGATTTTCTTCCAAACATTCTACTTTCTTTCAGTAAACTGAAAAAGTGTTAGAAAGATTGTTAAAGATTAAGGGAAAGAAGTTTAATTGAGACCAGATTTTTGACCTGTGGACTTAATTGGGAATGACTCCATTTAATCCCAACAAAAGGTATTCCTCTGAGTAGGACAGAATCAAACTCTATGAGAAAAAAAAAAGGTGGTTCCAATGTCCATATTAAGAAAACATCGTACACAGATGTTTTCAGCAATGTGAACAAAGCATTTATCAAATTTTTTTTCTAAAAATTCCCAATTTAACTTTAACATCTACATAAGGAGATTGTTTTCTGTACACTCCAATGAATTAAGATATGTGCCATTCTATCATTTAAACCAACATGTGAAGTATTTTTAAAGTCTCACATGAAGACTACTGTTTATTGAGTAACTGTTTTATCAATCAATCTTTATTTAGAAAGCTGTTTTTATTCACATCACATCTTAAACGCTACAGAATAAAAGGCATAAAAATACCAGTGACAGATAAAACAGAGAAAATTGCTCTGAACAAACTCTTCTAGAATAGTGTGGTGCATATAAATTATGAAAACACTTAAAACTTGATCAAAAAGGGAGGCCTTTAACTTTCATTTAAATGCATGAACAGATGTGGCAGACCTAATGTCAATGGATAAATGGCCCCAGAATGTGGAATATGACAGCGAGATCTCTGAGTGTTTTTAAACTCATGCCAGGCATCGCTGGATTCCTTTAACAATTAATGAGTCAAAGACCTAGGGTTCATGTAGGGTGGTTGTCTGTCAAGGTTGATAGGACCCTGGCCACCAAAGGCCTTAGCTAATGCTGTGAAGACAATGATCATCACTTAGTCAGTTTGCTGCCTCCCAGTTACCAGTGTATATGAAGACAAGTTGAGTCTCACTTCAAAAATGAGTACCATATAAGTCCACTTAGAATTATGCCTCCAATTTTATTCTTATAAATTGTATTCTTATAGCTAAAGCACTATAAAAATTTGTTTATAACTCTACTACTTCAACAATTCCTTTAGTTTAACCAGTGGAGTGTGTGTGTGTGTGTATAAACATGTATTTCCTGGAAAATGTTAAGGTTTGGTCAATTGGATCAGTTATAAGTAAACAAAAATCTTAAACTCTATGGAAATACTTACAGATATAGCATATGATCCCACAAATATATCAGAATTGTTAGGATGGTCTCCAAACAAAGATTGAAAGATTGTATTTAAAAATACAATTTGAAGCCTTAAAAGCTTTAAGAGCAGACAACAGCTGTATTCTATAGGACAGCATATTCACTGTGTCATTAAAGTCATTGATTATATGATCTTGAATGTGGATAGCAACTGAAAATCATAGAGAGCTTTGTGTCTGACAAAGGACTTCTGTCTAAATATCTCATTTCATTTGCTCTGTCATTCTGTGAGGTTTTTCTCATTGCAGCCCAAACAAATCCTATCAATTTGACTCCTTATGTATTTCCTGGAATTCTTCCTTTCCTCCATCTTCAATGCTGTTGTATTAGTTTATGAATTTATGATTTCTCACCTGGACTACAATAGCCTATGAGTTACCCTTCCTGTCCGTGGTTTTATGACATTCCATTGATTCCAGATAACCTTTCCAATATAAAAGCTCTAAAAAACCCTTCGATGACTGCAAATCCTTTTTTTTTCAGCCTCTCCTCCATCCCATCTTCAGATTCCGGACACTTTTTCCCCCACTCTAGCTGTGAGGAATAACAGATGGTGAATACAGTATTGTCTCAGACCTCTACACTCTCCACCATGCTCTTCTCTCCACCTCATACGTCCCTCACTCCTCCTGTATCTACCGATGAGCAACGTGTCCTCCTCTTCTAAGTCCTAAATAAAGGGTCACAGTCCCACAGAATTCTCCTTTCTCTGCACATAGAACTAACCACTCCAGTTTGAGTGCGCCTACTGAATTCTATGCACATGTTTATCATGGCTCTCATAATCCTTAATTATATGAGTTTATGTTTATCACTCTATCACCACTAAGTAGCTCCTTGAAGAAAGGACTGGACCCTTTTTCCATTGTACCTCAAGTTCCAAATACAAAAGAAAGAAATACTTCAACATCTACTGAACATAGGATACGTGATTGAAAACCAGGATCATTTGCGTTCAAAGATTAGTGTTTCTCCTACATCACTATAAAATATGTCATGTTTACTGAATACTTAATGCCCAACATTCTTTTAAGCAATTTACATTTTATTCTACTTTCATAGAATAAAATTTTTACAGATGATGTCCATTTTACAGATGATGTAACTAAGTCTGAGCTGTTACTGGAATTCCATAGGGTCATACAAATAGTAAGTGTCCCAGGCTATAATGTCAGTCCCTGGTTGAACTGCTTTGTATGCTTTTATAATGGAAGTGAATGTGAAAAAAATTATAACTGGGGAAAGGGTATATAGCTCAGTGGTAGAGTGTGTGCCTAACAAGCACAAGGTCCTGGGTTCAATCCCCAGTACCTCCATTAAAAATGAAAAACCTAATTACCCCTCTCCCCAAAAAATGTATACAGTGCTGTATGTCAATTATCTCTCAATAAAACTGGAGGGAAAAAGTCTTTTTTAAAACTTTTAAAAACTTAAAAGAAGGTTATAGTTGAAAGACACCAGAGAGTAGATGTAATGAATTTATTCTTTTGAGACATGAATGCAAGGAATTATTGGCATCAAAGCAGAAACCAGTAAGATGTCTTCTACCTTCCTCCCATTTTTTGTCTTCTTCCATGTTGTTGTTCCTTGAAAAAAATCTACATTATACAGTGAGACTTGTATAGAATTTTTATGGATTCTGTGCAGGGAAAAGTAGTAAAAAATGAGTAAATCTTTGTCAGCTTGCAAACTGCCTAATTTAAGCCTGAAACCATTAACTTGACTTGTCTCTCCCACATCACCAAATGTCAAAATGTGCAGTGCCAAAAGGTTGGCTTTATTATTTCAAGTATAAAAAGAGAAGTTTAAAAATAATATTTATTTTTCTCTTAGCTTATCTCAGTTTAAGGGTATATATACATTTTTTCTCATTTTCTATGCTGTACTTTGTTTATATATGTAGGATTTGTGGGAGCAAATATTTAGGAGCTAAAAGAAAGAAAAAGCTGCCTTGTTATTTTCTTAAAACTCCTAAGGAAAAATGATCAAGAACCAGAGGTAAACACATGAAAATATATATACAGAGACATCTGCCTGAATTAAAAATCAAGGGAAAAGGCAGGCACACAAAGGAAAAACTACAAAACAAAATAACTCCAGGAGTCTGACATCTGATCTAGAGAAGGCTGGTAAGAGCATCTATGTTTGACCAGAAGAGAATTTCACTGTACAGAATTGTTTCAACAGCACATGCCAGTTGCATGTTTTAAAAGAAAATTTTTTATAAAAGCCAGTTATTTACATATGAATGCTTGAGAATTTGCTTGGGATGCAGACAGACAATCTCCCAGAGAAAAGCAAACACTTAACATAAAATACAAAGATATTACACTAATTTTTTAAAACTATGAATTAAAACCACTAAATCTAACTTGCCTAAGTTTATTCCTTTTTGTTTCTTCATTCTTTCTTGTCATTAGTATTTAGCCCTCAATATATCAAGAAAATTGTCACCATTATTTGTTTTATCTGGATCCAAATTAAACTCTTTTAAAACTAATTTTGTAATTTAATAAATAGTTCTCAGAAATAAGAATAAAAAGTTGAAAACAACTAGATTCAAAATTTTAAAATAAATTTAATCATTACAAACCTTTTTGTAACAAGTAAATTTTGGCACACAAACATCATAAAAGGTGAAAAATGTGTCACACCTCCTTTTAGCAAAACAGAATAGTCCACGTTCTTACTGCAAAACACTGCTTGATGAAGTCCTTCCTATTAAATGAAAGCTGGATGAAATTACCACACCCATTTTGTTCTTGGAAATGTATTGTCCACATATATATTCTAGAAAATTCATCCAAATGTTGTCATCCGAAGACTCATCTCATTGTCTAAGATTCCACTTACACGATCCATTTCACACCATCCATGATCCATTTCGCCATCATCATTGGAGTACTTACTGCTCTCTGTCTCTTTGAATTTATCTTCTGATTTATCTAATAATTGTGAAACATTTTCCTCTGTCAATTTTCTTCTCTATGCTATTAAGAGCAGAAAATGAAAAATTCTGAAATCTCAATTGTCTTCAATAAAAGCTAAAAGCAGATTATAGAGGTGGTGTCTCCAGCTTTCTCTTATCCTCCTGAAAGACAACACAACATTCTGGACAACAAAATGATAAAAGTGAAGGATAATAATAATTCTTTCACTGTTATTTATCCTTCTAACGAACCACAGCACAGGTAAACTTTTTCTTAAAGAGCTATATAGGAAATATTTTAGGTTTACAAGCCATATTCTCTCAGTTGCAACTACTCAACTCTGCCACTGAAGCAAAAGCAGACACAGACAATGCATAAATGAATATGACTCTGTCCCAGTGCAACTATTTTTTTACAAAAACAGACAATGATCCCAATTTCATGATCCACATATCTTTAAAAATAAACAAAGAAAGCTAATTACCTCCCCACTGACATAAATAAGTATATATTTTTTAAGAAGTAGATGATGAAGTGAGGACTGGTAAGGTTAGGGTGAGATAGTGTTAAGAATGATGTTTCAGGAAATATAAAACAGTGAGACTAGAAGGCAACTAATGGTCTCTGACAATGATCAAGGTTCTGGAATACCCTTGAGAACTGAAGAGCAAAAAGCAGTTTCAGGTAAATGAAAGAAAAGAAGAGATAATAAATATAAAATGAGTTTAAGTCCAAAAAGAGAAAACAGTGTTACTTTAAAAAAAAAAACCTGTAATTAATCTGTGAGAGACTCTGTGATACCCTTATGTTAGTACCTAAATTCGCTCCCAATTTTACATTTACCAGGATTTTTCCAAGAAAATTAATCTCTCACTTGGTGGCAATTGCCAGATGCCTGTCTGTGGAACATAAGAAGTAAAAGCGTCCCACCCACCAGTCGAACAGCTTGACTTAAGGAAATATGGGACAGCTCTTGATGGGAGAAGATAAACAAAAACAAACCTAATGGACATTAGTCAAATTAGAAAAAAAGTACATTCAATTAATTAATTCATGAAGACTTCTCTATAACTTGAACAAAGAACTAGGGAAAAAGAAAGGAAAAAAGAAAGAAACAATGTTGCCTTGAACATTTAAAACCAATTTGGTGAAAAACTTCTAAAAATAACATGACTTGTAGGCAGTAAAAACTTTTCTGTGAAAATTTGATTCTTAAAGCTCTCTCAAAATACATTTCTAAACTAAGTTTATGATCTTTTTGTAGAATATGTGGTTTGTTAATCTGAAAAATGCTCCTTTTAAAGTCTAGCATAAAAAAAATTAATGAGCACATTGTGTAGAACATCACTTGATGAGTTTTAGCATGCTGTGGATAAGCAAAGAATGTTTTAAAAATATCTTATGTCTTTGGCCACTGGTATCTGCTACATTGGCAGTAAGATTTTGATGTATTACATATGAATGCTGACTCTAAACTGTTTTTACAAAATGTATTATAGGAAGCAGTTATTACTGATGGTTTGGCAATAATAATAAAAAAAAGTATAATATATATTGGAGACATCATTGTGTAACAGAAAGAAAATTAGGAGTTAGAAGCCCTGACATTTAGTGCTGATTCTGCCTCCAATTAGTTAGATAATTCATTTAACATCTCTGGCCTTAGTTTCTTTATCAGACCTGAATATATTATTTTAGTTTCCCCTCTCTCTCTCTTTTTTTTTTTAGATTGGTTAAGTCAAAAAGAAAAACAAAGCCATGATTTTTTTCTCAATGATTCCTGTGCTCAGATGTGACTTTCCATTGATTTACTCTGATGTGTACTAGCAACCAAAAGGCATTGTGTTACTAATCAGGACAGGCCCAAGCAACAGTTCACATCATGGTAGCAATGCCTCACCAACCTTGAGGGTTGTATTTCTGAAAGGTATTGTGCTTGCTAAAACTAGAATTAACAAGATCAAGATGTCCTAAAGTACATGAGTTAGCAGGGGAGGAAGGAAATCAGTATTACTGTCATTAAATATATCCAAAAAAAAAAAGGATGTAGCAGAAGTTCCAGAAGGTATCTATGTCTAAGGAAACCTGATTTGCTGGCATTGTGAACTTACTGTGCTGGATGAACTTTCTTCAGAATCATCTTCATTTCCAAGCAACATTGCTACAGTGTCTTCCTGATCTGCTGAATTTTCACCACAATCAAGGTTTTCATTAGGGAAACTGCATGGTTTGAAAAATATTTTTATTCTGTTCATATTAGATTGAAATTGAATGTCTTTGAACTTGTATACATTATTTTTTTTTATTCTCCAAATTCTCTGCTATGTAACTGTTCCAGATTAAAGGAGACTGACTAGGCACAATGAGTAAATGCAACATGTAATCCTGGATTGGATCCAGGGGAAAATTCTATAAAGAACATTATCAGGACAATTGGCAGTATCCAAATATGGATTGCTTTTTGAGGAGACTTAAAGTATTATACATTCCTAAACGAATCAAAGTCCTAAATGAGATCACTGTATTGTGGTGATAGAAAAGAATGCCTGTTCTTAAAGCACACACACACTGAATATATTTAGGGGCAATAGGGCAAGATGTGTGCAATTTACTGACCAATAGATTAGGAAAAATAATAGTGCAGAGTAGTTTGTGATAAGAAAACCTCAGTGAGGCGGGGATAGTGGGGGGTGGGGCGAGGAGAGGGAGAAAGTAAAAGTAGCAAAATGTTAATTAAGTAAACTGGGTCAAGAGTAGGTAAATAGAAGCTATTTGTAATATTCTCACAACTCTTCTGTAAGTTTGAAATTCTTTTAAAATAAGGGTTTTTAAAAGTCTCTTTTAATTGTCATATCGCATCCATAATGCCTAATTAGAAATTATTTTCGGTATTGAAGTTTACATTTTTCTGGGCCCATCCTTACAGCCACAAATAAGGTAAACTATGCACTAAATCTCTGCACTACCAGGTGTACTCTCTCACATAGGGAGGGGCCAGCAATAATTATTATATTTTTATTTAAGAAATGGCTTATAATCTTCAAGGGCAGTGTCATAAACACTTGAAAAATCTTTTTAAAAACATTTTCCTGTACATACAAAATGTGGAAGTCATTCCAGAGATCAAAATGGTTCTGAGCAATCAATGTATTGAAAGATCAACTTAAAAAAAAAAAGACCATGTCATGCTAAGTACTGAAATTGTTATTTGAGATTAGTATACTCCACTACTTACTAACTATAGTTAGCTCAGGATTACAGTTTTTTTTTTTTTCTTTAGTGGCTCATAAGCCAGAGCTGTCACAGAAAATTCACTAAGTCACCTTGATTTCACAGTTTAGTAGGGCAGATTAAAATCGTAAATTTATTTTTGACATTGCAATTTTAGCATGACACCCTTATCTGATATCAAGTTTTAGCATCTCAGAATCTCATGCAAGGCATGATAATCAGTTTTTAAATGCAAATTCTGAAAAATGGAGTTCAGCAGAGGATGAATTTGAAACCTCAAGCTAGTCATGCCTGGGAGGACACGTGAGTGTTTACTGTTGAGTTATGACAAACATATATTTCTTTTACCAAATTTTAGACCAAAAAGGCATACTGCATAGCTTATTTCTGACATTAAACATGGTCCTGTTTATCAGAGAAGACATATACAGTCAAATGTTCCTTCTCTGATTTACTATTCACTTATCTTAAAAACATGGGTAAGTTTTTAAAAAAAAAAGCAAGTAAGGTTTTAACTAATATTTTATAGGTGAAAATGGATTTCATAGGAGTCAGAATTAAAATTTTCAACTTAAAACAACCGTCTACAGGCAACACCTTCAGATGTTAGGCAAGATAATTCCAACACCTACCTGATATTCAATAGATCTACTGAATAGATGAATTTATTCAGAGTCTGTGGAGGGCCTTCAAGATGCCCTAGGAAGGAGAACAGATTAGTTTGTGGTAAGAAAACCTTAAGGAGCCAACATTTGAACTTCCGGAGCCAACGCAAAAGAACTGACTTGACCCTTAATTTGGTGAAACCTATTTCCTCAAATTTCTTGATTCACAGAAATTTGGTTTCAAAAGAAACTTTCAGAAAACATGAATCCAGCTATCTGTTGTTTACAAATGTGAATTCACCATCTTTTGCAAAGGTCACCTGATAAGTTACTGGCAGAAAGAGGAGAGCAACTCAGGTCTTTTGGCTCCCAGGTCTGTTCCTGATATATTCTGCTGTCTCGCTCTTTACAACATGTAAACACACACACACACACACACATGGAATTTCAACCTTTAAGGAAAACCTTTAAATAATTTAAAACATGCTCCTCTTTGAAAGAGCTGATTCTCCCAGTGCGTATATTACAATTATTAAATGCAAAGAGAATAATCAAAGACAATTAAACTTTCACAATACATTTATTTTACTTCCCGTAATTTGTGCACTACATATTTTAAGCATATATGATGTAGGTACTCTTTGAAGATCACTCATTTATGAAGAATTAATCCCTGTTACTTGCTTTGAATTGAGAACAATGATTTAGATAATGGAGAGGTTTTTTTTTCTTAATTTTGTTTGTATACCAAAGGCTTAAATATCTTCAACCCTATTAATTGCATTAGAACTAAGTTCTTTCTAACTTCTTTTTGAGGCATGCCATTGATTTAACATAATTTTAGTACAGTTTAACAAGAAGTAAGGCGATCTTAACTAGGACAAGAGAGATGACAAGGTGACAATGAGCATCAGTGCCAATTTTCAATGTCATGACAATGTTCCTTTCCTAAGAGTAAATATAATAAAATACTAACAGTAAATCTAAACCTAGTCATTGTCCTGATTATTTGAATTTCAATTAATGTGAGTCTTTTGCATATATTTTGAAGTATATTTTATTGACAACCCCTCTTCAATTAAATAAGTTGAGAATTTTAGTTCCAATTCTCACAATATAAGGGGAATTTAAAGGTCAGAAAAACACTCTCTTATTTTCTTCTGTCAAAATTCAGTATGCAAAAGTTCTCATGATAATTTGGCGAGAAAAAATTATATGGGAGTCAATCATTGTGAAGGACAGTTGTCCACTATCAAGCCCTTTTAATTCCTGGTTACTCAAATTGTGGTCCATGAACCAGCAGCATCAAAGTATGTTGAAATGCAGAAACCCAGGTCCTACTCCAGACCTAATGAATTATAATCTACATTTTAAGAGGATCTCTGAGTGGGTTATATACATATTAAGATTTGAGAATCATTGCTTTAAATTAAATTTGGAGAAGGCATGGGAAAGGAGTGAGTGGAAATGATTCTATTCACATTTGTATTTTCTTACCTAACTGAACATGTCATAATAGATGGGTATATAATATTATATACTATTTGTCAGACACTTTGTAAAGACTTTTAAATTCATTGTCAAATTCAAATCTCACAACAAACTTGCAATGGAAATTGTCATTGACATTTTACAGTGAGAAAAAATTGATTTACAGGAATTAAGTAAATCAAGGCAAGTTCACATAGAGGGTAACTGGTAGGAGGGAGGCTGTCCAAATCAAGAACTTCTGCACTTAATCATTATATTTTATGGCTTAGCATATGGCTATATGCACATTCCAACTTTTATCAAAACTATACCAATTTTTGAATGGAGAATATTTAAATTATACAAAGGCTGCAGTGGGAGAAAAAAAGTCTTGTAGATTAAAAAAAAATTCTTAATCATGCATGAGTCATAGATAGCTTAGGCTTTCAAAGTCCTCCATATCTGCCAACTGTGTTTTTTAAGATGATAAAATACACCAATCAGAAAATTTGGATGGATACAAGTGCGAGCTAATTACTCATAAATCAGTAAGTTAAACTAGTATTTAACCCTCTACTCATAAAAATATAACATGCAACATTAAGAATGAATTCTAAAATTTATGAGTGTTCTGATGATCATATACACTAGAAAATTCTTGTTTGTATCTGTCTGGGAGGATACATGTCTATATTTCCTTTATTCTGTAGATTAAATTATAGAATGAGAGAGATACAAATATATTAACATTTTGTTTTTTAGGCTACAGCCATTTTTTGATAAACTATAAAGATACAGGAGGTTGCTCTATTTCATAGTGGTAGTGGTGGGGAACAAAAAACTAGCAAAAAGTAAAGGAATTAACCACAGTGGTTTTCTTATAATATATCAAGTCCATAACTAACATGATTAAAATAGTTGATATTTATTGAATGCTTGCTTACATATATAAGGATCTGTCCCAAGACGATTTTTTAAAAATATCATTCAATTTTAACCATGAAACAGGAACTAGCTTTATTCAGATGAGGTAACCGAACTGTTAAATGCTGGCTCTAGGGTTTAAACCCAGGTAGACTGGCTCTAGTTCCCACAATTTAGGCTGCACAATTTCAGGAAAAGCTTACTTTACCTCCCAGTATATTTAACATATTTCAGGTTTCCTCCTTCTTCAGTAGAGAATATACATATAATTTTCCCTTTGAATTATCTTAAAGATGTATATGATGATCTCTTTATAGTCACACAGACTTAATGGTCTTATGAATGAGATAAATGCCTTAGGTTCATGTGATCAATATATATGAATTATGTCTTCAGTGGCTAGTTTTTCATTCAAAAAAAAAAAAACTGAAAGATAAACTATATTTTAATTTGTTTCCTTGCACCATCTAGTGGATTTAAGTGACAACTGCGGCAGTCGTATAAATGATTATGTCAAGTATACGATACGTCAAATTTTCCAACAGATGAGAACTATTCCTGTAACTATACTTTAGATCATACCACAAATGTGCACGTAGTTGTCTTTTTCAAGAGGGAATCAATTAAGCATGGGTACCGAGTGCATTAGCGAATGTTTAAATCTACAAATAAAATAACATAAAACAGCATCCTTATACTCCTTTTACAATTAGAGATAATGAAAGCCTGATACGTCTGAGTTCTTCCCACCGCTTTCCTAAGCTCCAAGGCTTCCCGGGCAGCTGCGCGTAGGGAGAATCCCGGAGTCTGCGCAGGGCCGGTGCGCAGGCGCGCTGAGGACCGGAAGCGGGGAGGCGGGGCTAAGCCCGGACGGGCGAGCGGAAGAGGCCGAGGTTGCTGGGTGAGGCTCGGAGACCGTTTGGCGGCGGCGAGTCCGGGGTCGGCCCGAGCTCAAAGTCCCAGACCCGGGGAGACGCCACACGAAACGGAAGGACCCGGGGTTCCGGAGCAGTCGCCGCTGGCTGCTGCTGCCCTGCCTCTGCCGCCGCGGCCGCCTCCGCCCTCGCCGCTGAAGACACGGCCCTGACAGGCCTGCAGGCCTAGGCGCGGCCCGCCGAGCCCGACGTGTTGCCGCCGGTGCTGCTGTGAGTAACCCGAGCGCCCGCCCCACGGTCGCTCACAAATTAAAATGGAGGAAATTTCGTTGGCTAACCTGGATACTAACAAGCTAGAGGCCATCGCTCAGGAGATATACGTAGACCTGATAGAGGATTCCTGTTTGGGCTTCTGCTTTGAGGTGCACCGGGCAGTCAAGTGTGGCTACTTCTACCTGGAATTCGCAGAGACTGGTAGCGTGAAGGATTTTGGCATTCAGCCAGTGGAAGATAAAGGAGCGTGTCGCCTCCCGCTTTGCTCCCTTCCTGGAGATTCTGGGAATGGGCCCGATCAGCAGCTGCAACGCTCACCTCCGGAATTTCAGTAGCTGCAACATGAGAGTCAGAGGGTGACCAGGACGATAGCATTGACCAGTCCTGTGGTTTGGAGAAGTTAGGTAGCAAAGTAGAAAAATTGGAAGAAAAAAAACAAATCAGACAAAAGCCCCAATTCCCATTCAAGATCCTAGCCTGTAAAAAACTCGAAGTGGAGATTTTAGGAATTCAGATTCTTGTATAATGTATTACCTTGGATCAGCTTTGAAACCCTGGACAGGAGGAGCTGCATCCCACGCACCATGCAGTGGTTGATTTCTAAACACACCAGAAAGTGTGCAAGAACCCTGTACTGTCCCGAGTGCACAGGTGAGCAGCTGTGTGCTCAGCATATAAAGTTCTTTGGTTCCTCAGCCGTTCTGTCTGCCTGATATCAAGGGCTTTCTGGATAACTGACAGTTTGGACATAACTGATGGTCAGGCCTTAATCGTTGGGCCTCAGTGGGACTGCACCTGATCTGTGAGCCTCTGATTTAGGCTTTTCCAAGACAAATGAAAGTCAGGTATGAGATCTGGATATTAATAATTACAATTTGGGAAAACCAAGAAAGAATTCCTGGCTGAATCTGGTAGGAGAAGCTCTGTGGTCGTGACTCCAACAAGAAGAAAAGGTCAAAGCCACCAGTTTCCCAAAGGTCCAGCATTTACAATGACCTCAACGGACTTGGGGACATGGGGACATGGGCTAGCTTTCTGCTGAACAGAGCCCTCTTTCTTGCACCGCACTTGGTGGCATAGGCTTAGCAGATGAACAACTTGGCTGTCCAGGCAGGCTGAGGATTAAGTTATGATCCCTTGGGGAGGTAGCAGGGGCCTCTGCAACTATGCACAGATCTTTCAGACTGCAGGATGCTTCTCTGGATATACATGCTGTGGACAGCAGTTCGGTGGGGCCTACTCTGAGTTACTGATTACCTAGCCAGTCCATGGGTCTCACTTGCTTGTTAGGCCAGGTCACTACCTGCCTCCCATTTCAGGGGCAGGAGTGAGCTATGGAAGAGCATCATGGCTGTGCAGGAGGCAGTGGTTTGAAAGCTTTTGAAAGCTGAGCCCAGAGGGGCACGTTTCCAGCTGCACTCAATAATGTGAATGGGATTAGTGCTAGGAGCCAAGGAGCAGGACTGGGTCATCTCATCTGACTACAGTATCCCACTGAATGTCCCTTTTCCTTGGATTGGGCAGTCACACTCACACAGCTCTGTTACGGTGACTGTCTAGAGTGTCACCACCTTCTCTGCCCCTCACAAGGGGCAGCCCTTTCCACTCAATCCCCTTTAGACAACAGGAGCTGTCCTTTTGTTGTTGGAAGTCAGGGAACAGCCTCCAGAAGTCCCCTGGCTTTAGGGAATGGGATGGAGAGGATGGGAAGTGTGAGCTGCATATCAAAAACTACCCTCCACTTGACTCCCTGGTTAAAGTTTATGAAGTGTAGAAGGGTGGGCGCCCCAAGGTGAGCGGGGACGGTGCTGCTTTATTTGAAATGTTTTCTTACCTCATTCTGTGCCCCAGTTCGGGGCCCAGCCTCATTTGTCTGGCTTGGCCCCATATTCCTCCTGTCCCCTGCTTCACTGCCTATCTGGGTGCAGCTCATAACCCCAGGTGCTGCCTGCCACTCTGCATTCACACTGATCAGCTTCAGTTTATCTCTCTTGATGCTCCTGCTTCTGAAGCCTGCCCAGTTTTCCTTTCCTTGGCTTCTTTTAAGTTTTGTTTCACTTTCTTGTTTTTGTGGGAGATTCAGAGAAGAATCTTTCTTATGGCTCTCTCTATTGGGATAATGATGGGAAGAGAACATAATTTTTTGCGTATGAAAAGCAGTGTCATACCTGTGTTTCTCCATAGGACTGCCTCGCAGGTATGCCTGCCTGCTGTGGCTTAATCCCACCGCTACTTGGATACTGCCTCTTAGGACCTAAGCAGAAAAGCAGTGAAGGATGACACACAGAGAGGTGGAGTGGGTCCTGATCCATTTTCTCTAACTCTTGCTGTGCATGTCTCCTCCCATATCCCAGAAGGAACTATTTGGACTGTATGTACTGATTTGGGTTCCGTACTCTAGAGGGTTAAGGGAACCACAGTAATACGGCCTCAAGATAGTCTGTTACTGCATTCTCCCCCTAGAGTTGTCCTGCTCAGAGTCAGGGCTTCACTACGACTTTGTCTCCAATCCAAGAACTGTAATAACTGCTTAAAAAGTCCAATCTTGGCAAGAGCTAAAGTAATTTTGGGTTATCTGCCCTTGACTTTTTTATAGACATCTCCTTCTAAGGGGATGCAGAGGGAAAGGAGGATCTAAGTGAGACTCTGGCCTACTTATAAATAATGTCTGGGAAACAGGCTGAAGGTATGGCCATGGTTCACTCTTCCTTCAGAGAGGGAGCTCAGATTGTGACATTACTGTTTCCTTTCTGGCCTTTTCTCCTGGTTAGAGGAGGGAGAAGTGGAAATAGTTCTGAGTAATGGCTGGTTCATATTACCTCCCTCTTGGTTTGTATTTTTGTTTATTGCCCCCCATTATTAGGGCAGTAGCCCCCTGTCCTGGATGGGTATAAGGTGGGCTAGGTCCAACAGGTGCCCTGAGGGGACAAACTAACTTCTTTTTGGGGGAGAGAATGCTCCCTACCATATAGTTGACAGTGGTTAGGAACTCTTCCCTTCCCTTCCCTATCTTTCCTCTTAACAGCAGAATTCCTGTCCTTCTCTCCTCAATTAAATGTATTGATCACCCTGTAATTCTATTATGTATCTGAGTGTGTGTGTGTGTGTGTGTGGTGTGTGTGTGTGTGTGTTGGGGGGAAAGGGGTTCTTTACAAATTTCTGTGGTTTGTGGCTTTTTCTTCCATGCATTAGTTTCCACACCGCATGCCCAGGGGCCATTGCCTGGCATTGTCGCATGCTGGGATCATTGGGGAAGTGTAGTGAAGCTCACCACTGTCCTTGGTTTTGGAGAGTCTTATTTTTGCATAAGTAGTCCATCCTAAACAGATTGCTAACTGTGTATTCCCCTTGCCCCTATGGCTGCTGGTGTAAATAAACTGCATCTCCCCATTGATAAATAAGAAGAATAAACAAAATTTTTAAAAATGACTTTATGTGGCTTTGTATGTTCATCTTTTAAAATTATACATGTTTTTGGGGTGCTGACATAGTGAAGTAGGTGTTGAATCACTGTTGAACCTTAGTCACTTTCTCCTGAATGAGATTGTTAACAGAACACAGGAACTCTGCCCAGCTTTTGTTTCTCCACCTAAGTCCTGTGGATTTAGCTTTCTGCAACATCAGTGGAAGGAAGAAACTATATACAATCTTCCTTTTCCCATAACAAGTAAGGAGGTGGTAAAGTAAGTATCATCTTTAGTCTGTCACTAAATAAATCCAGTGTCAAGGGTAGTGAATTTAAATGGGACCCAAGATACCTTAATACATACATTTTACCACCATTCCAGTCTAATATTGCTCTCAAGAGGAAAATGATCCATTGCAGAAAATGAGCCAGCCTTTCTAAAGGTAATTTTTCCTAAAACTTTTCATTTTTATTTTACCCCAACTATTTAGATCTGCTTAAAAAAAAAAAATTCAGAGACTTTTCATTTCTCCCAGTTCCTAATCCAAAGTTGGAGCTTTTCCCCTAGAAATTGTACCTATTGCTCCTTAGTATTGATCAAAATCACTTGTTCACTAAATGTTTTGGGTATTAAAAAACCAGTCTAAAATTGGAAATACTTGGATGAATAAAAATTACTTACAGAAATGGGACCAGAGGAAAAACTTTCTCAGTAGAGTATCTCAGGGGACCTTATAGACATGTAACATGGTATTGAGTCACCTAATATTTGAATGCAGCTGAAGCAAATACTTTTAGATCTTATTTCATATGTACAGATTTTAATTAATATATTTCATGCTAACCTACTTAGTTCCCTGAAATGGGATTATTTGCAAGACCTCAATGCTTTACTAAATCCACTTGATGGTAGGACTTTTAAGACTTCCTTTTCATGTTTTCTAACTAATGATTCTTACATTAAAAAAAAAAAAACAACAACAACAACACTATATACCTTTTAACTCCCTAGATACTGCATTTTAGCTATGGCATGTAGCATGAGGTCAGGAACCTAATAAATGGTTGCTTGAGGTTGACAAAGACAAAATGCAGGCTCAAGTAGTTAAGGATTCAGGAGCCACTTATTTTAAACATCTTTTCATACTAGTCTTTAAAATAATTATCATGGTTAGCGAATTGCTGGCTCTCAGGTTAACTTTTAACATCAGACTTTGCTACCTTTTCTTGGCTGTGGAGGGTACAAGCTCTGATTCTCATTCATGTTCCAAAAGATGCTCGTGATGCTCTGTAGGAAAATATTTGTTACAAGTGATGCACCTAGGGTTGGTTTGTTCCATTTTGAAAACTTAAGTCATTATTACTTGAGCCTCACTGGAAATACGTGAGCTTACAAGGAAATACTAAATTCATTTTCGGAGATGAGAAATACGTTCAGCAGCAATGACTTGCCCACAGTTCAAGAACAAAAATAAAGTAATAGAAGCAAAAGTAGAATGCCAGTGCTAGGCCAGTTCACTTTGCTGAAGCAAGAGAATTTTTAATCCAGTAAATGGAAGGGCTGACTTAAAAAAAGACAAGTTACAATTAAAATAGAATGAAAAAATTGTGATATTAATGAAAACTTTAAAAGAATGACTTTGAAAACATTGAGAAAATGGAAAATGTTTTAAGAATATAACTCATCAAAAATGACTCAAGTTTTTATTTTTAATCTTAAAATTTAATACATGTAGTTAATTTAACTACATTTAGAACTTAAAAAAAAACCCATCTCTACCCAAATACACCTAAAAACACCAGACACTTAAAAGAGTTCACAGACATACAGCAAGAAACAAATGCCATTATAGGCTAAGTATACTATAACGATGTTAGCAAACCAAATCCTATAAAATATCAAAAATAAGCTTTATCAAAAGTTAGGTTAATCCTAGCAAAGATTTTGACTCAGAGAATCACTACATCACCATTAGAGTAAAAGCATGTGAAAATTTCGATGCAGAAAAATAGTTTGTAAACTTCAATACCAATTATTGATTTTTAAAAATACCATATAGAAACAACAGCTAAAGAACTTTCATACACTGGTAAGATATGTATCAAAAACCTACAGTTGTTTTGCTTAATGTAAAAATACTTGGAAACATTCCCTTTAAAAGCAGGAATAGAAGAAAACAAAGTTCTTATTCTCAGATGCTATCTAAATTAATAATTGTATAGAATCTGTGGACGTACCACTGGAAGTAATGATAGAATGCAGTAAAGTTGCTGGATGTAAGATTGGTATCCCAAATCAGAATAATAAAAACAGTTTAAAAGTTGCATTTACAATGTAATTGGACAAAAGTTACAATGGTTCTATGCAATATTAATATAACAAGAGAGTCATAAGATGTTATGGATAAAATGTTAAAAATTTTGTCTGGAATGTTAAAGGAAATCCAAATAAATGGAGAATGAGGGGATGTTCATGGACAGAAAGTTCAGTATCATCACTCCAAACATATGAATTGGAAATAATCTTGATTAAAATCCAAATAGGACATTTTCATGAAACTTGATAAGCTAATTTTAAGATTTCTATGAAAAGCAAGGTGCAGAATAGACTATCTTGTTTGACGAATGTATCTTACATTGTGTGGTTTTGGTGCAGAAACAAACAGTAGAATAGAAGAGAGTTCAGAATTAGATGAGAAAACAAACACACGTTCACATTTATGTCATCCTGATGTATGACTAAATTGGTATTATAGTCAGTAGAGTATAAACTTATTTTGTTCTGGAATAGATTATGTATAAATATTAGAATTGTACTCCAGACAAAAATTAATTCCCATGAGGATTTAAGACTTACTGTGGAAAATTAAAACATCAAACCTTTAGAGGGAAATATAGTAGGGTATGTTTATAGTTAGACAAGGAAAAATTTCCTAAGTAAATATAATCACTAAACATAAAAGATTGATATGTTGGACCATAATAAAAGTAAAACTTTCTGTGCACTGTCATACTAAAGACAGACGCACAACAACAAAATGCCAGGACATGCTAGTGGAAGCGTCACACTTCTTAAAACTAATAAAAGATATGAACAAAATAGTTACACAATTGACAAATGGGCAAAGTAAAAGAATAGCTCATTTATAGAAAAAGAAATCCTAATATCAAAAAAAAAAAAGATGTGAAAAGTTCACTTTGTTTCAGAGAAATACAAACTAAAAGCAAGTAAAATACCATTTATACTGATCAGTATGTTTAAAATGTAAAAAGACGATGGTATCAACTCTGAGAGGTATACGAAGCAATTAAAAGTGTTGTACATTGCTGGTGGACTATAATATGATAAAAATATTTTGGAAAGCAATTTGGAAATATCTACTGCAGTTGACAAGCATAACCAATACCCCAATATTTCCACCTCTTGTAACATTATTTGTAATAGGAAAAAAATTGAAACTGATATCAATACCCATTAAAAATATGTAGTCACCATGCAGAAGTGAAAACAACCAGGGTTGCACAAATAAAATATTGAGTAAAGCATTTGTTCTTATAATTTGATACCTTTCGTTTGAAACGTAACAATATGCAAAACAATGCTGTATGTTGTTTAGAGATATGTACATGTAGAATAAAATGTGTACCAGAAATGTCGAACTAGTCTTCAACTGTGGTCTGGGTATTGCAGAAAGGCTTCTTGGTGCAAAAAGAATCTGGATGCTGATTAAGTTGCAACAAAGATACCATTAAGTGTTTTGCTATCCTCCCAAGAAAGTAAGGGAAATACCCAGCTCTATCTTCTAAATACACGCACGCACGCACAAACCAGAGACAAGTGAAAACAGAAAATGGGACTGCACTGGGGGACATTACAGACACCAGGAACTTCCAGATGGGAAGTGGAGATTAGGCCTTGCTCATCACAAATTGAGACCATTTCGCTCTCCATAAATACAAGATGCCTGAAGTGATCTTTATATCCTTAGTGAAAGGATGGGTAGAGTGAAAAGAGACAGAGACCTTCCTGCCTATATAAACAACACATAAGAAAGCCTCTGCCAAGGCCTGAGGGGAAGTAAGTTAATTAATAACATGGTCGTCGTCATCATTTCCATTGGGAATTGGTACTTACACCCTCGCTTTCACATAGGTACCCTACCCTGTTAGTCAGAGAAGCCTCTGCCTGAAAATTATGTAATGTGCCCAAGATAATGTACCTCTTGGCTACCTAACAGAATTTGGGGCTGTCAGCATTCTCACAAAATATAAGCTTGCAATAAAAGAAACATCTATATCTTTAAAGACTTCACTTAACCTCTATCATATTCTGCATCTAATCATTCTTTTTATAAGAGAGGAGTTCTAATTTTGTAGGTTATTATTTCTGCTGACTCTCTATGGAATTAATACTTCTTTCTTGTAAGAGGAATGATTAGACGTGAAATACAACGACTATAAACTAAATCCGTAAGTTAGATGGAATTTTAAACATGAACGAGAAACAGGAGAGAATGATGATGCAGTTATGAAAACAAAAATAACTTCTGAAAATGAAAAAAATTGTTATGCTAATAAAAGTTTAAAAAAAAACTATTGGAAAAACCTCGGTTTAATCAAACTGGAAAAAAAGGGAAGAAGGAGAGAATCAGCATGAAGCATGGTCTATTGGTGATGAGTCATTGTGCTTAGTTGTTCAGACAGCAGAGTGTATGTTTGTGTTGCTTCCTTGCCTCCCTTTGATAAACCCATGGACCATTTGTTTAAAAAGGAAAAAAAAAAGATAATCAAAAGGTGAAAATGCAACAAAGAAAAAAAAGTGATAGCACTGAAAGTCCGATTTGATGTGATCAGAAGATGGATGCTCATGGGAGGGGCTGACACGCCAGCATTCTGGAGACCCAAGTTATGCAGCCAGAGGAACTTAATGAAGGCGAAATTACCAACATAGATGAGGAAACTGGTTGTGATAATAAGGAAAGATGTTTCACAGGAAGTGAAACTGCCAATAAACTTGACACTAATGGATATCGCAAAGATATTTCAAAATGTTGAAAATCTCACTATTTTGTGCTGTAGGTAAAAGGTGTGGCAGGCAGAACTCTAAAGACAGCCTCTTGAGATTCTTGTCTTCTGGTTATTCAGTCAAACAGTAATCTAAACATTGCTGTATAAATCAATAAAAAATGTTTAAATAAATAAAAATAAGGACTCAAAAAAATGTGCAAAGCTGAAAAAAATAGAAAATAAATATTGCTGTGAAGGGAGTTTGCAGATGTAAATAATCCCCAGTCAATTGACCTTAAGAGTTGGAGATTATTTGGCTAGACTTGACCCAGTTAGGTGAGGACTTTAAAGTGTTCCCCATCTGACAGTAGAAGATATCACAGAGATTTAAAGTATGAGAAAGATTTGATGCGCCATTGGTGGCTTTCAAGATGAAGGGAATCAAGTGAGAAGGAATGCTGGTGCATCTTGGAACTGAGAGCAGCCCCCAGCTAACGGCTAAGCAGGGAAACTGTACCTCAGACCTACAGACATGGAAACTGAATTCTGCAGACAGCCCGAATGGGCTGGGGAGCTGATTCTTCCTCAGAGCCTCCAGATAAGAGCCCAGTCTAGCTGACACTGTGTCTGGCCTGTGAGCCCCTCAGTAGGTGGCCCAGCCAAGCATGGCCTGACTTCTGACCTAGAGCACTATGAGATTAATGTGAGGACTGTTTGAAGCAGCTAGATTATTTAGACAGCAATAGAAAACCAATGTGATTATAAACTGATCCAAGCTTAGAAAGGATTATATCACGCGATGGTGATCTTTATTATTGGCACAAATCCCTTACTTGGATTTTTCAGGTAAGTAGATAAATCAGTAATTAGGAACACAATTCCACGGAGCTCTAAGAAAACATTACTATAATAACACCTTAAACCTGCAAGGTTAACCTTAGATCTACAAGACAAAGGGCTGATTTAAATACAAGGTCCTCCCCACCTTTAATGTGCTTTGACCACCTAAAGTGACTCTTCCGCATTCTTATTCCCGAGCACTTTCTGTTTTTAAATATACGTTCACATGCATGCACATACCCATAAACACCCACAGGAATTGTAACTTTAAATCAAGCCCCAGTTCAGAAAAAGATTAGCTTCTGCTCTTGCTGCTGTATGAATTATTGCAGTTTAAGGCCTTATTTGCAGAACAGCCACTTTTACAGTTTGGAGGTAGATTAATATTGGCCTCTTAGGTACTTCCCTTACAGCGAAATTTTCCTTTGGAATTAAATATGCTTGTGTTATTTCTGCTTAATAATGGATTCAACAGTGATTCAACAATTGATTTGGACTTTGTGTAATAGATTGGAAAAAAAACGTTATGGTCAGTCTTGACTCTACAACAAACGCTGTGGCCCCAGTCAGGTCACTTTATCTCCCTGGGCAAGTTTCTTCACCAATCAGTTACTAAGCCCGAATGAAATGATTTCTTCATTCCATTCCACCTGTAACATGCTCTGATTCCATGAGCTAAAATGTTGGAAAATCACTACCCAAGCCATCTTATTCCCAAGGCCAATTTTCCCATCTAAATGCAGAGAGTTAGAGTTAGGTTATGGGTTCCTTGACAGTTAGTCTGTGTAATTCTGTTTTGTGAATTGTCCTGTGGGTTTGCTCTAGACCTCCATCACCTCTTTGGTTAGAAATGTGTCATTCTAAGCCAGCTTCCATCTCTGTTTCAGATCTATATATTCAAGCATGAGCTAGGTATCCATCTATGTGCCCCACAGGCACATCATATTTCATCTTATGCAAAGTGAGGTCCGAGAAGCTGCATTTATTACATATGCCCCAGTGAATTGTATGCATTCTAAATGTTGAACACTGCTGCCCTGAAGAGAAAGCAAGAAATAGGTCTGCAATTCATCTTCTCTTTTAATCTCCAATAGCCCACCCCTTGCGTGTTTGGGACCCTCAACGTTTATTTTATTTTTTTGGCTGAGCACCTGTATAAATAAACTATTTGTTTTAAAAATGTGAGAATTTGAAGACATGATGTCAGGCACATTATAATACCTTTATAAAGATTGACATTTTATTTATTTATTTATTTTTTATTGAAGTGTAGTTGATTTACAATGTTAGTTTCAGGTGTACAGCAAAGTGATTCAGTTATACATATACATAAATATATGTATTTTCTTTTCAGATTCTTTTCCCATTTATATGCTATTACAAAAAATTGAATATAGTTCCCTGTGCTATAAAGTAGGTCCTTGTTTATCTATTTTGTATATAGTAATGTGTGTCTGTTAATCCCCAACCCCTAATTTATCCCTCCCTCTCCTTTATCCTTAGGTAATCATAGTTTGTTTTCTATGTCCATGAGTCTGTCTTTGGTATGTAAATAGAATTTGTATCATTTTTTTTTCAGATTCCACATATAAGTGATATCATATGATATTTGTCTTTCTCTGTCTGACTTACTTCCCTCAATATGATAATCTCTAGGTCCATCTATGTTGCTGCAAATGGGATTATTTCATTCTGTTTTATGGCTGAGTAATACCATTGTGTATATGTATGTGTGTGTATATATATATATATATACCACCTCTTCTTTATCCAGTCATCTGTTGATGCATATTTAGGCTGTTTCCATGTGTTGGCTATTGTAAATAGTGCTGCTATGAACATTGGGGTGCATTGTCTTTTCAAATTATAGTTTTCTCCAGATACATTCGCAGGAGTAGGATTGCTGGATCATATGGTAAATCTATTTTTAGTTTTTTAAGGAACATCCATACTTTCCTCCATAGTGGCTGCACCAATTTATATTCCTTCCAACAATGTAGGAGGGTTCCTTTTCTCCACATCCTCTCCAGCATTTATCATTTGTAGACTTTTTAATGATGGCCATTCTGACTGGTGTGAGGTGACGCCTCATTGTAGTTTTGATTTACATTTCTGTAATAATTAGCAATACTGAGCATCTTTTCATGTGCCTGTTGGCCATCTTTATGTCTTCTTTGGAGAAATGTTTATTTAGGTCTCCTGCCCATTTTTTTTTTTATATTAAGCTATATGAGCTGTTTGTATAATTTGGAAATTAGTCCCTTGTCAGTTGTGTCATTTGCAAATATTTTTTCCCATTCTGTAGATTGTCTTTTTGTTTTGTTTATGGTTTCCTTTGCTGTGCAAAATATGAGGTAATTCAGTTTATCATATTACCACTTCAGAATGAATGCCTATAATGAACTACCCAGTTGCATTTGTAGTGTAGCAATTAAAGTATTTTTAAACTTTTCTCATATACTATTTCCTGGTCTCTCAGTATCAATATTTTCCCCACTTCCCTTTGGCTAAGATTTTGCTTCAAGAGCTTTATATTTACAGCCAGTGATTTACCCCCAATAGATTTAATGACTCTTCATAAAATTTAAAAAGACTTTGATTTTCTCATCATCAATTTATCAGCAACATTATCTGTAATAACCTTTTTCTTCTGGGTACTGACAGCAGGCCGTAAGAACAGTAGATTAATAAAACCATCTCTATCAGGATAATATTCTACTCACAAAGAATATATAAAAGAGCAAAAACTCCAACTGGTTTATCTAGTATTAATTACAGGTTATTATTAGCAGAGGAAAGAATAATCTATAGTATAGTCCAAAATCCCCAATCCCCCTTAAAAGTAATGCTAACTGGTCCACAACAGTTATATTTTTTACCATTGGGAAGGCTATGAGGTAGGCCCAAAGGGGAACTTGAGGCCCCAAATGTGGTATATTAGGGATATTTATTAGGTCCAAGTGGAAAAAGATAATTAAGCTACATTATCTTAGTGGATGTATGTATGCAAATATTTATCAGACCTCCTGTCTTAACAAGGCCCAAAGAATGACCATATTTACTGGTTTTCCTGGGAGAGTCTTGGCTTACAGCTGTTATTCAGCTTTTATTGATAATAGTCCTCCTGTCCTTTCAAAAGTGTTATGTTTTGGACAATAAGGTGTATGGTTACCCTAGTTATAACTCACAGAAAAATTGAGAGACATTTTTAAAAGAGATTGAAGGCCAAATTGTGATGGAGGTTGTGAGATCAAATCTTCAAAGAAAGTGTTAAGGTGACATGTAATATACCTTTTCGATAATACTGTGTAACTAATCAGAAGTTAGAAATAAAGGTATGAATCGCATCGATGTACAGTATATCAGCTAATGGAGCAACCTGAAATATAGGGAAAATGGAAGAGATGATGGTATTTGAAGCTGATCTTCCATGCTTTATGTGAGCTGAAGTAAAGAATGGACAAAGGATGAACTGGAGCAATAGGAACAACAAACCATTAGTGTATGCTCAGGGAGTCCCATCTGGAGCACTTGTGAGTGAAAGCAAACTGTCCAGACTTCAGCTTTTACCTGTGACTGGGTGGCAAGACCACAGGGCAGTTTGCTACATGGGACCAAACCACACACTTCGGGATGATACCCATAAACAATGCTCTATAACAGGTAATACATGCTGGCAGGCAGCATCATTAAGCAGAGCGTGGGCAGGAGTAACTTCAGAATGACTCATTATATTCAGTTTATGGTTAGTCATGGTTCTTCGATGGGGATAATGTTCCAGGCCTTAAACATTAATGATTATTGATGGACATAATATACTATAGATTGTTCTATTCAATAAAAATTTCTGCAAAGATGGTAAGGTTCTATGTCTAGAGCTATGGATAACTGTGAGAATGCAGGGCACGTGACGGCTCCTTCAGAGGTAATGGTACATCATATAAATAGAGAAGTGGGTCTTCCCTGGAGATCAGCCTTTTTGTCACTCTACTTCCAGCTCACACCGCCCCCTCAAAAGGGGCTCTCAGCTTACAGAGCTCGCCTTCCCTATTCTTGCCACATAACTACCTCCTCTCACAACACTGAAGCTTACCACCAACAGAAGAGCATCTCTGACGCCTCACTCTCTTTTAAGGACTGACATGATTAGGTCAGGACCACGTGGGGTGATCTTCCCTTTCATGAACTCAAAGTCCAAAAGCAGCTTAATCAAAAGAGTGATATCCCACTGTATTCACGGCTCCCCCCCTCACCCCTTCAAGGGGCTGGTTATGCAAAGTATGTAAACCAGGGGGGCGGCCATGTTTAGAAGCCACTCATTTACAGACTCTGCTTCCACTTCACTCCAAGTACCCTGAATGCTAAGTTGTTATGAGGATAAGGATAAAGTTTCCAAGGATGGCATCTCCTGTGCACTGTCTTGTTTAGTCTTCAGGCAGCAGGATTGTGTAAGGTTAGTGTGCGCGGGTGTCATGTAGATAAGACCCAAAAGTCCCCATCTACCAAATCATGGTGTTCTCCAGAGTGTTGATGGTTATTTATGTGTTTATGAAAACATAGTGTTATCCCTGGACCTGCAGCCTTGCTTTTATCAGGGCAAGTCAGCCTCATACTTAGGTCTCTTGGTTGGTGACTTTTACTTCCATTCATGGGGAAAACTTATCAGTAATATGTGGGATGTGAATAACAACTGTTGTGACAGCCCCCATCTTACTTGGGCATTTTTGAATCATCACTCCCCTGCCAACGACCCCCACAACCCTACCACCCCAGTCTCAGATGCTGTACCCACGTCACTCCCAGCTCCCCCATTCCTAATGGAGATGAGCAGAGTAAGGACAATTCCTTACAAAGTGCAGAATTTTCTACTGGAATGTAAGTTTCATGGCAAATGATGATAGTTGTCTTGTAATCTGCTTGGCACAATGCCTGGCACATAACAGATACTCAATAAATACTGTTAGAATAAATAATAGAAGTAAGTGTATATTGAATTGAATAATGGCCTGTTATGTTAATTCCAAGAGTAAAACAACGGATTCATTTTGTTCTTGGCAAGGAAGGACAAAATTTCTTACCATTATTTCAATTATAAAGTCTTCTTTCTAGATTTTTGTGTATTCCAGGTTTTTATTCTGTAGAATTCAAGAATTAGGATTTTTGTTTTCAATCTACTTTGTTTTTAGAAATGTAAGATTTTTAAACACATTCAATATCTCTAAGAATCATGACATTTAAAAAGTATCTTTAAGAAGCCTTGTCTTTTTTTTTTGGCTAGTACATCGTGAATCCAAACAGGGAAACATGAAGGTTTTCAGTTTGGTTGCAGAATGCAAATGAGATAGATTAATATTCATCTCGTAACTTTCATTTTCTAGGAAGCACCTTGGCAATTAAAGTTTGATTAATTTATTTTCTCTTTTTTGGGACAGCATTAATGAGATCATTACAACTTCTGTAGAAAGCTAAAATGCTAGGTTACAAAGGTGGACTATTATATGACAATTTAATTACAAGTTTTACATTTTAATTATACATACAAAAGCAAACTTATGATTTAATGGCTTAATATAGCAAAATAAAAGTTTATGACAAGACATACACCACCACAACAAAAACATCTAACAAATCTCAGAGAACTGCAATAAAACCTAACCATTGGAACAGAGAAAACCCCTGACTTTAAAACCTTTCTCTATTGATCTGCATTGCTCATATATCCTATTGTTTATTTTTACTGTTGTGCTTGCTAAAATTAAATTAATCTTAAGATTTTATCAAGCTCATGTATATCTGTCCTTGCCATGATGGAAACTGAATGAAATTTAGTATCTTGACTAACTTCTTTCAGAGACCAAATAATAGTGGCCAAAACTCAGGTCTATTTAGAGCAGCAGATAATTTCATGTGCCTGATCAATGTTGTGTTTGAATAGAATTTTTAAACAATTACTTTTCAAAAGCGTTCATACATTGGAAACATCATTTTTTAGACTTGAGAACAAAGGCAGTTCATTTATTATGAAGATAGCAACTAGATTATAAATCACTTACGCTATAATTTTAAATGCCACCCCCTCTTCTCCAATGATTTTATTCTTTGTTTTTAACTCTGTGGTTTTGCCTCAGGTCAACCAGTTACTGAACAGCTCAGCTTGAGAATCAGTGAAATGGCTTCTGATTGTCATTTAATTGAAAGAGCCTCTGATCTAAAAAAATAAAACAAAATAAAATAAAATAAAAGAATTCAAATTCAGTCACACAGAGAGATCAAATCAATTTATTAGATTATTTCAAAGTGAACTTTGGGGACTGAGTGAAAACCCCAGAGGAGGAATAAGGAGCAGATGATAGGTCTGATTGTGCCACAAAGGGACCTTGTGATCTTTGGTATAAAATCTCTCAAACTCAGGTTTTCTCACGTCTGTAATCTTTTTTATGTGTTGTTGGATTCTGTTTGCTAATATTTTGTTGAGGACTTTTGCATCTATGTTCGTCAATGATACTGGCTTGTAATTTTCTTTTTTGGTAGTGTCTTTGTCTGGCTTTGGTATCAGGGAGACGGTGGCTTCACAGAATGAGTTTGGGAGTGTTCCCTCCTCTTCAGTCTTTTGGAAGAGTGTGGGAAGGATTGGTATGAGTTCTTCCTTGTATGTTTGGTAGAATTCCCCAGTGAAGCCATCTGGTCATGGACTTTGTTTGTAGGGAGGTTTTTTACTGCTGATTCTATTTCATTTCTAGTGATCGGTCTGTTCAAGTGGTCTGTTTCTTCTTGATTCAGTCTTGGTGGCCTGTATGTTTCCAGAAACGTGTCCATTTCTTCTCGGTTGTCCTATTAGTTTCCATATGGTTGTTCTTCTCACTTCTAAAACAGGGGTAATTGAAGGAAGGATATAGCTCAGTGGCAGAACACATGCTTAACATACACAAGGTCCTGAGTCCCAGTACCTCCATTAAAAAAAATTTTGTTTTAATAAAGAAAAAAATTGAAAAGCAGTATGTGAATAAAGCTATTTTTTTAATTTTTTTAATAAAAGAGGGATAATTATTTCTACCATTGCATCCTCACAGTGATGTTGTCAGAATACTTAAGAACACACATATGACAGTGCTTTTTAAACATCACTGTGTTTTATTCTTGTTATTTGCCTCAGACCAGCCAAGGCACATGAATATTGCAACCGCATACGCGGCGTTCACTAACACTTTCAGCAGGGAGATCTCGTGAGACATTCACAAATCACTTTCTATTTAATGTGATGTTGTCTGTCACTGAGTTTTAATTCTACTCAAAGGATACATATCAATTGTATTTTCTAGAAGGAAAAAAAAGCTCAGTTCTCTGCGACGTATTATTTCTTTGTTTGGTAACTTAGACATTTACCCAAGTATTGCAGTGATTTCGCATAAGACTGTCTAACAAAAAAAATCTTTCAGGGAGTAATTGACAATTCATTTTGCACTTAAAATCTTTTTTTAAAGTATATATAGATGTGTAAATAGAATTATAAAAGAATCTTCACTGTGTGTCATGTGAAAGACCGCACTGTGACAGACAGAGCTTACTCAAGCTCTTCTAACTTTGCCTTCTCGTCATTAAGTACTTTGCTTATTCTAAAGCCTTGGTCCACTGTTGTCACAAGATTGCCCATGTCTGTGCTGTTCTAAGTGCCTAATTCAAAATAAAACAGATGCCGGTAAAATGGAACAATTTGACTTCCCCTTTCATCATAATTTTGGTCCATGTATATTTTTTAAACATGGATAAAGATAGCTACATAATTTATGTAGCGTCTCTCTTCTGTACTTCATCTCTTACTCTCTGTAGACTTGGTCTGTGTAATGATTCATTCCATCAATAATCCATTCCGTTGTCACTTAGCAATATGAGAAGTGAGTGATCTTTTGCGACCAAAATATGTAAGTGCACAAACTGTATTTTGGAAAGCTAAGAAATTATGCTTTCCTACACATACAGTTCAATCAATTCATTTAAATATTGTATGAAATTTACTGTAATTTTTTGTAATTGTGAAAACTGCAAAAATTATGATATACTTTTTGAGGCAAGGTATCTCTCAAAAATGTTTCATTTCCCTAGTCTCATACTTTTTTTGGGGGGTTGGGAGGGTTGGTCAGTGAACTCAGTTTAATCTTTCATGCCAAGGTTTAAATCAAGAAAACCTTACGATATAAACATCATGAAGTTAGAGCATCTCATTTAACATTGTACAACGAAATACATATATTTGTCTATTATACTATGATTTTTGATACATAATTACCCATTACTTTGCAATTAATTTCTTGTTCTATTATTTTTCACTTACAACAGACGTCATTCTTTCTGCTTTCAGTCTTAACAAGATTTACTCCAACGATGAGGATGGCTGTTGTGTTGGTGTGAGATACTTGGTTACAAATACAACATGAAGTAAAAGAATTCCATAACATATCCTTTTATTTAAAATTTCTGGCCTACCCATGCACAATTAGAATTGGTAACTCTTATTACATATACCTCTCATGCTACAAATATCTCTACCCAAATAAGAAGCAATTTTAAAATTCTCATTTTTGAGTCACCAATGTCAGTATTTCTAAGACTATGTCAAGGTGACTGTTGGTCTGGAGTTTTAGATAAAATTAGTTATTTATGGTATCTTAGTAAGTGTTGCATGTCTGCATATCCATTTCTGTTACACTACAGGATAACTGTCTCATCCCTGAGATCTCTCCCCTAGGTCCCAACATGAATTTCTGTCTGCCAAACATTATAAGTGTACTTTCCAAATTTGGGGAAAACCATCTGGCTCTCTTTGACAGACATGTTTTACAGACAAATGGACACAAACTTCATTTGTATAGGGATTAATCATATTTAGGTTGAATGGTTCTAAAGTACAGCTTTAAGGTGCATGAGAACACTGCTGTTACCATCGGTAGTAAGCACAGGCGGTCTCACTTGCTGTTCCCTTGGTGAGATTTTAGGTCTTATAACCTCTTTGGATTTTGACCCACTTGAACTGAATTTCTTAGTTGAGTCACCTCCAGAAAGCACTGGGTTATTGCCTACAAATATGAAGGAAGCAAAGAACATTTCAGAGAGTCTTATTTCAGAATTTTCTCATGAGCTTGGTCAAAGGTCCTGACATTATAGAAATCTGTTTCTTAACTCCAGCTCTATGACCTATAATCTTGCCATTTTTCACATTAGATAACTTTTCTGAGCCTTGATAGTTTCATATGTAACAATGGGATTTATAAAATCAAGTTTTTACATTGATTGTAAAGATAAAAAATTACACACACATAAACACGCATGCACACAAACACAATGTATACTAGTTTTATTAAAACTTATCTCTGTCCTCTAGAGTAGCAAAACTATCTACTGTTTGTTTTCCTCACTTTATCCTTCCTTTGTCTGCCCTGAAAACCATCAGAGTTGTCTGCTTGTAGCAGTCGCCCTTGTTTGAGTTTGAGGTACCCTGGGTGTGTCTGGATACTAAGCACAGCAAGGCCATCAAAATTCTTCTAGGAGATACATCATGAGGAAATGCCACTGTTACGGGCTGAACTGTGTGCCCTCAAAATTGATATGTTGAAGGCCTAACCTCCAGTACCTCAGAATGCGGTTGTATTTGAAGACAGGGCCTCAAAGAGGTAATTAAGATAAAAATGAGGTCATATGGGTGGCCCCTAATCCAAAAAGACAGGTGTCCTCATACAACACAGATTCACAGACAGAAGGATGAACACACGAGGACCTAGCGAGAAGACGGCCGTCTGCAAGCCAAGAAGAGAGGCCTCGAAAGAACCCAAACCTGCCCATCTTAAACGTTAGGTCCAGAAGTGTGAGAAAATACATTTCTGTTGTTTAGCCCACCCAGTCGGTGGTATTTTGTTACGGCACTCCCTCCAAACTGGTACAGCCATGTATCAAAGCCAAGAGGTTTGGTTTGAGGTTGATAACTCAACATCCGGAGGGAGGGAGGGTTCTCAGTTCAGCCTAGTGCATGTAACTCTAGATTGGTCCTGCCAAGGGCTCCTAGAATTAGGACCAATGATCCTTGATTGCACTAAAAAATAAAAGTGAATAAAAATTGATTTTTTTACTGTATTTTGTGCAAATATTTGACAGCTTTAAGATCAGTAGCAGCCCCAGAAGCAGACTTCAGGACACCAGATGGGTCACACATCATACGTGGAAGAAATACAAGCGCATGACTAGAGGAGGGGAGGAGATCAGAAGCATCACTCTAGAAGACCAAGTGGAGGTCAAGTGTTTTATTTGTAGATTTTCAGTGGATTTGTTAGTTCTCATATCCCAGAGAGCACAATTACCTATAATTACAGTTTATATTGAAGACGAATTATCATCTAACATAAGACTTGAGTTAGTCAAAGAGCATGTCTGTAGAGTCGGTAATGAGGAACACTGAAGTTATTAAAGTGTATCTGTAGCCAGTTTGGCAATGATTTGATTTTGACTTTGCTACTAATCTAGAATATATTTAGAAATAAATGATCCTAATAACTTTACATAGATGAACAGCCTGATAAAATGAAGTTGTCAAATGTTGGCATTATTCCCCATTCATGAAAAGCTAGAAATGGCCCTTTTAATGAGCAGTCTGTTTGTTTGGAACAACACAAGGTCTCCGAAGCCAAGTAAACAGCATGAGGCCATTGGGTGCAATAAAATATAAAGAAAGAAGTCGGGCTAATCGTGAACAAATTAGTGAATTAAAGAAGTTTTCTCCTGTGAAGCACTCAAGCTATCTTTCCTATTGCCATTTTGTTCACATTTGACCGCCATTCACCAATGCCCAGTGCCTAAATATTGTTCAGTTTTCATACCTGCATTGTGGTCATTCATTTACTTATTCAACAAGTGGTTATCGAGCCTTTCTTACAGATCAATCACTCTCACAGTTCTCAGTTTTAGGGTGTTTTAATACAGCACAGAAACAATCTGTGAGAACAGAAATAACCTGGACTCCTTGCTGAGACTGGAACAGATTTATTTCTATTTCAAGGCATTTATCCTTGCTGATGTCTCTGTCCGGACCACTCTGTCCCCACATCGTCACATCTCTTTCAGGCTTGTCCCCATATTATTTTAAAATATTCCAACGGGTAAGGATGCTGGCAGCCGCAGGACTGTACAGCCGAGTCTCACAGGAGAGAAGGATGAGTTTCATAGCCAGAACTGCGGTTTAAGGACTTAGAAGGATTACTGATCTCAGTGAAAGTAGCTGCCCCCTGCGCTCCATTCCTCATTTTCCGCGTTTTTCTCCCATGATTACAGGCATTACTTCTGGGGCCAAAGTGTCGGATTCAACTACTTACATGATCTTGGATGAGATTTTAAATCTCCTTGTACCCGAGTTTTCCACATCGGCAGGATTTGGAAGGATTTTATAATACTTGTAATATTGCTCTGATAATTGAATGAGATGGTATATGAAATGATCTTCCTTCACGCAGTGCCTGGCTACCTATATCTATGCCATTATTATAATTAGCAATTCACCACTCTCTCTTCTCTTCTGCTCCACCTGTATTTTCTGCCTATTTTCAGCCACTTCTGCTTCATCGGTTTTACTTCCTTCCTTCCCTGTTCATCTTCAGAACTCCTGCCTGCCTTCATCCTGCCCTAATGCTCATATGCCTTTATTCACCCCTCAGAAAGACATTCTTGACTTAATCACTACCACCATGTGTGGCCAACCTTTTATGAGAAATGGGGCCAGTCCCCAGTTTTCCCAGTCTACTCCTGGTCTCGGGGCATCTGTTACTCAGGAGACAAAGACACGTGGCCTCCCATCATAAAGGCTCCTTCATGCACTGAGACCCTCATAGACTCCTCTCCAAGGGGTCCACCATTCATGAATGACACACCTTACCAGAAGTCCAAATCGAGTTTACACGTGCTGACTCTTATTACTCAGAAAGACCGGGGGGTGTTGAAGATAGTCCTGAAATAGAGAGGTGTCAGAAAACTAAGGAAGCAAAAAACTAAGTAAATAGGAAATGAGATGGAAATGAAACAAAATGGGAAATCTACTTTTTTTTTTCCCCCTTCTGAAAAAGTAAGTTCTGTTTCCACAGCTGGAGGCTAAAAACAGCTGCATTATCTATAGTCCATTGAATGGAGATCAGTCATTAATATTTTACCCATGTACGCACTTCATTTTGATGCAATTTTCCTGTATAACCAGCCAGAATCATTTGCAGGATATTTAACAAAAATGATGGAAATACTCAGCTGCATCTGTTCATCATTTGGCTAACCATATTTTTGCATAAATTTAACATGGGCTTAAGCCACCGCCATTATTTTCCTCATCCTTTTCCTTCGCTGTTCAAATCTGCATGCCAAAATTTATTACTATTCAGGTATCCAATCACACTAGCATCCCGGCAATCAAATCAAACGCAGCAAAGCGAAATTGAGAAGATGTTGTTTTCGAAAACCGCAGGCATGTACAATACTTCCCTGAGACAACGGCCAGCGGTTGTTGCAATGACAAACAGCTTTAATAATGAAAATAGACTCTCGGTTTTACCTACACAGATGCAGTTTAATTTTCTTCTTCCTTATTAGAATCCTCACTAGCTCTCCTTCCCTGCCTCTCCCCCAGTTATGAAAACGGGTTGGCAAACACAACAGTTCTATTCATTCTCAGTTTAATATACAATTTTTCATAGACAAAAGGAGGGGGTGTAAAATGGTTTCTAAAAACATTGGCCAGTAAGGATGACAGTAGAATCTAATTCCCTCAGGTGCTCCCTTAATATTTATGTCTCCGCTGGAGAGTGTGATAAGGTCATCAGAATTACTGAAGTTGACAGAGCACCAAGCTCGGATTAATTACATCATCAAATTCAGAGGGAATCAGAAAAGGCAACAATACTGCCCCTGGCAAGTGCATATATTTTTTACAGTTCTCTAAGGACTCTGGCTATAATACAATACAAATGAATGAAAGGTGCCTGGAGTAATTGATTTGTAGATTTTGTGATACAGATTCTGAAAGATTAATTATTCTGAGTGTAAGAAATCATCGTCACAAATTCAAAGAAGATACTCAGAGTGGAATATCTTAAATAAGGGAAGAGTAATTGAAGGGTAAATGAAGGGTATTCGTATATATAAATCTCTTACTGAGTTCCAGAAAATGTATATTTATTGCAACATAAAATTACAAAGGGGCAAGATAGGTATTGCCCTTTAAAAAGTGGAAACTGAGGCTGAAATAAGTTTAAAAACTTCCCTTGAATATCATACCTACATGTGGTCAAGCAGCATTTGAAGTTTTTACCCAAATTCCACTCTTTCCTCTTTAACATAGAGAATACCAAAACATTGCTCTTAAAAAGTTGGCATGTTAAATGAAGGACGATTTATATAGGAAACACTCATGTGATTAATAAATACATATTGAATGCCTTTTTAAAACAAAGCTGAAAAGTTAACATGTATTTATTTGATTAAAATATAAGAACTTTTAAGAATTCAATGAGTCACCATAATTAGCTGGGGGGGTGATGTATAAATCTAAAACTTTTTTTTAAATGATACAACACTGTCTACACCATTACACAAAACAAAGCAAACTAAGGCAACTAAGACAGATACTACAAAGCATTTGTTCCTCAGTTCACACAACATACTTGTAACTGGACATCAAATGGATCCATTCCTATTGTCTAGAGGGATTGACTGAGGCTGCAAAGTAGAGACAAAGAGCAAGGAGTACAGATCTGCATTCTAAAGAAAGGTGCTCACACGTTCCAGAGGACTTACTAAGAGGTAGCCAGCTGGTAATTATCGGTATCCATCCAGTCTCCAGGTGATCTTAAAAACATTAGAGACTCGTTAGAGAGAGAGACTACTATGGCATTTTCCTTCCTCCCTTTCCCAGGGAGGCAGGAAGGAGGGTCCTTCCTCTACACCTCAAAAAAGTAAAGGACCCTCCCCCCAAAAAACTACTCTTGTTGTTTGCAGTTATCTCCATGGAGGAGATGCAGCTAAGCTGCAGAATCTTGTGCGTTTGTTTTGGGAAAACACCTGTCACGTGTTCTTGCAAGTTTAGAAGGGAAGCAAGCTCAGGCACTGGACCTTCTCTGTAAGAGTCTGCAATTCAAAAGCTTATCTGAACAAACCTGTAGGGAAGGTCAGGAGAGAGGATGGAAGGGTGGGAGTGTTAGCAAACCTGGAGTTCCCTTGTTTGATGGGCAAGGACTTGTGAGTTTTCCAGTGGTCCAAAAGGAAACCATGGAAGCTGCCCAGGGCCAGGGAACCCTTATCTGTAAAGCCAGGGCAGGAGCTCATGAGGGTGATGTGAGATCTCCTAGACAAAAGATCCCCCGCCAAAAGATATGGTGCATTGTTGATGTTCTCCAAAGAAACCAGTAACATCTTCCAGGAAATATATCAAATATAGACACCTGCCAAAATTAAGTGAGAATCACGGATAGGAAATTCTTCAGGTGGGGATGAGAGGAGAGGCATTTGGAATAAACACAATGAAATAACAGACCAGGTTCCATCCCCCTACCCCGCCACGCCTTCTTCTCTGCTGGGCCTGAAATACATTGGTTAGGTCTCAACTGGTGAGAGGTGAAAGCTTTAAATTGAATGTAAAATTAAATTTTCAATTTAGATTGTATCGGACCTTTTAGTGACTCCTAAATTGGAGTATATCCCTGAAATGCCATCCAAGGGCAGAAAGGGGACTTCAAAAGAGTGAGGTTTAAGGCAATGGAGAGACAAAATAAAGCTGTTCCTATGGTCAAGCTCATGACGTAAGTTGGTTACATATGCACAGGAGAGCCCCCTTGGACCTACACTTAGAGAATATTTACCTCGCTTTTGCAAAGAAAGTTATTGTTTTTGCAATTTGTATCATATTTATAGAATATGACTGTATTAGACAGCAGGGGGATGGCTGTTACTCGCTGGTGCACTGGCAGTGGTGAGCAGTGACAGACAGCTGCTGGTCTCAGAGCAAGGGAAAAACATCAACATGGTAAAAGGCAGCTGTAAGAACTGCAAAATCAGATCTGCAGTCACCATTTTGCATTGGGGCAAACTTCCCCGCGTGCTCCCCCCAGTGCAGCAACCCCCCCAACACACAAACAGTCCGGTGGTTTCTGGGAAAGTCTGACTCAATAAGTCTACAGTAAAGGAATCTTAGTTACTCTCAAAGTGAAATTGCCCAAATTTTGCCAATTTTGAAGGAAAAAAAAAAGTGGGAAAAAAATTGTTAAAGCCCTCTGGTAATGGTGTTAGTAAAGTTTTTATGTCCCCTGTGTGCTTCAATTTTAGTGTCTTATAATCAGGCATAAGAAAAGCATAACACATTGTAAATGATGTCCACACAAAATTAATTTTAAGAGTTTGCTGCTCCTAAATACATGTCTTCAGCTTTTTGGAAAACTCAGTTGATCAGAATTTATTTCCTGTATCTATCCAACAGCCAAGATTTTCCTGGGTGACTGGAGTAAGTGCCATATAGGAGCTCCCGAAATTAAAACCAGGGAGATTCAAGGTAGGACCAGGTATGCTAGGCTGGTGGAACGTTTTCAGGAGCTTGGACTCAATTCCTGGACTTAAAAACTGGGTAAATGAAGAGATTATGTAAATATTAACCAGCACTGAACTCAGTGCAAAACGGATTTAAGGGGGAAGTAATTGCCCATTGAGTCCTCAGGGTGGGTAAAATTATTGTGGAAAAGAATTTTGTATATTTTGCTCTCAGCTTGCTCCTGCGAAGGGAGGACAAGCTGGGGAAATGGCTGGCTGTATTTATGAGATTGCTTAAAGGACGCATTACACAGAAGATAAACTACAGAAATTGTGTGGTCGTGTTTGCCCATACGCAATCAAATGCTCTGCACAATTGATGTAGCCAATAAAATCATGAGATGCTACATAGACTGTACAAAAAAGCAGAATGAGGGTATATTGCTTGGAAGATGTCCAGGAGAGCATACATGAAATAATTTATTGCATTGCCTAAACCCTGAAATCAGAGATGTCTGAGAGATAAAACCAAAAACATGAGGAAGAAAAATATAAGGGAAACCAAATATAAGGGAAGCCAAAGTCCTTGCTCACCAGAAAGGGTTGCAACTTTTGTGCACTGAGCGTTCCTGGTTCAGAGTGCTCGGTGCACAGGGAATACTGGAAAAATTGACTGAGGCCGAGTATTAGAAAAGTCATCCCCTCAACTTAGTAAATTAAACTCCATTCACTCAAATGAGTAGCTGAGATGGCACTTGATAGATACACGTGGGTGGAAGTGAGTACTTGGTTCTTTCTAGGATTCCTTGTCATAACATGGAAAATGAAGGTTGTTTAAGTCTCGTGAGGCATCACTGCTTTTGTAAGCCAATATTATTCACGTAGAGAGAAAATTAAACAGAAGATGAAATGTATTATTATACCTAATCCAGACCTTCCCTGGAGCTTCTCACTCTTTTCTCAGTGCAGTCTTTTCTCTTTCCTACTTCATCTTTCAAATAGCTGATCTTAAATGACTTACTCTGTTGATCCTGTTGGCCCCTTGTGGGTAGGTTTTTCCAAAGGTTGAAATATCCTAAATGTCTTCTTCTCTCTAGTCATTCCATATTCCTTTTGATGTGGCCTCTTCTACCTTTTGCTTCCTATTATATTTTAGCTTCTTTATACAAATATTTATTGAGTATTTCCTACGTCCAAGCACTGTTCTAGATCAAGGGCACAGGACAGAGGCTAGAGAATGCGGCTGTCTTGGAACTCCCCAACTGTCAGTTCACTCAGCTGCAATTGCCTGGGGGCGAAGGTGAGGAGGACAGAAAACAAACAAATAAAAGCAGGAAATTCCTCCACTTTGTGTCTCATGGAGCCTCCATTTCCTGCTCCTCTGACCAGAAGGAGAGGGCTTCGTAAGAAACCATTTCTTTCTGCAACTAGTGAGCACGTTCAGGTTTCAGATTGTCTTCGATTTCAGGCTGGGAGATAAAAGAGAAAAAAAGAAAAAAGAAAAAAGACCACAACGGGAAACTCACCATCAGAACATCGGTACTTTGAGCTCCCGGTCCACCTGCTCGCGTTTACTCGGCACAGTCCGCAGCAAATAGCTTCAAGGTACATTGTCCAGGAGTCAGTGAGGAGTTAGGACCACATGCCCTTCTCCCATCTTAATAGGAATTCAACCCCCCAGGGAGTACAGTGTTAGAGTTCTCCAACAACACACCTCTGGACACGTCCCTCGGAACAGGGTCCAGACATTCCTTCTCCCGCCAAGAGACATTTATGGCGACGTCCCTGTACTGCATCCCTGACCTCAGTTTTAGAAGTGGATGAGCTGATCTGTTTTCCTTGGAGTTTCTTTTCTAGAGAAGTTCAAACTCTAGAGCATCCAGAGCCTCATAGCTGGCTCAGATTAAGTTTCATCCTCAGTGCCCCCAGTTCTCCCTGGTGTACTTTGTGATGGTGGTGATCCTCATATGTGGAGCCCAACCATGAGGACACCCCAACTCATTTTACGTTGAAAACTACATAATATCCTATTTCATGGGGAGGAGGGTGTTGCTCCTGTGGTAGAGCACACGCTTAGCATGCATGAGGTCCTGGGTTCAATTCCTTGCACCTCCTCTCAAAATAAAGAAATAAACCTAATTACCCACCCCCTGCCCCCCAAAAAAAGATTATTTAAAAATAGATATCCAATTTCATGGATATATCATAATGTCTTTATAATTCCAGGCCATTTAGATTAGCACACAGTTGTCACCATTGACTGCAGACATCTGGTATTAAAAAAGCGTTGCTGCATTTGACAGTTCTGTAAACTGCATTCCATAGCATGTTCTCTTTTTGTGTTGAATAAAATCCTAAAAGTGAAATACGATTTTACACATTAAAAAAAATTAAAGGGTGATGTGTCATTTACTTTCCTTTTTTTCAGTTAAATAACATTTTTAAGACTCTATTTTCCAATATTTTTTACTCACTATGTTCTCCACCTACAGCTCTGTTATCATTTATAAACCTGTATCACAATAGCTTGTCTTTATCCATTTTTCTAGACCAGTGCTGTCCAATGGTACTTTTTGAAGATGGAAATATTCATATGCTGTCCAATATGAGAGCCACTAGCCACATAGCCACCAAATACTTGGAATGTGGCTAATGTGATAGAGGAACTGACCTTTACATTTTATTTAATATTAACTAATTTAAATTTAAAATGTTTGGTGGCTCCCGTGTTGGACAGCACAGTTCTACCTCGTGGTCCTTGAGGGAAGCAATTTGGTGTTTTCTTTCTTTATCTCGAGCACCTAAGATAGTCAGGACAGTCTAGGGTCTGCTATGGTAACAAACTGACCTCAGTGTATACAACAAAGTATTATTTCTTGTTTATTATACACGTCCTGTGTGAACAGATGGGAACTTTGCTTCTCACCATCATTCAAGGTCATGCTGATAGAAATTTCAGCACTTCACAGCTGCATCATTTGGAACACAAGACCTCTCTGTTTCCCATAGCAGGGTAACATGTGCATGGAAATTTATACCACCCCTTCCATACTTTACTAAAAACCCACTGTTTAGGACAAGTCTCATAGATCCACCTGAATGCCAGGGACCAGGGAAACATGGGGGAATACATTGTTATTAACTGATGAACACAATGTGTCTGGCACATAATAATTCTCTGTGAATGCTGCTTGAATGTTGAATAAGAGAAGATTGTGACTGGCGGACAGCAGAACATTCTGGAGAAATGAAAAAAGCAATAATACTAAGATGGAAAAGTAAAAACAAGCCTATTCTGGGAAGATTGATAGCTATAAATTTGGGGGAGATAGATAAAAATGGTGAATGCTAGGTTAAGAAACTTAAAATATACTTGGAAAACAACCACCAGTGGATGATTTGTTCTGGGCCATCAAATCGTCAGACTTTTAAAAATGTTTTTAAATTAAGTTTAATATAACACTGGAAAGGAGAGAGTCTTCTTTTCCCAAGACTGAAAAATGGAAAGAATATGGGTGAAATTTTAGAAGAAGAAATTTTGAGAGGGCTAACAAATTTGGGTGTAGAGATACAAAAATATCAATAACACAATTAACATATTGGCCCTTACAGTATCTCAGGGACTGCACTGATGAAATATTTAAGATCATTTAAAAATCAGAGTGGAGTAACAGTGGCTTAGGCATCCAGAATGGAGCGTGGTGGCCATTGTGGACGGTTTCAGACACATTCCTGCATCACTGAGAACTTGGAATTTTCTCTGATTCCAACTTGGAACTGTATCAAACTTAGGGACATGACCAAAACATCTGCTAGCAACTGTTAGCTGCAAGCTCGTAGTTTCAGAGTTCCTCCCCTCTTTGCAAGTATGTAATCATTTCAGACCCCAGTCAATCCTTGCTTAACAAGCACCATTCTTGCCAGCTTCAACTGTAATTCTTGACAGTTTATGCTATGTAACCTTGTGATTTTTTTATTTTATTTTATTTTATTTGTATTTTATTTTGTTTTATTTTTTGCCTTTATAAGCCTCCCCCATTATGTAGTCCAGTGGAACCCAATTCAAGTGCTTCTTGACTCTGTCCCCTGGGCTGCAGTCCCAACAAACGCCAAATAAATGCCTCTCTATTTCAATTGGGTCTTTGTTTCTGAAATTTTGGTTAACAGTACTAAACACTTTACATCTATTGCTTCATTAAACCCACCAGAAACTAAACCCACAAATGAGGAAACTAAAGGATTAACAGAACTCTTAAGAAATTTACCAGAAATCGTGTAGCTCATAAGTGGTAATGTCTTTGGTCTACAAAACAAGAGGTATGGAACCTACTAAGAAATCAGATAAAGCAATGAGTGTGGAATGAGGCTTTGATGAGCTGTAGAAATGCCTGAGTAGTCACCCTAGGGAATACAATGAGGCAGTAAGCTTACTGAGAGCTATTTCCCGTCATTCCAATCTTCCACCACAAAATCAGTAATTGGGTAAAGAATATGCAACAAAGATAAAAGGAAATCCTAAACAAAGACCTCGCTGAGGTAACTACTGTTTTGCTCTACTGAGACTGGTTCTTCTTTGTAGACATTTCAATGCCCCATCTCTCTCTCTGATTACTTTTTACTCACATCCTAAGTAATCACTAACTCCACAGGACATTTCATCAGAAATACTTTTGTTGACTACTTGCTCCAACTGGTTGTTATTTTTAGTAGTGTTGAAAAAAATTGATGAGGAAAGAAACTGGCTTATTTAGTGGTAAAGCCATTTGTATCTTACTTGTCAATATTTGAGCTCATCAACAATCTGTTCACCATTGCCATGGATAATTGGAAGTTGAAGCTATGTTCCCTATATAAAAGTATATAAATTCAGCTATGTTTAAGATCAAGTATTTTTTCCCTTTTAATTATTGCTAATATTTATTTATAGCATTATTTATGAAAAGATGTCTGGAGCAAAAAGAATGCCAGTCACAGAAATGATCTGGCCCTTGGTTATACCATTCTGTTGATCTGCGAAATCGGTGAATACTTAGAAAAAATGTCTCTGGCAGTGCAAACTCACACTGCTGCAAATCGATTAATTGCAGGGTGGCAGTACATTTTGCTAAGAACATACGATATCTGAAGAAAATAAAACACAGCAAGGCAACAACTTTGAAAGTGCCATTCGAGTTTTCATCCATTTCCTAATGTCATGTTTTTCAAATTGCATCATGTTCTCATTCCTGCCCTGTGTTGCTACTTTGGAAATAGAAAAACGAAAAATTAAACTACATTCTGAAATGTTACCTTTACTGAGAAAAGAAGTGTCATTATCCTCATGGTCACTAGTCATCAATGCACTTAATTCCATGATGAGCCAGGCACTAAAGAAAGATATTTTCAGGGGCACTTGAGGGTCTTTGCTGCTCCCTTAGAGAAAGCATTCTCTCTCATTTTCTTTAGTCTTGACATTGTCCACAAGCTTCATAAAGGTGCATGCAAATAAAATTGTATATGTGCATTTTTTTCCTGGGACAGGCTCTATCATGGTAAGATATTCAGTTTGTAAAATCAGCTAAGATTACCTGCTGTTTTTAAACAAAATTATTTGCTCATTCTCCCACCCCCTTTTTCTCCTTCCACAAGCAGCTTAAACTCCAGGGAAATGATTAGTGGTCACGGGTAAACTCTTTTTAGGGAGCCAATAGAAACCTGGATTAACTAGACAAGAATTTAAGTTAGATTCTGTCCTACCTACCTGATATTTGAGAATTTGGGAAATTATCTAACAGGGAGCTAATAATCACGGGAAGACACAGATTTTTATTTCATTGGAATTTTCATTTGGGATTTGCTTTTAAAAGATTCAGGTTTACAAAAGATAGAAACCACATCCACAATTCACATATTTTTGTTGAGTGTTATCCAGAGGGCAGATCTTGGAGGTGGCAGGGAAGGAAAACTGGAAGAAAAAAATCTGCATATGTGTGTTTGTGTGAGTGCCTGTGTGAGACAGAGATACAGTTATGGTGGCTTACTAAGAAACAATGTTAAAGAAATTTTTAAAGAATAATTAATATATATTTCAAATCTATTTATTGAAATATCATTTACATATAAAATAGTCATTTTTTAAGGGTATAGTTTGATGAGGCTTGACAAATGTGTGTAGCAGTGTAATCACCAACACAGTCAAGACTGGGACATTTATTTCCATCACTGTCCACATTTCTCTTATGTCCCTTTTGCTCTGGCAAAAAATAATTCCATTTTGCCATAATACACATTCTTCTTTCTGACTTGTTCTACAGACTGGCCACTAGGTGCTTTTAGGCTGCTATGGGTTTATCATTCTAAAGAATCTTTATCATCAAGATCATGTCCTGTTTTAACCCAACTTTGAAACTGTAATGTTTTACAGCCCACATCACATTATCTTAGGGATCTCGGGGAAGTACATTCAGAGCTATCCAGCTTTCTACTCAGAAGTAAAAAGTGGGCAGAGCTTTCCCTGTACCCAGGTAAACCTGAGCAAGTAACCGTTACAACCCTCGTCTCAAATTTTCGTTGTGGCTAAAGTAATCAAAGAGTGGAATTCAATCTAAGGAGAGGGAAAAAAGCTATTAGTCTCTCCGATTCTTTTAAATTAAGCATATCTCTTGCTACAATCCTGGCAGCGCCTAAGATCTAGGATAAAGCCAGCTCTGCTTCAAGCCTCAAGGAAAGCTCTCTGGTTTGGAGGCCCTCCTGCCTCCGGCAAAGACAAAGGGCACTCCTTATTTAGTCGATCTTCACCCACTAAGGTCTGCACTAGAATCTGAGACCAAAGCCTCATTATATTTTATACTTAGCTTTGGGAACCTTGTGCAATGAGGTGAGAGGTCAAAGGCGGTATTAAGACATCTCTGTATCCCTAGGTCAAATATTATTTTAATCTTGCTTCAGATACTCCTAACATTAGTAATCGGATTTATGTGATTTCATGTCTTCCTTTACTTTCATACTGCATGTGGGCAGGTGGTGTCTTAATTCTCCCAGAAACCTAACCAGAAATATACTGCTATGTTAACAAATTCCACATCACCCCGTAGCACTGTCTTCATACCTATAATATATTACAGCCATGGGAAATTACAATAGTGGTTGAGAAGGAGCCCTGAGGCTTTGAGTGCACCGGAGGTCCTGGCGAGCCCGGGGTCCTCAGCCATGAATGAGGGCTGAAGCGACACGTGGAAGAAGCGATTTATGGCTTGTCTTTACTGACTGACTCCAGCCAGAGGCAAGGCAGCCGGAACACAGATTTTCGAGAAAAACTCAATGAGGCAGTGGCGTAAGACTGAGGAAATATTGTTTCAGCAATAAAATTCTTCACTAACTAATAAAGTTGTCTCTGGCTCTTCTGTGATTCCTGGTGAAGCCAAAGCACGTTGAAAAATGCATTACTTCTAGCTTTATCGACCCAGCTTTTCTCATCTGTACTTGTTTTTCAACCAGGCAATCATCTCCTTCATCCATTCAGCATGTATTTATTGAGTTCCAGGTACAATTTTTAACCTCCAGAAAATTAAAATTAAAAGAAGCTCCGTCAAGGTGTTCACAGTTGCTTTAGAGACAAATGAACAGAAAGACCTGTTCCAGAGTGAAAATGGACAATACAGAATGGTTGGGGAGTGCGAAAGAGAGACACTTAACCTGGAGAGGTTGAATTACAGACATGAAACCTGCATTCAATAGTGCAAATTTGTATGCTGGTGCTCAAGACCAGTCTTTTCAAGACAGATTTTATTCAACCCTATATTCTAAGAAGAACCCTTTTTTTGTGGCCTTAAAGTTCTGAAAAGTGGTGATGGGACAGCAAGAACTCTCACAGCTGCCTCTTGTGGACTTGGCAATATTCTCATACAGAGGGTTTGCAATTAGCATCTCAACTGCCTAATACTAAGCACTGGGGAAAATCATAAAACTCATAGAACTCTGACTCCTAAGAAATAAATAATTATAAGAATGAGAAGAATTGATAGAAGCTGTGAATTTCTTCTACAGGTTTCAAAAACATCTGTACTCAAAAGAATTTAAATTTTGTTCTTAAAGTAAAATGTATACAATGTAACACAGCATTTCTCTAGAATGTTTTCACCAAGTTGCTCAAATATAGGTATGAATTATGAAAGAGATTATTATTAATGACCAAAAAGCATCTTATGGAGATGAAAAAAAATACTTTTGAATGCAATACCTTAATCATATCAAAGAATTTCTTCTTTACTGACTAAATCAATGTGTCTTCAGAATAATATTCTTAATGTGCTTTCCATGAAGTAGGAAAAGATACTAGAAGTACAAGAAATTCGTAAAAATTATGGAATTTTCTGATAAATTAGCTGGTAATATGCATTCTCTAATGTATAGTCTACCTTTTTTTTGAGTTATAGTCAGTTTACAATGTTGTGTCAATTTCCAATGTGGAGCACAGTTTTTCAGTTATATGAACTGAATACATGTATTCATTGTTGCATTCTTTTTCACTGTGAGCTACCACAAGATCTTGTATATATTTCCCGTGCTATACAGTATAGTCTTGTTTATCTACTCTACATATGCCTGTCAGTATCTACAAATTTTGAACTCCCAGTCTGTCCCTTCCCACCCCCTTCCCCTCTGGCAACCACAAGTTTGTGTTTGTGTATTCTACTTTAATCAAAACTCCTAAGAGTTTTTAAAATAATTTGAATATTTAGAAGTGGAAATCTACAACCAAATTTCTACTTTCAAAACCCTGACTTTTAATCTACATTATTATTTATGTATTTTTTACAATAAAATATTTGGTTTTGAACTGTGCTGTCTTCTCAACTAAACCTCTCTTCCACATGACATTTTCTATTATAAGATGCTACTAAATAATATTCACAAATCACACATTTAATCTAGGTTTAAGTCACTATAACTATTTCCCATTCTCAAAAGATCCAAGTCTCATCTTTTTAAACATGCTTTCAAGATCTTCAAGATTTGGACCCAAATATAAGAGTTTTATCTCTTATAAGTACTCACTAAATAAAATGCTCTACTCTTCAGAGAAACAGTACATATTATTATTCTCCAAGTATACTATAAACCATTTCTCTTCTGTACTCTTGACTTTGTCTTTTCTGAAGTATCCTCTTAGTCAATACCTATTAAAATCCTACCCATTTTTTTAATCTAAAAAAATGTTTTCACTTTTCAATGATTGCTTATCGTCAGGCAAAAATCATTTTATTAAATACTCTTCTTATGCTCATTTTAATACATGGTTTAATATTCTAAGTCGTTTGTAGTTCAATGAAAGAAGAAAATATTTCTTTCAAACATAGGAATTCAATTAATTTTTCGAATGGTCAGCTACAATTTAGCAGATAAGTTAAGAATATATTCTGGAATGAAACTAAATGGGTTTGTATTCTGGTTCCATCCCTTCCTAGCTGTGTTTCTTTGAAAAGTTATTTTTCTGTGCTGCAGTTGTGCACCTTAAAATGGGTTTAGTATCAATCCATACCTCATAAAGAATGTTGTAAAAATTAATGAATACAATCAGCATGCTTAGTACAGTGTCAACACATTTTAAACAATGGATAAAGTATAAGTGGGAAATTAAGCGGACGATAAAATACTCCTCAATAAGTTCTTCCGGGCATGTTTTACTTTTAGGTGTATATGGAGCCTTTTTAAAAAATTATTTTCTCAGTTAGTCAATACCATTATCATATCATCAACTGGATTTAACTAAGAATCAGAGTTTTAAAAGTCTCCCCTACAAACCCTTTTATGATATTTACTTGATCTGTCCATTTTGAACTCATTTCAATTGTCAGTCTAAACTGTTGCTCTAAAATAAGCTCTGCAAATGGTCCTGGGTCGATGCTTTGCACGTCTTTCATCGCCACTCTGTTTCTACACCACCTCCCCCACGACATCCGTCACTCCTGCCTTCTCCTGCAGGAGGGAGCCTAATGGTAAAATTTCTGCCAATGAACTGCAACGATAAGTCCCAGTATCCTTCGAAAAACACCTGTGGACATTAGGCTTTTCCCAGTCGATCAGCTAATGCTCTTACCATGAGGCAATAATACAGACGGTAGCAAGGAAACAGATCATAAGCACACGTGCAAAAAGAATATTCGTGAAACACTGACTCTGAATTCCTAATGCAAACTAATAACATGGAACGTTGGAGTGAGGTATAAATCCTTCTCAAATCACGTATAAATCGGTTGTTCTAAACAATCAATGCCTTTGCTTTCTTCATCTTACTTCTTAAATGCTGTCCTCAAGTAAGCTTAACTTACTTTCAAGTTTTTTTTTAATGCTGCATTTGTCTTATTAGAGATTTTTTATCAGCCTCCATTCATACTTCCTGCACCTACACATTAATAAGAATTATAACATCCATGGCAAAAAGTAGATTTCTTATGTAAAATTACAAATTAAACTATTTGGAATAAGCTTTAAAATTGAATTGGTCAGAAATTTGTCACCTAGTGTCCTCAGAACAGAAACAATAATGTAGTAATAGGCCACTGCAGTTCACTGCACCTTGAATAATCAAGATTTTTTTTTTCATTTATCATAGTGGATTTCTGTAATTAGTATTAAATAAAAATACCATTAATTTTCATAAGATGGTATTTCAGGTAAGATACACTCATAGACTGTAGTCTGAAACATCTGTTGAAACGTCTCATCTGCAGTGGGGAATCGGGCAGAGGCGGCTGAAACAAGCAAGCAAGTTTGTAAAGCATGAACACAGGTCACACAGTGGTGAACTTTTCTCACTTAAATTATAGAAAAGTGTATAACTTTGGTTAGTACAGAATTCACAATATCACCCCTGTACACTTCGACGTACATATTCATCCATCTTTTACTGCAAATATTTTTCATTTAGGTCAGTGAGAAGTTTTCTTTTTTTTCCTACAGAAGGTATTGCCTATATTATAAGCCAGGTTAATGGGGGAAAGGGGGAAAAGACAGGTAATTGGCATTTCAAATAAAACTTTTTTAAAATGAGGAATATTGGGGCTGGATTGTTGTACTAGTTTATTCAGTGACCTTCCATGTCTCATATCTCATATGAGACTGTCATAAGTAAACAGACTGACCGTCTACTTGAAGATTGGTTTCTGGTTTGTTGTATATTCAGCTAAAATCCAAAGGATGGCAGAATATTCTTCATTAAATAATACTCTTCAAGATAGATATCATGTCTAGGCAAAGGTACCTTTGAAAATGCTGTAGTGTTAATGATTTCTTTTGAGAATGAGTAATTACATGTCACCGTTTTAGCCAGCGAGATCGTTTTGCTTTTCCCACTTCTGGGCAGAATGCTAACATACTGATTCACATCAGCTTATTAAATTCCACAGAAGAAAATGTACCTTGCATTTTCAGAGAGAAGGAAGCTTCCTGTTTTCAAATGAGACTTCATGCTTTCCTTTCAAATTAGATTTTAACTTACAGTCGCGTTAAAGTTTTCTTAATAAAATTCATTTTTTTAAATTTTTCCACTTTGTAAGTTATTTTTCACAGAGATTTCCTGAAAGGCATCCAAAGATTAAACATGGGACAATGTATATTAACAAAGTCAGTTTACCTCTCTGGTAGTGATGGGTTGTCGGGTAGATCTTGAACTGTATACAGTAAAGTGTATGTGTGTGTGTTTGTGTGTGTGGAACTCTTTTTTTATTGACTGGCATTTGCCAAAAATAAAAGTATTTATCTGTAAGTCACAACTCTAAGATACAAATTATCCTTATTCTAATCAAAGGATGTTTTTGAAGAATAAAGAAAAATAGCAAATTTTTCTTCCAATTAATAAACCAAAAAAAGGTGTAAGGCTTTTTCAGTGAATAATCGCTTACAAATCAAAATATCCATAAATTATTTTATAAAATGATATCATATGTAAAATTAGGATACGTTTTTGGAAAGAACCATTGTTACTAAAAAATGAAAGAGTTAAGGTAACAAAGAAACCAAAAAAAAAAAAAAAAAAAACCCAGCGATCTAATGTTCCCTGAAGGCCCAAGGGTGGGTGATGATCAGCTTACACACTGTGGACATTTGAGAAGGTCTAGTGGATTGTTACGAGGCTATTCTTTTTGTCATTTCCAACAAGGAATAAATTCTACAGACAGTGTCATCTATATCACAACTACAAACGTCCCCTCTCAGCAGTCTGATCTTGCTGCTTTTGCTACTGCAGTTTACCTTATATGCCTCACTACATTATTTAGGAAATGAACACATGTTGTTTAACCTTTGGAGAACGAGACAACGTCATGTTCAAGTTAGTGATTGTTCCAAGGGGGAATGTGAGAAATGTACTTCAAACTTGAGAAAGATAAATCGTAAAAGTTGAGACTAAGGATGAGTGTAGGCTGCCACTCTAAGTGGAACATCAAACTACTAGAATGAAAATAAAGAATGAACTGAAAGTCCAGGTTTTAAAGGCACATTTCAAAACATAGGATAAGGACAAATAAGCAAAGCTTGAAGATAAATATGACTCTTAAAAAAAGGAAGGCTGAACTGAGGAATAATTAGTTTTAAATACTGCTTGAAACTATGCAGATTAGCCTCGCAGTGAAATGCATGAGGTCTGGAGTTGGTATCTTTGCCTTTTGCGACTTAATCTTAAACAAATAAGCAAATTCTCTGAGTCTAGTTTGCTGACCTTCAAATCAGGGGCAATAATGGAACTTTCCCTTTGGTCTTACTGTGAAGATGCTAGAAGTCTGGCAAGCAGCGCACAATAAATGTTCCTACTATTCAAGTAAAGGACTTCAACTTTTTTTTAAGGTAGCCAGGTTAATGATGTCAACGAACAATTGCACCAGACATAGGCAAGGAAGATACTATTGAGGACTGTTGCAATAGAGGAAAGAGATACAATTCAAGTCCCCTGAAATGGAAGGCAGAGAGTATTTGACACGGGGCAGAGCAAGGGCTGGGAAAGGGCCGGCCAACATTAGCAGGGAGTTTGGTCGAAGTGCTTAGGCTGTCTGTTTGCTAACTGGTTCCTAGTGAAGTTAGGTTCCTACTTTGGGAACTGGAAGATAGGGGTACTATCTTTTTTGATGATTACATTTCAGAGGATTGGATTCCAGGTCCCCAAGAAAGACATTCCTGGGTTGTAAAACTCGCCAGCGGCTTGGAAAACATTTACATCTCAAAAGGGTAGGGAAAGAATTTACAATTGCAAGTTTTCTAAAGTAAAAGCTCTAAGAAAAGGGAGGTCAGAGGCCTTTGGTCAGGAAGAAACTTGTCTAAAATGAAGTGACGCCTAGGAGAGTATTAAGGCCATCTTGGTCAATGGGAACTAATGATTTAATGTTAACTAAAGTACCATTTTCAACTCCTACTTCGTACCTTCTTCCTTCTCAGGAATAACTGACATACTGCCATCTCGAGTCTGAGGAAACATTATTCAGATGGAATTGAATCCCAAGATGAGTGCAGGATTTTAGGTTTTTTTCCTAGCTGCTCTAAATGAAGTATAGGTTTTCTTGTTTGGAAAAATTAAATCCCAAAGCGCTGAAAAAAATTTCATGAGACGTTACCACTGCTAACCACAGTATTTTCTTAACTGTGAGGAATGTGAAGATTAGAGATGAAAAAATAGAGCCACACTTCTCAGGAGGGTAGAGCCGTTGGATGCAAGATTAGTAATATTTAACCAGTTAGATATGTAACTGATATTTAACCAGGAAAGTATTCAAGAGTTAATTTTCTAACAGTATTATGTGTGTACTTAGAATGAAAACAACTGGTAAACCCTAGGAGTCAGCTCATAAACTGACTACTGCTAAGACTTATGTGGATAAAAGCTGGTGAATGAGAGGAATCATGCAGAGTCTCAAACTCAAATGTTTTTAGGGGTCGGACCAGAAACAAACATGTGTGAAGCAGTAAGTTTAAATCAGTAAGGAGTACAGAGGCCTGTGGAAAGTAGAGTGCAAACCTCTCCCAAAGTCACTGAATTTCTATTTTTTTAAACTCGTGAAGTCCAAACACTGTTCAGCTACTGTGAATTCCAACGGTGCCTACGAGTTTCGTATCCCTGGTTATAATCTGGATTTTGTCAAGAATGTCAAGAATTTTACAAATGTCTATTAAAATATCATGTGGACATTAATGGAGAACTTGAAACTTGGAATAAAGTTAGAAGACTTCAAAACTGGTAGAATACTGCCTCCAAAAGATTACTAAATAATGTATTTATATTAAGTAGACAAAAATAACTGATGTTAGAAAATCTGATTGTATATCAAAAAGTGCCTGTTCAAAAATATTAATCACTTGAAAGACAGAGTTTATGGAGAAACAGCAAACAATTTGAATAAGATAAAAATAATCATATCAAGTTTGAATAATAAAAAGAAAGGTAATATGGATAACTACAGAGTCCTGAAACTAGTAGGTCTAAAAATAAACTGAGAAGCAAAAACTGTATGATAAAATGTGACTATATGGAAAAGAAATACAGAACCAGGGTTTGTCATTGCTTGTGAGCTTAGTAAGAGTCAGCACTATACAGCCATTGTCTCCCATGTTCAGTCATGCTTATACTTCATTACAAAATAATATTTTAAGAAAACGTGAAGATAGATCTGCTCCATCTTTCTGTGGGGCAAAACTTTAACTCATGTTCAGGCATAGTAACAAAGAGAAACAAAGAGAGAAGCGTTACTAACATGGGTGAAGGAACCTAAGTTCCTATAAAATGAGAACCCATCGAATACACATGGGATACTTAGCCATGACAATGAAAGAATTATGAAATATTGTCCTTGAAATATGAAAAGATTTCATGGGCAACAAGTGTAGGCTTATTCTGTGCCACTCTGAAACAGAAATATTCAATAACTTTATTTTAACAACAGAAGCCTTTACAAATCCAGTGGTCTTCAGGAAGAAGGCAACTTCCTGGACCTGGAGATGTTCGTAAGTGAGGCAGTTCTTCAGTGTGTTGAAGAACGTACTACAGCATCAGACTAAGAAAAGATTACATTTGTCTGTGCTACCTGGGAGATTCTAGAAAGCTATGAATGGCCTTTTATGCAATTCCATCAGAATCCACAGAAAAATTCAATGAACAAATTAAAATTTCTATGAGAAGACTTCCAGCAGATATCTCCATAGAAAACTAGTTTTCATCTTGATTTGGAGAATCTTTTTTTTTTTTTTCAGTTGTATAACCAAGTGCCAAAACAACACAAAACAAAAATCAATTTACTAATTTCTCATATATGAATATCAGTTGTTCCACTTACACTAGTTTGCATAAATTATTTTAGCTGTTTTATGGCTCAGCTTAATTCAACATAAAATGAGGATAAACATATCACATGTTTTTTGTGATTATTAAATTACATACAAAACAAAGCCTATATTATTCTGCTGCTATGCCAATAATTTTCAGTAAATTAAAAATTTTATAGAGAGGTCACATATTATAATCTTCACATTAGATGATTGAGGCTCAAAGAGACACCCCAAAATTTAGATCTACTAATTAAAATAGCCAGAATTGGAACGTGGCTTTCTTATTCCTGGAGTCTTTTCCTTCATCATCACCATCCACTTTCACTTCTTAAAAAAAATAGAATAAATAAAAGAGAATGAAGCTGATTAAAGAGATAAAAAGCAAATATAATTTACCTGTATGAGTCATTAAGTTAATAGTTCTGTATTGTGGAGAATTAGTCAATATTAGCAGAAACCACTGTTTAAAGGATGGACTCATCTGAAAAAAATAAATCACAAAGATAATGATTTCTCCTCTGCCAGGTGTCTCTTTTTCTTCATGTGTATTTCACCCTTTATAACTACAAAATGTCACTGAATTGAAAATTGAACCAGCAAATTCCTTTTAATCCTTGGTTCCTCCGTTGCTTCATTGATTTACAACAGTCTTGGGCATCAATTTGCTTTCCAATGTAATCCTGTCATAAATAAAGGATTACATTTTTTTTTTCCTACTGAACACATTTTAATGCCACAGCAGTAGGAACAGGGATAAATGTAATGTGGTCCTTGCTCTCATTATAAATTCAATAATGGTTAGGAAGACATGAAACTACACAAATACTTGGCGGATAGATGGATGGAGAAGGAGAGAGAAGAGAGAAGGAGAGAGGAAAGGAAGAGTGAAAGATGATAAATAGATAATGAAAGAAAGACAAGACCAAAAGAAAATAGAGAATTAGCGTGACTGTGCTTATTATAACACTAACATCGTAATATGTGGAACACTGTTAGCTTATTCCTGTGGACCTGAGGCGAGGTAATAGGTGTCAGGACACTGAAGGCCAAGAAACAGCTTTGTGTTATCAAGTGTATAGAATTAATATCATTTAAGGTGAAATCAGGTATTCTACAAGCTAGCAGAGTGGGATGCATATGAACTTTAGACGAAAACAATCCTAGTTTTAACCCCAGTTACGGCTCTCGTGGGTTATGAGAACTGAAAATGCGTACATAATCTAGCCTCGTTGCCTTTATCTATAAAACAGGTACAGTATCTCTTAGACAGGTTATTAGGAGGGTTAAATGAGATAATATTTGTAATGTACTGTGTCTGGCATAAGGATGTATACGCTTTATTTTTCTAATCCATATTTTCATTGTCTCAATGAGTGTCACACTTGAGGGATGTGTTGAGTTCAAATTTTACAGCCATACATGCTTTAAAAATATAATTAATATCAGAATTTATCTTTTTAGTTAATAATATATTAAAGGCCAGAGAAGAGTTATATTTTGTGGATTTTATTTCTATAATGTGTTAGTATACAGGATCCTTTGGCAGATTTTATCTTATAATAAATTATCTCTTTACTCAGTGTTTATATCATTGTATCCATAAAGGCTTATATTAAATTCCAGCTACTTTACCCTTGTCAGAGTTCCAAATTTGAATTAATTTGTGGGACCGTTGTGTTGCTAGATATATTCATACTTTGGTTCTAAGATCTGTATAGAAGTGACATAGAATTATTTCATTAATTGTTCTAATTTTTCAAATTTCCGTTTCTTTTAATACCATAAAAAGCTTTATAAAATCAAAAAATAATTTTAAAGTAAAAAACAGACAGTAGATGGGCTCATACCCACCACATCCAACCTAAGTATTGCCTTTAGAAGTCATGTCTCAGTGACATTTGAAGGACAGAAGCTTTCAATATTCATGATACTCCTTCGACAAAATGAATTAAAGACAAGATAAAATGAAGATATGTTATAAGCCTGGAGGTCTTCTGAATGGCAGAGCCTGCAATCAACTAAATGACTAGTCAAAGGGAAGACAAAAGAGAGGGGAAAGCCTGGTTTACAGCTTGTACTGCGTGTTTCCTCTAAGTCTGGCAATAAAGTGGGAATATTGCTTCTGTGCTCATTAATTATTTATCACCAGCTCTCCGAACCTCTGAACAATTTCTGTTGAAGGAGCTACAATACACATGGAGTTATTCATCAAACGCAGATGTTCACACATTTCCTTTAAGGCTATAAACACGAATGCCAGCTGTCCAAAGAGAATCAGCAGAGTTCTGATTTATTAAAAGTAGCGAATTCCTCCATATATTGAAAAGAGCAAAAATACCAAGTTCTGATAAATTAATGCTGGATAAAACACATATATTGCCACTTGTAGAAAGAGGTTTAAAGATATTATAGGTAGGGTGGACAATGTAAAAACTGTGTCTTTTTATTGGAGAAATGAAATAAAGACATAAAATGAAAGAGATCCTTGTGTTAATATCACAGTAGAACTCAAACTACTACTCCTTTGATTTTATACTTTAGACTCATTCCACCAATTGCACAAAAAGAGTTTTAAAAAAAATCCGTTGTACCCAAGTGTTAGAATATGTTATTCTCTAGTGATTTTGATTTCTTAATTAATGAAATATTCCTGAGTGCAATGTATAATTACCAGAATAAGGACAATTGCCTATCTCTTTAGTCTTTCCGTCAAAATTTCTCCATGGAGCTCTCTACTTTCTTTCTCAATATTTTCATCTTTTTGTCACTCCTTCCCCAAAGCAGACTGATTTTTGACTCTAGATCTGCACTAAAACTACCCTCTAAACTAGTAATTTTCTAATTTCATGTGCATAAAAAGCATAGGATAAGCTTGTTAAAAATGGAGATTCTTGGGGCCCTGTGTGACAAATTCTGATTAAGCAGGCGGGAACTGGGGGCAGAAGTAGTGAGGCAGAATTAGGGTTCAGAATTTTAAATCTTGGTGACCAGTGTTCCAGATAAAATTTGCTGTAACTTTCCCTCAAGTTTATTTTTGTTTTAAATTTTTAAAATAAAGTAATGCACCTTTTATTCTTAAAAATTCAAGCAATATAGAGGCTATTAAAAGAAAAAGGAACTGAAAACTCTCCTCTCACATTTTCTCACTTTTATAACCTAAAGGTAACCCATGTTAACAGTTGGATGAGTGCCCTTATGTATATTTTATTTTACTGTGTGAATATACATAATATGATTGCATTAATGAAAACAAGAGGAAGCCATATAGCCAGCCACATTTCTAGCATTGCTGATTAATTTTAGTAAATATTCAATTGATCACCTTGAGTTTTCTAGATAGAAAATTATCTGTAATTCATGAGAATTTTTGAGCCATCCTTACCATATTTTATACTGTTTTTCCATGAGTGGTAATAGCAGAATGCCTTGATTTTTCATTCACTGAATAACATAACATATCGTCAGTTTTGGGAGGAAACTTCACTTATGTGGAGAAGACTCCCCAAATCATAATGTCATTCCTAACATACCCTCTAAGGCTGAGAATGTTTGGTTTTCTGTCTATTTTCATATAGATGTTATGACAATACAATCATCTTCAAAGTCTATGAAGTTGTTGGGAAGGATGACCATGGTGAGAATCATGTCTTCATTTGTTCTCATAAAGTATAATCCTGCCTCTCCTATTTCTTTATAAATTCTAATCATATATTCAGCTGAACTTTCATCTTTGTATTCTCCATTATTCTACCTTGAAAGTCAACAGCTCTGAGAGGGCCTGTGGTCAGCGGGTGAATCCCCAGTGGCCACAGGCTGCTTCCATGATAAACTGAAACACTAGAATCTTTGCTGAGTTTCAAGTCCCTGTACTGAAGGTCTTGTCACACTAGGTTCCCCGAACAGCTATGCAGTTTATTCAAGTCTTATGAACAACCTCATCCTCCATCTTTGCCTTTCCAAGCTGCCGTCCATAAACAATTTAGTACATTACAGGAAGTACAGTGGTTATGGCCAAGGGGCAAGAAGTATTGCTTGAGTCTAAACCCTGGCTCACTCACTCACTAGCTTGTGCCTTTGTGCAGGTTACTTAACCACAATGTTCTCATCTTTAAAAGGAGTTAACGTCAGTGCCGACCTGTCTTATAAAGGTGATAGAAACAAAAGGAAGACTGTTTGTGATGCACTTAGAATTACGCTGAGCACAGAGTTGCACACCTGTGTGTGATTAGTGTGTATTGTCCTAGGTACTGAGCATAATCATTTAAACTCTCCACAAAGAAAGGAAAAGCCAGTGACCTCAAATAACCCTTGATCTCCACCAGGCGGTAAAGAAGGCAAGGAAGGTCACGGCAGAACTTCCAGCTTGAGGTAGAGTAAGGGAATAATTATGAAATAACAAAATTAATATATATTTAAAAACCATCCTGATATACTAGATTATGAAATAACAGTAAACATTGACTGCTATGTCCAAATTAGAACATTTGTTGACCTCATGGCAAAGAGAAATTTAAGGACTCAGATTGAAAATTACACAAGAACATTCCAAATATTTGTCAGCAAGACAATAAAAGTACCCAACTGTCAATATCATAGTATTCCGTGTATTTGGTTCTAAGCTCAATATAGATGGAAATACTTTCATCTGCATTTATAATAATATTTCGTGAGCTCTTTTATTTCTTCTCAAAACGATGAACTCATTTCAATTAGTTCTCTCTCTTGGCATATATTATTAATTCAAGACATAAGCTGAAAAGATAGACATCTAAAATAATCTTTTCTGCCATCATGAATAATTACCTGGGCTTGCTAGAAAATGTAAATTCTCTAAGGAATGGTTATAATGTAAATACTGTACCATTCATTACATATTTTTTCATAGTTAATTTTACAAGGTCATCATGAGAATTCAGCTGCATAACAATTTGGGAATTAGTCAGAATTTTAACTTGGCTTTATAAGAAGCTATAGCCAGGAAAATATAAAATCTTATGTCACATTTAAAATCATGCATTTTAAAACTTGAGAAAAATCAAACACTTCCTTTTAATATGTAGGGATTTAACATTCTACAGTCTTACTGGACCTAAATAATTAGCCCTGATTCATGAAGAAAAGAAAAAACAGGGTTTAAGATCCCTATTGTTTTTTTCCTAATTTTATTTGATTAATTTATGGTTCATCAAGAGCTCCAGAATTTAGGGAATTTAGGAGGGGGAGGAAACATTTCTGAAAACTTTAATAAAATAATGAAGGATGCATAAATTGGATGTGTTCAACTTGAAAGGAAACAAGAAGCAACAATAAAAAAAAAAAACCTAAGCTTTCATAAAAGGAGAGGATCAATGCAAACTGTTGTCAGTTTATAAAACCAAGTTGGAATATTATAAATCATATGTTTGTCATATGGTTTAATTCTCAAGCTATTAAACTGAAACTCCAAAGGTGATGGCATTATATCGATGCACGCTCACATCGGAAAAGACAGTCCCTGGCTATTCTCAGTGGTGCTCCTACCACTAAAAAGAACAGGCGACAAGGATTTAGAAAAGCTCTATTCTAAATAGCAGAGCCTTCAGACTGCCCTCCTTTCTTTTGTTCTCTTCGAGAAGTCACCAGCTTCTTCAAGCCAGTCCATACTAGTCCAACTGGATTATCTTAACCCTGGAGAAAAACTGAGTGCAAATTACACAAGGGTAAAGAAATGGGAAAAAATTCTTTTGACTAATTCCTGTTTATAGTAGCTAATGGAGTCTGATTTTTTTTTTTTTTTTTTTTTTTTTTAAGGTGCTAGTACTCTTTTTCCTGGGCAACAATCATAACTCATCATTAGAGGCTTAATCATCCCATTGCAGGCTCTCTGTCGTTCTTGAACACTAGGGTGATATTTCCTCTCCATTCAACTCTTCTTTAACGTGGCAGTTCCTATCTTCCCCAGAATTTGGCTTAGCCCTTCTTTCTAAATCTTTTCCCCTAGGTCATTCTGATCTCCTTGCATACAAATAAACAAACCCTAAGCTGCTTCTCATTGCTTTCAAACAATGAAGCAATTCTCCCCCAGCTAATTCTATAATTTAAAGTATATCAGAACAGACTCTGCCACTGAGAACTCCTTTCCAGACTTTTTACTTTACCATCCCTGCCTTTAAGAGCTTCCAGACTTAGCATATTTTTCTTTGTCCTTTTTTTTTTTTTTAACATTTTCATATTCACATTTTACACTATGATTTTACACCTCGTATTTTCTTTATCTGTTATCTTAATACATCATCATACTTAAAGTCTAGATTTGCATTTAAAATATTTGCTTGAATTTTAGAGTTAGGGGAAAAAAAGAAAACAACGGAAAGATAATTTTACTGTATTTTGTAAGTAAAGATATGTGGAGCCCAGAGAACCAAGTGCTTTGTCAAGATTACATGGACAAGAAATGAGCCTGGACTCAAGCCCATGACTCCTGATCCTCAGTCCAATTATATTTCCTTTTCAATAAATTGTTACATGTCAAGCACACACAAAAAAAGGTTTTTTTTGAATATCTGGCTTAACTCTGTGGTATTACAGTTGAAAACACAAAGTCACCTGATTAATTTAACATGGACCTTAAACCCTAAGCCATGAAGAAGAAACAAATGAAGCTGCAGTTGTGTTGTTACATTGGTGTGGAAAATTTTCATGGAGATTAAAATACATTATGCAACACATTTACTAAGAGTTACTCTGAAAATAAAGTGGAAATCTGAGCAGGAATTCTCATCTATTTCCAGAAAGGGTATGAGAAAATAACTGCTTTCCACAATTTAACGTTATTAACAAAGCAACTGTGATACGTACTCTCCATTTGTTGACAGACAATTTATTTGCTCATGTCATAGTCAGAGGGTAGACAGAAATGAATGAATCAAGTGCCCTTTCGTTTCACCTGCCTTCAGATTTAATTGAAGAAGACAGTTTGCTAAGCTCCATCACAGGGGCTCTGTGAAATTGCTTAACAGGTTATCTTTCAATTTTAATCAGTTTCCAGAGTGAAAAGGCCCAAGCTTCTAGCACAAGGATTGAGGAAATACAATACTGCTAATATAGAGCGCTTCCCAATGATTGTTTGTAAAACACATACCATTCATAATGAATTACACGACTATGATTCTGATTAGTCATGTGTAGCTTAAAGTGAAAAAAAGAATAAAACCACAATACAATTGGTTGACACCTTTGCTAAATAATTATTCATATAATTATATATTACAGTTTAGTATAATTCTATACTTTATTTCTTTAAAGGAGGATAGAGAACAAAAATACAAATCATGTCTATTTGCCTATAAATCTTTGTCATATATTTGATTATTTTATTACAAAAAAAATTCCAGAAGCAAATTGGGAAACATTTTTCCTTACATTACCAAAATTTCTTTACAGGAAATTTATACCAATTTATTCTGCCAACAGCATTCTAAGAGAGTAATTCCTATCTTACAGTATAGTGGATGCTAAGGTCTGCAGCCCAGATCCACTTTCAGAGGCTCTCATTACCCAAGCTGCTGGGAATACTGGTTGCTGATAGTTTATACGTGGTTTCCTCCCCTCAGATTTGCTCAAGGTTAAGCTGCTTCTCTAGGGCACCTGTTCACAATGACTGGTTAATGTGGAGGGACAAAAATCCAGACCCTTTGCCTCAATTCAAGACATCTCTAGAGGACCTCTCCAGCTTCAGAGCAGAGCTCCCCATGGGACTGGCTTAGACTTTTGTTGTAACTGGATGAGAGTTTAAATTCTCTTGCTGTCTAATCTTGCTTCCCACTTCCTTACAATGGTTTTTTTGTGTTGTTACCAAAAGCAATAAACTGCTTTCAAACAAACTTCCTCTGAGACTGTTTCCAGCGGAACCTGACTTAAGACATATCAGCTGTTGATATCTGTGCTGATAAATGCTCACAACATGCTATCTCCCTCCTTTTATTTAAAACTATTTTTCTAATACCTCTTGGCAATGTTTTGTGCTTTTCACCTAATGATCTTAGTTTATAAAAACTATTGTATATTTTTGGTTATTATGAATACAATCAATTTATATACCTTACTATCTAAAAATAACAATTTCTTGTCATTACAAATCAACAAACATGACTAAAGATAAACTAGAAAATATTTATAAAGAATACAGGGTTAATACGTTACAAATGTATACAGCCATTTAAAATTAGTAATCAGTTACTAAGACTAAAATGTAATGATTGCCAAGCATCTTCTACACATTGAGCTTTAGACGAAGGCCAAATTGTAAGCAGGTGAGGGCAGACCTGCTCAAGGTCCAGAGTCTGAACACCAACCATGCTCTCCAGCCACTCTTTTTTGCCCAGTTGCCTGGTTTTCCCAGGTCCCTGAAGATAGGTCCCTAGGTCTCCATGAAGCATAGTTTGGAAACCTTTGTTCTAAAAGAGACATTTACTCCAAATACAGATGCAGAGAGATGTAGACAATGTAGAGAAAAATTAAAATGTAAACTAATGAATTTTCTATAATCAATCTTACTAATAACATAAGAAATTCATACCAAACAGGAAGTTATATTTTTCCTATAATTTTATAGATTCATTTAGACACAGGGAAATCATATCAATATAGTGTGACACATAATTACAAACTTTCAACATTGAGAGCCTTAAATAGATCCTTCCCAATAAATCCTTTTTAAGCATTTATTTCAAGGAATTAGAGATTCAGATAGATATTTATATTCAGAATTTTGATCAAACTATTATTTATAATAGCAAGTAACTTCGCACAAGCAGACTGCTCATGGTAGAAAATAATCGACAATTCTTGAGAGCTTACTGTAATTCAGACAGCATGCTCAGTGCTGTCATGTGGTATATCCATGTGATGGGGATTAATCCACAAGTAGGGATTTTAAAAGCTTGTGTGCAAAGGAAAACAAAAGTGGGTAAAAGTGCACATAAATTTAAAAGCAAATACAGAAGTTTATATACAGTGACTATGATCTTGATAAAACAAAAAAAACGTGTTTATATTTGCACGATTAATTTGTATTGTTGTTCTTGTTTTGTCTTTCATATTAGCTTCCGAATTTTAAACAAGTATGTATTTTCTTATAATTACACAAAATTATGGCTTAAAAATACAAAACATCATACTCAAGAGCACCCACTCATTGAAACTTTGAAGTAAAACACTGCTTTTTGCTGTTGATTTAGTTAGTTGTCAAAGCATTCTCCCAACTTGAATGTGCCGACATCTTTAGATTATTATAAGCACTAATGTCTCGCTCAGTTCATGTCTTATTTTGCCGGTAGAATGCCGTTTATGAAATTCCGTTAGAATTCCATTCTTAAGCTCTCTGAGTGAGCCCCACTTTGGTTTCTCATACTTGGAATTTGGCAAGATTTCTCAATAGAATGCGTGTTCTCTAGTATCATCTGTGCCATTTGTGTCATTAGCTTTTTTTTTTTTTGCTTTTGCACCACAGTGAAGAAGTACAAAATGCAATTTGTCTGTTAGTAGAAAATGAATGGTCCAGGTTGGCAAGTACAAATGGAGAACTGACCAGTGGGTCAGTTGTGCTGTAATTAATTACAATCATCTGACTTGGAGTTCAGACTGATGATCATTCAATTATGCAACTGGGAGGGAGCTGGTGGGGCAGAGAGACAGAGAACAAAATGATTCTGTCCCAATTAGTTGAGAAGGTCATTGTGTCTTATTCTGCTTCCAAGTGGAACTCATGAGAAATCATTTTAATAGAAAGAACAAATGTACACTTTTTTCAGTAAACTTCACTTGAAATTGTTTTCACAATTATAAAAGGCTGATACATAAGTGTTCTTCACTGTTAAGAGCTGTAGAATTTTCTCTTCCATTCGTGAAATAATGTACAGAAAAAGTCATATAAGCCACACTTCCTAACATGTATCTTCTCTTTAAAAAAAAATACAGCATCAGTAGAAATAGCTAAAAGGAAACCAATCATTTAATATTCTCATAAACTCACAGGTTAATTCAGTGTATGTATTCGAAAGGAATGAGCACTTACATTAAGTAATGCATTCTCCTGGTGCACCTAATACGTGTTCTGTTCTGAATCACAGTTTAATTTTTAAGACAAAAATTTAATTTCTACACTGATACAAATTAATGATATATGTTGACTATACATAAAAAAACAATGTCATTTGTTTTCAGATTTTTTTAAGTTTTAATATTTAAAAATGTGCAAATGTCTAAAAGCATGATAAAAAATCTTAAAACAAATGACATTGTTTGACATGACAAATTTAAAATAAAAATGACACTGTTTCAAGTTTCCCCTAAACCTTTCAGCATCTTAGAATTAGTCAATTTATCAACATTGCTTTCTAATATTTCTCAATGATATTTCTGAGTCAGTGTGCAAATCTCAAAAATATTTTCTGAGACGATTCCTGCTACAACAGCATCAAATTCCACATTTTAATCCAACAGTGGTCATACAGTTTGAATGCCTCACTAAGGAGGCTAGAGTTTACTTTTCAAAATTAGTGCAGGTGACTATTTACAACAGCCAAGGTATGGAACAACTTAAATGTCCATTGACAGATGCCTGGTTAAAGAAGCTGCAGTATATTTATACAATGGAATACTACTCAGCCTTAAAAAAGAACAAAATAATGCTGTTTGCAGCAAAATGGATGGGCCTAGAGATTGTCATACTAAGTGAAGTAAGCCAGAAAGAGAAAGAAAAATACCATATGATATCAGTTAAAACCGGAATCTAAAAAAAAAAAAAAATGACACAAATGAATTTATTTACAAAACAGAAATAGACTCACAGACATAGAAAACAAAATTATGATTACAGGGGCTGGGGGGAAGGGATAAAGTGGGAGTTTGGGATTTGCATATACTAACCACTACATATAAAATAAATATACAACAAGTTTCCTTCTGTATGCCACAGGAAACTATATTCAGTATCTTGTAGTAACCTATAATGAAAAAGAATATGAAAAGAAAGATATACACATAACTGAACCACTATACTGTACACCAGAAGCTAACACAACATTGTAAACTGACACTTCAATAAATAAATAAATAAGCAAAAGGAACAAAATCAGAGCAGGTGTTAAATACATTTGCATAAGGGAATAGCTTAAGACGTTTTATGCTGAATTTGAAGGTATTAAGCAAGACTACTTGAGGAAGAAGGGAAAGGAAACTAAGAAAACTTTAAATGCACTATAAAGACATTATTCCAACTGTGAGTTTGTGAATTCCTAAATAAAAATGTTAAAGAAATGTCAAAGAGTGGGCAACTATGAAAACTTTCCTCTTATTCTTCCTTAAAAATGCTCACAGCAATCTCATTTTCACCTCTGATTAATCTCCATCCTATCTCTCATCTTTCCTTCCCTCTGTCCCTTCCTTTCTTCTGTTTTTCTCTCTGCAAATATGAACTTAGTGACAACTGGGCACTAAGCAGTGAATGGACACAGGGACAATCAAGACACACAAGCTGCAACTCTGCCTATTTATTCCTCTTCTTTATCGGCTGTTTTCATAATTTCAATGTATGGGCTGTGTTTACTTTTTATTTGCTCATTCACTCTTTATGTGTACTCTTTTTATTCCTACTAGAAGTTTCTTTTGTAGTTGCTCCAAAATAACTTATACTTCTCTAAAGGAAGTATAAAAGGAGAAAAAACTTTTAATAAAACTTTATTAGAAGTTAGGAGTTTTACATATATTGCTTATTCAGTTATGTGCTTCTTCAACATTTTAAATTAAAAATGTGTTTTATATAACAGGTTTTTTTTTCATTATTTTATGTATATCTTTTCTGCCAGTAACAGTTCTTGAAGTTGCAGCATTTTATCATCAGGTTGTAAAAGTTATCTAAACTCTTTTTCACAGAGTCAGGACTCTAATTCATTATTTTATACCAAGACTTTCTTTTAAATAATGAGTTTAAAGTATATATGCTCATTTACAAATAAGAAAGATCACAACAAAGGGAGGAACATACTGTTGATGGTATTCTGTACTATGATTCTTTTTATTTAGTTTGTTTCTGTTTTAAGGGCTCAAGTTTGACAAATGCCATCTTGTTCATACTTCTAAAAGTACTCTGTTAGCACCTCCTCCCAAATGAAACACTTAGGTATAAACCTAAAAAAAATACGAACATGATCTATACAAGGAAAACTACAGAACTCTGATGAAAGATACCAAAGACCTTATTCAAAAAATGTCTATACTGTTATTTTGGTCTCAATTTAGCTGTTTGATGAATTAAAAGATTTTTACAGGTTTTTTTTTTTTCAATTATGGGGGTGTATTTCTTGGCCTGAATAACAGTCTTGTCAGAGCATCTTTCTTGGTTATTTCTCCCTTGTCTTCTGCAAACAGGCACCTTAGACAAACCTGAAATTTATCCCTACGTAGAAAAACTTCTTTAAAAATGAATGCTTCCTTATAACATTTTATTATACTTATCATTCAAAAACATTCCATAATATTTCCGAATCTTTTTTCTCTGATTTTGTGCTGAATGAGGTGAAACACCAGTTCGAGTACACAGATCCTATTTAATTTTAAGAATGTTGAATCCATCTTACCTAGATTTTATTTTGTATTTGTTTTCATTTCCCCTTAGAATATTTTCTCTCCTCCCTCTCGTTTTCTATAGTTAGTGCCGTCCCTCACCTGTGTATTTATTCTCTTTCTTTGCAATCTTGGAGAACTTTTCAAGTTTGACTTTAAGGTCAGTGATTTGATTTTTCTCAATGTAAATTTTACCTTTTATTGGTTCCAGTGAGGATTTAATTTTCCCACTGTGTTTGTTGATATGCTTGCATCCTTTCATAATCACAGCAAATTTCTTTTACAGCTCATTCTGAAAGCATCTTTTTCATCCTGTTGACTTTTCAACTCATCCTGAAGAATTTCCATTTCAGTGTTTTCTGTCCTAATAATTGTTTGCTCCTACTTTATAGAGGCCAAACCATTCTAAATTCTTTTGAGAACACAAATAAAAACATACTTGACATTTTATTCTAGATTTTGCAGTAGATTATTTTCAGCACTGCTTCTTCTTTTCCTTTTTCTTGGCTGTTAGTTTCTTCCCCACTCACGCCCTCACCCCACGTGTTTTCTAAAAGGCATTTATTCCTTTTTCCTTTGATTCTTTTTTTTTTTTTTCATTTGTCCATTCTCAGTGTTACCAATAGAAAACATTGACCTTTGTTTTGGGGTTTTGTTCAATTGCAATTTTCTGGTCCTCAGGAACTCTGACCCAATCTCGTTTATGCGGACATGCTGAGAATTACATGTCCTGTTAACTTTACAACCTGAGATTTTTCATCTCCCAGCCTGTAGTATTATACTTTTGTATAATTCACTTCCCAGAGCGTTCTCGACCACATATCAACCAGGTTATGCCTGTTTATTCTCTGAGAATTGTTGTCCCTTCCTACATACAAAATAGAGGTTTGGAATGAAGGAGATGGTACTCTTGGGTTTTTTCACGTATCTCAGAATAGAAAGATAATTGCACAAATTATGCTTTTTACACATACTGGTTGTATGAGACCAATGATTGTGAAATAATTTCCTATATGTAGTTAGTTGGTATTGATTGAATAAATATTCTGACTATTTTATGGTGAAATGCTGACCCAAGTATTTATCATGTCAAGACTTTCTGTTCATTAATGAGTGAAAGTCATTCCAGATAGTTGCTTTCAATTAACTAACAGTATTTGGTACCACGGGTTCTATTGCTTTAGACTCAACCGAGATATTTTAAGTCTACCTAGATCCTAATAAAGTTGGGATGTTAAGAGTAGCTATACAGGGAGCTATTAGCCAAATTTCATTTTGAATCAGTCGTCTGGCCTTGACTTCTGCAGTAGAGTACATTAAACACAGCATGACCTTTTCAGACGCCTCTGTCTAGAGCGCTTCTGAAACCGTCTTGCAAATGTTGGGCAATTTAAGCCTACAAGTGACCCTCTCAATCACGCTGAAGTGCTTGGACCACGGAACACGTGAAAAGTACCTGAGGAACTTTCTTCACTGATTTGGAGTTTAACTTACAGGGTCATAACTGTGTTTCTCAGGGATACAACCTGCCTGTGTGCGGACATATGTAAAAAAAATTCTTCCTTTGCTGTTTTAAATTTTATTATTAAAAACTAAAAAGGACCAATAAAAATAATGAAGAGCAGAACAAAAATGATTAATCCAAACACTTAAATTAATACAAAGTATTATGACATAAAGGAATGAATCGCTATGAACAGTTTTAATATAACAGAGATGCGATTGGGGATGCATGAAATGACAAAAGGAGAAAACCCCAAATTGAAAACCATAAGTAAAATTGACATGAGAAATAATAGAGGAAATCTATTAAAAATATTAAATAGTGCTAACTATAAATGTTAGCTCCATCATTTAGAGAAAAGAACGTGTGTGGAATAAAGCAAAAGGATCTACTTAAACGTGTTAGCTATCAGATACACAAAAACCTGAGCGTTTAAAATGATTATAAACAAAGGCACAACTGAAGAAAACTGACCAAGAAATTAAAATACAGATTAAAGTATTGATGGATTTCCAGGCATATAGTAAAATAAATAAATAAATAAATAACCTCATGCATGCCCTGACTAAATATTTCACATAAAAAAGAAGTGAAATTACATATGTCCTAGCATATGGGGATGAGACAAAAACCTACGAAAGAATAGAAATCACCCAGGCTCCATATGATTTACTTTATTATGCTAGATTCTGTGAGACAAAGGAGAAAAGGCATGGAAAGTTCACATCAAGCTTTTAAGTGTAGGATGGCTACAAGGTGCAAATGGAAGCTTCTCAAAATGAATGAACATGAAAGTCAATAAAACACAGAGTCCATCTAATTCTTCATCAAATACTCTGTTACCTTGTCTTCTGGGAAATGACAGGTTCCTGGTTTTCCTTGCTCAGTGGTCACTCCACAGGATTACTCTGCTCAGCTTCTAACGTTGCCCGTCCCAAGGTCCAGTCATTGACTGTCTGCTTGTCGTTTGCTTTATTTAAATGTTCTCACTAGTGATCTCACTCAGTCAAGTGACCTTCAGCATCAACTTTGTGTTGCTGACGCCCAAGTATGTATGTCTTTATCCCTGTCTTTTCATATGCACATTCAAATAGATCTTGATTAAGTGTCTCAAAATTAACTTAACCAAACACATATTTGAGTTCTAATCCTTGTCCCAGCCCTGTATCTCATGCAGTCTGTCTCATCTCAGTGAGTGGCTTCACCGTATGCTAATGGCACAACCCCAAACGCACTGACCTAGCTGCTTGGACAGTTGATTGCTTGCTTTCTCTCCCTCCTTCTCTAGTATGTTCATTAGTAAATGCTATCAGGGCTTCACATTTGATGTTCCCTAGAATACTTGTTATCCCCGTGGCAGTCATCCTCTCATCACTTAGGTCTTTGTTCATATAGGAGATTGATCATCATTTAACATCGTACACTGAATGGTATAAAGAAATTTCTTCATAGATTTGTTTTCTTTCCTGACTACCCAATCTAAAACGGCCTTGCCAGTCCTTCCACATCTTGGCTGTTGTAAATAATGCCGCACTGACATAGGAGGAGGGTGCCTGTATCTTTTTGAGGTATTGTTTTTGTTTCCTTCAGGCAAATACCCAGAAGCAAAATGGCTGAATCATATGGCAGTTCTATTTTTAATTTTCTGAGGAATCTCCATACTTTTTTCCATAGTGGATGCACCAATTCACAATCCACCAACAGCGCAAAAGTGTTCCCTTTTCTCCACGTCCTTGCCAGCACTAGTTACTTATTGTCTTTTTGATGATAGCCATTCTGATAGGCATGAGGTGATATGTCATTGTGGTTTTGATTTGCCTTTCCCTGATGATTAGTGATGTTGAGCATCTTTGCGTGTGTCTACTGGCCATCTGTAGGTTCTTTCTGGAAAAATGCCTCTTCATGTTCTCTGTCTATTTTCTAATTGGATTTTTTTTTTTTTTTTTTTTTTTGCTATTGAGCTCTATAAGATATTTATATTTTGGGGATATTAACCCCTTATCAGATATGTTGTTTGAAAATATCTTCTTCCTTTCAAGAGGCTGCCTTTTTATTTTGCTGGTAGTTTACTTTGCTGTGCATTATCTTTTTACTTTGATGTATTTCCTGTCTATTTTTGCTTTTGTTTCCCTTGCCTGTGGAAACAGATTCAAAAAAATGTTGCTACAACCAATATCAAAGAGCCTACTGCCTACAATTTTTTCTGGAGGTTTTATGATTTCAGGTCTTTACATTTAAGTCTCATAGAGATTTTGACTCTATTTTTATGTATGCTGTGAGAGAGTGGTTGAGTTTCACTCTTTTACAGGTAGCTGTTCAGTTTTCCCAACAGCATTTATTAAAGAGACTATCTTTTCCCCACTGAATATTTATGCCTCTTTTTTGTAGAGTAATTGACCATGTAAGTGTGGATTTATTTCTGGGTTCTCTATTCTCCTCTGTTAATCCATGTGTCTGTTTTGTGCTAGTACTATACTGTTTTGATTACTATAACTTGGTAGTATAGTTTGAAATCTGGGTTTGAAATACCTCCACCTTTGTTCTTTCTCAAGACTGCTTTGACTATTTGGGGTCTTTTTTTTGGGGGGCTTCATACAAACTTCAGAATTATTTGTTCTAATTCTATGAAAAATGCCCTTGGTTTTGTGATAGGGATTGCATTAAATCTATAGATTGCCTTGGGTAGTATAGTCATTTTAACAATCTTAATTCTTCCAATCCATGAGCATGGTGTATCTTTCCATCTGTTTGTGTCATGTTGTTTGTCCATCTGTATTTGTGATATTCTCCCCATTTGTGGGTAGCAGACCCAGGGGTGTGGGTCCTATACTGTGTCCCTGCCCCTCCTCCTTGTCTTACTGTGGCTCCTTATGTATAGCTTTAGTTGAGGAAAACCTTTTCTACTAGTCTTCAGGTCATTTTTGCAGATAGTTTCTCCATAAACAGTTGTCAGTTGGTGAGACTATGGGAGGAGATATGTTCAAGTTCTTTTTTCTACAGTTTCAGCCACAACCATAAAATCAGTTTCTTAAGTAAGCTTCTCTATAAGGAAAAATGCATGTATAAGGGTTATTTTTTTCAGGTTTCACTAACATACTATTTTTAATGTTAACATATTTATGAACTAAATATATTTTTATTGTTTTCTAGAAATTAAACACGCTTTTATTTTAGGAACTATTTTTTTGTTCCTGCTTATGTGTTCTATACACTCTCTTGTGTGAAGGATCTGGCAGTAAGTAAAACAGGCAAAAGGCTTGACTGCCTGGAAACAAGTAGAACGGAAATAAAAACAGGAGATTGTTGTGGTGTAGAAGCCAAGTGAAGACAGTGTGTCCAGTGGGAGTGATCAACTGTGTGACATCCGTCTGGAAGGTCAATTAATATGAAGTCTGTGAACTGATGATCAGATTTAGCTAATTAGAGAAATAGTTCCAAGTGAATAGAGTTCAGACATTGAAGTGCTATACATCTAGATTTGAACATTTCATGTACCTTTATTCAAAATTATTTGTGCTCTGTGAACCTAGGATTCCCAAGATTATAAAATAAAAATCATAATGCTTATCTCATTGATTTCTTCAAGGAATGAAAGGTGAAAATGAGCATAAAGGGCTTAATGAAATAGCACAAGATAGACATTGAATAAACAGTGTCTATTATGAATTGTTAAATTGGAATATGGATGAAATTTTTTAATTGAGGATGTTTTTATTGTTTGTTTTAAACTATAGTATGAGAACTACAAGGCAGATCACTGACAGTGGATTTTATCTTAGTTGCTACTCCAGTTAACCAACTGAAAGTCGACTCATTTGATAAATTATTATGCTATTAAATTCCTAAAAGAACTTGGATTTTAGTATTTTGATGTTTATAAGTTGAATTTATTTTAAAAATGTATTCTGTATTGGCTCTGTTCAGTGTCCATGGTTTAAGCACTATTGCCTGCTCCTTTGCATCAAGTTTTCTGTAAAAAATATTTTTCCAGAAAAAGATCAAAGCATCATTTCGTAAGTAAGCATACCAAACAGGATGCTCATTTCTAATTGTATGATATTTCAGTACCTCAAAGTAGATTTAGTATTTTCAGATTTTGCAATGTCATTAAGTAAATGATTGATTCTCTAATAATTCATGTTTTACAATTTAATCATTGCAACCAAATATTTAAAGGCTTTTTAAAAAGCTCTTCTAGAGAAGAACATGTTTAATGCTTAAATATTTATTGACATGAAGAAGTATCTGAAAACTGAAAGAGAATTACACATAGGTTAAAGTACCAATTTGTTCTGTGATTTTCCAGTAAAAACTTTACTCTTATTCTTAAAACAAAAAACAAACAAACAAAAAAAAAACAAAGCAAAACCCATTTAAATGTGGCTCTTTTCCTTCGGAAACTATTAAATTGTACATGCATTGTGTCATTATGTTAGGCATCGTCCACCAAACAGGAAATGCTTTGTGGAGTTGTTTACTAAGAATAGAGTTAGTAACAATATAAACATTGCTGGAGCACCCATGTTTCCTAGTGTTAAATTTGATTCAGAGCCACAAAGTCCTGATACTAGATGAAAATAAAAAACAAAGGGATAACTTCGTCTGTAACTATGCTTCCCTCTCTTCCGAAAGGGCAATGGCTCCTCCCACTGGAGACAGAAGCAACTGAAAGGCTATCAGCTTCCTTTTCATACCTGTTATAAAATAAACCAGCTAATGCTAATATCAGCATAATGTAGGAGGCTGGGGAATATTCCACTAGTGTCATTAGATTGTACTATATATTAGTTACCTAAAGGAAGCAATGAATCTTCTTGGTGAACAATTTAAATATGTGCATCAATGAAACAAGATATAAGGTAACATTTTTTGCCAAATTTGAATGTGGCATTAAAAAAAAAATTCAGGTTCATTAAAACTGCCTATTGGCTTTTGTCACGGACAAAAACAAAATCCCACAACTCATGGGAAATTTCAAGCAAAAAGTACTTTCCTTTTCAATCTTGAATGTTTAGTAGCCTATGAAGGCTCATTTTAGTTGAGAGAGAGATGAGAGAATGATGCATATGTGATTCAGACCCCCTTCTCACACAAATAAGCATTTACTATGAACTTGGAAACTGTGTGGGTTTTCTGTTCGAGAAGCTTGTTAAGTCATAGTCATTTTTACTTACATCTGCTAGTTCCATTTATACTCCCCAAAGACATAGTTATAAGCAGAAATTCAAGGAATTCAGCAAGATGCTTAAAAAACATTTTGAATGCGATTCATTTTCCTTTAGGGAAACTTCATTTTTTTTGAATTTTTAAAATAGGAAATTAAATCTATTAAATATTATCCTGGTTTCTCACTCGTAATAAATGTCAGCTTTGCTGTTGTTGTCTTTGGTTGTCTTGGTTTGTGTTATTTTGCTGTATTTACAGAGTAATATTTTCTTCTACTTCCTTTAAATTCTCTCATATGCTCTGCATAGGCTGGAATGGAAATTTTTATTTGCAATTGACATCTGAAAACGATGTCATGTGAAAAAGTTTAAAATCAATTTTTAAAAATACCTCTTTCAAATGCCGCTCTTTCGTATTGCACCTGCCCTAATTCAGCCTCCCCCATCATCTCAAATCCACTGGTTTTATTGCTATACTTGCCTGTAGTCTCTGTTCTAAGAGCTATTTTAGAAGTATATGACCAAGGCTGAAATCATATTGCTGTCGTATATTTGCCTCTGAAGTTATCACTTTATGTAATTAGGCTTATTTCTGTATATTTACATTTTAAATTCTTTTTTTAAAAATGCTGACAGACCTTTAAATCCATGTTTCCAGATAAGGTCAGAGACAACATAATCAAATTAATTTGAATAGTATATTCACATTTATGTGTGTCAAAGTAA